>NC_044387.1:80559244-81198411 GCF_006542625.1 Nomascus leucogenys
ACCGGCGCTCAGCATACGGAGGACCCGTGCCAGCACCGGTCTCTGAGTATTTATTGATCATTATCTCTACCATCTAGGAGAGGGGGATGTGGCAGGACAATAGGGTAATAGTGGGGAGAGGGTCAGCAGGAAAACATGTGAACAATGTCTCTGTGTCATAAACAAGTTTAGAAAAGGTGCTGTGCTTTGATGTGCAGGTACATAAACATCTCTGGTGCATTAAGGAGCAGTATCGCCCCCAGCATGTCTCACCTCCAGCCTTAAGGTGGCTTTCTCCTATCTCAGTAGATGGAACATACAACTGGGTTTTACACTGAGACATTCCATTGCCCAGGGAAGCAGGAGACAGATGCCTTCCTCTTACCTCAACTGCAAAGAGGCCTTCCTCTTATCTCAACTGCAAAGAGGCCTTCCTCTTATCTCAGCTGCAAAGAGGCCTTCCTCTTTTACTAATCCTCCTCAGCACAGACCCTTTAAGGGTGTTGGGCTAGGGGATGATCAGGTCTTTCCCTTCCCACTAGGCCATATCTCAGACTATCACATGGGGGAAACCTTGGACAATACCTGGCTTTCCTAGGCAGAGATCCCTGTGGCCTTCCGCAGTGTATTGTGTCCCTGGGTAGTTGCGATTAGAGAGTGGTGATGACTTTTAACAAGCATACTGCCTTCAAGCATTTGTTTAACAAAGCACATCCTGCATAGCCCTAAATACATTAAACCTTGAGTCAACACAGCACATGTCTCTGCGAGCACAGGGTTGGGGGTAGGGTTACAGATTAACAGCATCTGAAGGCAGAAGAATTTTTCTTAGTACAGAACAAAATGGAGTCTCTTATGTCTACTTCTTTCTACATAGACACAGAAACAGTCTGATCTCTCTTTTCCCCACAAGATATCATGGTGTGAGAAGTCCCAATCACATGGATAGTCCACGTGCAGGTGCTGTAGGTAACAGCCTGTTATTAGTCTGCTCAGGATTGCATAACAAAATACCATAGACTAGTTGGCTTAAATAAAATAAATTTATTTTCTCATAGTACTGGAGGCTGGAAATCTGAGATCAAGGTGCCTGTATGGTTGGGTTCTGTTGAAAGCTCTCTTCCTGGCCTGCAAAGGCCACCTCTCACTGTGTCTTACATTGCAGGGAGAGAGAGAAAGGAAGGAAAGAGAGAGAGGAAAGAAAGAGGGAGAGTGTTAGATATGAGTTCTAAATTTCTTTTCAAAGAATCAGTATGTCAGTATGTTCAATTCTTTGCCTTCTACTTTTAAACTTAACTTCCTCATAAAACAACCTTTTTTGATTACCTGCTCCTCCCTGACTCATTTCAATCACCTAGTCCACCTTGACTCATTCCTATTACCTGCTGCACCCTAACTCATTCCGATTACCTGCTACCTGCTCCACCCTGATTCATTCTCCACCCTGCATAAGCATTTTTCCCACCGAACCACTCATCCCCTCACTCTCTTTAAATTCCCCAGTCGGAATTAGTTTAGTCTGTGTGGTCTAACCCTAGCCAATAGGGTACGACACAGCAGCAGGGCCCACGTGCGTCAGGGATAAGAACCCCATCCTCTCCCTTGTTCAAGTGTGTGCTCACCATTGCTCCATCTGTAAGGGCACACACTTTATAGAAGTACCTTGCCTTGCTGAGTATTAAAAAGAAAATTTTATATTTGAGTGCTATTTCTTTTGCAGCACTGAAACTTTATTTATAACAGAAAGAGAAAGAAAGAAAGCACTCAGGTGTCGCTTCTGGGGGTACTGATCCCATACTATCCTGGGCCCCACCCTCATGAAATCTAAGTATAATGATCTCCCAAAGCGTCCATCTCCAAATACCATCATGTTGGTGGTTAGGGCCTCCATACATATATTTTGGGGGACACAAACATTCAATCCATAACACAGTCCTCAATGAGTTTCCATCTCATAGACAGCATTAATTTCCATTATGGGAATAAGCAATCTTTAACATTAAGCCCAGTCAGATTTCAGATGACTGTAGACCCAGCAAGCGTTTAACCACAACTGTATAATAAATTCCAAGCTAGAACCACTCAACCAACTGGAGTCAATATACAGAACCAGGAGTAATAATAAATTGCTTTATGACACCAAGTCTTGAGCTGGTTTATTATGCAACAAAAGCTAATCTGAATAGAGATTAGCACCAGAAGTTAAAGTGTTACCATAACAAAAACTATAACATGTGGCATTGTTTTGGGACCAGTAGGAGAGCAGTAGTTGAGAGTGTCTTAAGGAGACTCAGTGAAGGCTGATGACAGTGAGATTTTGTAACTGAAGTCTGGAGAAAAGAGAGGATGCCCATTATGTAGTGGCCAGAAAGTTTGGCAAAACTATTGACTGCAATAATGTTGCAAAAATAAAATTATGCCTAATAAAATGCCATAGTTGGTTAAGAAAATTGCTAAGCAGAAGGTTGAAAATGTCAATTTTTTTTTTAAAGCCACCTATGATAAGTTATGGATATAGAGAAATAATAAAAAAGGAACTACTCATCAATCAAGCAGAATTTAGAGAAATACAATAAAGTTGCTACTTGCTAGGTTCAAAAAAACCTATTATCCCCAAAATTTCAAAAGAATATAATTAAAAAGACACAAATTGAGAAATGACCCTATTCTTTATTTCTCTTATCCTGTATTATTTTCATGATTCATCTTTTCAATCCATGATTTCTAGTACTTTAAACTTCTAAGCACTTTTGTCAAGCAAAACTGGCTTTTTTTTTTGAATCATCTCTGCCCTGTGTCATTTTTAATTAGAATGGAAGGTATATTTTGAAAACATTATTAGAAATGTAATGTACAAACTAACTAGGGGTAAGGATTAGTGAGCATGTCTGGATTGTACCAACCCTACACATTCCAAAGAAAGTTTTGGACCTTGACCAGCTCCTGGGAAATAACTTCTAAGCCCTTGGAATATCTGGCTTGATGAGGATGTCTTTGTGACTTGGTCCATCCTTGCACTGCTATAAAAAAATACCTGAGACTGGGTAATTTACAAAACAAAGAGATTTAATTAGCTCACCGTTCTGCAGGCTATATAGAAAGCATGGCTGGAGGGTCCTCAGGGAGCTTTTACTCATGTCAGAAGACAAAGCCAGAGCAGGCATCTCCACATGGAACAGGAGGAAGAGAGAGAGGGGGATGTGCTACACACTTTTAAGTGATCAGATCTCATGAGAACTCTATCACAAGGATGGTACCAAAAGGGGGAAACTCATTTCCATGACTAAATCACCTCCTATCAGGCCCCATCTCCAACACTAGGGATTACAATTCTACATGAGTTTTGGATGTGGATACAGACTCAAACCATATCAGTGTGTTACCTGGAGCCTTGGGCCATGCCAGATAGTTTATGCTAACAATGTGCTTTTTGGTAGGGAGTTTTTGGCCATATGATATCAGTTTGACTTCTGGAGGAGCTGGAGACTGAATAAGGCCAGCCACAGATGACCTAAATTTGATGACCTCCTGATGACCTAAGGTTGTTACTTTATAGTGGTTGAAAAGTCACCAAAATTGTCTGGCCTCAGTTTCATTATTTATACAATGGGATAATGATAGATCCTCTACCTAGGTCATAAAGTTGTCACAAAAGCCAAAATATAATATTGGTAAAAGTACACTGCAAGTTACATGGTTTCAAATTCTATAACCACTGCTACCACCACCTGCCTTACAACCACTATACATTATTTCTGTACAACTGTATTATTACTGTAAAACTCTAAAACTGAGGTCAAAAAGGCCAACGGATTGAGACAGTCTTGCTTTAGCTAAAATCACATTAAAAAGTAACCTTCAGGCTTTTTTCCTCAAAATGATGTTAGGAAAATAACATTAATTAAAGAAGCTATTAGCATTAGCCATATTCTTAAACAAAATATATAGCCACCATTTTTTCTCTTTTGAGAGGGAGCAATGTATTCTACTAGAAGGTGCTGAATATAGTTTGTGTTATATTAACCACAATACATAATGAAAATATGAATAAAATTCTCTCCTTAGGGCCAAATTCTTCTTTCTTGAGCAAGAGAGAAAACCTAAAGACAAGCTAATCAGGCCCATTATTGTCTATTTGTTGTAGGTTGTCAAAAAAAAGAGAGGCATTACAAACAACTGGAATTATTCAAGGAATCATGGAAAATAGGGACTGTCTAAATGAAAAAAAAAAATTCACTTCATTGCTCCTTGCACTTCATTTGAGGATTTTATGCACTGTTAATTTATTCATTGGGTTCTGGTTCTAAATGCTCCAGTGGAATCAAGACTGCTTTTCTCAAGGGGCAGGGAAAATGCCATAGGGTTTTCAAATCAGAATTCATGTTAATAATTCTAAAGCAAAGGCTTCTCTGCTGAAACAGAAAGATTAACTCTGCATGTATTCTTGTCCCTCACCTTTTAATTTTTTTTTTTGGCGTTAACACAAAAAGTGTTTTGTTGACTCATGGTGTGCCATATTAGTTAAATTAAACATCAAACATCTGTCTAACTTTAAGATTCCAACATGAGTATGTTGGCAGTCTCAGTAAAACTGGAGCTGTTAAAGGCCTTCAATCAGTCAAAAGGATAGAGCTGCAGTAATGGCAAACTCAGCAAGCAATTACATCAAAGGATTTAAAATCTATTTCAGTAATGCCTTCTGGATAATGACATTGATCTCAGCACTCCCCTTGCAGATTTCCTGGTATTGCAAAGCAGGATTCTGCATAGTTTCACATTTAGAAAAACACCATTCGCCATTTCTTTTTATGTGAACATAGTTCAATTCTCTTGAATACACCTACACAGCCATTTCTATAAAGCTAATAGACTTTTATTCATAAAGCCAAAATTCATGCTATGTACACAATCCTTTCTTTGTTCTTTTCTGTCACACCAATTTTGCCAAAGTGGTAGAAGTAATAAGAAGATTATGCTACCTTTTACACTCATACTATTTTTACCTTAACACAAGCAGTATAAACAGATCACTCAATCAATCAATGTTTTGCTCTTTCTCTTTGTATTTTAACCTTCACTCAGTTTGCTTATCTTTAGAGGTTGATATGCATAAATGAAATTATTGTAGATGAGAATGTTTTACATTAAAAGGATTTTTGTAAACCTAAACCCTCTCTCCCTCCTTTCCTTCTTCTGTTTTTTGGCAGTCTCGGAGGTTGAGGTGTCGGGACATATTGGTTTAGGGACATTTGTGGACTATCTCTAGATCACGTGAGTGGGTTTTAATGCTGGCTAAGTACTTTTTAAGCAGTTGTTCTAGTGAAGGAATAGCTAGATGTAACTTCGTCCTTAAACATAGGTGCTATAAAGCAACTTTCCAGTTTATCAAAGTTATGGGTGGTTTCCTGCTTTAAAAGAAGTAAAAATTCAAATCTAATTCTACACAGAGACTACATTTTTAAAATTTTTATATATTCAAGGGATACAAGTGCATATTTCTTACATGCTCATATTGTATAGTGGTGAAGTCTGGGCTTTTAGTGTACCCATCAGTAGAACAGTGAACATTCTACCAAACAAGTAATTTTTCAACCCTCACCCTCCTCCCACCCTCCCACCTTTTGTAGCCTCTGATGTCTATTATTCCCCTCTGTAGGCACATGTGTACCAATTGTTTAGCTCTCACTTATAAGCAAGAATATGTGGTATTTGACTTTCTTTTTCTGAGTTATTGCACTTAGGATAATGGCCTCCAGTTTCATCCATGTTGCTGCAAAAGATATAAATTTATTCATTTTTATGGCTGAGTAGTATTACATGGTGTGTATATATGTATATACACATATATATATACACACACACATACCATTACATGTGTCTGTATGTATACACCATTATATGTGTGTATATATGTGTATACATATACCATTACATGTGTATGTATATATATATATACCATCACATGTGTGTATATATATACATTTTCTTTTAAATTAATTTTTTTTTTGAGATGGCATCTTGCTCTGGCATCCAGGCTAGTGTTCATTATCACATTCTTGGCTCAGTGCAACCTCCACCTCCTGGGTTCAAGCAATTCTCCTGCCTCAGCCTCCTCCAGAGAAGCTGGGATTACAGGTCATGCCACCATGCCCAGCTAATTTTTGTGTTTTTAGTAGAGATGGGGTTTCACCATGTCCTCCAGGCTGGTCTCGAACTCCTGACCTCAAGTGATCTGCCCTCCTCGGCCCCCTCAAAGTGTTGGGATTACAGGCGTGAGCCACAGTACCCAGCCTATATATACATTTTCTTTATTCAATTCTTTTTTGATGGACATTTAGGTTGATTCCATAACTTGCACTTGTGAATAGTGTTGTGATAAACATATGAGTGCAGGTATCTTTTTAAATAATGGTTTCTTTACCTTTGATTTGACACCCAGTAGTGAGATTGCTGAATCAACTGGTAGTAATAATTTTAATTCTTTGAGTAATCTCCATACCATTTTCCATAGAAGTTGTACTAATTTACATTCCCACTAGCAATGTATAAGTGTTTCATTTTCTCTTCATCCTCAACAACATCTGTTGTTTTTTGACTTTTTAATAATAGCCATTCTGACTGATATACAATGGTATTTCATTGTGGTTTTAATTTGCATTTCTCTCATAATTACTCAGGTTGAACATTTTTTTCATATTTTTTTTGGTCACTTGTATGTCTTCTTTTGAAAACTGTCTGTTCGTGTCCTTTGCCCACTTTTTAATGTTTTGTTTTGTTTTGTTTTGTTTTTTTCTTTTTTCTTGTTGAGCTGTTTGAGTTCCTCACAGATTCTGGATATTAGCCATTTATTAGATGCAGGGTATGCAAAATTTTTTTGCCATTCTGTAGGTTGTCTGTTTATTCTGGTGACTATTTCTTTTGCTGTGCAGAGGCTTTTTAGTTTAATTAAGTCGCATTTGTCTGTTTTTGTTTTTGCTGCATTTGCTTTTGAGGTATTCATATATTCTTTGCCTAGGCCAATGTACAGAAGAGCTTTTCCTAGATTTTCTTCTAAGATTTTTATACTTTCGTGTTTTACATTTAGGTCATTAATCCATCTTGAGTTAATTTTCATATCTGGTGAGAGGTATGGGTCCAATTTTATTTTTTCGCACGTGAAGATTCAATTTTCCCAGCACCGTGTATTGAAATAAGGTTTCCTTTCCTCAGTGTCTATTTTTGTGACTTTGTCAAAGATCAGTTGGTTGTAATACATCGTTTTATTTCTGGGTTCTTTATTTTATTCCACTGATCTATATGAGACCACCTGTTTTTGATGTAACATAATAATAGATAATACATGTAATTTTATTATTTGTTATTTATTTGTCTGGTCTTTGAATCTATAACCTACTCTATGCCAGAATCTCTGGTGTATTACTACAAAGCTGTATTGTTAAAGCTCTTTGTATCATCTTCTAAACTCCTAAAATCATTTTTATCTTAAACCAAATAAACATTCTTTTGCAAGTGTATCCCATAAGTTCCTTACCTGGGAAATACTATTACTTTTACAGTGAAACAGTTTGAAATGGTTCTAAAAAAAGGTTTCCATTTCCCACCTCCAATTCATCCCTGTGCCTTGACCTTAGCTGCTAGGAGAAAGATGATTAAAGGTGGCTTTGATTCCCCTATATCCAAGGGTAATAAAGTCCATATACAACTCTATAAGTATACTGGGACAAAGCCACTGTGTACCTATTCAAGTATACTGAGACATTACAGGGACATGAGGATACTTAAACTTTTATTACTCTGTTATCTAGCACATTAATAACCAAGTTACATTCTATCTAGTTTAATAGGTGAAAGAGTGCCTAGAATCAAACAATAGCATGTGGGGAAGGTTTAGAGTGGGAAAGAGAAGCTAGTGCGACCCTATGGGTGCAGCTCTTTGGGCTAAATCAGTGTACTGTTGTTGTTTACACCTCAGAATATATAGTAGGAAATGAAGTGTTATATACTTATAGTTCCCTGTCCTGTAAGTGTCAGAATAGATTATCCCAATTTGGAAAACTGTATATAGAAAAGAGCTAATACCCTCAGGGATCTACAGCTCTAATGATGCTTTTGAGGTACAAGTTTCTGTGACTAATGATTTTGCTAGTTAGAGCCACTGGCAAAGGGAATAAATACCTATCTGGAAGCTCCCTTTGGGGTTTGGGACTTCTTGCCTGCATGAAAAAGCTTAGCTATTACCTTGCTATTAGGCTTTTGTCAAAACTGAATGTCTAACCCAGACCTACCTTATAACTCTCTGGTCTGATAATACATTTTTGGGTGGTTAATTCAGTTTCCATGACTAACAAGGTGGGAAGAGTCTAATAAGCCTGTCTTCTAATGCAGTAACATATTAAAAAATGCAGCTGGCCTGGCCCTAGCAATATCTCTCTTTTATGTGAAAAAGCAGCAGCTATCCCTTCAGGGGAACCTTATCCCCAACCTTGCTGTCTGAAGCAAAGCAAGCTGCTATCTCAGTGGGGCCATTGAATCACAGAAGTTCCCCTAAATGCTAGGCCTAATTCACTGATGATTGAGCAAAGTTGGAAGCTGACAGTATCCTCTGGGTTGTGCAGATATTCAATGTTAACACCAACTATGCAGGATTAAAACCAGTCATGGGCACTTTACTTTGTGGCAGTATGGAAAGTCATTCTCATAGATTTGGCCAATGCTTCCTTTGATAAACTTCAATATATTTTTACTGAATCCAGCTCTTTAGTCTGCCACTTGGAAAACTATAGGCAGTGAATAAAAAACACCCATTTTGAGACCATGAACTGTGAAAACAAAGACTGCTGATTAATTTTCTGGATTACTCATATAAATGCCCATGGTTAAGACTTGTTTTCTAATGAGACTAACTGCAATCAATCTGTTGATTGAGCCTGCATCACCAAGATTCCCAATGTTGCTACAAAGATTCATCCTTGTGCTGAACATGGCAACACTTATACAATTAAAGTAGAATGGGCACATTATAATCTGCATAGTTATGATGCAGAGGCTGCCACTGAATTCATACCTGTGACCCCTGATAAAATTTGACCTAATTGTCTGTCATGGAGAGAGGCTGTATGGCACTGGGATTGTCTGTGCCAACTTGTGACGGTTTGACTTCATGGATCTTTGACCCCATCCTGGTTATCAGTGAAGTCTTGCCACCATTTTTACTTTTTTAGCTTATTGCTTTGTCCTTGTAGTCTGACCCAAATGACTCTAGTCGTACCATCATGGCCTTTGAAACCAACCTATGTTATATTTTCAGATTTCTGGATCATTTGCAATCTGACAACGGATAACTGAAGTAATTAGTGGACTTTCAATGCTCCTTATCATATGATATTGTTAATAGTTGAAATAGCCTCCTTAAAAACTGACTCAAAAAGTTTTCTAACTCTACCTTCTACTTAACAAGGCAGTTTGGTGACTCAATGTGACTATTCTCAGAAAGAAGTTATCTCCTCCTAGCCGCTTCCTGGATAATGATCAGAATGAAAGGGAAGGGGTTATATAGATCTATTTTGAAACTTTGGGAATCCCCCCTGATTATTCCTGGCCATGGTACTTATTTCATTTTCCTAACAGCAACCCCAGGCAGCCTAGTTCTTCTGGGTGAAACCCTGTCCACGAGGGTCTAAATAACTCAAATTTGATTCTAGTTCAGCCACTAGTATTCTCTTGTTAGACTGGCTCAGTTGCAGACCATATGGGTATTGACTATTTGGTTGAATGTATTGCTGCTCGTTGATTCCCCCTGTAGTGGAACATATGGGCCAAAGTGAGAGATATAATTGGTTTCTCCATACTTTCTTCATTAGGTTAAAGAAAGATCACTTTTAGGCTAAAAGATGATCTTCCTTGAACCTAAAGATGATCTTCCATTAAACTGAGATCTAATTAAATAGCTGGATTTGAATAAAAAATGATTGGGAAAAAAAGTTGTATTGAAAGCTATGGACTAGGACACCTGAATTTTGTCAGGTAGAAGAATAACAATCTTAGTGCTGGGAGACCCTTGAAAGCATAGGTAAAGGAAGGAGTATACTTACCTCTGTCTTTCAGAATCACCTCTGGATCTTCCTCATGAAGGAAAACGTCTTGAGGCCAAAACCTCAGCGTTTCTCTCCTTTAATGCAGTCTACTGTGTGTGTAGGCAGGCATTCATGCGGGCTCATCTGTGTTGCCCTGTGAGGCTTGTGGGCTAGGATGTAAACATGCTGATGCTCATGTTCTTCTTGGCCATGATTAAGAAAATCTATTGTCTCTTGGCTCAGGCCTGTTTGCCAGCAAACATGAAATTGTGGCAGGCAACCATGTTAGCCTGCAAGAATGGTAAAATCTCAGATATTCTCAGTTTTTGACAGGAGGGATACTTAATTGGAGTTAAGTTCATTCCTTGAGTTTATTATTATTATTACCTTTAAACAGAAGAAAAATGAAGATAACCAAAGATATACCTTGAGAGTTTTGTTTTAAAAGAATATTTTTGAAGAAATAATGAGCATGTAAAATAAAAGGACTAAAAAGGATACTTGAATTATGAAGCAGAAGAAAGAATAAGTTTAATAAATAAACTCAAATCTAGTTGAAAGAAACCAACACTCTAGATAATATCTGCAAAGCTAACATCTAAAAGGGTAGAAGTAGGGGAATAATATTTCAAAGAATAAGGGGATCTAATAACTAGAAATTGGGTCTTGGTATAATCACAGGTAAGACTGATTAGATGAGAAATAATGAGGATTAGTCTAGGAACTCTTAAGTATGTTCTAACACAGACAGGATTTGTTGATCACTTGGGAAAGGAAAAGGGCTGACATTTTGATAATGTCATGGGTTGAGTTCTCCCATATTCTGTGATGACTGAAAGATAGCATGTACTATTATATTTTGGGTAGACCACTAATTCTTTTTACTTTGTAGTGTGACACAAAAGGGTTCTATGTGCTAGGGAAAACTTTTATAATATTGTGATTTACATTTTATATGTATGAACAATTTCTGGGTACAAATATAAAGAGACTGGCCAAGGACGTCTATCTAAGGAAACATATATGCTTTGCATGATTTTTAGAAGTACTTCTGTATTTAATTTATGTAATTTATAAGGTAGGTGGCTAGTTATTACATTGGAGAGTATTTAGTCGATTTAGTATTTACTATGTAGTTGAACTTTAATTCTTACAGCAATTATGAGAACACAAGAAAAACAAAGATTTATGGAAGGCAAGTTTAGTCTAACCACATGTTGTGGGTTCTAGTGCATTCAAGGCCACTGAGAATGAAATAGTCTGTTATCAGAAAGTAAAAAGAAAAGGATTTTAAAATTACGTTAAAAAAGCTTCTTATCTTTCACTTCAACACAACTACAGACTAATATAATGATGTCAAATATTGGTAACAGAAAACAAATATCAAGCAAACACAATCTTCTCCCTTAGTCTGCCCTCTCAGTTCTGAGAATAGGAATAATAGTGTTCATCTACCACACTGCATATACATTTAAAAACTCATAGGGAAAGTATTGATGCAAAAGGATTGAGATAGCTAAAATTAAAGCCCCTGAAAGTTAGACTGCTACATAGAATGCTAACTGCTGACACAGTTTCAATTAGTGTATATTGTAGATTGAATAATGCTATTTCAAGCATGGACTATAAAAAACTAGTGAGCTGAAAATAATGAAAGATAATTTGAATAATGGTAACATCACTATTTCCCATCTAATATTTATATCATATTTATAATTTTATATTCATCCTCATTACCATCAAACAGCACCAGCAAGAACAGAAACTAGCTTCATTGTTTTCCTGTAATGTATCTTCACTGCCAGTTAGAAAAAGAAAGTTCTATTTCAGTAATAAAATTAGAACTCCAATCCTTTATTGGAGAGAGAATACTCACGCTGCAAGTTAATAATTTTGTGACTCTCAAAAGTATAGCAGTTGAGTTTTCTTTCTACTATTAGTCTGAATTTTTCTTATAAATGCAAGGGAGTTAGGAATGATATTCCCAAATACAGATAAGAGAAATCAAGCTACAAAGGGTCTGTTAACTTTGCATTACCTTTTGCTGATAGTATGGCCAAATGATATTCATCTTTAGTTTGCATTTTTTACTAAAATGTGCTGCCAATGAAAAAATTTAAGTTTGGGATATTTGTGTATTATAGATACATTGTTGTGTAATACTAGCCATAAAATACTGTATTGTTGAAAGTATAGGCTGGGTGCGATGGCTCACGCCTGTAATCCCAGCACTTTGGGAAGCAGAGGCAGGTGGATCACTTGAGGTCAGGAGTTTGAGACCAGACTGGCCAGCATGGCAAAACCCCGTCTCTGCTGAAAATACAAAAATTAGCCAGATGTGGAGGTGCGTACCTGTAATCCCAGCTACTCGGGAGGCTGAGGCAGGAGAATTGCTTGAACCTGGGAGGTGGAGGCTGCAGTGAGTAGAGATCATGTCACTGCACTCCAGCCTGAGTAATAGAGGGAGACTCTTTTTTTTTTTAGAGTATATTATTGAAAATATATATAGGAAAATATATTATTGAATATATATGCTTATAAAGCTATGGAATGTGGATGAAATATATATACTCTTATCAATAATTCTAGTTATTCTTCTCTTGTTTTTGCAAATAATTTGCACTGACAGTTTTTCTATATGTGCCGTTTTAGAATTTTCAGGAACATGGTGTTTTTTTATTTACTGTTACAACCATCAGAACCTGGCAAATATGTAATACATGACCAACACTAAAGAAATACAGAAATTAAAAAGAAAATCAAGTTATTACAGGACCCCAATATAGAGACCTAAATACGCACCTATGAAATAACTGCCTGAAGATGCTTCTAATGGGGAAAGTGAGATTATGAATATTGTATCTTCATGGTTCTGCCTCTACTATCTACAAATAGGCACTTCAAAAGCATGGCAATATTTTCAAGTATAACAAAAGTCCAGCGTGACTGAGAATTTTGTTATTTATCAGAGGAAGTAATTTATCAGTATTTTCTGCTCTAATGTGTTACTCAGCTGCTCTAACGTGACACTCAACATTCATTTACATACTGTTTTATTATCTTTCTTCTGCATTTTGAGATTGATAAACTATCTTTAATTGCATTTCTTTAAAAAATTTTACTTTGAGCTAATTTAAACTTCAGAAAAATTAAAGATAGTAAACAGTGTTTTCAGATTCCCCTCATCCAGCTTCCCCTTACGCTAACATCTTACATAACCATAGTACAACCATCAAAAACAGAAAATTAACATTGGCACAGTTTTATTAACCAAACTGTAGACATTCAAATTTCACCAATTTTTCCATTAATGTCCTTTTATATGTTCCAATAGCCTATCCAGCATCCCACACTGTATTTAGTTGTGATTTATTCTTAATTTATTCTGTTCTGTGAAAGTTCCTCAGTCTTTCCTTCTCTTTTATGATCTTGTTACCCTTGAAGAGTACTGATTCATTAATTTTGTAGATGATCCTTCAGTTTGGGTTTATGTTTACTTATGACTGTATTTCCTTTCTAGTGCATTGTATCAAGGGGTCCGTATGTTGATATGTCTCATTACTGGTGATGTTAATCTTGATCATGTGGGTAAGGTGAGGTCTGGCAAGGTTTTCTGCTGTAAAGGTGCTATTATTACCTTTATAGTCAGTATACATTTTGGAAGATATACTTTAAGACTATGCAAATCCTGTTTCTCCTCAATCTTTCACACATTTATTTTAGTACACATCACTGCATCTTCAATTATTACTGTGGTGTTTGCCTAACAGTAGTTTTCTGTTTCCCTTTTCTTCTACATTTACTAATTGGAAGTCTACTATAGGGAAGAGCTCTATCAGTGTGGACAGATGGATATTTATTTTATTCCATGGGTTAAAATACAATATTATTAATTACTTTTTTGTTCAAATTATTTCATCTTTGAAGTAATTCCTTCAGGTTGGTCCCTCTGTTCTTTTGACAATTTCCTATCCTATTTATGTATTTATTTGAGCACTTTCTTTCTTTCTGGTATAAGAAGATGTTCCCAAGTACACTTAAATCCATGGTTAAAATCACACACTTCTCCAAGAAACTCTGATTCCTTTGATTAGAGAAAGGTAGTTGGAGACCGAGATCTGGGTACTAGTTGTGCTCATTGCTAGAGGGCTGTCAGTGTTTCTAAGTCTCCTCAGCAGAACAAACCATGTATATGTATGCATACTGGCTCATGCATATATATAGATACAACTATATTTCTGTATTTATCTATATGATTACAAACATTAAATAACATAAGTTTATACTCATACCTCTGATTCCAGAACAGATTCCACAGGGTTCATTTTAGCCTTTCACATTTCTTATTAGTAGTTTTTATTCTACATCTGTGTTGAAATTTAGTGATGATTTTCTTTTTACACAGTTATTTTGTGGGTTAGATATGTTCTTTCTTCATCTAATTTCATGGGTGTGATTTTGTGTACAGTTTGTGTTGTCATGAATCTATTTTAAATCATTTGGAGAGAGGAATTTGAGAGGTTGATTACTACAGTCTGAACTGTCTTCAGCCATCCATGAACCAACCCCTTTTTATTTTATTAACTGAAACAAACATAGAATAGTGAAATCCTATGAAATCAGAAACACTAGGTTTCAGTCAGTCTCTACTGATACCTCTGTAACTTTAAACAACTTTGTGTACAATGAAATTAACATCTGTGGGAATCAGTTATATCATCTGAAAATGGAGAACTTAGGCTAATTAATCTTTAAGATTTCTTCCACTGTCTTTTATAGTAACTCAAAAGATTATTGGAAACAATATTGTTAGATCGATTTTGTGCCAAAATCAGATAATGTGGTCTGAGTGGAACATATTGATTAAAAGTATTCTCTGAGTTAAATCTGGGTTCTAACACTTAATAGTTTTGTGATCTTATATTAGTTATATCTCAGTTTCAATTCTGTCTTCTATATAAGAGGTTTTGTTGTTAAATTCTCAAAATTAAATTTTTTAGTATATGCAGAAAACTTTTAAATGACTAAATCTATCTCTTTAGTAGTTTTAGATCTATTCATCCTTTCTCTTTTTTGTTGTGTCAGTTTTTATAAGTTGTATTTTTCCAAGAATCTGCCAATTCCATTCAAATTTATTCACAGAGTTGTTTATTCTATCATCTTATGATATTTTTAAGGTGGTAAGAACTTTAGAAATATCTCTTTTCATTCCAGTATTAGGTGAGCTAAGTTTTCTTTCTCTTGCTTCATCAGTCTTGCTAGAGGTATATCAAATTTGTTAGTTATTTCCAAAAACTGACTTTTAATTTTACTGATCTTTTTATATATCTCTATATTTCATTCTTTCTACTTTTGTGTTTTTGTTGCTATTTCAATAAAAATTTAATATGTAATAATTACTTTTGAATAATTTATTATAACATATGCACCTACATCAATAAATATTCATTGAGGTACTACCTTATAAAGAGAGTACTTTTTTGAATTTTAAGGCCCATTATGTCTTTTGTTAATATAACTATATGATTGAAGGATTGGTGATTGCATGGTATATGTATTTTCAGCCCTTTTACTCTCAGTTTACTTTTGTATTCTTATTTTTTATGTGTCTCTCATAAACAGCACGTATTATTCTTCTTAAATCAGTCTGAAAATCACTACATTTAGTCCAATTTATTCTAATGATTTAACTGATACATTTAGGTTGAAATTAACATCTTTTTATGAGCTTTCTCTTTTCCCATGTGTTCCATATATTTCTGTCTCTTCTTTTGAGTTGATTTTTAAATTTATTCCACTTATATCCCTTGTTTTTCTATTCCTATTTAGATATCCATAGAAATTGTTATATATATTCTTGATTTATGAAAGCATTTTCTCTCTTGCTGGACAATGAATGAAATTTATTTAAGGATCTCCACTTAACTCCTGATATACATTTTATTCTGTAATTCTCTAAATATTTTACTATTATAAAATATAACTCTAAGACTATAACACAGCACTATGTTTTATACAGTCAATGTTTCATTAGGTTAAAGCATATATTTACCATTTTCTTTTCTTTTTTTTTTTTTTACCTAAACTCTTTTTTTTTTTTTTTATTATACTTTAGGTTTTAGGGTACATGTGCACAATGTGCAGGTTTGTTACATATGTATCCATGTGCCATGTTGTTTTGCTGAACCCATTAACTCGTCATTTAGCATTAGGTATATCTCCTAATGCTGTCCCTCCCCCCTCCCCCCATCCCACAACAGTCCCCGGGGTGTGATGTGGTGTTCCCCAGGGACTGTTGTGGGGTGGGGGGAGGGGGGAGGGACAGCATTAGGAGATATACCTAATGCTAAATGACGAGTTAATGAGTGCAGCAAAACAACATGGCACATGGATACATATGTAACAAACCTGCACATTGTGCACATGTACCCTAAAACCACAGTGAGATTCCATCTCACACCAGTTAGAATGGCACTCATTAAAAAGTCAGGAAACAACAGGTGCTGGAGAGGATGTGGAGAAACAGGAACAGTTTTACACTGTTGGTGGGACTGTAAACTAGTTCAACCATTGTGGAAGTCAGTGTGGCGATTCCTCAGGGATCTAGAACTAGAAATACCATTTGACCCAGCCATCCCATTACTGGGTATATACCCAAAGGATTATAAATCATGCTGCTATAAAGACACATGCACACGTATGTTTATTGCGGCACTATTCACAATAGCAAAGAGTTGGAACCAACCCAAATGTCCAACAATGGTAGACTGGATTAAGAAAATGTGGCACATATACACCATGGAATACTATGCAGCCATAAAAAATGATGAGTTCATGTCCTTTGTAGGGACATGGACGAAACTGGAAAACATCATTCTCAGTAAACTATCGCAAGGGCAAAAAACCAAACACTGCATGTTCTCACTCATAGGTGGGAATTGAACAATGAGAACTCATGGACACAGGAAGGGGAACATCATACCATTTTCTTTAAGAATTTATATATTAGGTAATCTGGTACCAAATACTCTAAGTTTTAGGGTTTCAAATAATGCTTTTTTTTTTGAAGTATGCTCAAATAACTTCATTTTACACACTTAATGCTCAGATTGTGAAGTGAAACATCTCTTTGAATAGAAAAAAACAACAGAAAAGGCTGAAAAGATACGGTAGAACACACTCCAATGGTAGCCTTATATTACCTAGGTCAATATAAAATATCTCAGTTAAGACAGTGCATATCCCAACCCTCCCTCCTGCCGGAGTGGAGGTTTGCTTTCTCCATTTTTATTTTATTTTATTTTAAGTTCTGGGATACAAATGCAGAACGTGTAGGTTTGTTACATAGGTATACGTGTGCCATGGTGGTTTGCTGCACCTATAAACCAGTCAACTAGGTTTTAAATCCCATATCCATTGTCCTAATGATCTCCCTCCCCTCTCCCCCCCACTCCCAACTGGCCCTGATATGTGTTGTTCCCCTCACTGTGTCCATGTGTTCTCATTGTTCAGCTCCCACTTACGAGTGAGAACATGCGGTGTTAACATGCAGTGTCTGGTTTTCTGTTCCTGTGTTAGATTGATGAGGATGATGACTTCCAACTTCCTCCATGTCCCTGCAAAGGACGTAATCACATTCCTTTCTTTGGCTGCACAGTATTTCATGGTGTATATGTATCACGTTTTCTTTATCCAGTCTATCATTGTTGGGCATTTTGGTTGCTTCTATGTCTTTGTTATTGTAAATAGTGCTGCAATAAATATATGTGTGCATGTGTCTTTATAGTAGCATGATTTATATTCCTTTTGGTATATACCCAGTAATGGGATTGCTGGGTCAAATGGTATTTCTGGTTCTAGATCCTTGAGGAATCACCACACTGTCTTCCACGTTGATTGAACTAATTTACATTACCACCAACAGTGTAAAAGTGTTCCTATTTCTCCACAGCCTTGCCAGCATCTATTGTTTCTTGACTTTTTAATAATGGCCACTGTGACTGGCGTGAGATGGTATGTCATTGTTGTTTTGATTTGCATTTCTCTGATGATCAGTGATGTTGAGCTTTTTTTCATTGTTTGTTGGCCACATAAATGTTTTCTTTTGAAAAGTGTCTGTTTATATCCTTTGCCCACTGTTTGATGGGCTTGCTTGTT
This sequence comes from Nomascus leucogenys, assembly GCF_006542625.1. Classification (NCBI taxonomy): domain Eukaryota; kingdom Metazoa; phylum Chordata; class Mammalia; order Primates; family Hylobatidae; genus Nomascus; species Nomascus leucogenys. Next base: position 80,577,454 of record NC_044387.1, read on the forward strand.
TTTTTTAAAATTTATTTAGGTTCCTTACAGATTCTGAATATTAGACCTTCGTCAGATGGGTAGATTGCAAACATCTCCCATTCTGTAGTCTGCCTGTTCACTCTGATAAGAGTTTCTTTTGCTGGGCAGAAGTTGTTTAGTTTAATTAGATACTATTTGTCAGTTTTGGCTTTTGTAGCAGTTGCTTTTGGTGTTTTCATAATAAAGTCTTTGCCCATGCCTGTGTCCTGAATAGTATTGCCTAGGTTTTCTTCTAGGGTTTTTATAGTTTTGGGTTTTACATTTAAGTCTTTAATCCATCTTTAGTTAATTTTTGTATAAGGTGTAAGGAAGGGATCTAATTTCGGTTTTCTGCATATGGCTAACCAATCTTCCCAACATCATTTATTAAATAGTAAATCTTTTCTCTATTGCTTGTTTTTGTCTGGTTTGTTGAAGATCAGATGTTTGTAAATGTGTGATGTTATTTCTGAGGTCTCTGTTCTGTTCCATTGTTCTATATGTATGTTTTGATACCAGTACCATGTTGTTTTGGTTACTGTAGCCTTGTAGCATAGTTTGAAATCAGGTAGCATGATGCTTGTGGCTTTGTTCTTTTTGCTTGTGACTGTCTTGGCCATACAGGCTCCTCTGTGGTTCCATATGAAACTTAAAGTAGTTTTTTTTTTCTAATTCTGTGAAGGATGTCAATGGCAGTTTGATGGGAATAGCATTGAATCTATAAATTACTTTGGGCTATATGGCCATTTTCATGATACTGATTCTTCTTATCCATGAGGATTGAATGTTTTTCCATTTGTTTGTGTCCTCTCTATTTCCTTGCAGAGTGGTTTATAGTTCTCCTTGAAGAGGTCCTTCACATCCCTTGTTAGCTGTATTCCTAGGTGTTTTATTCCCTTTGTAGCAATTGTGAATGGGAGTTCATTTATGATTTGGCTCTCTGCTTGTCTATTGTAGGTGTATAGGAATGCTTGTGAATTTTGCACATTGATTTTGTATCCTGAGACTTTGTTGAAGTTGCTTATTGGCTTAAGGAGTTTTTGGGCTGAGATGATGGGGTTTCCTAAATATAGACTCGTGTCTTTTGCAAATAGAGACTATTTGGCTTCCTCTCTTCCTATTTGAATAGGCTTTATTTCTTTCTCTTGCCTGATTGCCCTGGTGAGACCTTCCAATACTATGTTGAATAGGAGTGGTGAGAGTCTTGTGGTGAGAGTCTTGTCTTGTGCCGGTTTTCAAAAGAAATGCTTCCAGCTTTTGCCCATTCAGTATGATAATCAGTTGTGGATTTTGTCATAAATAGTTATTTTTATTTTGAGATATGTTCCATCAATGGGGTGTTAAACCTAAAACTAGGTAGTTTACTGAAAGTTTTTTACATGAAGAGATACTGAATTTTATCAAAGGCCTTTTCTGCATCTATTGAGATAATCATGTGGTTTTTGTCATTGGTTCTATTTATGTTATGGATTGTGTTTATTGATTTGCATATGTCGAACCAGCCTTGCATCCCACGAATGAAGCTGACTTGATTGTGGTGGATAAGCTTCTTGACGTGCTTCTGGATTCAGTTTGCCAGTTATTAAGGATTTTCGCATTGATGTTCATCAGGGATATTGGCCTGAAGTTTTCCTTTTTTGTTGTGTCTCTGTCAGGTTTTGGTATAAGGATGATACTGGCAAATAGACTTTAAACCAACAAAGATCAAAAAAGACAAAGAAGGGCATTACATAAAGCTAAATAGGTCAATTAAACAAGAAGAGTTAACTATGCTAAATGTATATGCACCGAATGCAGGGGCACCCAGATACATAAAACAAGTTCTTAGAGACCTACAAAGAGACCTAGACTCCCACACAATAATAGTGGGAGACTTTAATACCCCACTGTGAATGTTAGATCAATGAGACAGAAAATTAACAAGGATATTCAGGACTTGAACTGAGCTCTGGACCTAATAGACACCTATAGAACTCTCAACCCCAAATCAACAGAATATACATTCTTCTCAGTGCCACAAGGCACTTATTCTAAAATTGACCACATAACTGGAAGTACAACACTCCTCAGCAAATGCAGAAGAATGGAAATCATAACAGTCTCTCTGACCACAGTGTAATCAAATTAGAACTCAGGATTAAGAAACTCACTAAAAACCACACAACTACATGAAATTGAACAACCTGCTCCTGAATGACTCCTGGGTAAACAATGAAATTAAGACAGAAATCAGGAAGTTCTTTGAAACCAGTGAGAACAAAGAGACAACGTACTAGAATCTCGGGACACAGCTAAAGTAGTGTTGAGAGGGAAACTTAACGGCTAGCTGGACTAATAAAGAAGAAAAGAAAGAAGAATTAAATAGACACAATAAAAATGATAAAGGAGGCCAGGTGCAGTGGCTCACGCCTGTAATCCTAGCCCTTTGGGAGGCCGAGGCGGGTGGATCACGAGGTCAGGAGATGGAGACCATCCTGGCTAACATGGTGAAACCCCGTCTCTACTAAAAATACAAAAAATTAGCCGGGCATGGTGGCAGGCACCTGTGGTTCCAGCTACTCGGGAGGCTGAGGCAGGAGAATCAGCCTGGGCCACAGAGTGAGACTCCATCTCAAAAAAAAAAAAAAAAAAAAAAAAAAAAGAAAAAAAAAAGATAAAGGGGATATCACTGCTGATCCACAGAAATACAAACTACCATCAGAGAATACTATAAAAAACTCTACGCAAATAAACCAGAAAAACTAGAAGATATGATAAATTCCTGGATGCATACACCCTCCCAAGAATAAACCAGGAAACAATAGAATCCCTGAATAGACCAATAACAAGTTCTGAAATTGAAGCAGTAATTAATAGCCTTCCAACCAAAAAAAGCCCAGGACCAGATGGATTCACAGCACAATTCTACCAGAGATACAAAGAGAAGCTGTTGCCATTCCTTCTGAAACTATTCCAAATAATTGAAAAGGTGGGCCTCCTCCCTAACTCAAACAATGCTTTATTCATGATGATTGTCTTACTGCTGTTGAAATTTTTGGATTGGCAATTGTTTCCTTTTTCAGCAATTTGATTGCATATTTTCTATGACTCTGACTCAGAATGTTGCTATTGAGATTTCACCTGTTTATATAGTTGCTACTCTGTTAAGGATATTCTTATTTTTCTGGCTGATTTTAAGATTTATTTCCTTGTATTTTATTTTCTGAAATGTTACTATTTATGCCTAGTTGTGAATTATTTTTTAATTTAGCTTGTGTCGACTATTTAGGAATTCTTGAATCAATTGATCACTTCTCTAAAGTTTTAGCTATAATCACTAAAAATATTGCCCCACCTCTTCTTCAATAAAATTGGCAAAATTTTAAGCAGATAAATAATAATACACTTCATTCAGCTTTATAATTTATTAGCATATAGTGAAAAAAATATTCTAATATGTTTATATTTCTGGATTTTTCCATTTCTAAATTTTTCATATGTTTTTCTTCATAGCTGTAGCTAATAATTTATATGTTTTACAGTTTTACTCCAAAGAATCAGTTTACTTCCCATCCCTCTGCCATAACAATAAAATTTCTTTCTGATCCTGTCCTAAACATTGTCATGTTTTAGCATCTCATATATACTCCAAATCTTATGTCCTTAAATACTAACTTGAAGAGAAGTTACACAAGGAATACATACTTCTTGTGGAAACATTTAAAAATACAGATAAATACAAAAAGGAAAATTAAAAGTCATCTGTAATTCTGTCCCGAGGGAAAATCACAGCTATATATTTTATATATCTTCTCATGCATTATAAACCTTTTTTACTTTTATTTTATCTATCTATGTATCTATTATTCATTTATTTATGTAGTTTTTTTTCAACTTTTATTTTAGATTCAGTGGATACGTGTGCAGGTTTGTTATCTAGGTATATTGCCTGCTGCTAAGGTTTGAGGTATGAATGGTCCCATCAGCCAGTTACTGAGCATAGTACCCAACAGTTGTTTTTCAACTCCTGCCTGCCTCACTCTCCACTCTAGCAGTCCCCATTTCCTATTTTTGCCATCTTTATGTCAATGAGTACTCAATATTTAATTCTCACTTATTTTATTTATTCATATTTTTTTGAGATGGCATCTCACTTTGTTGCCCAGGCTGGAGTGCAGTGGCGTGATCTTGGCTCAGTGCCACCTCCACTTCCCAGGTTCAAGCAATTCTTCTGCCTCAGCCTTCCGAGTAGCTGGGATTACAGGCATGTGCCATCACGCCCTGCTAATTCTGTATTTTTAGTAGAGACAGGGTTTTACCATGTTGGCCTGGCTTGTCTCAAACTCCTGACCTCAAGTGATCCACCCACCCCGGCCTCCCAGAGTGCTAGGATTACAGGTGTGGGCCACCGTGCTGGCCTTAACTCCCACTTATAAGTGAGATAGGTGATAAATGGTTTTTGTCTTCTTGTGTTAATTTACTTAGGATAATGACCTCCAGCTTCATCCATATTTCTGCAAATAACATAATTTTACTTTCCATGGCTGTGTAGCATTCCATGGTATATATGTATCACATAAAGAATTAGTTTTTAATCTTTATTTGTTCTGTTGGGTATTGTTTATTATATAATTTTTTCCAAACTTATTTAAAATATTTCCACTTTCTACATGTATCAGGTTATTATATTAGTCATATCTTAGCAGTGAGAGCACTAACCTCATACTCATAAAAAATTAGCTGGCATTAGAATAGGGAAAGTGGAGAAATAGCTATAATATGTATTAGCATATAAAATAAGAATAAATATTAAGTTCAGTGTACAGAAACATTATTTTTTAAATTCCTAAGTTCAAACAGTATTTTTAATATTTCTTGGCCATGTTATTCAATGGGCTTCATTGTCTCACATCAAAATGGTCACTGACATGGTGTATCCAGACTGACATACCACCAGCGGAGAAATATAGTCAAAAGGAAGTGTCTTCTCATTTTGCATGAAAGGAGAGTCAAAGGATTGACCTGAATGGAATAGCTAAGACCTTGGGCCTATTCCCAGATTAATCAATGTTATCATAGAATGATATACTCTGAATGACCAGGCTTGAGTTATATTTAAAGTTCCACATTTTGATAATTTTACTGAGTAAAATAACAGAAGAATGGGGATTAGAAAATATTCTAAGGTTTATTTGGTTTCATAATGGAATTACAGGGCCTGGTTTTCATGTTCTTACACTTAACAAACAGAAGACCAGGCAACATATGCAAAACAATATTTTGCAGATATTCTACAACAAATAAAATGGTATTGTAATCCCCAAGGTAAGGAAAACAAATAGGATGAGACATACAATTTTACTAGTTTATTGCCCAGAGGCAGTGACCAATTTATAGCTATAGAAAGGGACATCAGACAGAGCTCTGTGGTATCACTGAGTTGAGGGGATGGAAATCAATATTCAGGCCAAAGCAGCTAGAATTTGTAGGACAGCGTACTGGAGTGAAGGAAGCTGCACTGAAAGAGGGAGGGCTCAATTGATGTGCAGAAGCTGTGAATGGTGGCAAATTCCTTGTCAGAATGTATGCAGCCAGAAGACAATGGATACTTCAAAGTACTAAACAAACAAACAGAAAATCTGACAACTTAGAATTCTATATCAAGTGAAAATATTTTTCAAAAATGATGATGAAGTAAGGAAAATTCAGAGAAGTGAAAAAGGTAGGTGAATCTATTGTCAATAGACTTGAATTTCAATAAATGTTAAAGGAAGTCCTCAGGCAGAATGTAGGAGACACTAGAAAGAAAATTTGGATCTATGCGATGCAATCAAAGCTGGGAAATGGTAAATGTATGCATAAATATAGTTGCCTTTTTCATTTTTTAATTTCTTCAAAAGATAACTGATTATTTAAAGCAAAATAAATAATAGTAATATATATTTTGTGCTTCATAATATTATTAAAATACAGTAAATAACAGAAATAAAGCAAGGTGAGAAATGGAAATAGTATTGTAAAATTCTTATATGTGAAGAAATACATATAGTTGATGGCAGGTTGTAGTGAGTCAAAGATGTATATTGTAAGCCCACACATTTATAAAATGAAAACAAGGCATAATTAATTATAATGTAACATTATTAGTCATTAGTTAATAAACTAATAGTGAAATTACAATACCATAAAAATACAATTAATCCAACAAAAGGCAGGAAACATGGAAAACAAAGCAAAGAACAGATGGAACTGAAATGAGATGAATAGCAAAATGACCCAAACGTATCAGCAATTGCAGCAAATGTAAACTATGTAGTCTAATTAAAAGGCATTAATTGTTAGATTGTTTTAAAAAACAGGACCCAACTATATACTTTCTCAATGAATATAGCATTAAATGAATACAGAGATAGCTTAAAAATAAAATGACAGAAAAATTTATGCCATATAAATGCTGATCAAAAGCAAGTTGTAGTAATTATATTAATATCAGATGAAGTGTATTTCAGAACAGGAATGTTATATAGGATAAAGAGGGATGTCTCATAATAATAAAGGATTCAATTTATCAAGAAAGCATAGCAGTTCTTGTCTTGGTTCAAGGTGCTATAACAAGATACCACAGACTGGGTGGCTTAAACAACGAATATTTATTTTTCACAGTTTTTAAAGCCTGGGAAGTCCAAGATCAAGGTTCTGGCAGACTGAGTGTCTGGTGAGGGTACTCTTCTAGTTTTCAAATTGCTGTCTTCTCATTATATTCTCACATGGTGGTTGGGAGTAGGAAGGGGGTGGGGATAGAAAAAGAGAAAGAACTCCCTCTTTTCTTTTAAAGGCACTGCTCCCATCATGAGGACTATACCCTCAAGATGAAATTACTTGCCAAAAGCCCATCTCCAAATACCATTACAATGGGGATTAGTGTTTCAACATATATATTTCGAGGGTTGGGGGGATTTGACACAAACATTCAGTCCATAGCACTCCTGAATATATACGCTCATATAGCAGAATTATAACATACATGAAGCAAATATAGACAGGATTGCAGAGAAGTAGACAGCCTCACAATTATAAGAGAGCTAAACACTCCACTCTCTGTAATTGAGGTAATAAATAGAAAATCAGTAAGTATACAGAGATTTGAACAACACCATCAACCAACTTGACCTAATTCTCAGTTATAGATCACTTCACCCAACAACGGAAGAACGCACACTTTTTTGAGTGAATATGGAACATGCACCAAAATAAACCGTAATATGGGCCACATTTGGCATTTTTCTCACCATAATGACTCTCATAAAGTCCCCAATTGTGATTTGATGATCAAACCCTTTGGTATTGACCATCTCTTTGGGGTCTCTGGCTTTGTAGAATTTCTGTATTCATCTTCACATTTCTTTTCCTAAAGTAGAAACTAAGACAATATCCCTTTTTTCCAGTGTGCTTCTTCTCTCTGGAACATGTCTCCCCTCTGTTCTCTGATTCTGAGTGTTGCTTCTTTATTGGATACAAGAGTCTTTGGACGGTTGCAGTCTCAAACCTCTGCTCATTTCTGCATTGCTTAACTTGTAGTCACCTCTAAGCTGTCACCATTAGTTCCACATAAAGTTCCACTCCTTTGGATTTATTTTTCTGTGATGCTGAATGTGACAAGCTGAAAATTCTGTCTGCTCACCTCCCAGTTTGGGACCCTTTGTGAACCAATATCAGAGGGACACCTTCTCAAGATCCTCTGGCCTTCCTTACAACAGATGGGATAGACAGAGGTTTATTCAGTGTGGAGCCTGATTTGTGTGTGTGTGTGTGTGTGTGTGTGTGTGTGTGTTGTTTCCCTGCTTGCCTAAGCATTTCCACCAAAAGCTTGGCAACCTCAGCTCTAGTATCAGCTCCCCAAATGAGGGAAGATGAGCAGAGAAAGGCAGACTAAGGTGGAAGTCACAACTGTGCTTCTCATGCCTTAAGTACCTTCATGGATTCAATAAACTTGGGGGGTTTTCCTTACCTTTTCCACACCCAAAACTAAATACTGTTAGTGTTTGGCACAGATTGATGATTTGGATCAAGGAAGGATATTTGGGGGTGTTCCCAAACCAATAAAGGTGCTAGTTTCTGGTGCCAAAACACATATTCAGGAGGCAATGTTTTGTTGGGAGCAAGCCATGTATATGGCATACTTGTAGGTATCTAATCCTGGCATACTTGTAGGTATCTAATCCTGGCATATCTGTCTTAACGTCTCATCCAGTTATAACTTTATTGTATTGTATTTTAATTGCTTCTGGTCTAGGTTTTCCCTTGAGCTCCCAAAAATGTCATTTCCAAGTCATTCTCTTAGTGATGTTCTGCTTGTCAGCAAGTAATGTTTGGGATTTAAGGAAAAATTTTACTTAGCAGCCTGACCTCAGCTGTTTTGGGAGTGATTCCTCCTTGTTTTTCTTTCCCCACTCAAACCTGGAAATTCACTCTCTTTGTGATTATATCCCTAATGCACTTGGAAATCATACAGCCCTCTGATGGATGGAGGGTAGAAAGCTCATGTTGAAAGTCACAGTAAGAGATGGTGGGAGAAAAAAGACGTTGGCAGACACCTGCCCCCCAGGAGAAGGCTGACATGCACAAGCGTGAGCACTCAACATCTGAGACTGTTGAAGCAGAAGAGGCAAATTAACAGGAGTTATCTAGACATGAACTCTTTGGGACAGTGTTCGGTAAAATTGGAGTCAGGTCAGATGTAGTCAGAGTTAAAGGTGGGATCTGGTGTTGGTAGAGTAGAGATTTTTCCTGATGGGAGATTACTGGAAAATGAGTGGGTGAGACACGTGGCATGTGTCAAAGTTACTGAGAGGATGATAGCCTGAGACTGGGTGGAGTCACAGGAGCAGGTAGGGACCTGTGACAAAGTGAAGCCTATGGGGAAGGCATGCCACAGCATCAGAGAGATCCCTGGTGGCAAAGATGTGAAAGCTAGTGGCAGGCATGAAAGAAAAATACTAAGGAATACTAAGAGTCTCATTTGTGTATTCAAAGGGCTCAGACAGAGGTAAGTCACTGGACTTGGTAAAATCCAGTGAGGGGTTGAAGACAAGAAGCAGGGAGGGCTCAGACAGGGAGGGGCCGTTAATTGGTTTCTAGGGTATTTGTTGAGAGGAACTGGCCAGAGTTAGAGATGAATTAGAGCTTCCATGTAAGCCAAAGGGAGCATAGAAGGAGGAGCATCTTCCACAGGATCCATAAGCAGCAGGAGGTCAGTTTCAGCAGACGTTACCATTTACCTCACATCAGAGATCTTGCTGCAGGAGATGTAGAAAGTTGCCCTAATCAGGAAGCATGCCTACATGGCTGTAGGAGACAGGAGGAGCAAAATGCAGTCAGGAACAGAGCAGGGACAGAAGGGCCTGGAAGGATAAGAAGGCGTCAGATTCCCTCATCCCCCATACTTTACACCACTCCCTTCCTTTCATTCCTCACCTTGAGGCTTTCTTTCACATTCTGTTCTCTATGGGTTCCCTTCACCTATTTCAATCTCAGCCTTCACTGGGGTTCTGGAAATCCATGGGACATGCTAGAAAGAGGGATCATAAAAGTTGGGGGAAAGATGGATCATCTTTTTCAGAAGAAGAATCAAGTCAAGTGCAACCTTGACTTCTTTCTGACAAGCTCTCCAAACTAGAAAACCAAAAGAATGGGTTATATGTGGTGAAGATCTTATATGAACCTGAGTTAAATGGTTCTTTGGGGGACAATCTGGTGGGGGAGATTAGACTCTGAAAGCCCCAAGAATTAGTTTTCACTGTGTTAAATGGAAAATGACAATAATAGTAAGGTTCATTTATGTATAGTGTTTCCTCTCTCAGAAAATTCTTTCACATACATTGTTCCACACAACAACCTTATGAGTTATGCCACCCTAGTGTTATCCAGGGGAATATGGGTGTTAGGTGAGTTAAACAGCATGTCCAATATCAGGACTCAGAAGTTCTGCCTTCAAAGCCATCCAATCATAACCCAGTTCCCTCACATCCTGTCACCGGGTAGGCAATGCTTGTTGCCCAGCTCCTTCATTCTTCCTGAGGATGCACTTGACAGGAAATCTGAGAAAAATGAAAGTTCTGATTTCCTTCTGGGCCTTTCCTCACAGTGCCTTATTTTATGATAGGAGTTTGCTCTAATTCCTGCTAGCAATAGAGATTGTAGACCTGATGTGTCAGGAAAGAAGAGAATATGGTTAAACCTTAGGGAGTTTAGGGTTGAATAGGCAGGACTAAGATTACCTTTTAATGCTTTAGATTTGGTCTTCTTAATGCCTTTGCAAGGACACTGAAAGACAAGAAAGGAATAAAAGGCTGGGACCTAATTTTTAATCACCTTTCTTTAGGTAAACTTCAGACATTCATTATTCACAAGTATCAAATTTTATTTGGAAAATAATGGAGTCCCGTGCTCCTTCATTTTAATAATTTTTAAAGAGGATAAAAATATCTCTATTTTGCCTTCCTTAAAAAATTTAAATAAGTGTTTTCTCCATGTGATCCTCATTTTCTTCAGTCATTTGTCCTCTTCTGCAGAATCTTACCGCTGCAGGTGCATACATGCTCCATTAGATAGGATTTGCTCCACGAGACAGGAGTTTGGGCTCTAGCATTTGGTCAGGGGCTTTCAAAGGTTCAGCATTGCCCTCCAGATCAGACTTAATACAAAGGAAAGTCACATCACAGATGCACCTGTTGCAGGTGTCTGAGCTCTTAATAATCCAATCTGTGGCCACTGAAATGCTGGCCAACATACGTTTGTGGATCCAGAAACTTGAGGATTAGACCTTTACCATACTCCAGACTGAATAATGTTAGTGTTTAGCACAAGCTGATGAGCTGGATTGAGGAAGAATATGCAGGTGGTGTTCCCAAACCAAGAAGTGTGCTATGTTTCTGCTGTCTCCAAAACATACGGTTCAGAAGGCAGTGTTCTGTGGGGAGCAAGCCATTTATGAGACACACTTTTAGGCATCCAATGCTGGCATATCTGCCTTAACTTGTGTGGTTTGAGTTGTGTCCAACTACTGACACACACTGAGATTTTGCTACTGTGAGCTCTGTAACACTCAGATACATAGTCTGTGAGCTTCTGATATAAACCATAGTTCCCACTCTACCATCTACCCTACCCAAATTTTTCCCCAAGATCATGTTCTGTTCTCTTCTGAGAGTTCCCATCTTAAGTACTGACTTGTGCCAACATGATTGAGTTAGAAAAATGGGAAGAGCAACGTTAATAAAAAGAAGTCAATATTTCCGAGTGTATTGATCAGGGTTCTCGAGATAGAACAAATATGATGTGTAGATGGATAGATAGGTAGCTAGAGTTGTATTTTAAGGAATTGGCTCATGGAATTGTGGGGGCTGGCCAGCCTGATATTTTTAGGGCACGCTGGCATTTCGGATACTGGAAATCCAGGGAAGAGTTAATATTGCACTCTTGAGTCTGAAGGCAGTCTGGTGACAGATGTTTTTTCCCTTGGGACCTCAGTCTTTCATCCGCAGGCTTTTAATTTATTAGATGAGGACCACTCACATCATGGGGGGTGATCTACTTTACTCAAAATCTGCTGATTTAATATAGTTACATCTGAAAAATAGCTTCACAGAAACATCTAGACTGGTATTTGACCACAAACTGGATATTATGACCTAGCCAAGTTGACACAAATTTAATCATCACACTAGGGTTTTCTTACCTGATTTCTGTCTCTATTTTCCCCCAATATTGGTAAAGCTAAACTTTTCTGTAGATAGTAGAGTAAGAGAAAGAAGATCCCCTCTCTAAACAGGAAGCAAAAGTTAGAATCATTATCTCATGAAGTGAAGCTAGATGTCAACCATAGTAGATTAAGTTTCTTCAGGAAAAAAGCAATAGTTCTCTATTATCTGAAGTGCACTGCTCCTTTTAACAACTGAAAATGCAAGCTCTGGACCAGAGTTCCAGGCCTCATCACAGAGTTATAGGACATTTACAAAGGGTTCTTGAAGTTCAGGGTGGGTATAAAAAGAGGCATAATCCCTTACAACACCAGCCAGTTTAGCTGATCCTTCTACTACTCCTGAGCCTTCTAGATCCCTTCACCTTTCTATAGGCCTCCCTATTTTCCAGTTGCATTTTGTTTCATTACATCATATGAAGGCCTTCTGTAATTTATTTTTTATTCAGCCCAGCGCTAGGTATTTCTCAGTGTTTCTTCCTCTCCTCTAGCAGTAGGGCACATCGAGTGCCTGAGCCAGGGACAGTTTCTTACCCCTCTGCCAGGAGTAGGGTATGGCTCCCCTTTCCCAACCATAATGTGTGTCCATCTGTGCTGTGAGAATGAAGCGTTTTGCTGTCATTCCACCAGTGAGTTAATGCTCTTAATCTTTAGGGGAAAATGGTCTAAGCAACCTGGAACTTCAGGGTAGTTTTCTTGAAGGAACTACTAATGCCTGAACTGGGTCTAGAAAGACAGTTAAGCAATATCCCAGAGGAAAAAAAAAGTATAAAGGGAATTTCAGAGGCAGAAAAAGCATTATGAGCAAAGACATGAAAGCACTCAGTAGCATGAGAGATTCAGGAGTAATAACAAGCATTTCTCTATTTTGGAACAAAAAATACACAGCAGAGAGTAATTTCAGAAGAATGTTGAAGTAGAGAGAGAGAGAGAGATGAGAGATGACCTAATGACAGAACCTTTATACTGTTAGAAAATATAGGCTTGATTTGGTTGGCAATAGACAGTCACTGAGGGTTTAAAAGAGGTAAGTGCCATGGTCATTTTTGTTTTAGGTAGATTTCTGCAATAGAAATAAATATAATTGAAGAGGGGCAAAATCGAAGTAACACATCAGTTAGCAGGTTACTGCATGTTTTTGAAGAGAGACAATGCAGGCTTGAGCTACCATGGTGGCCGTACAAATTGAAAGACGAGACATATTTGGGAAATATTTAGGAGGTAAAATTTAAAAAAGAAATCTTGGCAACTAACTCATTTTGGGAAAGTTGAAGAGATAGGAGGGGTGGCTTTTCTGTTTGTTGCTTGACTGAGTGCTACTAATTAAGAGCAAAGCCAGCTAGTGGAAGGGTGTTATATTTGGAAGTTGTTAGGGTTGGGGGTCCCTGTTAGAAATTGAAGTTGGGAATGTTCAGAAAGCAATTGGATTGATGAGTTTGGGCTTAAAAAAAAATAAAAAATAAAAAATAAAAAAGCAAGCGTTAAAGTAATTAACTCATCTAAAGTCACCTAAGAAAACTGTAGAAGGAAGAGCATAGTGGCTGAAGGGCAGAATTCTGGTGACTGGGGTCAGCCTCAGCCTCAGCCCTAGACATGACCCTGCCCTTGCAGAGCAGTGAGTGGGTCCTCTCTACTAGGTGTCCCTGCTATGGTTCATTCATTCTCACAAAGGGTTTTGGAAGCCATAGATGTTGGAAAAAGAGCAGTAAGATGGATAGACCTGGTCCCTGTCTGAAAGGAAGAGACAGATGAGTCAAAATTACAACACAGTGTGAAAATTACTGTGATGGGGAAGTGAGAGATGTATCCCAGCTTGGGAGCATCTAGGGAGAGAGAGAGAGAGACAGAATGAGAGAGAGACAGAGAGACAGAGAGAGAGACAGAGAGAGATCGAGATTGCCATTTGAGGCTTCAGTTCTCCTGTGAAGTGGCAGTCCAGCACATCTGCTGAGTAGGTGTAGGCCAGAAGTTTAAGGAAAGTAAAGGAGGTTTGGAATAGTGATGAGAAGGATGTGAGTGTTAATGTTGGCTAAGGAGACAATGATATCAACTCCACAGTGACTAGCACTTAGTAGTCACTCGGTAAATGTACATATACACAAATATACATAGAATTAATGAATAAATATATTTCAAATGGTATTGCTGTTGATTATTAGTTGTAGACTCATCTGTATGATTTTATCCAATAAGAGTGAACCACTTAATTAGAGGGAGTGTCTAAAAAAGGCAGAGAGTTGGGATTTTGCCAGGCAGGGATGATGAAAGAAAAGGAGGTGGGGATATTTAGGATGATACCTAGATTATGACATTTACGGTGAAGGAGGAGGAAGTGAAAGCAAAAAGTTGTGAATGGAAGGGTCAATGGACTGGCAATCCTGGGAATGTTAGTGAATTGGCATGTGAAGGCATAAGCTAGAAGGGTTGGAGGTTGAAGTCGATAATGGGATGTCAGACTGTTACTCAGAAGGAAGAATTATCCCTTGTCATAGGTCTAGGTTGTCTATTGGAATGGAGGCAAACGAATCTGAGATGAGAAAGCCTAAGAATTTATTCCAGATATTTTTTCGTCTTTGAGATCCTTCCCCTGGGCCCTATCTCACCACTACCCTACCATCCGGACTCACTAAAAGTACCTGAATTCAGATGTGACAGCAAACTTAAGCACCTGAAGGGGCAATGGTATGGCTCAAAGCCAGGAATTGAGCTGTGAGACAGAGTTGTAGTGGACATTTTTGGTTTATTTATTTTATCACGCATCATTCATTCACTTTATGTTAACTGTACCTCTCTTGCCCTGTGGGGAAATGAATCCCATTTTTCAGTCTTGATCCATACATGCTCATGGAGTTGTCATCCCTCCATCCAGACCCTCCCTCTAGAGGTCTCCCATGTCCAGGTCTAGCTAAAAGAAGCTTTCACTCAACTTGTCACAATGACTATTTCATCATCCAATTGGTGGCACCTGCAGGGACTGTTGTGAGGAAGCGCAACATTTTCTGGACACTGAATCCTGGCAGGATATGTCTTTCAATTTGCTATCAGTCATCCAGCCACTACCTAAGGACTAAGAATGAAGTCAGCACAGAAGAAAGAGCCAAAATGTGAAAATAAAACTAAATTTTGATGACATCTATTGAAGCCCTGCATCAACACTGCTGCTGGAAGCAAACTCTGCTCCTAGATATTTCCATTATATGAGTCAATACTTTCCCTTATAATTGCCTATGATACAAGAATCTTCTCTATCACTGGCTCCATTGTCTGTGTTTATCCACTAAACATTTATTAACTTTCCTGTACCTCAATAGGTGTAAACAATTCCTTTTTTGAAGAGTGGTAAAAATTAAATGAGATAATAAATGTAAAATCATAAATTTGCTCTACAGCAATGAAGTTCACAAAGAAGTCACCATTTACCAGGGTGGGAATAAAACCATTCAGTTATCATGGCAGCTCATTCTCGTATTTAGTGTAAAAAATTGTAAAACTTAACAAATTACTTATAAAGGAGTCTTGGGTATTCAGTTCCTTATGGCTGTCTATAGGATGCCATGACTACATGGTCCACCCAAAGGCAGGTGGCTCCACAGCCTCCATACCATATATGGACAGTGTCATCTTTTAATGAATCAAGACTTCGTGCTTGATTTAGCTCTCAGCAAACACATTCACTCATCAAATCAAGTCCCACTCTCTTCACATAGAAATGTGCCAGTAAGAAACCTGTCACAATATTCTATTTTTCAAATCCCTGATACCACTAATATCCTTTGGCAAGTCCCTTCTTTCAACCTACCATATACCCCCACATCATCCCCATTTTATACATACTTAGATAAATAGTCATCTCCCAGAAAAATCTGGATAGGGTTGTAGAACCGAGGCCTAACCAGTTCAGTTTAGGCTAGGACATAAGCAATTAATAACTTCTGAGAACAAAAGCACAGAGTTTTGTTGAAGAGAGGAGGGCAAAATTACCTTCTTTCTTTTGGGAGTAGACTTTGGCAAGGAGTAGGAGATAGCAATTAATAGCTTGATAAATTATCCTGCCATAAATGTAAATTACCTGGCACAGAGTGTATAGGTAGAGCAGGAATACCTCATCCACTTATAGTCAGCCCAACCTCTTTCCCACAGCAAAGCATTGCTGTGCCTCCTACATTTGTGTGATAATCAACCTCTTCCTAGGGCCTAAGATCCTGAGTCCAGAGAAAGGAATGTGGAGGCAGCTACTTTAAGACCCTACACTGCCACTTGTCCTTTCTAGTGAAACTCAAACATGTTCTTGTTACCCTGGGAAATTGACAGCATAATTTGGGTTCTAGTTTTCAGGAGTATTGAAAAATCTAGATGAGAGATCAAGGAGTCTTTAACCTTGGACTCTGACTAAAATATTCAGATTCTGGCTAATTTCTGAATTCTAGATCCTGCCATGGAGGCTTCCTCCAGGAATCTGAGCCTCTTAGACCTAACCAAGCTCCAGGGAGAATTTTTTTAATCCTGTTTCTGGCCTCTGGGGTGCCTGTGCCTTCTCCATCCCCGAGGGCCAGCCCATTTATGCCTTTTGGCTGCTCTGATATTAGGCATATGGCAGAGCATGTGATGTTTTATAGCTCCAAGTAACACAGTTTCCCTTGTATTCAATGTCAATAGCACCTCCAGGAACATACTTCTTAAAATGTAAATTATGTCCTCTGAAGTTGTGCAATGCCTGTGTCCTAGGTGTGGGCAAAAGCATTTGAGCACATTTTAAAGAGAAATAATTCCTCATCTGCATTACCATTATCCAGCTAATGATCTTTGCAGAGCTAGAGCAAGGATTCCTTTCTGAATTGTGCCCCCACCTCATTTTGGGCAGGTCACTTACTAGCCCCTGTTGTGTTTGCAATCCTGTTTATTTACCTCTTGTGCTATGTGTCTTTGACTTGCTATGTAAACCCAGGACAGTTACTCAGCTCTTTTAAGTTACTATCTCTTCCTCTGTGAGAAGTCTTTGGGCCGTGCATACGTGGAAAACCTCCCCTCACTAACACTTTTGTCTTAGTCTTTCTATCTTTTGCGTAACTAAGTCACACTAAATTCCCAGTTGTGAAGATTAGCTAAAATCATGAATGTAGTACATTATTAAGTACATTACTTAGAACAGAAATTAATATTATTCTTTGGGCTCTGTTTCTTGTATAAGCCTGGGCTCTTTGCAGAAGCTAAGGGTTGCTTCCCCATGACATTTTTCTAACAGGTAGGGCAAAGTGAAGAGATAAGTGTACAGCCACGTTGAGCCACACTACCCTATCTTCTCCTGTCTAGGCTTGAAGATTGGTAGTGGTACATCAAGTGGGTCCAGTGGCACCTGTTCATCCTGTTCATGTCATCTTTCTTTCTTTGGTGGCTTCAACTCCTTTAATTTTTTTTTTTTTTTGCCATCAGCTGCTCCATTTGACCCTTCAATAGCTTTGACTTAGACACATACATGTGAATGAGAATAAGAATACATTTGGTACATTTGACTGCTTTTGCTCTAATGGCCTAAGTACAGGTCCAGGTGAACCCAAACAGCTGTCCTCTTGCATAGGTACAGGGACCACCTTTGATGCATAAACTGAGAGAGTCCCTGGAAGAGATCCACAAGGTGCACAAAGATCAGTAGGCAGACCATCAAACTGATTTTAAAAAACTGCACTGAAGCCAAGATCCTGCACGTTATCATCAAGCATGGCTCATGGAAAGAAGGAACAATGACCACATTCACCAAAAGGGTATCTCCATAGACAAGCTCTGTGAACGCATCTGCCACCAAAACATTCTACATTGCTCTGATTAGCCTCAAGAAAGTGGGACCTAAGTAGGGTATGGTTTGCTCTTGCTTTTCTAGTTCTTTAAGATGCATCATTAGGTTGTTTCTTTGAATTTTTTCTTCTTTTTTTGATGTAGGCACTCATGCCTGTAATCCCAGCACTTTGGGAGGCTGAGACGGGCGGATCACCTGAGGTCAGGAGTTTGAGACCAGCCTGGCCAACATGGTGAAACCCCATCTCTACTAAAAATACAAAAGTTAGCCGGGCATGGTGGTGCACGCTTGTAATCCCAGCTACTCTGGAGGCTGAGGCAGGAGAATTGCTTGAACCGGCGAGGGAGGCAGAGGTTGCAGTGAACCAAGATTGTGCCACTGCACTCCAGCCTGGGCGGCAAGTAAAACTCAGTCTCAAAGAAAAAAAAAAAAAGCTATACATTTCCCACTTAGTACTGCTTTTGCTATATCCTAAAGGTTTTGGTACATTATGTTTCCATTTTTATTTGTTTCAAGAATTTTTAAATTTCCTTCTTTTTTTTTTTTTTTCATTGAGCCACTGGTCATTCAGAAACAAATTGTTTCATTTCTATGTGCTTATACAGTTTCCAAAATTCCTCATTATTGCTTTCCAGTTTTACTCCATTGTGGTCAGAGAAGATGTTGGTACTATTTCAGTTTTTTTGAATGTTCTAAGACTTGTTTTTTGACCTAACAAATAGTCCATCCTTGAGAATAATCTACATGCTGAGGAGAAGAATGTGTATTCTGCAGCAATTGAATGAAATGTTCTTTAAAGATCTTTTAGGTCCATTTGTTCTATAGTAGATTAAGTCCAATGTTTCTTTGTTAATTTTCTGCCTGGGAGACCTGTCCAATGCTGTGGGTGGGGTGTTGAAGTCTCCAGCTACTATTGTATTGAGGTCTGTCTCTCCCTTTAGCTCTAATAATATTTGCTTTATGTTTCTGGGTGCTCCAGGGTTGGGTACATGTGTATTTATAATCATTATATTCTCTTTCTGAATTTACCCCTTTATCATTATTTAATGACCTTCTTTGTCTCTTCTTAACAGTGTTTGTCTTGAAATCTATTTTGTCTGATGTAAGTATAGCTACTTTTGGTCTTTGGTGGTTTCTAAGGTTATGGAATATCTTCTTTCATCCCTTTATTTTCAGTCTTTATAAGTGAAGTGGGCTTCTTGTAGGCAACAAACAATTGCATTGTGTTTTTTCATCCATTCATCCTTGCTATGTCTTTTTATTTGAGAATATAGTCAATTTACAATCAATGTTATTATTGATAAGTAGGGACTTATTTCTGCCATTTTGTTATTTTCTGTTTTTTTTTTTTTTGTGGTCTTCTCACCATCTTTCTATTTGAGTCATTTACACACCACAAGTCTACATTATAATCTTCTGTGTTTCTCTGTGTACTTACTATTATCAGTGAATTTTACATCGTCAGATGATTTCTTCTTACTCATTAACGTCCTTTTCTGGTAGATTAAAGAACTCTCTTTAGCATTTCTTGTAGGACAGGTCTGGTGTTGATGAAATCCCTAAGCTTTTGTTTGCCTGGTAAAGTCTTTATTTCTCCTTCATGTTTAAAGGATATTTTCACTGGATATACTATTCTAGGGTAAAAGTTCTTTTCCTTTAGTACTTTAAATATGTCATGTGACTGTCTCCTGGCCTGTAAGCTTTCCCCAAAAAAGTCTGCTGCTACACGTATTGAGTACCATTTTACGTTAGTTGTTTCTTTTCTCTTGCTGCTTTTAGGATCATTTCTTTATCATTGATTATTCCAGGTTTTATTGTGAAATGCCTCAAGGCATTTAATGATAAATTAGTCTTCCTTGGGTTAAATTTTCTTGGTGGTCTATAACCTTCTTGTGCTTGCATACTGATGTTTTTCTCCAGGTTTGGAATGTTCTCTGATACTATTCCTTTGAGTAAATTTTCAACCCCTATCTCTTTCTCTACCTCCACTTTAAGGCAAATACTCTCAGATTTGATTTGAGGCTCTTTTCTTTTCTTTTCTTTTGAGACAGGGTCTAGCTCAGGCTGGAGTGCAGTGGCAGGATCATGACTTACTGACTCACGGCAACCTCCACCTCCCAAGCTCAAAACATTCTCCCGCCTCAGCCTCCTGAGTAGCTTGGGTTACAGACATGTATCACCACACCTGGCTAATTTTTGTGTAACTTTGTGTAATTTTTTTTGTGTGTGTATATATACACACACACACACAAATTTATATATTTTGTATATATATATACACATACACACACACACATATAAAAATTAGCCAGGTGTGGTAATGCATGTCTGTAGAATATATATGTATATTCTATTTTTTTTGGTAGAGATGGGGTTTTGTCATTTTGCCCAGTTGCCCAGGCTGGTCTTGATCTCCTGGGCTCACGAAATCTGTCCTCCTTGGCCTCCTAACATGCTAGGATTACAGGCAAAGATCTGTATTCAAGATTTAAATTCTAGATTTTGTAGACATGCCTCATTATTTGTTTTTCTCTTTTGTCTCCTCTGAATATGTATTTTCCAATAGCCTTTCTTCAAGTCCACTAGTTATTTCTTCTGCTTGATCAATTCTGTTATTAATAGACACTGATGCGTTCTATAGTATGTCGATTGCATTTTTCCACTCTAGAATTTCTGCTTGATTCTTTTTATTGTTTCAATCTCTTTGTTAAATTTATCTGAAAGAATTCTGAATTCCTTTTTTGTGTTGTCTTGAATTCCTTTAAGTTTCCTTAATATAGCTATTTTGAATTCTCTGTCTGAAAGGTCACATATCTCTGTTTTTCCAATATTGGTCCCTGATGTTTTATTTAGTTCATTTGATGGGGTCATATTTTCTGGATGGTCTTCATGTTGCAGATGTTCATTGGTGCCTGGGCATTAAAGAGTTAGGTATTTATTTTAGTCTTCACAATCTGGGCTTGTTTATGCCCATCCTTCTTGAGAACATTTTCCAGGTATTCAAAGAGACTTGGGCACCAAAGCCAGTAACACTGTGGTTTTTTCGGATTCTTAGAGGTAGAACCTTGGTGATCTTGGATAAGATCTGGAAGAATTATCTGGATTGCCAGGCAGAAACTTTTTCTTTTTTCTGTTACTTTCTCCTAAACTAATGGAGTCTCTCTCTCTATGCTGAGTCACCTGGAATTGAGGGTGTGGTGATGCAAGCACCCCTGTAAGCCACCAGCACTGGGAATGTGCTGAGTCAGACCTGAAGCCAGGACAGCACTGGGTCTCACCATTGCCTGTTGTAACCACTCTGGCTACCATCTATTTTCACTCAAGGCCCTAGGCTCTACAATCAGCGGGTGGGGAAACCAGCCAGGTTTTTGTCTTCCCGTTTAGGGTGGCGAGTTCCCCCAAGCCCTGGGTGGGTCCAGAGATGCTGTCTGGGAGCCAGGGATTGGAGTCAAAAATCTTGGAAATTTACCGGATATTTTATTCTACTGCAACTAAGCTGGCACTGAAACAACAATATAAAGCTCTTCCCACTCTTTTCTCTCTTTTGCATAGGCAGAGGAGCCTCTCCCTGTGGCCATCACTGCCTTCAGCCCATAAGGGAGTTTTTCCAGGCTACCTCTGATGAACACTTAAAGCTCAACAGCTCTTCATTCAGCTTGTGGTGAGTGCTGGCAGGCCTGGGACCCCCACTTTAGGGCAGTGGGGCTCCTCTCTGGCCCAGGACAGGTCTAGAAATGCTGTCCAAGAGCTTAGGCCTGGACTCAAAGACCCCAAGAGCCTGCTTGTTTCTCTGTCCCACTGTGGCCAAGCTGGAACCTAAGATGCAAGACAAAGTTCCCTTTACTTTTTTCTCTGCTTTTCTCAAACAGAAGGCATCTCTGCCTGTAGCCACCACAGCTGGGAATGTGCTGGGTCACACCTCAATCCAGCATGTCTAAGAGCCCAAGGCCCACAGTATACTACCTGGGTATTACTTCTGCTTATTCAGGGCCCAAGGGTTCTTTAGACAGCAGGAAGTGAACCCTGCCAGGACTGGGTCCTTCTCTTCAAGGCAGAAGGTTCCCCTTTGGCTCAGGGTGTGTCTGGAAATGTCATCTAGGAGCTAAGGCCTGGAACAGGTATCTCACGACTCTGCACAATACCCTATCCTACTGTGGCTAAGATGGTATCCAAGATGGTATCCAAGATTTAAGCCCTCTTTGCTCTTCATTCTCCTCACCTTAAGCAGCAAGCTGAGCTGCCTTGGACTCTAGGGAGTGATGGCACAAGCACTGCTTTATCTATTCCATCTGGTGTCTCCCTAGGTCATGTGCAATCCTAATACACTCACCCTAAGTCTAGTTCAGCACTAAGAGTTACCAAGAATTTCAGTCTTTGTGTCCTAGACTGCCTTCCAAGTTTACTTGGAACCCCAGAGCACTTCAGCCTGCTGTGGTGAGGCGTGCTGAGAAACTGAAGTTCAAACTACTGGGCTGGGTGATTCTTTTCTGGCTAGGTGAGGTCCAAATGCTCCCTCTTGCATGGGTGCTGGCTGAGCCCAGCACGGCTTTGCTCTCTGCTGTGACAGGGCAGCACTGAATTCACTGTAAAGTCCTCCAGTTCTGTGCTCTCCCTCCCCCAAGTGCACAGACTCTCTCCCAACAGCATGGCTGCTGCCAGGGGGATTATTAAGAATGGTGTAGGAGATTCAAGACTGTCTGTCTTACTTTCTTCAGTGACATGAAGTTCAAACCAGGTAGTCTCCTTTAGTGACATGAAGTTCAAACCAGGTGGTCTAATTGCTCACCTGATTTCTGATTCTTATGATGGTTCTTTTCTATGTGCAGATAGTTGTTAAAATTTGGTGTTACTGTCGGGATGAAGAGTGTAGACTTCTATTCCACAATCTTTCTCTACCCACTTCCTGCCCTCAGTTGAGATTCTTGCATTTTTGGGTGATAGTTGTATTAAATTTGAAAAAAATGTAGTTATTATTACATCAAATAATTTTGCTATCCTGTCTTCACCCTTCATGGGCTACAAGTTGAAGTACATTAGGTTGCTTGAAATTTTCCCAGAGCTCACTTGTGCTCTGTTCATTGAAAATTGTTTCTAAAAATTGGAACCACTTCAAACTCTATCCAAACAATTCTGTAATCAAAGAGAAGATAAAAAAACAAATGGAAGGATGTCAAGAAAATAATAATAACTCAGTATATGTCAGTCTATGGTCAGTACAAATTTACTAAGAAGAAAATAGAATAAAAATAATGCGTTTTATTATATTGGAGTCAGAGAATGGCTTAGAGTTTTAAACTATTTGTATATTTTAGAACTTATTTAATTTTCTGGCCTACAATACATGGAAAATTTAAAAAACATATATGTACCATAGAAACTTGAACAATAGATAATATTTTTTCTTACATTTTATACTTGTCTATACTTAGAAACAGACTTACTTAATGTTCTTCTTTAGATTATCTGATTCCTTCCTTTTAGTTTGTTTTCACACTGCTAATAAAGACATGCCTGAGACTGTGTAATTTATAAAGGAAAGAGGTTTAATGGACTCACAGTTCCACAGGACTCGGGAGGCCCTACATGGCTGCATGTCTTACATGGCGGCAGGCAAGCGTGCATGTGAGTGGGAGCTTCGCTTTATAAAACCATCAGATCTCGTGAGACTTATTAACTATCATGAGAACAGCATGGGAAAAAACCACCCCCATCATTCAGTTACCTCCCACCAGGTATCTCCCATGATACATGGTGATTATGGGAGCTACAATTCAAGATGAAATTTGGGTGGGGACACAGACAATCCATATCATACTTATTTTCCACAATATGGTATGTCATAAATTTCGAATATTATGTTAAACTCTACTATTACTATTTATTTCTGTGGATTTTTTCTTTGTGTCCTACAGTTTCTTTTAAGTGTTTGTTATTCAACTTGGCATAGAAACATTCATATGATTTGTCTCTGTTTATTGTATCTGTGTTTATTTAGAAGTTATTCACCTTTGTCCTTTTACTTTTCTGCCTTGATATCACATGCTAACATACCACTTGCCTCTTTACATGATATTTATGATATTTTGAAATTTTGTCTTTTTTTCAAGGCTGCATATCACAAATGAATGTTATTTAGACATTTATAGTTAACTGTATGCTTAGTTGGAATCAATGTCAACATCAGTTTTTATATGTTAAATTTTAAATTATGAGTTTCTCATTTTGATTCACATTTTATTTTTCTGTTTTATCTTTCAAGATATATTTTAAAAAGATCTCACTAATACCATACTTTCTGCATTTGGAATATTTCATTGTTGCCTTTATACTTAAATGTTAGCCTGACCGAGTAAAGAATATTTGGGCCTCATCCTGTTTTCTTCACCACTTCTTTCTTCATTATTCCACTGCAGGATTTATCAATCTCAGAACTATTGGTATTTTGGTCTAGATAATTCTTTACCATGAGGGGCTATCCTGAGCATTACAAAATGTTTAGTAGAATCCCTGGCTTCTACCCATTAGGTGTCAATGGCACCTAACCCCACTTGTGACAACCAAAATGTCCTTAGATGTTGCCAGTGTTCCTGAGTGAAATGTCCCTGGTTAAACCAATGCTCTCTTACATAATGAAATCGAGTGTGACTGATGAGGAACCTGAGGTCAAGCTGCTTTCTTATTTTTCTGCATTGTCTATGATGTACATCCTTTTAATCTGTGTGGTGAAATCTTTCTTCATTCTTAAATTCTACTAGTTTAGACAGTGTATGTCTCAGACATGGTGGAATTTTCCTGATTTTTTCCCTTACTATGTGCTTTTTTGTGTCACAGATTTATATCTTTCTTTGATTTTTTTCTATTAAATATTTAAATTAGTATTTTTCTCCTTTATGTTTTTTTTCTGTTTTTTTTTTTTTTCTTGATAACATCAGTCATACCTATGTTGGACTTAATTTACCTGACTTTCATAACTATACTTTTACCTCTATTGAAATTCATCTTTTATCTTCTTTCCTTAGATGTGTATTCCTGTGATTTACAAAGCATATTCCTTGCTGAAATCCTAAGGTAGTCTGAACTCCTGGAATATAGTTACATATCTTAAATATCTAACTTTATGAGTATTACTTTAGTTAATTTAGTGGTGTTTGTGTGTGTTTAAAAAATTTAACAACTATAAACTTGGTTTTAGGTTATTGTTTTACATCTTTTATCTGCTATATTTCCTGTAGGATATTTTTGAAAGTTAAAACACACCAGGTGCAGTGGCTTGCATCTATAACCCCATCACTTTTGGAAACCAAGGTGGGAGGATTGCTTGAGCCCAGGAGTTCAAGACCAGCCCTGGAAACATAGCAATACCCCATCTCTACAGTTTTTTTAAAAAATCTGCCAGACATGGTGGTGCACACCTGTAGTCCCAGCTACTCTGGAGGCTAGGGTGGGAGGATCACTTCAATCTGGTAGTTCTAGGCTGCAGTGAGCCATACTCATCTCCCACTGCACTAAAGTGTGGGCGAGAGAAAGACTTTGTCTTAAAAAAAAAATGAAATCATCATTGAGAGAAGGAAAATTAGTATCCGTCCCAATCATCTTTCAACTCTTATCTCCTTGTGTGGGATACAGCAATTCCCCCAGGATTTTTGTTTTGTTTTTAAGTATTAGAAACTAAAGAGTTGATATTAATAAACTATTGACAAATTTTTGCAGTACTTTACTTGATTATTGAAATAATATTGTCAACTTTTACAATCACAGAAATAACTTTTTAAATTTTTTTTTATTATTATACTTTAAGTTCTGGGATACGTGTGCACAACGTGCTGCAGGTTTGTTACATAGGTATACATGTGCCATGTTGGTTTGCTGCACCCATCAACTCATCATTTGCATTAGGTATTTCTCCTAACACTATCCCTCCCCCAGCCTCCCACTGCCCTACAGGTCTCGGTGTGTGATATTCCCCTCCCTGTGTCCATGTGTTCTCACTGTTCAGCTCCCACTTATGAGTGAGAACATGTGGTGTTTGGTTTTCTCTTCTTGTGTTACTTTGCTGAAAATGATGTTTTCCAGTTTCTTCCATGTCCCTGCAAAGGGCATGAACTCAAAAATAATTTTTTAAAATAACCATATGCATAGAACTTTCTCCTTGATTATTGTCCCACAACAACTTAGCAAGGTATTCAATATTTTTTTTTGTTACATAGATAAGAAAATGAGGGCAAATAGTTCACAACACTAGTAAGGCTGAGAATTTCATCTTTGTGAATCTTTTTTTTTTCCACAAGATTGAAAAAATGAACAACTTTCTAAATATTATAACCATGCTACTTGCAATTATATTATTTAAAATTTTAAATTAATGAAGTTAATGGCGACTATTTTAGGAGTCACAAATTTTAAGGCAGGAATACTTTTGTCTGTAACAACCAGTGAATTTCAGTGGATTAAGAAAAATACAGAGAATGTATCCTTTGGACAAAAAAGAAAAGTCCTATGTACGTAATAAATTAATTCAATAAATTTATTTTTATAAACAGGTCATGTAAAATGTAATGAATAATAATAATGTACCTACATGTTCATTTCTATTTCTTTATCTATATCTATTTCTGTTTTTAGCTTCTTCTCAGTCTCTAATCTATATCCTTGTCGAAACCTACATTTTTTGGTTGTTCTTTATGCATACATTTTCTTTGGTAATTCTGCTGGATGATTATACATCTCCCCCATTGTTCTACTTCTGTCCTTCAGATAATTCTCTGAACAGCCACAATAGAAAGATATTAAGAGAGATATGTTTGATTCTACTATAGTTTATCTATGAAAGCAGCCCATAAAAGGACTCAGAGAAAACCCCTGGGAAGCATTATTCTTATTTTTCTTAAATTTGTTTTTAATTTTTATGGATACATAATAGTTGCACATAGTACTTTTCCAACTAAGTCTAAGATACTAAAATCTTTATAGAGCAACATTTATAATTACTTTTATACAAATCATCTCCTTATTTTTTAGTTTATTAATTTTCCAGGCATTAATAAGCTTCATGATTTATAAATGAAATGCTGCTCTGTTCTTGAAAGAGATAGTATGGTGTGAAATATATGAAAACAGTGAAATAAAAGTTATCTTGGTTTTAGTTCTAGTAGTTTTTTAATAGGTTTAGTGTTTTCAGTAGTATTCAGTTATTACAGTATAATCTTGTATATTTTTAAAAGTCTGTTTATTTTGGAAGTTTGTTATTTCTATTTTAGTGTAGGAGCTATGTGAACAGTAATGATTTTGTTCCTCCCGCCTGTTATTTTTTCCTGGTTTTGTTTCTTTTACTTCATTCACCTAATGATAATGTCATTGCTCTAGAATGAATACAATAAATGACAAAAAATACTTACTAACTATTTATCATGGATGTCCATAATATTCATTTTTAATCACAGGTAGTAGATGTGTAAATCTAGACAATTAATTCATAAAAATATTTAGTTAGTTCCCTTCCAATTTAGACAGGGAGCAACCAAGAGAACAAAGAATAATTTTACATAAAAATTAATGAGACACAAATAATCTATCATTCTTTTTGCTGCAAGGACAAAATTTGCCATGGGATATTGAACAGAGCAGTTTGTAGAAATATATCAGGCCAATGTTTCTCTGTAGCATAAAATCTTTTACATTCAAAACTAGATTTTTATCTATAGTTCTGATTATACAGAACTGGAAGTTAAAGTCAAGGAGTGCAATTTGTGATGGTTTGACTCTTTGAATGGCAATATTTTGCATGTTTGGTGGTAATTAAATGGGAATTACTTAGAAATATTCTAATATTTGTTCTATATTCTAATTAGCTACAGTTTAAAATTACTTAGAAAATCTGTAATAATCAGTTGACACAGGTCAGAGTTATTCTTATTTTACAGATTATAAATGGAACAATAGAAAAGTTAATAAGCATAGCCATAGTAGAGATTCAGCTGCAAAATTATCTGTCTTTTATTTATATAAATAGACAAGGAAGATGATGATAAATTAAAGACTATATGTGTTTATTACATACATACATATGCATACATATATAATACTTGTTTTCCAAATTTCAAATCAAAATTTAGGTAATTATTGTCACTCTAATGAGCCACAGTTCATAGATACATTGACTCAAAATAATTTTAATGAGAAAATTAATATTGAGCAGCATGATTAATGAAACATTCCGACACTGAACCTTTTCTTTTTTGTGGTTGTTTGGTTTGACTTCCATAGTAAACAGATTTCTTTACAGGCAAACTTAAGAGTTTCTTAAGTGCAATTTTTATTGTTACTGTTTTTGCACAATGTTGCCTGTTTATTCTGAAAAATATGAGAAAAAAAGAGATGAGGCTACATAGCTTTGGAATAACTGTGGGTCCTTATCCAGTAAGTCACCACAGATACCCTGACTCGTTTTGATGACAGTTTCTTCTCTTATGTGATTATAAACACTTCAAGATACAAGTTGAGTAATATAACCATATTGACTATGAAAGCTTGAAAAAATGTGTAGTAGAGAGATGTTAAATGTTACAGTAGCCTATTCACATATAAAGAAAGACAATGCAGATAATTTTCTTAATAAAGAATATGTGTGAGTACACTCTATTCTACTGTGTTGCATATTTTGGTTTGGTTTGTTTTTCTTTGTTTTAGTAAACTAAGAAAAACAATTTCAAGGTCGTTGTCAATGAAGACAAACAGCTATTTCCTCCTATAATTTAAATGTAGGGTTATCAAGCAACCACACTGTATATTATATTAACCTGTCTTTTCAAATACACAATATATTCTGGTTGTTTGTAACAGTACGGGTTATGTTATTTTTCAACTTGAAACATCATCAAAAATCATATATATACATAGAGAACAAAATTGAGCAAAGAAATATTTGATGTAAAACTACTGATGTAGGTTAAAGTGAGCATAGGAGCTAAATATAAAGATAGAATACAGATAGAAACAGATACAAATATATAGTTATATTTGTAAGAGTTATCTTCATGACAACATGACATCTTGAAAAATACTTCTTGAATTTGCTAATTTGAATTAAGTAATTACTTCTTTCATGGCAAATTAAATATAGTCACTAAAGCGTGTTTATTTTATAAAGAGACATTGGATCATTTGGAGTATTGGTATTGCTGGGATACCCCATAATCACCAAACTTCAGTCCCTAAAAATAATAAAAGCTTAATTTTTGCTTATGCTACGTGTCCAACATGGGTTAGATAGAAACATCTACTGTATCACATTCTCATCTAAGAAGTCCAGGATGAGGGAGAGTCCATTTTGGTGCTTTCATGACTGCCAAGGCAGCAAAAACAAAATGTGAGAAATTTTTTACCGATTTGTAAGTCTTCCACTTCAAAGTGACATGTGTCATTCTACTCACAACGTGTTGGTCAATAAAAGTCATGTGGTTACTTTCAACTTCAAGTGGGCAGGTACATGAATCTGGGAGGAAGAAACAATTTATTTGTTGAACAACACTAATGACTCTTTTAGCCTATCCTCTAAGTGACAAGTAGTTCTCAATGAAAAATATATGCACTCCTTTCCATTGGAAACAACCCCATTCAATATTTTTTTGCACTTGTGAGGAACATACTTTTTTTTAGCAAATAATAATACATAATAGACACTACATCAGCTCATCTCTTGACAGATTTACTAATTAAAAAGGCAAGATATCTGTTCTCATTCCTCCAATATACAATGAAATAACAGACATAGGATGGTCATACAAAAAATATCATACAGAAAATGATATATAATGCATGGTAGACATATTCACTAGTATACAACTTGATTATTGAAATAATATTGTCAACTTTTACAATCACAAAAATGATTAAAAAATTTTTTTTTATTATATCTTAAGTTCTGGGGTACATGTGCACAACATGCAGGTTTGTTACATAGGTATACATGTGCCATGTTGGTTTGCTGCACCCATCAACTCTGAAATCCTTGTGGGTAGATATTTTGAGAGCAATACCGTGGGTGCTCACTAACATTCCTTATTGGGACTTGGTTTTATTACCAGGCTGTAAATCTTTGTTTCATTGTTCTCTGTGGACTCAGTTCCTCCCCATAAGAGATTATCCTAGTTGACCTCTGTGCTTTCCTTGGGGGTGCTGAGCATCTTTGTCCATCCACTACCTACCCATGGATGAGTCAGGAAACAAGGATTGTTTTCTTAAATCATTGTAGAATGTTTTGAACAAGGCCGGTGATTTTTTTTGACATACAACTCCTAACTGATTTGATTGCATTCACTTCCATATGACAACAGCCACTTACATAGTTAATTTTCTGGAATTATTTCTTAGATTTTATATAGTTCTATATATTCTTCTCTCTCTCTTTCTTTTCTTTCCTTACTCATCTTTCTCTAATATCTCAACTATACAAATCTTGGGCTTTTTGTAAATATAGTCTTTTTTTCTTAATTGAAATATTCCTCAGCACCCCATAATTGGATTTTTACTCTGAGACACTTAATCAGTGAGGTAGAATAAATGGAATAATATATATGATCATGGATTAGATTTAATATTGTTAAGTTGTCTATACTATTAAAAGTGCTATACAGATTCATTGCAAGCTGTTATCAAAATCTCAATGACAGTTTTTACAGAAATAGAATAAACAATTCTAAAATTTATATGGAACCACAAAGGACTTCAAATAGCCAAAGCCATCTGAAGCAAAAAGGACAAAGTTGGAGGCATTACACTTCCTGATTTCAAAATATATTACAAAGCTACAGAATTTAAAACAGCATGGTACTTATATTAAGATAGATGTATTGCCAATAGAGCAGAATAGAAAGCCCAGAAATAAACCCATGCATATATCATCAAGTGATCTTCAACAAGGTCACCAAGAATACACAATGGAGAAAGGATAATCTCTTCAACAAATGGTGTTGGGAGAACTTGATATGCACATGCAAAAGAATGATATTAACTCAAAAATGGATTAAAGACTTAAACAAGGACCTGAAACTATAAAACTTTTAGAAGAAAACCTAAGAAATGCTTCATGACGTTGATCTTGGCAGTGATTTCTAGGCTATAACACCAAAAGCACAGGCAACAATAGCAAAAAGTGTACAACTGGGACTTCATCAAACTAAGAAGCTTCTGTGCAACAAAGGAAACTATTAACACAGTGAAAGACAGCCTATGGAATGGGAGAAAAATATTCACAATCCACATATCTGCTCTGGGACTAATATCCAAAATGTAAAAGAAACTCCCACAACTCAATAGCAAAAACTACCAAATAACCCAGTTTAAAAATGGGCAAAAGACTTGAATCGACATTCCTCCAAAAAAGACATACAAATTGCCAATAAGTATATGAAAAGATATTCAACATCACTAATCATGAGAAAAATGTCAATCAAAACCACAGCAAGATATCATCTCACATCTGTTTTGATGTTCAGTATAAAAAATAGATAAGTGTTGAAAATGTGGAGAATATTCAATGCTAATACACTACTGGTGAGAATGTGAAATGGTGTAACCCCTATGGAAAATGATATGGAATTTCCTCAAAAATTAAAAATAAAATTACAGTATGCATTTCCACTTCTGGGAATTTATCCAAAAGAATTAAAATCAGGATGTCAAAGACGTATATGTACCTTCATGTTTACTGTAACATTATTTACAATAGCCAAGATAAAGAAACAACCTAAATGTCCATTCATCTGTGAGTAGATAAAGAAAACATGGTATATACATACAATGAAATATTTCAGCGATTAAAAAAAGAAAATCCTGCCATACAAAACATGCATCAACTCTGAGATGATAATGCAAAATGAGATAAGGCAATTACAGAAGGACAAATATTGCATGATTCCACTTACATGAGGGTTCTAAAATACTGAAACTCATAGAAACAGAAAGCGGAATGGTGGTTTCCAGGTGCTGAAGCTAGGCAGACATGAGGATTGGCTGTTCAATCAGTGTGAAGATTCAGTTATGCAAGATCAATAAGTTCTAGAGGTCAGCTGTAGTAC
Source organism: Nomascus leucogenys (assembly GCF_006542625.1). Lineage (NCBI taxonomy): Eukaryota > Metazoa > Chordata > Mammalia > Primates > Hylobatidae > Nomascus > Nomascus leucogenys. Next base: position 80,609,057 of record NC_044387.1, read on the forward strand.
ATCATTGTGCTTATAGCTAACAATATTGTATTGTACACTAATTTTAAGAGGATAAATCTCCTGTTATTTGTTCTTACCACAGTGAGAATACAAAGCAAAACATAATTAAAAACTAGGGGCCAAGTTTTCCCTCTTAGCCTTGACATCTCTTAGCCTGTTAACATCTGTTTTCTGCTAAACAAAAGGAAGAACTGTTTTTTTCTTTCTAGCTACTTATTCAGCTTTTTTTTACTTCAACATCACTTAAATATTTCTGTGTCTTTTGAAAGACCAGTGCATACAATGAGCATGCATATAATTTGACAATGACCTCTTGCACTAGACTAATCAGTAAGACTGACTTTCCCTGAAGTTGCTGTCAGGGAAGGTGCTTCCTTTTTTACTCATTCATGGGCATTGCTCTTGACAAACGTATAACCATGTGAGTCATTTCTACGCTTCAGTGTAAAACAAGAATTTCCCCCCAAATTTTAGAGATTAATTCCAATATGTACAATAAAAGTAACCTTCAATCTATTCTTCTAGTCTAAATATGCAGCTACAATTAAAGTCAGAGCCTAACAGAATTGTAAGGATAGAGTGTTTGGACATTTTCCAAGTGCCTACTTACTTACTGTTCTTGCTTTGATTTCACCATTTATAGCTCATAAATAGGGTGAATCGAAACAAGGCTCTTAATTCCTCCTCCTCTAGAACAAGAATCAGCAAACTTTTTCTTTAAAGGACCAAATAGTACATATTTTTGACTTTGTGGATCCTATAGTGTCAGTCCCAACTGCTCAGCACCAGTGTTGTGTGAAAGCAGCATAGGCAATATGTGAACAAATGACCATGGCTGTAAACAAAATAAAATAATACCTTATTTACAAAAATAGGTAGTGGGCCTGATTTGGCCCATGGGCAGTAGTTTAGCAACCCACACTCCAGACCTGTGCTGTTCAGTAAGTCAGCCTTTAGACACATGCCTATTTATATTTAAATTAAATATAATTAAAATAACATTAAACATTCTAGTTCTCAGTCATCCTCACCATATTTCAAGTGCTTAATAGTCACGTGTGGCTAGCGACTCTCTATTGGGTAGTGCATTAGAACGTTTCCATCATCACAGAACTTTCTGTTGGGCATCTCTGTGGTCTAGACCAACTTAGTTGAAATTCTTTAGCAGGCTCTGTGCTATGCACTTAATTCCTGCAATAACCACGACTTCACCATAAGATATTACCTACAGCCTCAGTTGACCATATTGTTTGGACTTATATTAAAGTTGCTGTCATTGACTCAGTATTTAAGCACCCAGGAATAAGTTCTAAATACATCAATTGCCTTGGCATAATTATCCTTTTACACTCCCCACTAAATACCTGAGTGTTTACCTTAGTTTCTTAGAAAAGAAAGTTCTAAATTCTTATGAATTAAATATGAAAGTCTCAATGGCAATGAATTCTCTCCAGAGTGCTTGGTCAGACATTATTTTAAGCTCTTTTAATGCTTTTTTTTTTTAAAGGCTAAACTATGCCATAGTTTTGGCTAGTGCCAAAGATTCTGATTCACAATATGTTCTTGAATTGAAATATGATTGCCTCCCGACCTTTCACTGTCATGGCTTATCCTCTCAGGTGGACTCCTTTTGCACTGATTTTTGTCAAAACCTTGTCAGGGTAATAAAACTTCAGCCTGGTTCCAGCAAACATGCCAGAATTTAGACCTCCAAATGAATGCAGTCCACGCCAAAAAAAGTTAGCTTGGAAGCTACGCATTTATTTCAGTGATGCTGCCGTTATTTTAAAGGTTTTTAGAATTAGACTGTAAGAATTGCCTCCACAACATAAATAACTTATATTTTAGAAAGTACTCAATGCTCCTTAAATTACGATGGGGTTACATCCTTCTAAACTCTTTGAAATTTGAAAATATTGTAAATCAAAAATGAATTTAATATACCTAGCCTACCAAACATCATAGCTTGGTCAAGCCTACCTTAAACATGCTCAGTTATTTACATTAGACTACAGTTGGGAAAAATCATCTAATGAAAAGCATAGTTTATAATAAAGTATTGAATACCTTGTGTAATTTTTTGAATATTGTACTGAGAATGCAAAACAAAATGATTATATGGGTACTCAAAGTATGTTTTCTATGGAATGTGTATCTGTTTTACTGCATCATAAAGTCAAAAAAATCATAATCATGGTAAGTCAAGGGCCATCTCTATTTATTCAGCATTTGCTGACTAGTACATTATACTTATATAGGGCATAGGATGTTCAAACATGAGAAAGAAACAGTTTTTAATCCTTAAGGAACTTGCACAATAGGACAAATAGACATGTACTACCAAAACTGCAATGAAAGCAATAAATTTAGGTAATAGTAAAAAAAGTAACCCAAAGTTGTCCATTGAATGGGAAGATGGAAAAACTTAACATATACTTTGGTATTGAAATATAAGATGTGACTACAGTATTAGTGCTTTGTCTCTGAAAATGATTCAAAACATTCAATAGTGTAATAGATAGATGAGTAACATGAAATCCTTCTAAGTAATCACCTAGAAAAACATGTCTAATTTGCCCTTACGATAGTTTGCTGAGAATGATGGTTTCCAGTTTCATCCATGTCCCTACAAAGGACATGAACTCATCATTTTTTATGGCTGCATAGTATTCCATGGTGTATGTGTGCCACATTTTCTTAATCCAGTCTATTGTTGGACATTTGGGTTGGTTTCAAGTCTTTGCTATTGGGAATAGTGCCACTATAAACATACGTGTGCATGTGTCTTTATAGCAGCATGATTTATAGTCCTTTGGGTATATACCCAGTAATGGGATGGCTGGGTCAAATGGTATTTCTAGTTCTCGATCCCTGAGGAATTGCCACACTGACTTCCACAATGGTTGAACTAGTTTACAGTCCCACCAACAGTGTAAAAGTGTTCCTATTTCTCCACATCCTCTCCAGCACCTGTTGTTTCCTGACTTTTTAATGATGGCCATTCTAACTGGTGTGAGATGGTATCTCATTGTGGTTTTGATTTGCATTTCTCTGATGGCCAGTGATGATGAGCATTTCTTCATGTGTTTTTTGGCTGCATAAATGTCTTCTTTTGAGAAGTGTCTGTTCATATCATTTGTCCACTTTTTGATGGGGTTGTTTGTTTTTTTCTTGTAAATTTGCTTGAGTTCATTGTAGATTCCAGATATTAGCCCTTTGTGAGATGAGTAGGTTGCAAAAATTTTCTCCCATTCTGTAGGTTGCCTGCTCACTCTGATGGTAGTTTCTTTTGCTGTGCAGAAGCTCTTTAGTTTAATTAGATCCTATTTGTCAATTTTGGCTTTTGTTGCCATTGCTTTTGGTGTTTTAGACATGAAGTCCTTGCCCGTGCCTATGTCCTGAATGGTATTGCCTAGGTTTTCTTCTAGGGTTTTTATAGTTTTAGGTCTAACATGTAAGTCTTTAATCCATCTTGAATTAATTTTTGTATAAGGTGTAAGGAAGGGATCCAGTTTCAGCTTTCTACATATGGCTAGCCCGTTTTCCCAGCACCATTTATTAAATAGGGAATCCTTTCCCCATTTCTTGTTTTTGTCAGGTTTGTCAAAGATCAGATAGTTGTAGATATGCGGCATTATTTCTGAGGGCTGTGTTCTGTTTCATTGGTCTATATCTCTGTTTTGGTACCAGTACCATGTTCCCACTCATAGGTGGGAATTGAACAATGAGAACACATGGACACAGGAAGGGGAACATCACACACTGGGGACTGTTGTGGGGTGGCGGGAGAGGGGAGGGATAGCATTAGGAGATATACCTAATGCTAAATGACGAGTTAATGGGTGCAGCACACCAACATGGCACATGTATACATATGTAACAAACCTGCACGTTGTGCACGTGTACCCTAAAACTTAAAGTATAATAATAATAAAATTAAAAATATATATATATATAAAATAAAAAAATTTTAAAAAAAAGAAATGGAAGATAAGGCTGGGTGCAGTGGTTCACGCCTGTAATTCCAACACTTTGGAAGGCCAAGGCAGGTGGATCACTTGAGACCAGGAGTTCAAGACCAGCCTGGCCAACATGGGTAAAGCCCATCTCTATTAAAAATACAAAAAATTAGCTGGACATGGTGGCACATGCCTGTAATCCCAGCTACTCAGGAGGCTGAGGCAGCAGAATCGCTTGAACCCAGGAAGCAGAGGTTGCAGTGAGCTGAGATCACATCACTGCACCCCAGCCTGGGCGACAGAATGAGACTCTGTCTCAAAAAATAAAAATAAAATAAAATACATAAAAAAGAAATGGAAGCTGGAAGAATGAATATTGGAGTAAGTTCTCTAGCCACAGACTGTGTATCCTTAAGTGGATGAATGACTTAGCACATTAATTTTTCTATCTGTAAATAAAAATCAGAATGAGAAAAAAAAGAAAAACATGTCTAATTTACATTTTGCATAGCCTTTGCATATTTGTATTAAGGTGTATCATTATAATTTTGAATATATTAAAGTGGCATCCTTGTCTGGGGTAAATATCTGAGATTCACTGTCTCACAGACATGGAAAACTAGGACGTGGACACACAAAGAGTGAGTTTCAGAGTGGAAGTTTACTGGGTGAAAGAAAGAGAAAAGCTCTCTTGCAGACAGAGGGGTCCTGAATGTGTTTCCACTTCTGCAGTGAAGTGAGGAGGTTTTATAGATGAACTTGAAGAGACAATGACTGATATACATAGGGTTCCAAAGATCAGTTCAATCAGGTGTGCCATTTACACCGTGTGTGAAAAGCTGGCCGCCCCACCCTAAACTTTTATTATGGAGATGGGTTCTCTACCTGGCTGGTGCCATGTTGCCTGGTTCGGTAGTGTACACGTGGTGACAAAGAAAAGGAAAAATGGAGCCTGCATGTTGAACATGCCTGGCCTCCAGGTAGCCCTTTTCTATTGGCAAGCTGCTGGCATTCACTCGTGCAAGCTTCCAGCTTGTTTAACTATGTCTGCAGCTCAATTTTTTAGGCTTCTCTTTGTTAGAAAAGAAATGATTTTGGAGCTGCTTTTTGTTAAAAGGAAGCCTTGCTGAGGACTCCTTTACCCTCACTATCTGCCTAAATAATAATTTTTTTTCTAGTTCCTGTATCAATATGAGTATCTAATACATAAATAAAAATTATCACATTATACCTTGAACATTTTCTGTATCAGACAACTGGAATTATTGCTTTTAAAATTAAAGGGTTAAATAGCTGATGGAATGATTGATTGAACAGTACAAGGAAAGACAATATACATGGATACACACATGTACACACATTAGAAAAGACAGGCTGAAAAGATGGCAGACAGGAGGCAGGACCAGCTTGAAGCCCCTGCTCGGACAGACAGAACAGTGTGTGGAGACTCACATCATGAACATTTGCTCAAAGACCTACCATAGGAACATACCAGCAAAGTTGAGAGAATCCACAGACCCTTTGAAGGAAGTGGATTGTTGCTGCAGGCTCCCTGAGATGCCAAAAAACTGTGAGTCACCTTGCTTTCCCAGCTGGTAGGCTGGTGGTCTGGGATAACTTTTCAGCCCTGATCACCAGCTGCCTGGGAATAGATTCATTGATGTTGGGAGGGCAAATAGGGAGTGAGACCACCCTTTAGGACTGTGGGCTGCATGGGAATGAGGTGAGGCCTGTGACTGCTGGCTTTGCCTTACTTCCCTGGTGTATTAGTTCATTCTCACGCTGCTGATAATGACATACCTGAGACTGGGAAGAAAAAGAGGTTTAATTGGACTTACAGTTCCACATGGCTGGGGAGGCCCCAGAATCATGGCAGAAGGTGAAAGGCACTTCTTACATGGCAGAGATGAGAAAATAAGGAGGAAGAAGCAAAAGCGGAAACCCCTGATAAACATTAGACTTATTCACTATCATGAGAATAGCATGGAAAAGACTGGCCCCCAAGATTCAATGACCTCCCCCTGGGTTCCTCCCACAACATGTGGGAATTCTGGGAGATAGAATTTGAGTTGAGATTTTGGTGGGGATACAGCCAAACCATATCATTCCCCTCCTGGCCCCTCCAAATCTCATGGCCTCACATTTCAAAACCATTCATGCCTTCCCAACAGTCCCCCAAAGTCTTAACTCATTTCAGCATTAACCCAAAAGTTCACAGTACAGAGTTTCATCTGAAACAAGCCAAGTCTCTTCTGTTGATGAGCCTGTAAAATCAAAAGCAAGCTAGTTATCTTCCTACAAACCAGATACAATGGGAATACAGGTATTGGGTAAATACAGCCATTCCAAATGGGAGAAATTGGCCAAAACAAAGGTATTACAGGGCCCATGCAAGTCCAAAATCCAGTGGGGCAGTCAAATTTTAAAGCTCCAAAATGATCTACTTTGACTCCAGGTCTCACATTCAAGTCACACTGATACAAGAGATGGGTTCCCATGGTTTTGGGCAGCTCTACCCCTGTGGCTTTGCAGGGTACAGCCTCCTTCCTAGCTGTTTTCACAGGCTGGCATTGAGTGTCTGCAGCTTTTCCAGGCAAATGCTACAAGCAGCTGGTGGATCTACCATTCTGGGGTCTGGAGAATGATGGCCCTTTTCTCACAGCTCCACTAGGTAGTGCCCTAGTAGGGACTCTGTGTGAGGGCCCCAATCCCACATTTCCCTTTCACACTGCCCTAGAAGAGGTTCTCCATGAGGGCCTTACCCCTGAAGCAAACTTTTGCCTGGGCATCCAGGCATTTCCATACATCTTCTGAAATCTAGGCAGAAGTTCCAAACCACAGTTCTTGACTTCTGTGTACCTGCTAACTCAACGCCACGTTGAAGCTGCCAAGGCTTGGGGCTTCCACCCTCTGAAGCCACATGAGCTGTATGTGGGCCCCTTTTAGCCATGGCTGGAGTGGCTGGAACACAGGGTACCAAGTCCCTAGGCTGCACACAGCATGGGGACCCTGGACCCAGCCCACAAAACCACTTGTTACTCCTGGGCCTCCAGGCCTGTGATGGGAGCGGCTGCCTTGAAGGTCTCTGACATGGAGACATTTTCATCACATTCTTGGGGATTAACATTAGGCTCCTTGCTACTTAGGCAAATTTCTGCAGATGGCTTGAATTTCTCCTCAAAAAATGGGTTTTTCTTTTCTACTGCATTGTCAGGCTGCAAATTTTCTGAGCTTTTATGCTGTTTCCCTTTTAAAATGGAATGTTTTAGCAGCACCCAAGTCACTTTTTGAATGCTTTGCTGCTTAGAAATTTCTTTTGCCAGATACCCTAAATCCCTCTCAATTTCAAAGTTCCACAGATCTCTAGGCCAGGGGCAAAATGCCACCAGGCTCTTTAGTAAAACATAACAAGAGTCACCTTTGCTCCAGTTCTCAACAGTTCCTTATCTCCATCTGAGACCACTTCAGCCTGGAGTTTATTTTTCATATCACTATGAGCATTTTTGTCAAAGCCATTCAACAGCAATTTAGGAGGCTCCAAACTTCCCCACATTTTCTTGTCTTCTTCTGAGCCCTCCAAACTGTTCCAACCTCTGCCTGTTACCCAATTCCAAAGTCACTTCAACATTTTCAGGAATCTTTTCAGCAACACCCTACTATACTGGTAGCAACTTACTGTATTAGTTCGTTTTCATGCTGCTGGAACATACCTGAAACTGGGAAGAAAAAGAGATTTAATTGGACTTACAGTTCCACATGGCTGGGGAGGCCTCAGAATCATGGCTGAAGGTGAAAGACACTTCTTACATGATGGTGGCAAGAGAAGAATGAGGAAGAAGCAAAAGCGGAAACCCTGATAAACCCATCAGATCTCATGAGACTTATTCACTATCACAAGAATAGCATGGAAAAGACATCACCCATTATTCAATTACCTCCCCCTGGTTCCCTCCACAACACATGGGAATTCTGGGAGATACAATTCAAGTTGAGGTTTCAGTGGGGACACAGCCAAACCATATCACCTGGTGACCTGTATGACTGAGCAGAGGCAGCCATAATCTCCCTGGGAACATAACTCCATCGGCCTGGGAACCACACTCCCCAGCCCCTACAGCAGCCACAGCAAGCCCTGCCCAAGGAGAGTTTGAGCTCAGACACACCTATGCCTGCCCCCGCCTGTTGTACTAGAGTAGAGTAGGGCTAAGACTGGGGTTGGGCCTTCTATGGCAGATGGAAGTCAGAGGTGGAGGCCCTGGTCATCTTTCTCTACCTGCCCTCTTTGCCAAAGACAAAGGACATAACTTCTTGTGAGCTCTATGCCCTGCACACCATCCAAGAAACCTGAATACTTAACCAGGTGCCCCTGGGACAAGTTTGCATCCTCCCTATAGTACCACTGCTGATGTGCTACCTCTACCAGAGCAGGTGCTGGTATCCACGGCTGAAAGACCTGAAAATGAATCACATAACAAGACTCTTTGCAGACACTCCCCCGTACCAGCTTGGAGCCCAGTAGCTCTCCTGGGTGGCTAGACCCAGAAGAACAAAAGCAATCACTGCAACTGAACTCTCAGGAAGCCCCATCCCTAGGGGTAGGGGGAGAACAGCACATCAAGGGAGCACCCCATGGGACAAAAGAATCTGAACAGCAGCGCTGGAGTCCCACATTTTCCTTCTGACATAGTATACCCAAATGAGAAGAAACCAAGCAACCAATTCTGGTAATAGGACAAAACAAGATTCTTTAACACCCCCAAAAGATCACACCAACTCACCACCAGTGGATTCAAACCAAGACACTATCTCTGAATTACCAGAAAAAGAATTCAGAAGCTCGATTATTAAGCTAATCAAGGAGGCACCAGAGAAAGTTGAAGTCCAACTTAAACAAAATTGAAAATATGATACTGGATATAAAAGGAAAAATCTTCAGTGAAATAGATAGCTTAAATAAAAGACAATCACAATTTCTGGAAATCAGGGCACACTCAGAGAAATGAAAAATGGACCAGAAAGTCTCAGCAATACAATCAAACAAGCTGAAGAAAGAATTTCAGAGCTCAAAGACAAGACTTTTGAATTAATCCAATCCATCAAAGACAGAAAAAAAAATAGAGAACAAAGCCTCCAAGAAGTTGGAGACTATGTTAAGCATCCAAAAATAAGAATATTCAGTGTTCCCAAGGGAAAAGAGAAGTCTAAAAGTTGGGAAAACATATTTGAGGGAATAATTGAGGAAAATTTCCATAGCCTTGCTAGAGATCTAGACATCCAAATATAAGAAGCTCAAAGAACACCTGGGAAATTAATTGCAAAAAGATCATCATCTAGGCACATAGTCATCACGTTATTTAAAGTCAAGACAAGGGAAAAAATCTTAAGAGCTCTGAGGCAAAACCATTAGGTAATCTGTAAAGGAAAACCTATCAGAGTAACAACAGATTTCTCAGCAGAAATGCAACAAGCTAGGAGGGATTGGGATCCTATTTTTAGCCTCCTTAAACAAAACAACTATCAGCCAACAATTTTCTATCCAAAGAAAGTAAACTTCATAAATGAAGAAAAGATACAGTCTTTTTACAAACAAATGTTGAGAGAACTTGCCACTGCCAAACCAGCACTACAATTGCTAAAAGGAGCTCTCAATCTTGAAATAAATCCTGGAAATATGCCAAAATAGAACCTCCTTGAAGCATAAATCTCACAGGACCTATATAATAATAACACAATAAAAAAAGTATTCAGGCAACAGATGGAATGATGAATAGAATGGTGCCTCACATCTTCATAATAACGTTGAATGTAAATGGCCTAAATGCTCCACTTAAATGATATTGAATGGCAGAATGAATAAGAATTCACCAACCAAGTATCTGCTGCCTTCAGCAGACTCATCTAACACATAAGGACTCTCATAAACTTAAGGTAAATGGGTGGAAAATTATACCATGAAAATGGACACCAAAAGCAAGCAGGAGTAGCTATTCTTATATCAGAGAAAACAAACTTTAAAACAATAGCAGTTAAAAAAGACAAAAAGGGACATTATATGATGATAAATGGAGAAGTCCAACAGGAAAATATCATAATCTTAAATATATATGCACCTAAACTGGAGCCCACAAATTTATGAAACAATTACTACTAGTCCTAAGAAATGAGACAGATGGCAACACAGTAATAGTGGGGGACTTTGATACTCCACTGACAGCACTAGACAGGTCATCAAGATAGGGTCAACAAAGAACAATGGATTAAACTATACCCTATAACAAATAGACAACATATTTTCAGAACATTTTACACAACAACTGCAGAATACACATTTTATTCATCAGCACAGGGAACAGTCTCTGAGATAGACCATATGATAGGCCACAAAACAAGTCTCAGTAAGTTTAAGAAAATCAAAATTATATTAAGTACTCTCTCAGATCACAGTGGAATAAAATTGGAAATTAACTCCAAAAGGAACCTTAAAAACCATGCAAATACATGGAAATTAAATAACCTGCTCTTGACTGATTGTTGAGTCAACAATGAAATCAAAAAGGAATTAAAAAAATGTTTTGAACAGAAGAATGATAGTGACACTACCTATCATAACCTCTGGGATACAGCAAAAGTGGTGCTAAGAGAAAAGTTCATAGCATTAAATGCCTACATCAAAAAGTCTGTCAACCTGACCAACATGGTGAAACGCCATCTCTACTAAAAATACAAAAATTAGCTGGGCATGGTGGTGGGTGCCTATAATCCCAGTTATTCCAGAGGCTGAGACACGAGAATAGCTTGAACACAGGAAGTGGAGGTTGAGTTAAGATTGCGCCATTGTACTCCAGCCTGGGAGATAGAACGAGACTTCGTCTGGAAAAAAAAAAAAAAAAGTCTAAAACAGCACAAATAAACAATTTAAGGACACACCTCATGAAAGTGGAGAAATAAGAACAATCCAATCTCAAACTCACCAGAAGGAAAGAAATAATGAAGATCAGAGCAGAACTAAGTGAAATTGAAACAACAACAACAAAAAACAATATAAAAGATAAATGAAACAAAAATATTTGAAAAAATAAATAAAACTGATAGAACATTAGCAGGATTAACCAAGGAAGGAAGAGAGAAGATCCAAATAAGCTCAATTAGAAATAAAATGGGAGATATTATTACTGATACCACAGAAATGCAAAAGATTATTCAAGGCTACTGTGAACAGCTTTATATGCATAAATTAGAAAACCTAGAGGAGATGGATAAATTCCTGGAAATATACAACCCTCCTAGATTAAACCAGGAAGACAGAAACTCTGAACAGACAAATAACAAGCAGCAAGATTAAAATGGTAATAAAAAATTGTCAGGGAAAGTCCAGGACCAGACAGATTCAGAGCCGAATTCTATCAGACTTCACAGAAGTATCAATCCTATTTGCACTATTCCACAGGATGGAGAAAGAGAGAACCCTCCCTAAATCATTCCACAAAACTAGTACCATCCTAATACCAAAACCAGGGAAGAACACCATGGAATACTATGCAGCCATAAAAAATGATGAGTTCATGTCCTTTGTAGGGACATGGATGAAACTGGAAACCATCATTCTCAGTAAACTATCCCAAGGACAAAAAACCAAACACCGCATGTTCTCACTCATAGGTGGGAATTGAGCAATGAGAACACATGGACACAGGAAGGAGAACATCACACTCCGGGGACTGTTGTGGGGTGGGGGGAGGGGGGAGGTACAGCATTAGGAGATATACCTAATGCTAAATGACAAGTTAATGGGTGCAGCACACCAACATGGCACATGGATGCATATGTAACAAACCTGCACATTGTGCACATGTACCCTAAAACTTAAAGTATAATAAAAAAAAACAATAACAACAAAAAACTACAGACCAATATCCCTAATAAACATGGATGCAAAAATTCTATGCATTCATATCTAGTGAAATACTAGCTAACTGAATCCAATAGCATATCCAAAAGATTATTCACCATGATCAAATGGATTTCACACCAGTGATGCAGCAATGGTTTAACATATGCAAATCAGTAAAGGTGATACACCACATAAACAGAATTGAAAACAAAAATCATGTGATCATCTCAATAGATGCAGAAAAAGCATTTGACAAAATCCAGTGTCACTTAATGATTAAAACCATCAGCAAAATTAGCATACAAGGGACATACCTTAAGGTAATAAAAGCCATCTATGACAAACCCACAGCCAACACTATACTGAATGAGGAAAAGTTGAAAGCATTTGCCCTGAGAACTGGAACAAGACAAGGATGCCCACTTTCACCACTTCTATTCAACTTAGTACTGGAAGTCACAGCAATCAGACAAGAGATAGAAATCCAGGGCATCAAAATCAGTAAAGAGAAAGTCAAACTGTTGCTGTTTGCTGATGATATGATTGTATACCTAGAAAACCCTGAAGACTCATCCAAAAAAGCTTTTAGAACTTGTAAATGAATTCAGCAAAGTTTCAGGATACAAAATTAACGTACACAAATCAGTAGCTCTGCTATACATGAACAGTGACCAAACTGATAAATCAATAACTCAACCCCTTTCACAATAGCTGCAAAAAAAAAAAATACCTAATCAATGAAGTGAAAGTTTTCTTTTACAAGGAAAACTACAAAACACTGCTGAAATAAGTCATAGATGACACAAACAAATGGAAAACATCCCATGCTCATAAATGGGTAGAAACAATATGGAAAAATGACGATATGGCCAAAAGCAATCTACAAATTCAATGCAATTGCCATCAAAATACAACCATCACTCTTCACAGAACTAGGAAAAACAATCCTAAAATTCATATGGAACCAAAAAAGAGCCTGCATTGCCAAAGCAAGACTAAGCAAAAAGAACAAATCTGAAGGCATCACATTACCCAACTTCAGGCTATACTATAAGGCCATAGTCACCAAAACAGCATGGTACTGGTATAAAAATAGGCACATAGACCAATGGAACAGAAGAGAGAACCCAGAAATAAAAGCAAATACTTTCAGCCAATTGATCTGTGACAAGTCAAACAAAAATATAAAGTGGAGGAAGGACACCCTATTCAACAAATGGTACTGGGATCACTGGCAAGTCACATGTAGAAGAATAAAACTGGATCCTCATCTCTCACCTTATACTAAAATTAACTCAGGATGGATCAAAGACTTAAATCTAAGACCTGAAACTATAAAAATTCTAGAAGATAACATCAGAAAAACCCTTCTAGACATTGGCTTAGGCAAAGACTTCATGACCAAGAATCCAAAAGCAAATGCAACAATAACAGTGATAAATAGACAGGACTTAATTAAACTAAAGAGCTTCTGTAAAGCAAAAGAAATAATCAGCAGAGTAAATAGCCCACAGAGTGGGAGAAAATCTTCACAATCTATACATCTAGAAAGGGCTAATATTCAGAATCTACAAAGAACTCAAATCAGCAAGAAAAATCAATCAGTCCCATCAAAAAGTGGGTTAAGGACATGAATAGACAATTCTCAAAAGAAGATACACAAATGGCCAACAAGCATATGGAAAAATACCCAACATCACCAATTACCAGGGAAATACAAATCAAAACCACAATGTGAAACCACCTCACCCCTGCAAGAATGTCCATAATCAAAAAATTAAAAAATAACAAATGTTGACCTGAATGTGTTGAAAAGGGGAACACTTTTACACTGTTGGTGGGAGTGTAAACTAATACAACTACTATGAAAAACAGTGTGGTGATTCCTTAAAGAACTAAAAGTAGAGCTATTATTTGATCCAGCAATCCCATTCCTGGGTATCTACCCAGAGAAAAATAAATCATTATATGAAAAAAGATACTTGCACATGCATGTTTATAGCGGCACCAATTTCAATTGCAAAAATATGTAACCAGCCCAAATGGCCATCAATCAACAAGTAGATAAAGAAAATGTGATATATATATATATATATATATATATATATATATATATATATCACATAAATATAATGGATATATATATATCACATAAATATAATGGATATATATATATCACATATGTGTAATGGATATATATCACATATATAATAGATATATATCACATATATAATGGATATATATGTCACATATATATAATGGATATATATATATCACATATATATAATGGATATATATATATAAAATGGATATATATAAAATGGATATATATATAATGGAATACTTTTCAGGAAAGTTGATATTTGCAGGAAAATTGATGTAGCCATAAAAAGGAATGAATTAATGGCATTTACAGCAATCTGGATGGAACTGGAGACTATTATTCTAAGTGAAGTAACTCAGAAATGGAAAGCCAAACGTTGTAAGTTCTCACTCATAAGTGGGAGCTAAGCTAAATGGATGCAAAGGCATAAGATAATACAATGGACTTTAGGGACTCTGAGGAAAGACTGGGAGGGGGTGAGGGATAAAAGACTACACATTGGGTACAGTGAACACTGCTTGGATGATGGGTGCACAAAAATCTCAGAAATCATCACTAAAGATCTTATTCATGTAATCAAACACCACCTATTCCCCAAAACCTATTGAAATAAAAAAAAAAGAAATAGGCAGACAGATACCAAAGAAGTAAATGGCCTCAAGGGCTTCCTAAGTTATTCATTTATTTGCTAGGTTTCAGATAGATTACAATTAATGATTTAAACATAACTATTTCTGGCCTCCATGTGTACAGTTAAGCAAAATGCGCTCATGCCATTCAAAGGAGCCTATTTGATGCAATAGAATTTCTAAACACGAATTTAAGCATTACTCCAAAATAAAGCATAAGGAATGAGAAAAGCATATGCTGAGGTATAAAAAAGAGTCATGGTTTGTGGAAAAAAGAAAGCTATGATGACATGTCCTGTCCCTCATGGACATCCATATTTTATGTAAGCTTTGTGTTTCTTTTTGACTATATTAGTAAGTATTAACATTTAAAACAGAAAATATTGAAATCACAAATTTCTGTTAAAGGTATAACATTCCTCAATATCCTTCTAAATATTTACAAGAAAAGGGCAAATAAAAGATTGACAAAGAGTGTGAATATGCATGTCAGAGAGAGAAACTTTAAATGGTTAATATAAACATGAAATACAGAGTCTTAAACTACTTATCACCAGGAGAGTGCAGTTGAATACACGAGACCACTATTTTTATTGTTGTTCATTACATGTCCAATAACACCCAATGTTAGAGGTGTGTGGTAAAACCATCACTCATATTCTAATGGCAGGAGGGTGAATTCTCATACAGATAATGCGCTACTAAACTTGCACTTGCTTCAAACTAAGAAAGGGGTAAATAATCATGTTTGTCTTTAGAATTCTCATCTACATTTCTCTTCTTTCAAGTATCCTATCTGGTAATAGCAGTATGCGAGTGGTAATGTGCCCCCCATCAATATTTTACTTACATGGTACTTTTCAGGAAAATTGATGCTCGCTTCTACAGAAGTCTCGTTTACTTTATTACTTAAATTCCAGTGATTTTAGTACCTGTGTTCATGCAGAATCTTGGATGCCTAGTCAATTTCCTCTTCTTTCAAAACAAAGTAATCTGGTAACATTTATTAGAATAAAAAATGCATATGTTTAGCTAGAAGTGAAAGGACAGGGAGATCATTTGCTTTTCCTTCATATACCTCTTTACTATCTGAATCATTAAAATGCTCATAAACAAGTCGCTATTAAAATAAAACTGAATGAACTGAGTCATAAAAAGTGATTAGTCTAATTCTATGAACCATAATTTAAATTAGCTACCTTCCTTGATTAAAAATGGTCATGATGCCGGATAGATAATGTTCCACTTTCTGTTATTATCACAGCAGCATAAAGGCAAGAGTAAGCATTTGTAACTTTTTGCTTTGAGTTTTAAAATTATGGTCAGTACTGGATGTGGGTAATCTTTTGATATTAATGTATGACAGTGATTCAGTTATGAAATGTTATTGCCAGGACTAGTAATTGGTAGTAAAGATACAACATTTTATTTCACCACTTTCCGTTTTCTTGCAGAAAATAAATTTTAGAGATAATAAAAAATTGACCAATTAATAAAGCCTTGATTCTTGATACACGATGCTTCAGATAATTGCCCACTCAACTCTCCAAAATTCTTTCTTTTTCAATTTTCTTTGAATTATTTTTATTAAATCTAGAAGAAAGCCTCAGTGGGCTCATAGCCGTGATTGCTAATAGCAGCTTGTTAAATCTGCTCAGTAACTGATGCAGCTAAAAGCCCAAACTCATGAATCCATATTCCTGAACCAGAATTCCTATAAAGCGTCATGCAAAATGTAGATCAAATAAAAAATGTGTACAGACACAATAAGCCCTTCTTAGTTATGTTATTTGACTGGAAGTATTTGTTGTTAAGGGAAAAATGAAAGGAGAAAACTTATATATATTAGTTAAATATTTTCCAATTTGAAATATGAATTGATTTCTACTTCATTTTGCTTAGAGAGATTCCTAATTTTAAGTAAAAATATTTTAAGAAGATTTTTCAGAAATATGCAATAACCAGCTAAACTTTATTGAATAATTCAGAGTGATCCATATGGCACACTAGTTAAGAAATATATTTCAATTCTGACAATATTTGGTGAAGTCAGTGTGTGCAGAGATCGTATGGTGAGAGAGGAAGCAAGAGAGAGGCAAGGCATCAAGCTCTTTTTCACAACCAGCTCTGAAAAGAACTAATAAAGCAATAACTCACTATTAAGATGAGGACAGCAACAAGTCATTTATGAAGGATCTACCTTTATGAGCCAAACACCTTCCATTAGGCCCCGCCTCTAACATTGGGGATCTAATTTCAACATGAGGTTTGGGAAGACAAACATCAAATTATAGCAGAGAGCCTTTTTGCAATGATTACCATTGATATAATTTACAGTGTAGAACAATGTCTTCTTCAATAGAGATACTTACGTAAATTTTCATATGGCTGTTGCTCAAACAGCTTTGATTCAAACCAGAAAAGGGTTATATAAATAATCATATTTATCTTTAGAATTTCCATTCTACATTCTTTCCTCCAACTAAGCATCCAATCTGATACCATGAACTATGTCAGTGGGAAAGGATCTCCACTCAAGTTTCTAGTTATATGGTACTTTGAATCAAAATTACATGGTTATTTTTTGAGGTGGAGGTGTCTTGGCAGTCCTGTTTACTTCACTATTTAAATTCCAGTCACTTTAGTGCTTCCAGAAGCTTATTCAGGATCTCAGACTTCCAGGAAGTCCCATCTACTCATTCCTAGTACTTCTGAGAATCTCTGGAGTCTCATAAAATGGTTAGCCAGGTCCCTGCCAAATATTATTTTGTCCACTGGGCCTCCAATCTCTTTCACAGAGCCACTGAGCCTGCATTGAGGTTCTTCAGAGCCATCTTTCGGCATTGTGAATCACACACTATGGGAGTTCTCACAGTGTCAGCATGGTGCTGTTTTCTGCTCCAAAATGGAGAAAATGCTTAGTAACCTCAAACATGAGCATCATTTATGACATAGAGACCAAGGATGACTTTCTGGGTATCCCAGTAAAAGTGCTGAAAACCAAATATCATGCTGATGGCTTTATTTTTCTGCCTCTCTTATTCTATGTTTACCTTCCCTGCCTGTGTTCTCAGTCCTCATCTTAAAAAAAAGATTCCAGCCAGACGCAGTGGCTCATGCCTGTAATCCCAGCACTCTGGGAGGCCAAGGCGGGAGGATTACCTGAGGTCAGGAGTTTGAGACCAGCCTGGCCAAAATGGTGAAACCTTGTCTTTACAAAAGATGCAAAAAATTACCTGGGTGTGGTGGCGGGTGGGTGCCTGTAATCCCAGCTACTCGGGTGGGTGAGGCAGGAGAATTGCTTCAACCAGGGAGGCAGAGGTTGCAGTGAGCCGAGCTCGCGCCACCGCACTCCAGCCTGGGTGATGACAGAGCGAGACTCCATCTTAAAAAAAAATTCCGTCTGCTGGACTCTTGTTCCCTAAAATCAATCAGCTCATATGTATAGAATCCTGAAGGCCTCAGAGATCCTCACATTTAGATTCAGAATGTATTAGAGTGATTTTATGGCATGCATATATCTATTTCCTGTTGAGTGAATGTGGTGAATTTTTCTTTCAAGAAAATAGCATCGGAAAACCTGGCTAGAGAACCTATCTGGAAGGCAAGCATCAGCTCCAAAAAGATGTGATTTTCTAGCTTTGCTCTCAGAGAGTAAGATATTCTATGAATAGTTGTTAAATTATTTGATGCCAGTCTTTTCTACTTTTCAGCAAAAATCCACAAAAAAGTAAACTAATGGATACTAACAAATTTAAATTTATTTACCCATAAACTCTCCTTTGTTTTGGCTCCTTTTTCACCTATTTTGACATGTGTGGAATTAGAAATAAAAAACTATGTATTTAGTTATTTTCTGTTAAATACAGTGATATTTCAGACTGATGTATTCCAAAAAAAAATACATTAATCCAGTTGTTCTGCCACCTGAATATATTTGAACTCCACATTACATATTAACGTGCAACCATGGTATTTTTCTGAGAATATCCAGTGTGTTTTATTTTACCATTAGTAGTAGAATAATATAGTTGACAAAATTTAGTAATCCTCAGTTATCTGAATTTGGAAACACCATATATAATTCATTCCTGAATTAGTTTGCTCCAGAGATGGAGCTTGAAGAATTTTCATTCCTCAGAGGCTTGAATCTTAGTAAAAAATTGAATTTTTAATTACTTTTCCTGAGTTTATATACTAGATATATTCTTAAAATTTTGGACTATTATTTTCTTTTCTTTTACCCTGTCACTTAAAAAAAAAAAAAAGCTTTGCATACATTTTTTTGAAAGGGAAAAGGACTAGTTGTCACAGGGATCTGGGATCAATAAAACAAGATTATGATTATAGTAATCTTCCCTTATCCACAGTTTGGCTTTCTATACCTTCATTTATCCATGGTCAACCATGGTCCAAAAATATTAAGATATTTTGAGAGACAGAGAAAGGCAGACACACACACATACACACACACACACACAATACACACGGAGAGAGACTATATTCACATAATTTTATTATAGTGTATTGTTATAACTGCTCTATTTCATTATTATTGTTTTCCATCTTTTACTGTACCTCATTTTTAAATTAAACTTTTCGTAGGTATATATGCGGTTTGGTGCTATTTGCAATTTCAAGCATCCCCTGGGGATATTGGAATATATTCCTCACAGATAAGGGGGGACTACTGTATAAAATTCAGTTAGAAATCATAATACTACTAGAATTGTTACTTCTCTACTGACCTTAAGTGTATTGAACTCACTAGTACTATAAACAGAACACTACTCATCAAGAGAACTTTTAACCTTTCCAATCAAAAAGGGTTTATTTTGGGTTTCATGTTGCATTTTCAAGGTTTAATTTTTTTCTGTCAATATTTACTTTATTTATTTATTTATTATACTTTAAGTTCTAGGGTACATGTGCACAACGTGCAGTTTTGTTACATACGTATACATGTGCCTACATACTTTTTTTAAATGATAAAAACTTTATAGAATCTCATAGGTTAAATGATTTGCCTAAGGATACATAGTCATTGTGCACTGAAACTGTCTTAAATCTAAGCCCTATGGTATGGAGGTCTGTGCTTATTCCATCAAGTGTAGCTGAAACATTTAATTGTGCTTGGAACTAATTGGAACTAATTAATTGGAACTAACTAATTAGTTCCAGTTAGTACTGGAATTAATAAAACTGGAATTAATTTGTCTCTGGTTTAAAAATATATGATTCAGAAGTCATTAATCTTAGATTGTTCTTATTTTTATTTGAAATTATTAGAAGAAAATACTTAGTTTTTACTAATTTGATATAAAAGCATGTTTTACAGCTAGTACCTAGATGTTTCCCTTGCAATAGAGTTTATATTACAAAACCTAGCACAACATTTTCTATACTGTATGGTACAACATTTTCTATACTGAATGGTACAACATTTTCTATACTGTATGGTACTACATTTTCAAATGTCACTATATGGAGTTATAATAAATGATTGGTAATATCCTTACTAATGACTTGCAAAATTTCTTTTTGGTAGAGCAGAAATGGTGACTAATTTATTTAGCTTCTGCTACTATAGATTAGCCTATTAATTTATTCAGTTGTTAAGATATATTTTTAATTGTTTTAGTTTCCTAAAACAATGACAACAACAACAAACATGTTCTATATGAAGGTGATAATGAACTTACTAATAGGGTATTGACTACTTATTTTTTTCATTCATCTTCTGCTGGGAAGGTATTGATTACTGTCCTTTGAATCATTCTCAAATTGCTCCACATCTACCTAAAATGGTTTTTATGATGACTTCATATTACTTTTATTTTCAATTATCTGTAACAGGACTCAATAGAAAATAAAGAATGGTTCTATTTTTTTAAATAGAAAATGACAATATGCAAAGATGTTTAATATCTGTAAGAGATGATATTAATTTTAGGTTTGTTCGATAATTTCCATCATTAGAATATGTTCCTTGGAAATCACAGAATGAAGAATCTGATAGGAAATGTTAATAACATCAAATGGAATAAATTATTTTCTATGTTATAATAATCTGATTTAAGTAAGTTTTCTTCTACAATTGAGGGATTTAACTTTTTCAGACTGTATTGTCCATCATGTTGAGGGATGTATTGATTCCCATAAGTTTTTCTGGTCCCTGTAATTATAGCCTTGTGTATCAGAATGCTTTGCATCAAACATAACTATCTTGTTGTCTACCACAGTGAAGCTTCTGGAAAATATACAGTTTGTAAATTTGTTTTATTATATTGCATCATCATGGATTCTTAAAAGAAAAAGAAAGCCAAGCCTCATTGATAGATTTTTAACTACTTATTGCTGGTAGTCTTGTGTTCTTGGATACAAGTTCAAGTATAAACATAACTACAAGCAAAGTAATATAAAATCCATTTAATTTTGGAAGTTAGTGGGTTTAAATACCGGATTTTAAATTGAGAGGGAGGTAGATAGGTATCTGTAGCCTAAACAAAGCTTTAGTGTATGAGACAATTTTTAATTTTTTTGTTTATAATTTATTTGAGTACAGATTATTCTGCTATATTCTATAAACATTCTATATTATATTATATTATATATGCACCTGTTGCTGAAACGATGAAGAAAGTTTTTGTTTGCTTACCTTTTGAGGGATATTTTTTAAAAGTATTTTTAGTCACAATATTTTCTTTTTACCCCCTATAAAACTTCTTAATTTCAAAGAATTTGAGTGTAAGAGTAGAGGTCAAAGTCTTCTCTTCGCATCTTACTGTTGAGTGAAGGAGACCATTATGACTTTCTTTTGCAGGAATTCTATTCTACAGAATTAATCTTTGCATATAAAATGGGAATGAGAGGCTGTGCTACTGTCACCACTCATGTTTACATGATTAGAAGATGTTTTGGTTCTTTAAAATATAGTATATTTTGATGACTGTTTTGATTGATAAAAATGAGTCTCACTTGAAAAATATTCATTTTTCTATATCTGATTGATTTTACTATAATAGACAATTTCTATAGAGGCAATAGCAAATAATATTATAGTATATAATATACCTTTTGAATTTCTAATCCTAAGAAACATACCTTTGAACTAAGAAGAAATGCAATTAATAACTCTCTTAATGGAGATTATATATTTTATGATTTATAATCATATATATAGTATATATTATATATTTTATTATTTTAAACATTACCATCCAGAAGGTCTTATTTATAACTGAACTTCAATATGAGATAATTTTCTTACTGAGAAGAAATAAATAGCAAAACAGGCTGGGCGCGGTGGCTCACACCTGTAATCCCAGCACTTTGGGAGGCCAAGGCGGGTGGATCACGAGGTCAGGAGATGGAGACCATCCTGGCTAACATGGTGAAACCCCGTCTCTACTAAAATTACAAAAAATTAGCCAGTCATGGTGGTGGGTGCCTGTGGTCCCAGCTACTCGGGAGGCTGAGGCAGGAGAATGGTGTGAAACCAGGAGATGGAGATTGTGCCACTGTACTCCAGCCTGGGCGACAGAGCGAGACTTTGTCTTGAAAAAAAAAAAAAAAAGAAATAGCAAAACATTATTCAACATGTAGAATGTTTTATATTTTCAGTATGGCTAAGAAGTATTATACGTTGCTTAATTTCCAAATATTTGTGGACCTTCCAAGTTTCAATCTTTTTTAGTGTTTTATGGTGATCTGAGAACATATTTTATATGATTTCTATTCTGTTAATTTTGTTAAGATGTGTGCTGTGGCCCAGAATATGGTCTATATTGGTGAATATTTTGTGAGCTTGAAAAGAATATGTATTTGGCTACTATTGGATGAAATACTTGATAAATGTCAATTAGATCAAGTTTACTGATAGTGCTATATAGGTCAGCTATATCCTTACCAATTATCTGCCAGGTTATTGATTACTAATTAAGAGATGTTAAAGTCTGAACTGTAATTGTGTATTTCTCTTTTTTTTCCTTTCATTTACATTGTTTTAGCCCCATGTATTTTGGTTCTCTTCTTTTAGGTACATAAAGCTTTAGTATTGTAACATTTTGGAGAATTGGCCACTTTAGCCTTATATAATGACCCTATTTTTCTTAATAATTCTTGCTGAGAAGTCTTCATTGCCTGATATTAATATAATAGCTTTACTTTAATTAATATCAGCATGCTATATCTTTCTCTGACCTACAGAAGTCCTTATATTTAAAGCATTTTTCTTATAGACAACATATTCTTAGATTTCTTAATCTACTCTTACAGTGATGTCTTTCAACTGGCATATTTAGATATTCAAATTTAAACTAATTATTGATATAGATCAATTAATATCTACTATTTTTATAACTGATTTTGTTTTTTTCACTTTTTTGTTTTCTTCTCATTTTCTGCTTTCTCTGGTTTTAATTGAACAATTGAACAAAATTCAATTTATTTCCTTTCTTAACATATAAATTGCACTTCTTTAAATAATTAGTGGTTGATCTAAATGTACAATATGCACTTTAACCTAAATCCACCTTCAAACCATAATATGCAAGTTCAAGAGGAGTACAGATGTCTTAAAGCAAAATATTCTAAATTCCCTTTCTTTGTGATATTGCTGTCATTAATTTTACTTAATATATCACCCAATGCATTGTTACTATGAAAAATTTAAAAGTTATTTTAAAATCAATTAAGAATAAATTAAAAAATTCTTTTGGCTTTCATTTATTCCTTCTCTTTTGGCCTTCTTTTTTTTCTTTATGTAAATCCAAATATCTAAACTATACTATTTTTCTTCTGTCTGAATTAATCATTTTAACATTTTCTTCAATGCAAAAGTCCTGGCAGTAAATTCACTCAGTCATTATTTGTCTGAGAAAGTCTTTATTTTTTATTTTGTTTTATTTTTGAAGGATAGTTCTGTAACAGCTCAAGGTTGTTGGAGTTTTTATTCTTTCAAATTTTTAAATATTTCACTTCAATCTTTTTTACTTTTTTTTTTAAAATTATACTTTAAGTTCTGGGATACATGTGCAGAACGTGCAGGTTTGTTACATAGGTATACATGTGCCATGGTGGTTTGCTGCACCCATCAACCCATCATCTACATTAGGTATTTCTCCTAATGCCATCCCTCCCCTAGCCACCCACCACCCCCCGACAGGCCCTGGTGTGTGATGTTCCCCTCTGTGTCCATGTGTTCTCATTATTCAACTCCCACTTATGAATGAGAACGTGCAGTGTTTGGTTTTCTGTTCCTGCGTTAATTTGCTGAGAATGATGGTTTTCAGCTTCATCCATGTCCCTGCAAAGACATGAATTCATTTTTTTATGGCTGCATAGTATGGTGTATATGTGCCACATTTTCTTTATCCAGTCTATTATTGATGGGCATTTGGGTTGGTTCCAAGTCTTTGCTATTGTGAATAGTGCTGCAATAGTGCATGCAATGCATGTGTCTTTATAGTAGAATGATTTATAATCCTTTGGGTATATACTCAGTAATGGGATTGCTGGGTCAAATGCTATTTCTGGTTCTAGATCCTTGAGGAATCACCACACTGTCTTTCACAATGGTTGAACTAATTTACACTCCCACCAACAGTGTAAAAGCATTCCTATTTGTCCACATCCTCTCCAGCATCTGTTGTTTGCTGACTTTTTAATGATCCCCATTCTAACTGGTATGAGATGGTATGTCATTGTGGCTTTGATTTGCATTTCTCTAATGACCAGTGATGATGACCTGTTTTTCATATGTTTGTTTGCCACATAAATGTCTTCTTTTGAGAAGTGTCTGTTTATATCCTTCGCCCACTTTACATGGGCTTGTTTGTTTGTAAATTTAAGTTCCTTGTAGATTCTGGATATTAGCCCTTTGTCAGATGAGTAGATGCAAAAATTTTCTCCCATTTTGTAGGTTGCCTCTTCACTCTGATGATAGTTTCTTTTGCTGTGCAGAAGCTCTTTAGTTTAATTAGATCCCATTTGTCAATTTTAGCTTTTGTTGCCATTGCTCTTGGTGTTTTAGTCATGAAGTCTTTGCCCATGCCTATGTCCTGAATGGTATTGCCTAGGTTTTCTTCTGGAGTTTTTATGGTTTTAGGTCTTATGTTTAAGTCTTTAATCCATCTTGAGTTAATTTTCATATAAGGTGTAAAAAGTGGTCCAATTTTAGTAAAATAATTGATTTTCAGTTTGTTCAGATTTTCCATATCATAAGGATGAAAATGAAGACTTACTAACTCTTTATATGTTAAAGCTTAAATGAGAAGTTTCTTATTATACTTGCAAATTTGCATTTTCCTTGGTACAAATGGGATTGAGTGCCTTTCCCTATGTTTAAAAACACTTTTTTAAAGTTTTGTCAGTTCCCTGTTTAAATGCTATTTCTCTTCAAGTTCTCTATTGCTCCATAAAAATAACTCCCCAAGTTGGTGTTTAAAACTATAGTTTGTTATCTATTTTTTCTGTGGGGTTGACTGGGCTTAATCCAGCAGCTTTAGGTTGGTGTTTTATGCAATTGTAGCCACATGGAAGCTCGGGAGCTAGGGCTAGAGTAATCTGAAAATTTATCTGGTGTGAATGTCCAAAATAGTTTATTTACATTTGGTTGTTTGGTACTTGCATAAGTTTTGTATTGCTGCCATACCAAATTACCATTAACATAGTGGCTTAAACAACACACAATTGTTATCTTACAGTTTTGTAGGTCAAAAATCTGATATGCCACTCACTGGGCTAAAACCAATTGTTGATAGAAGCAATCAATAATTGTCTAGAGCCTCCTTTAAATTGTGAGTGCCTCCTGTCTGGAGGTGCTAGGCTGGGGTGTTGTCTATTTCCTGCTTACTTGGGCTATTGGCAGAATTCAGCTCTCACTGACTCAGATTTTTACCTTAGCTATAGGTTGAGGTTTCTGTTTTCTTCTTGGCTGTAGTTTAAGTGAGGACCCTTTGTAGCTCACTCTAGAAGCTGCCCACGTTCTTTGGCTCATGGTCCTCTTCTTCCATTTTCAAAGACAGCAATGGCAGGCTGAGTCTTCTTTCTGTATCTTTGTTTAAATCTATCCTCTTTTTATCTTTATTGCATCTCTCTGACTCAATGTTTGACCTTCCTCATCCATTTGTAAAAGCCTAATAATCCAGAATAATATCTCGATTTTAAGGTTTATATTCTTAGTCCCATATGCAAAGTTGCTTTTACCATGTAGGGTAACATAATCACATGTTCTGGGGATTAGAGCACAGACAGTTTTGGGGACCATTATCTGCCCATGACGTATTCATTGACACCCTTTCTCCACATGGCATCTTGTATTCCAAGACCATGCCACGTGGCTTGCCTCTCTTTTCTTTTTTTATTTTATAATTTTTGAAAATTTTATAGATTCAGTTGACACATGTGCAGGTTTCTTACATGGATATGTTGTATAATTTTAAAGTTTTGGCTTGTAGTGTACCAATCATCCGAATAGCGAACATTGTACTAAATAGGTAATTTTCAACCACTATCCACCCCTCGATCCCCCTTCTTTGAGGTCTCCAGTGTCTATTATTTCTCTCTGTATGTCCATGTGTGCCCATTGTTTAGCTCCCACTTACAAGTGAGGGTAAGTGATATTTGGTTTTCTGTTTTTCAGCCATTTCACTTAGGGCGGTGGCCTCCAGCTTTATCCATGTTTCTGCAAAGGACACGATTTTATTCTCTTTTATGACTGCATAGTATTTCATAACGTGTATATGCCACATTTTCTTTATGCTATCATCTAAATGTCCTAAGTTGATGGACATTTAGGTTGATTCCATGACTTTGTTATTGTAAATAGTGTTGCAATAAATATACAAGTGCGGAGCCCTTTTGATATAATGATTTCTTTTTTTTTTTGCAGGGATAGCCAGTCACGGTGTGTCCAGAATTGGTGGGTTCTTGGTCTCACTGACTTCAAGAATGAAGCCGCAGACCCTCGCAGTGAGTGTTACAGCTCTTAAGGTGGCGCGTCTGGAGTTTGTTCCTTTTGATGTTCGGATGTGTTCGGAGTTTCATTCTTCTGGTGGGCTTGTGGTCTTGCTGGCTTCAGGAGTGAAGCTGCAGACTTTCGCAGTGAGTGTTACAGCTCTTAAGGTGGCGCGTCTGGAGTTTGTTTTTTCTGATGTTCGGATGTGTTTGGAGTTTTTTCCTTCTGGTGGGTTCGTGGTCTCGCTGGCTTCAGGAGTGAAGCTGCAGACCTTCACAGTGAGTGTTACAGCTCTTAAGGCGGCACATCTGGAGTTGTTCGTTCCTCCTGGTGGGCTTGTGGTCTCGCTGGCTTTGGGAGTGAAGCTGCAGACCTTCGTGGTGAGTGTTACAGCTCTTAAGGCAGCGTGGACCCAAAGAGTGAGCAGTAGCAAGATTTATTGCAAAGAGCGAAAGAACAAAGCTTCCACAGTGTGGAAGGGGACCCGAGCAGGTTGCCACTGCTGGCTCGGGCAGCCTGCTTTTATTCTCTTATCTGGCCCCACCCACATCCTGCTGATTGGTAGAGCCGAGTGGTCTGTTCTGACAGGGCACTGATTGGTGCGTTTACAATCCCTGAGCTAGACATAAAGGTTCTCCACTTCCCCACCAGATCAGTTAGATACAGAGTATCGACACAAAGGTTCTCCAAGGCCCCACCAGAGTAGCTAGATACAGAGTGTCGATTGGTGCATTCACAGACCCTGAGCTAGACACAGGGTGCTGATTGGTGTATTTACAATCCCTGAGCTAGACATAAAGGTTCTCCATGTCACACCAGAGTAGCTAGATACAGAGTGTCGACTGGTGCATTCACAAACCCTGAGCTAGACACAAGGTGCTGATTGGTGTATTTACAATCCCTGAGCGAGACATAAAGGTTCTCCACCTCTCCACCAGACTCAGGAGCCCAGCTGGCTTCACCCAGTGGATCCTGCACCGGGGCTGCAGGTGGAGCTGCCTGCCAGTCCTGCGCTGTGTGCTCGCACTCCTCAGCCCTTGGGTGGTCGATGGGACTGGGCGCCGTGGAGCAGTGGGTGGCGCTCGTCGGGGAGTCTCCGGCTGCACAGGAGCCCATGGAGTGGGTGGGAGGCTCAGGCATGGCGGGCTGCCTGGCTGGAAGGCAGCTAAGGCCCGGTGAGAAATCGAGCGCAACGCCGGTGGGCTGGCACTGCTTGGGGACCTGGTACACCCTCCGCAGCTGCTGGCCCAGGTGCTAAGCCCCTTATTGCCCGGGGCTGGCAGGGCCGGCTGGCTGCTCTGAGTGCAGGGCCCGCCAAGCCCATGCCCACCCGAAACTCCAGCTGGCCCGCAAGTACCCTGTGCAGCCCCGGTTCCCGCTCATGCCTCTCCCTCCACACCTCCCTGAAAGCTGAGGGAGCCGGCTCTGGCCTTGGCCAGTCTAGAAAGGGGCTCCCACAGTGCAGCGGTGGGCTGAAGGGCTCCTCAAGTGCCGCAAAAGCGGGAGCCCAGGCAGAGGAGGTGCCAAGAGCGAGCAAGGGCTGTGAGGACTGCCAGCACGCTGTCACCTCTCAACGGGATTGCTGGATCAACTGGTAGGTACTATTTTTAGTTATCTGAGAAATCTCCTACTGTTTTCCATACAGGTTGCACTGATTTACATTCCCACCAATAGTGGGTAACTGTTCCCTTTCCTCTGCATCCCTGCCAACATCTATTGTTTTTTGACTTTTTTATGATAGCTATTTTGACTGGTGTGAGATGGTATCTCATTGTGATTTTAATTTGAATTTCTCTGATAATGAGCAATTTTGAACATTTCTTCATATATTTATTGGGCAATTGTATGTTTTCTTTTGAGAAATCTCTGTTTATGTCCTTTGCCCACTTTTTAATGGAGTTGTTTGTTTTTTCTTGTTGAGTTGAGTTCCTTGTAGATTACTGATATTAGTCCTTTGTCAGATGTATGGTTTGCAAATACTTTTTCCTATTCTGTGCATTGTCTCTTTACTCTGTTGCCTATATTTTTTGCTGTGCAGAGCTTTTTAGTTTAAGTCTCATTTGTCTGTTTTTGCTGCATTTAATTTTGAGGTATTCGTCATAAATTCTTTGCCTAGACCAATGTCCATGAGAGTTTTTCCTAGGTTTTCTTCTAGGATTTTTATAGTTTCAGATCTTACATTTAAGTCTTAAATCTATCATGAGTTAATTTTTGTATATGGTGAGAGATAGGGTTCCAGTCTCAGTCTTCTGCATATAGCAATCCAATTTTCCCAGCATCATTTATTGAAAAGGGGATCCTTTCCCCATTGCATGTTCTTGTTAACCTTGTTGAAGATCAGGTGGTCGTAGGTAGGTGGCTTTTTTCCTGGGTTCTCTATTCTGTTCCATTGATCTTTGTATCTATTTTTGTACCAATACCATGCTGTTTTGGTTACTATAGCTTGTAGTATAGTTTGAAATCATGTAGAGAAATGCCTCCAGCTTCATTCTTTTTGCGCAAGACTGCTTTGGCTATTCGCACTGTTTTTTAGTTGCCTATAAATTTTAAGATTTTTTTCTGATTCTTTGAAATATGAGATTGATAATTTCACAGGAATTGTATCTGTAGACTGTTTTGTACAGTATGGTCTTTTCAGCAATATTCATTCTTCTAATCCATGAGCATGGGAAGTTTCTTCATTTGTTTCTGTCACTTATGATATCTTTAATCAGTGTTTTATAGTTCTCCTTGTAGAGATCTTCCACTTCCTTGGGTTAAATGTATTTATTCCCAGGTATTTTGTGCATGTTGTGTATGTTGTAAATAGAATTGAGTGCTCAATTCGGTTCTCAGCTTGAACATTACTGGTGTATAGAAATGGTACTGATTTTTGTACGTTAATTTTGTATCCTGAAACTTTACTGGGGTAATTTTTCAAGTCTAGGAGTCTTTTGGAGGAGTCTTTAAGGTTTTCTAGGTATAAGATCGTGTCATCAGAGAACAGAGATAATTTGACTTCTTCTTGGAATTTTAATGCTTTTTCTTTATTCCTCTTGCTTGATTGCTTTGGCTAGGACTTCCAGTACAATGTTAAATAGAAGTGGTGAGAATGGGCATTCTTATCTCATTCCAGTTTTTAAGGAAGATGCTTTTGACTTTTTCCCATTCAGCATAATGTTGGCTGTGGGTTTGTCATATCTGTCTTTTAGTATTTTGAGATGTCCTCCTTTGATGCCTAGATTATTAAGGGTTTTTTTTAAAGTAATAAATGAATGCTACATTTAATCGAATGCTTTTTTCTGTATCTATTGAGATGATCATATGGTCTCTGTTTTTCATTCGGTTTATGTGGTGGATCATATTTATCGATATGCATATGTTGAACCATCCTTGCATCCTGGAATAAAACCCACTTAATCAGGTTGTGTTATCTTTTGTTATATGCTTCCGGATTTGGTTTGTTAGTATTTTGCTGAGGATTTTTGCCTCTGTGTTTATCAGGGATATCGGCCTATAGTATTTTTGTTGTTGTTGCTGTTGTGTCCTTGCCTGATTCTGGTATCAGGGTTATGTGGGTTCTGCAGAATGAGTTATGGAGGAATCCCTTCTCCTCAATGTTTTGAAATAGTTTCCATAAGATTGGTAGGAGCCCTTTGCATGTCAGGCAAAATTGGGCTCTGAATTCATCTGGTCCTAAGCTTGTTGTTGTTGTTAGGATAGTTTTTATTACTGCCTCAATTTTATTACTTGTTATTAGTCTGTTAAAGGTTTGTATTTCTTCCTGTTTCAATCTTGGGGGGTTGTATATTTTCATGAATTTGTCCTTTTCCTTTAGGTTTTCTAGTTTGTGCATGTACAGACACTAACAGCAGTGTCTGATGATATTTTGTATTTCTGTGATATCTAATGTAACGTCACCTTTATTTCTGATTGTGCTTATTTGAATCTTCTGTGTTTTTCTCGGTTAACCTAGTTAGCAGTCTATTAATTTGGTTTCTCTTTTCAAAGAACCAACTTTTCATTTCATTGATCGTTTGTATCCTTATTTTGGTCTCAATTTTACTTAGTTCTGCTGTTGTCTTTGCCGTTTCTTTTCTTCTGTTATTTTGAGGTTTGGTTTGTTGTTTTATTAGTTCTTTGAGGTGTGGCATTAAGCTGTTAATTTGAGATAATTGTTTCTTTTTGATGTTGCCATGTCATGCTACAAACTTTCCTCTTAGCACTGTTTTTACTGCATGTCAGAAGTTGTCATATGTTGTGTCTCTATTTTCATCATTTCAAAATTTATTTTATGATTTCTTGCTTTAAGTCATCATTCACCCAAAAACTGCTCATCAACATATAGTTTAGTTTTCATGTTTGTATAGTTGTGAGAGTTCTTCTTGGTATTGATTTCTAATTTTAATCCACCCACATCACTTGCCTTTCTAAGGGCATGGTTATACCAAGGTTATAACACTATTTACATGGTAGCTGGCTTACAAGGAGGAACTCCCCTAGAACAAGTATTCTAAGGAGTCAGACAGTAGAAGCTGCCAGATCATTTTGGCAGTATGCCAAGAAATAGCAGAGCATAACGTACCTTCTATAATCCTATATGGCTGAAGCAACCACAAGACCTACCCAGATTTGAGAAATGAATACAAGAGATCAACATCAACTCTGTTATTTGTGAAGTCAAATTGTGGGATGGAAATATATAATAAGCTACAATTTTCATTTCCAATTGCTGTGTAAAAATCTACTCCCAAATTTAGTAGCTCTAAAACCAGTCTCATGATTTTTATGGGAGCAGTTCTCTCTTGAGGCAGTCATATTTAGATACTAGATGAGACTTTAATAATCTGAATTCTCATCTAGTCTAGATATCCAAGATGGTCCACTCACATGGCTGCAGTTGATGTTGGGTTTTTGCTAGGAGCTCAGTGTGAGCTACTGCCTGGTGTGTCTACACTTGGCTGCTTCATGTGGCTTGAGTTTGAGAATGAGTGTTTTAAGAGACCCAAGTAAAAACTGTAAGACTTTATAACTTCACCTTGGATGCCTCAGAAGGTCATTTGATCTGCATTCTATTGGTAAGTCAAAGGATTTGGGTCAGCTTAGATTCGAGGTGAGGAGAAAAAGTCCTCTCGATGGGGTTGTGGAAAAGTCAGTGCAGAAGAGCACATGGAGTGGGAGCTACTCTTGTTACCCTCTTTGGAAAATATAATTTACCATGTATTTTGCTCATTTTTGTGTTTGGTTATTGTATTTTTCCAACTGTTTTTATAGAGGCTCTTTTTGTATTGTTCTGGTTACTATTGTGTCATAAACCACCTTGAAAGCTCAATGGCAGATCAACAATTTATAATTATCTTTTTGGTTTTGAGGGTTGAGGAACACAGCTGGGTGGTTTTTGTTGGGTGTTTGTCTTGTTATGGCAGCCAGATGACATCTGGGACTATAGTTATCTGAATACTTATTTATTTACGTAAACAGCTAGGGGCTACTCACGTATCTCTCTTCAGGCAGTTTCTCAGCATGGCCAGTTTAGGCTTCCTCACCGCCATGGGGGCCTCAGGGCTCCAACTGATCAGGGCAGAAAGTGCTGATCTTTTGAAAGGAAAGGCCTGAAACAGGCATAGCATCACTTTTGCTTAACTATAGTTTCGAGATAATCATTTGTCAGTCTGAAGCCAAGGGGAGGGGAAATATACTCTCTCTGAAAGGAAGGAGCGTTAACAAACTTAGAGCTATCTTCAGTCTGTTACATACATAAAGAAAAACAGAAAATAGCTCCTTCCTTGTTATGTGAGTTGCAAGTGATTTTTCAAGTTTGTTTCTTGTCATGGTTTTTTAATACTCAGCAAATTAAAAAATAATAATTTGTGTTCACATCTACTTATATCTTTATAGTTCTTTGTTTTGTGTTTAGAAATACTTTTCACATTCGTGACTTACTTTTAAAAAATTCTTACATTTTCTTCTAATGCTGTTATGGACTTCTTTTTCTGTGTTTAAACCTTTGAACCACATGTAATTTATTTTTCTTTATGTTTATTTTATAAATACACTTAAAAAGTCTTGGGACTACTCTGTGTTTTCAATATTACTTATTAAGTAGTATATCTTCATTCACCCTACCAGTTTTATTCTCTTATAATCAAACACCTTTATGAGTCTAATCCATTTTGAACATTTTCATCTGTTCTTTTGATCTATCTATTCATGTACAAGAAAAATGGTTTTACAAATTGTGGTTCTATATCACCTAGAAGGTACATATTTCTCAATATGGTTCCTTGTCAGAATGTTCTTTGAAATTCTTGCTTATTTATTTTTCCATTAAAATATCAGAATTAGTGTCTCTGGTTCCAAAAAGCTCTAAAAATTAACATGTTCCTTTTTTAGAGAAAATGTGTATTTTTTTATTTTTATTTTTTATTTTTTTGAGACAGAGTCTCACTCTGTTGCCCAGGCTAGAGTGCAGTGGTGCGATCTCAGCTCACTGCAAGCTCTGCCTCCCTGGTTTATGCCATTCCCCTGCCTCAGCCTCCCGAGTAGCTGGGACTACAGGTACCCGCCACCACGCCTGGCTAATTTTTTTGTATTTTTAGTAGAGACAGGGTTTCACTGTGTTAGCCAGGATGATCTCCATCTCCTGACCTCATGATCTGCCCGCCTCGGCCTCCCAAAGTGCTGGGATTACAGATGTGAGCTACCGTACCCGGCCAAAATGTGTATGTTTTTTTAACATATAATGCACCTATCCAAGAAGGTAGTATGACTCTCCAATTATTTTTCTGATTTGTGATGTTTATGATTAAAAAGAAGAGGTGAAATTCATGATATTTTCTTCATCAGCCTCTTAAATTTTGTTTTACATAGATATTATACATGTTTTGTTTAAATTATTCCTGTAATTCTCTTTTTATCCTAGTTATTATTATTTTCTAATAAAACCATCGAATGTGTTATCATTTGTATATACTTTTCTCAGACATACTTCTGAGTTCTTTATTTATTATCTTTTTTTAGTTTCTTTTAGTTTTCTGAGTAAAAAATTATATTATCCTAAATAATAGTGATTTTTATCTCTAAAAGCATATATTTAAAAAAAATTTAAATGACACAATTTTCTCAAGTATATTTGTCTGCTGTGGTAGAAGGACATATCATCTTCAAATGGAAATGTTTATATGTGCATATAATTAAATATCCCATATTATTTATAACATGAATTTACCACTGGAGTTTCATGAATTTGTGTTTGGAAACATTTGATCCTGTCCAAATTTCGTGTTTTACGTATGAGAGAAGAAAGATTTAAGAATTTAAGTGACCCAGTGGAAACTTGCTACCTAGTTATGACTGAGAATTAGGGTGACTAAGTCATCTGGGTCAGAGGGAATTGACACAGTGTATCTCTACCTACTGTTCCTTCCCTTAGTTATACTTTCTACCTCAATTAAATGAAACTGCTTTCAATCCCTTGCCCTGGCTCCATGCCTTTGCCTGTGTTATTCTTCCTGCATATGGTGCCTCTGTCTCATATCCATAATTCTAGTCTCTCCCCAATCATTTTGAAAACTCACATCTTGTTTTTATCATCCTTCCATGCTCCTCACTCTCCATAAAATACAACACTACCCTTGCAAACCAAGTATTGCTGAGTACCTTTCTCATGGCTCATATCATTTTGTAACTTATGCTCACTTGTGTGCATGTATTACATTCCGTTCTAGGCCATATTTTACTTGCTGTGCTCAGTCTTGTCATACTTCCAATTTTTAGCACAGTGCATTGAACATAATAGAAAACTGAAGATGATTCTTGAGTTAACAACTAATAACATTCATATTTATGGAGCCATTATGTATACATGTCTCATCTATTTACAACAAAATTTATGTGCAAGTACACAGATTTATACAAATACCTCCATACATATACATATGCAGATACAAGCTCTAGTGTTGATAATTTTCAATATATTTAAATCGTCAATGAAGATGTTCTTATATAATATTACTGATAAGTTATATTCAGTGTTTTGAAGGTCAGTACATTCTGACATTAGGATGTAAAATGGATGTTAACATTATGTAGATAAATGTCTTTTGTAAATTTATTATAGTAAGGAGAAGCAATGCATGTTTCAATATTTGTAACTGATAATCAGAAAATGTAAAAATTTTAAAATAAAATATTTCAAAAATAACACATTTTATTTATAAATCTATACTTAGAACAGAGACACACTGTATATGGGTAACATATAACTTACTAAAGAATCATAATCACATTGTCATATTTTTTCAAGGCTTAGGTCATTGCTTAAAATGGAAAGTTTCCTGCTATCGATCAGTACAGTATAAGAACAGGAGGCAAATTCTGTTAATTAGAAACAAAACATTCTATAAATGAGTGATAAATATGATGAGAACACATTAAATGCAGACAGATTTGAGAAGTGCTAGCACTCATGATGAGAGTTTCAAGTCTGTTTTATCACAAAGGAATAGATTGGAAAAACCTGAATACATTACCTGTCCAGGTGGGCAATAAATAAGATTAACTTCTTATACAAAATGTATTTTCTTTCAAAAAAAGGTAGATTTTTTACTTGACTTATTTAAATTAATTTTCTTTACAGAGTATGCCATCTGTTACTCTGACATGTTATATGGTGAAAGGGCATTCTGGATGCTGCTGTATGCCCCAGTAAGCATTCTTTTCATTATTCACGAAGTCAAAATTGAGAATACATCACCTGTACTATCACATGCCTTTCTCAAAAGTCAACCATTTGAAGAGTAGCCCCAAATGAGAATTTTTTTGATATAAAATAACTGAAAAAGATTTTATTCTATTTATGTGAACATTTTTTATAATAGATATATTTCCTTCTTGGTACTTAACCAAGGGTTCGGAGGTAGATTAAGTTTTCTTCCCTATTTATTTTGCAGGAGAGTTTATTTGTACTTTATTTTTAAGGAAAAGTATTCACTAACTACTAAGTAAATTTCTATTTGTCAAAAGCTGGTAGTAGTATCTATTAAGGAAAACCATATACATAATCTAAGACCTAGAAATCCAATAGAAATATGTACATATAATCACCAAAAGTTATGTAGTAGAATGTTCACAATAGCCACATTTGTATTAGTCTCAAATTGAACACTATCCCAAATACCTGCGAAGAGAGGAATGGGTAAATATATTATAGTGTCCTCACAAAATGCAGTGCCATACAGCAATGAAAATGAACAAACTCTACTGTACCTAATAATCTGGAGGGATCACACACACATAAATGATGAATGAAAGAGCCCAGATAGAAAAGCCTGAATATTAAATGAGTCTATGTAAATAAAGTTCAAAACAGAGAAAAATAACCTGTGCTGTGAGAAGTGAATATAGTTGGGGTAGTGACTGGAGGAGGCATTTGAGGGACCTCTGATGCTGGTAACGTAGTAATACCTGTTATGGGTGTTCATTAAACGAGTATACTCTGTTAAAGAAAGTCATTAAGCTTTTGAACTTACGGTATGTGTGCTGTTCTGTATATATATTTTAATTTAATAAAAACTTTAAAAGTACTGCCAATTAGCTGGAAAATCAGATTTGTATATTTACAATCAAGTTTTTACGGCCACTTACTGCAAATGGCATAATTTACTAGTCAACAAATTTAAAAAGTAACTTTGCCTTTGTCAAGA
The DNA here is from genome assembly GCF_006542625.1 of Nomascus leucogenys. Lineage (NCBI taxonomy): Eukaryota > Metazoa > Chordata > Mammalia > Primates > Hylobatidae > Nomascus > Nomascus leucogenys. Next base: position 80,645,282 of record NC_044387.1, read on the forward strand.
ATGAAATTATAAATGCTATTTATATAGGAATAACATGATCTCCTGTAGAAATCTAGAGCAAAAAAAAGTATAATGATATATATTTATGGTATTTTCAAATTTACAGAGCGGTTTCAAATATGTTATTTAATTTTCTCCTCATTCCTATGTTTGTCAGGCAAAGGAGAGACTATTCCTATTTTTGGGAAGAAAAGGACTTTGATTCTATTAAGTTTATGGCACCTGCTTAAAAATAATGTTTGTTTGTAAAACTGCTATAGTCATGGTATAACTTAATATTATAGAAAATTCTTTGGCGAAAAATAATTTGATAAAATTTGCATAACATTTGCAAAGGTGTTGCTGCCCAAATTCATGTGAGCTCTCCAAGTTTTCCCCTTACAATTATGAACATATTTTAAGGTGTTCTGGTTTGAGGCTAAAATAATTTTCTGTTATTTGTAGTTTTGCATTTAAGAAAGTTTTCTAGGCCCTAGATTGAATGAACAGAACATATTTGGAGAAATTATCTTAACTTTTATATTTTCCACATATGTGGATAATCACTAGCTTTAATGAGTTATTTCATAAATATTCTGGACAAACTCCTATCTCATTGAACTTTAATAAGCAACTCACCCTGATGATATAAAGGTGAATCATGTAGTTTCCATTATGAGATAGAAGCTTCAATTTCTGTGACTTAAGCCTGACACCTGTTACACGTTTGTCTTTCCTGCAGTTAAAATTGAAACATCTGTGGCTATAATTACAGAGACAACAAGACCTGGGCTTAAATGACATGCTTGGAATTATAGTTCCAGTTTATTTCTCCTCAGTTGGACGTCCTATTAGACCTTTTAATTATATGTCATCCCTCTCATAAAATTGAGAATCACTGACACTTTTTACAACTTCCTTGTTCTCATATGTAAAAATCTGTTGTTATGATTAAGATCACGCATGAAAAATATAACCGTACCTCATTTTTCCTACTTAATATCACACATTAAAATTATTATCCTCGGCCGGGCGCATTGGCTCACGCCTGTAATCCCAGCACTTTGGGAGGCTGAGTTGGGCAGATCACGAGGTCAGGAAATCGAAACCATTCTGGCTAACACAGTGTAACCCCGTCTCTACTAAAAATACAAAAAAAATTAACTGCATATGGTGGCGGGTGCCTGTAGTCCCAGCTACTCGGGAGGCTGAGGCAGGGGAATGGCGTGAACCTGGGGGGCAGAGGTTGCAGTGAGCAGAGATCGTGCCACTGCACTCCCACCTGGGCAACAGAGCGAGACTCCGTCTCAAAAAAAAAAAAAATTATTATCCTCAGCATTGAAGATAGGTAATAGGAGCTTAATAAATCTTTGGTGAATAAGTCATTAACAATTGTTCTAAAATATTCTCTAGTTTTATCTGTAAGAAACAAAGGATATGGCTAGGAAAAGTATCCTAAATAATTCTATAGTGATTGCATCTACATAAAAAAGAGTTTTTACCCATTGTTCAAATACAGAACATTTCACAAGAGGTTTTTTAAACTAAGCATTTTATAACAGTTTTAGATTTACAAAACCTACAATTTTGTTACACACATTCCACAACCAGATTTCCCTATTGCCAACACCTTACATTGTTCTGATATATTCATCACAAGTAATGAACTAATATTAATAAATTATTATTTACTCAAACCCATACTTTATTCAGATTTTATTAGTTTTTCCTTAATGAGATTTTTCTGTTCTGAAGTACCATGTTATATTTAACCATCATATCTTGTAAGGCTTTTCTTGGTAAAGACAATTTCTCAGACTTCCTGGTTTTGATGACCTTGATAGCTTAGAGAAGTAATTATCAGGTATTTTGTAGAAGGTCCCTCAAATTGGTTGTGTCTGATGTTAGTCTCTTGGTTAGACTGAGGTTATATGGTTTTGGAAAGAAAACCACAGAAGTAAAGTAGCATTTGCATCACATTATCTTGAGATTACATTCTATCAATATGCATTACCACTGTTGATACTAACTTTGACACATGGTGGTGGTAATGTTTGCCATGTTTCTTCATTGTAAAGTTATTACCCCTTTTCCATACTCTACTGTTTGGAAGCAAGTCACTGTGTGACCCACATTTAAGGAGCGGTGGGTTATGCTCCACCTCCTTGAAAGGGGATATACACATAAACTGGAGTTTTGTAACCATGAGATTTTTCTCTTCTCTTCCATGTATTCAAATATTTATTTATATTAGTATGGAAGTTCATTATGTATCTTTATAATTAAAAATATACTATAGGCTACAATATAGCAATACATTATTTTATTGCTCACATTGTTCTATCTTTGACTACTGGAAGCTCTTTCAGTTGGCTCCTGTGCCACTTTGATAAACTTCCATGCTCTTATTTTTGAGGACTGCTTTACCTTCTGGTGCTACAAGATGCTCAAGGCTCATCTTGTATATTCCCTCTCCTAGTCCTTGAATTAGCCATGTCTCTAAGGAGCACCGGTCCTTTTACTGGACAATGGTATCAGAAATCAAGATCTGAGCACTGGGTTCACATCACATTTATCATTGAATGCTAGTCCTAGAATATCCATGAGAAAAGCTCTGTCAATTATTCCTAATAATTAGTTTCACCAAAATTGTATTTATGTATATAATACAGTCTCACCAAAATTGTACCATAAAGTATATTATACTCAAATTTTGGATAGATTATAAAACAAGAGATCTTTTCTATGAAATGAAAATATTGTTCATTTTGAAGGATCATTAACACAACATAAATATACAAGGCTGATATTAATTGCTACAGTTTAAATCCTTAAGAGAACCCACATTTTTGTGATGCATATCAATATTTTCTCAAAGACTGAAAAACTACTTTCAGTGATTTGTGCTATGATTACTAAAATTTTCCCTCTTAACACTAGAGAATGTACTTTTTTCTGAGATTTCATGGCAGTGTTTTTGATTATATACACTACCACTAAGGTAAGGAGAAACAAATTGAAGATATAAAACAGACATGCTCAACGTCACTAATGATCAGAGAAATGCAAATCAAAACCACAATGTGATACCACCTTGGTGCTGCAAGAATGGCCATAGTCAAAAAATCAAAAAATAATAGATGTTGATGTGCATGTGGTGAAAAGGGAACACTTCCACACTGCTGGTGGGAATGCAAACTAGTGTAACCACTGTGGAAAACAGTGTGGAGACTCCTTAAAGAACTAAAAGTAGAACCACCATTTGATCTAGCAATCCCACTACTGGGTTTCTACCCAGAGGAAAATAAGTCATGAGATGAGATTGTCTTTTCTTTTTTTTTTTCTGAGATGGAGTTTCACTCTTGTTGCCCAGGCTGGAGTGCAAAGGCATGATGTTGGCTCACCACAACTTCTGCCTCGTGGGTTCAAGCGATTCTCCTGCCTCAGCCTCCTGAGTAGCTGAGATTACAGGCATGTGCCACCACACCCAGCTAATTTTGTATTTTCAGTAGAGACGACGGGGTTTCTCCATGTTGGTCAGGCTGTTCTTGAACTCCTGACCTCATGTGATCGGCCTGCCTCAGCCTCCCAAAGTGCTGAAATTACAGGCGTGAGCCACCACGCTTGGCCAGAAGTCATGAGATTTATACAAAAAAAGATGCTTGCACATGCATATTTATAGCTGCACAATTTGCAATTGCAAAAATATGGAAACAGCCCAAATGCCCATCAATCAACAAGTGGATAAAGAAATTGTGATATATATATATACACACACAAAGGCTTGGAGCAAACACAGTTTGTGGGTAATTAACATTGTTGACCCCCCCGGGTAGAGAGCAGTCCTGAGCACCTGAGCACAAATGATCAAAGGTTGTTTTCTGGATAAAGGAGTCAACAAATGTATCTAGATAGGTTCCTTTACATTCCCTTGTTATCTAACCTTTGCCCTCAGACTCCAGATAAGAGAATCAGCTGTCTTCAGCCATAATTCTCTCTTGAAGCTTTTGCAAAACCTCCTGGCCTTCCAAGAAGGTTTGCATCTTTCTCTATAACTTTTTCTTATAACTCTTCCCACCACCCTGACCAATCTCCTATATAGTTATATAAAAAATATAGAAAGCTTATTTATTTACTGCTGGTTTAGACTCTGTCGTCAGTAAATGCCTTTTTCTTACCTTGCTTCTGTTTCCCATTATAAGAGAAGAGGAACAAGCATTACTTGCTTATTTGCTTTAGTGTCTTTCTTATTCAAAGTGTTTCTTAATGTTCAATAGTTGTAACTTTTAAAGATGAATAAATGGAAGTCTAGCACTGCATTTGATGCCAAAGGAGCGTCATTTGAATCAAGATACCACTCGGTAAAAGTGTCTATTTTCTTTAATTTTATACTCAGAAAAATGGAAATATAAATTCAAATGTGTAACCCTGTCCTCTATAAAATGAAGATGAATTAATCATGAAATGATTTTTGAAGTCCCGTCTAGTTTTTAAAATTTAATAAGTCTACAGAGACACTTAAATGTAATGGTTACATATTCTGTTAAGGTTTCTGCAGTCATTATAAACGTGGATTTTTCAGAATAAATAAAGAAAAATTCAGTTTTTCACTTTATACTGGCCACAGCGACATGGGCTTTGTCACTATCTCCTTTGCAAAGTTGAAATATGTTTCAAGAGTTTAATCTTACTAATTGATTTAGGAGTTTGAACTTACTGACTTATTTGTCGATTTACTGTTGATTGCTTTTGCTCTCTAGTGGCTGAAGATTTGAGAATAAGCAACATCTCAAGAAGGCAGAAAAAATACTATTATAATAAGATAGGGATATGATTAGAACAGAAATAATTTCTCTCATTTCTTTTATTACCATTTCCCTACTGCCCCTTAGACCTATTATGAACTGTTTTAGAGTCTATGTGTTGTTTCCCAGCACTCATTTCTCATGATCTCTCCTGATTTCTTATGTGGTTTCCTAGTAGATATTCCAAACATAAATGTAGAAATCTGCACCAAAAACCGAAACTCAGCATTGTATATTGATTTGTGTTTTAAGAGAGACCTGAATTTACCCAATTCTGATGACCAATCATTATTTAACAGTAGAGAAAGATATTCAGATATTTGTTTTTTTATTCTGATGAAATATTATTTTATTGAGAGGCATAAGGAGAACTCAAGAGATGTCTATTTTAATTGAAGGGAGAAAACCTGAAAAGAATGAGGGTTGAAAGAAAAGCAATAATCATTATATGGTTAATCTGCCATCCAAAAGGGAACAAATATATATGAGTTCTCATTTCAAGATGCATGTTGTGCAGAATCAAGACCATTTTTGGTTTTTAAGTTTACTATGGATAAAGGTTGAGAAGAGAAGAGGAAAAACAGATTTTTATAGTGCCTATGATATCCTGAGAAAATCGACTTGCTTTACAAAAAATAAAATTATAAACACAGCTTCTAAAATATATCAATTATATATAATTAGAATTATTATTCAGTTTGCTAAAAAGGTGATTCTTTCATTTGCAACAATATGGATGAAACTGGAGGACAGCCGGGCAAGGTGGCTCATGCCTGTAATCGCAGCGGTCAGATCACCTGAGGTCAGGAGTTCGAGACCAGCCTGGCCACCGTGGCAAAACCCTGTTTCTACTAAAAATACACAAAAACATTAGCTGGGCATGGTGGCGGGTGCCTGTAATCCCAGCTTCTAGGGAGGCTGAGGCAGGAGAATCGCTTGAACCCGGGAGGCAGAGGTTGTAGTTAGCCAAGATCATGAGATCATGCTACTGCACTCCAGCCTGAGCAACAGAGCCAAACCCCCTCTTAAAAAAAAAAAAAAAAAAAAAAAGAATCTGGAGGACATTATGTTAAGTGAAATAAGCCAAATATGGAAAAAAAAGAAAAAAATACTGCAAAACAACAAAAAAACGTTGAGTAGATCAAAACAGAGAACAGAATGGTGGGGGTGGAGTGGGAGTGGGAATGGGAAGATATAGGTCAAAGGGTACAAAGTAGCAGTAATGTAGAATGAATGAATGTAGAGAACTAAAGTGCAGCATGATGTCTGTTGTTAATAATATTGTATTGTATTGTATGTTGAAAATTTTTCAAGAGGTAACTAGTTGAGATAATATACATGTTACATTGTTTACCTCCAGTAATTATTTCACTGTGTGTATACATCAAAACACCATGTTGTTTACCTAAAATTTAAACAAACAATTTTTTATTATCTTATAATGGTACTATAGTGTATAGTTAATTATCATCTCCTTGATAGAAACTTTACAAGACTTTAATAATTTTCTTGTACGTTTGTTTTACTTTGTTGCAGATAACTAGATGCTTAATAAGAAGCTTTAGGGTTATGGTGACTATTTTGGACTATTTCTGTATTAAAATATTCAATATTTCTCTTGTTAACTGTGTCAACAAGTAAAATGGGAGTTTTAGTTGGAAAAATGATGGAGATTAAATTCTCTTATTTACTCTTCATAGTTGTACTGGCATTTGTCTTTGATAAACAATGATAGCCTTCACCTTGCTCATAATTAGCTATGCAAAAGTACCTATAACAAGCCAACTTGCATGCATTCTGATGGTCTCTTTCCCAATTTAAATGGGAAAGTAGGCCTAGGGGCATAAGTTCATTTTTCTTTCGTTTCCTTTACCTGTCCCAATTTTTTCTAAAAATTTTTTACTCTAGATCTTCTTTTCTATTATTTTTTCTTTATATTCTTAGACTAGTCTTCCTGTTTTTTGTTTTTTTTTTTCAAATTATGCTCAACATGGCATTCAGTAGTCCGTGCATATATGTTTGAATTTCAAGTAAAAAACTGGAAATAACTATATTTTCTTTTGCAAAAGCCAAAGGAATTCAAATGTATTGATTTTATACTTAGTATAATTCAGAAACTGATATTTTATGTTTGGTAAGCTTGGCACTAACAAGCCATAGGCTTTGCACCTATCAATTCTAATCACTGAGATTCTTTTCTAAACATTTTTATAATGTTTAAAAAACATATATTTTAAATTTGACATGCAATATCATACATATTTAAAAGCATGACATTTTGAAACATATATAATGTGTAATGATCAAGCCAGGGTAGTTAGCACATCTATCATCTCAAACCTTTATTGTTTCTTTGTGATAACATTCAAAATTTTCTCTTTTGGCTATTAAAAAAATACAGCAAATTATTGTTGACTGTAGTTATCTCACAGTGCTATAGAGATCTACACCTTGTTCTCCCTGTTTAACTGTAATGTTGTGTGGTTTAACCAACCTCTCCCTCTCCCTCCTCTTCCCTACCCTTTTCAGCCTCTAGTAACCACTCTTCTACTCTCTATTTCTTAATCACTGGAATTCTAATTTCTCAGAAGTAAAAGGAGTATTTGAGCCTGTGATTATGATCTTTTTTCAAGTTTACTATTTAATACAGAAGAGAAAATAATATGAATTTAAATATAATTTTAGGAAATCTAATACAAGCATATTATAGACAATTTAGAAGATAAACATTATTTACACTTGCCTCACTGTCATATAGCCATGGACAGAAATGTGGGAGTATCAATCAAATGCATATACAGATGATAAAAATCATGTGCACATTCCTGTAATAGTTCCTGCATCAAATAGTACTTAATAAGTACTTTATTTCCTCTTTTCTTTCCATTTCATTATGACATATCCTTTTATTCTCCAATTATTTATTTAGCTACTCAGCCTTTCATGTATTTTTAAACTTACCGAGTTTAAATAATTTTCTTTTTTTTTTCTTTTTGACGGAGTCTTGCTCTGTCACCCAGGCTGGAGTGCAGTGGCGTGATCTTGGCTCACCACGACCTCCACCTCCCAGGCTCAAGCGATTCTGCGACCTCAGCCTCCCAAGTAGCTGGGAGTACAGGCATGTGCCACCAAACCCCGCTAATTTTGTATTTTTAGCAGAGATGGGGTTTTGCCATGTTGGTCAGGCTGGTCTTGAACTCCTGACCTCAGGTGATCCACCCACCTTGGCCTCCCAAAGTGCTGGGATTACAGGCATGAGCCACTGCGCCCAGCCAATAATTTTCTTATCATTAGTTTCTTTATCTAAAACTTTGAACAATAAAATTTGAATTAATTATGTGTTTAAATAAACGGTATTGAGTTAGTATGCCTAGTTTTATTGCCTGGATATACATGATGTATTCTCACCTATTTTACCATATATTTTGACCTTCTTTTACCCTTTGTTTTGATTTCTTTATTTTTTATAATCATATTGAAGTGGATATACTTCTCTAAGCTATCACAAAACCTTTAAGATATAAGACAGAGTGTAAATAAATAACAGATACATATTCCCTTCATTCTAATACTTGATGAATTCTCCAATTTAATTCATATTTTTAAGTCACTATGAAAGTCTCTTTCTAACAAACACCTCAAATAACACCACCTTTTGCCATCATTAAAATCATTCTAATTGGTTATGCATTTATAAAAAATGGTGTCTGGAGTTTCTGCTAACTGGTTCATATGACAGGACACCACAAGATTACTCTTTGAACAATGCCAGTTTAATCAGGCCACTCTCATTCATAAATTCAATATTATAAACATAGTCAAGGTCAAAAGCTTTAATATGGAATAAATATTCCTTAGTGATTTGTTTCCTTAGCTTTTAGAAAGCTTATTTCCTGCCCTACCCTTCTGTCTACCTTATATTCCACTCACATAGATCAATCTACAATTTTCTCAGGAGTTATTATGTTCCTGAATGCCTCCACATAGTCTCTAGGTATAAAGGCACCACATCTGAGACTGGGAAAGAAACCTATGAAATCTCTATCTCTCGAAATTCAATTTGTATTAGTCCATGTGTAGCTTTTCTTAATTCCTCAGGCAGAATTATTTAATTCTTTTGTGTTCACATAATGCCTACTCATATCTTTCTTATGGCATCTGTCAGACTGCATTTTATTTATGTCTTACTTCTTCTCAATAAACTGTAAACTGAAGCTAAAGCCTTAAGTACGACTCCACAAATGTCAAAAGAATGAATGAATAAGCAAAAATAAAGAAATGAGAAAGAAAATATTTCATTTTAGGTATCAAGGTAAATGAGAACTTTTAATAGACTATAAACACAAATTAACTTTTTTTTCCTTCATCCATAGAGAATGAAAGCAATCACAAATAGAAACTAGCACACTATGTACACACAAACCTGTGTTTAGGGAACTTGAAGAAAAATGGTTTCACCAGCATTACATTAAAATAAATGATTTTATTTACGCTAAACTGACTTTTAATACAATATAATGGAAAAATATGAAAAAATATATTGTTTTCAGTTTCTCAGTTTCATAAACTTTTGACAGAATACAGTTTCAAAATTGAATAAAAGGGCCAGAACTGATACATCTTAGTTAAAAAATCAATGTTTACATACCTAAAATATTTAAAACTGATAGTCCCTTGGCTATACACACACACACACACACACACAAACACACACAAACACACACACAGAAAGAGAGAGAGAGCAGCATGGGAACAAATACAGATACACACACACACACACACACACACACACACACACACAAACATACATATGAGGCTTTTGAGTTTCCCTGCAGGGTAAATGAATCTGTTAGTAACCCATTTTGTTCTGTTACAGACAATTTAACATTTTTAACATTCAGTTGATATGCTGTGTTAGAATAAATCTAGTCAAATAAGTAGTGCAGATTGCTTCTTTATGACTTAGTTGTTGCAGGTTTTATTGATCCTCTCTTCTTGACCTCAATGAAAACCAAAGAAAATATTAAGAAACAAGTCAAAAAGGAGATATAAAGGTCAAAAAGTAACATACTTATTGGCCTGGAGAATTATAGTTTCAATAGAAACTGGAGAGTATGAGTCAGAGTCAAAATAATTAGATTGAAAGTGAAGGTTTTATTCTCATACCTTTGACACTAGAAAAGGCAGGATGGATAGAAAATAATTTGGACACTTCAGGAAATGAGAGGAAATTACTTTCACAACCTACATGTACCTGAGAGCCCACTTTTCACACTCTGTGGGAAAGAAAGTCAGACAAAAACGCAACTGATTAGATTTCTTCTAGCTTAGTTATTTTGTATTTGCAATGTTTTCTTAACTGCTGTGACCTTAGGACTGCAACATTTTATACATTATGTTTACAAAAAGTGCAAAGAGAGCCTCTGCTACTAAGGGACTAATTTTAAGAATATGAAGATGTACTTGATGAAAACCTTAACAATGAACTGGTAAAGACAGGAGCAATATTATCGTTAGGTTATTTGACAGCCTATGAAAAACTGGAATAAATTAATTTAAAGACCAGAAACCAGACATCCCTCTTGGGTATACATTTTGAAGACACTGACCCATAAAAGGAAAGGTATTTACATCTTACTGTGCTGCTCCTTAGCCTTCATTTAGGTGATATACTGTAATGATACCCTGGTCTAAATGCAAAAGAAATGACTGATGATGCTTTTAACGCTCAAGAATGAAAAGTTAATCATGTCACAATAGTAATTCCATTTAAAATATGCCATGGACCTTTGATGACCACTTGAAATTTTTCTCAGGGAAAATATGCTTGTATAACATCATAGTAAATATGATTGGAAATATCATAACTGGTCATAACATAATTGCTAATAAAATTATATGAAATACTACACCTCCTTTGTGTTCTGGAACTATTAATGTTAATGGGAATAACTTAGCAGGTAGAAATGGAAGCTAGAAGGCATTTGAACATCTTAACATTTAGAAACATCATGGGCATAAGCAGAATCAATAGGACTTGAGCCATATGTTATATGTGCATCTGTCCTTGTAAATGGCTATAATTTGACATAAAAACAGGTTTTTCTCTCATCCTAACTACCGGTTTCTTTCTGGTTGTGAGTCACTGTAGAAATAATAATATCAAAAGCATTATGCCATTATTCTTTAGGAAAATACTGTGACTACAAAATGCTATATTTTAAAAATCAATATTTCTTACAAAGTAGCTCTTAGAGACTTAAGATAGTGTCCAGAATGAGGAAATCATATTTTATTATTCTGACTCCATCATTGACTTGCCTTGAGATTCTGGATAAATTCTGTATTTAGCCTTTCTGTGCTTCAGCTTATGAAACTATAAAATTTATACAAAGCAATTATCATGCCCTATATTAACCCAATGGGGAAATGAATTTAAAATACAATCAGGTTAGCCAAATAGACTTTTTCAAAATAACAACTTTGCTAAAAATGTTTCTATTATATAGTTATGGGTTTGAACATGACCACTGAAGACCCTTTCAATGCCTGCAACTACCGGGTGTTGGGGCCTCTTCACTGGGGGCAAAACTTCTTTTTTTATGCCTCCTTTTCCCTGCTACTGTGTCCGGAATTGGTGGGTTCTTGGTCTCACTGGCTTCAAGAATGAAGCTGCGGACCCTCGCGGTGAGTGTTACAGCTCTTAAGGTGGCGCGTCTGGAGTTTGTTCCTTCTGATGTTCGGATGTGTTCGGAGTTTCTTCCTTCTGGTGGGTTCGTGGTCTCACTGGCTCAGGAGTGAAGCTGCAGACCTTCGCGGTGAGTGTTACAGCTCTTAAGGCGGCGCATCTGGAGTTGTTCGTTCCTCCCGGTGGGTTCGTGGTCTCGCTGGCTTCAGGAGTGAAGCCGCAGACCTTCGCAGTGAGTGTTACAGCTCATAAAAGCAGTGTGGACGCAAAGAGTGAGCAGTAGCAAGATTTATTGCAAAGAGCGAAAGAACAAAGCTTCCACAGTGTGGAAGGGGACCCAACGGGTTACCACTGCTGGCTCGGGCAGCCTGCTTTTATTCTCTTATCTGGCTCCACCCACATCCTGCTGATTGGTAGAGCCGAGTGGTCTGTTCTGACAGGGCTCTGATTGGTGCGTTTACCATCCCTGAGCTAGACATAAAGTTTCTCCAGGTCCCTATCAGATCAGTTAGATACAGAGTATGGACATAAAGGTTCTCCAAGGCCCCACAAGAGCAGCTAGATACAGAGTGTCGATTGGTGCACTCACAAACCCTGAGCTAGACACAGGGTGCTGATTGGTGTGTCTGCAAACCTTGAGCTAGATACAGAGTGCCGATTGGTGTATTTACAATCCTTGCGCTAGACATAAAGCTTCTCCACATCTCCATCGGACTCAGTAGCCCAGCTGGCTTCACCCAGTGGATCCCACACCGGGGCTGCAGGTGGAGCTGCCTGCCAGTCCTGCGCTGTGCGCTCGCACGCCTCAGCCCTTGGGTGATCGATGGGACTGGGTGCTGTGGAGCAAGGGGTGGTGCTCGTCAGGGAGGCTCCGGCCGCAGAGGAGCCCATGGAGTGGGTAGGAGGCTCAGGCATGGCAGGCTGCAGGTCCCGAGCCCTGCCCCGCAGGAAGGCAGCTAAGGTCCGGTGAGAAATGGAGCGCAGTGCCAGTGGGTCGGCACTGCTGGGGGACCCAGAACACCCTCTGCAGCCACTGGCCTGGGTGCTAAGTCCCTCATTGCCCGGGGCCGGCAGGGCCCGCCGGCTGCTCCAAGTGTGGGGCCCACCAAGCCCATGCCCACCCGGAACTCCAGCTTGCCAGCAAGCACCACGCGCAGCCCCAGTTCCCGCAGGCGCCTCTCCCTCCACACCTCCCCGCAAGCCAAGGGAGCCGGCTCCCGCCTTGGCCAGCCCAGAAAGGGGCTCTCACAGTGCAGCGGTGGGCTGAAGGGCTCCCCAAGTGCCACCAAAGTGGGAGCCCAGGCAGAGGAGGCGCGGAGAGCAAGCGAGGGCTGTGAGGACTGCCAGCACGCTGTCACCTCTCACTACCACTCCTTTTATCTAGTGTTCAGCCTGATAGTATTTTAACAGACTTAAAGATTTATAATTTATGTATTCAACAGCTATTTACTAAATAACTTTTAAGTGCTAAGTGGATCTTTGTGCTGTAAATTCAATAGTAAACAACAACAAATAGCAATAACAAGAATCTCTGTTCTCAGTAAGGACAGTAAGTGGTCAGAGAAAATAAATGAGACCACTAAATTATATTTGAAAAATATTATTCATAAAATAAGGAAGGGCAGGGCACAGGGTATACTGATGGGATGTGTTACAATTTTATGTAGAGTTGTCAAGGAAAGTTTGCAGAGACAGTAATGTTTGTGTAAAGACTCTCTAATAAGGTCAAGAAAAAATATGGGATATTTGGGGGAATGGAATTCAAGGCAGCAAGGTTTTGCAAAATGAGTGAGGGGTAGGTAGTAGGAGTTGTGGCCACAGAAGTGGCAGATGAAGGCTTTGGCATTTACTCTGAGTTAGGTGAGGAGCAAGGGGAAGATTTCAAACTCAGAATAAAAGGTTCTGAATTACATTTTAAGGTGATCACTCTGCCTATTTGAGAACAGATAATAGACAAAGACGAAAGTAAGAACAACACTTTGCAGGCAGTTACAATTATCCATGGGAAAGATGATGGTGGCTCCCCTTTCTCAACCATATTGATGCATAATTCACAAATAAAAACGGTATGTATTGATAGTGTACAATGTGATGTTTTGATGTACATTGTCAAGTGATTACTACAATCAAGCTAGTTACCATATCCGTCACCTCACATAGTTACCTTTTTTGCATATGTGGTAAGAACATTTAAGATCTACTTACTTAGCAATTTTCAAGTATATAATAGACGACTTATTAACTATAGGCTCTATAGGCACTGAATCAGTTAATTCGTGCCTCTATAACAAAACAACACAGACTGGGTAATTTATAAATAACAGAAATTTACTTCTCACTTCCCAGGGGCTGGGAAGTCCAAGATCAAGGCACTAGCAGATTTGGTGTCTGGTGAGGGCTGTTCTCTGCTTCCAAGATGACACCTTGTTGCTGCCTCCTCACATGGCAGAAGGAGGAAGGGCAAACGACCTAGCTAGTTATCTCCAGCTTTTTCAATAAAGGGATTCATATCATTCATGTGGATAGAGCCCTCATCACCTAATCACCTAAAAGCTCCAACTTTGAATATCATGACCTTGGTGATTAGATTTTAATATATACATTTTGGAGAAACACATATTCAAGCCATTGTAGTTGCCATGCCACAAACTAGATTTCCAGAATGTATTCATCCTGTATAATTGAAATGTTGTACCTATTGATCAAAAACTCCCCATTTTCTCCACCCTCTTGTCCTTGGCAATCACCATTACATTATTTGTCTCTGGGTTCATCCATGCTGTCACAAATGACAGGATTTCCTTCCATTTTAAGGCTGAATAATATTCCGTTGTGTGTATGTGTGTGTGTGTGTGTACGTATACATCACATATTCTTTATCCATTCTTTCATCAATGGTTGCTTAGGTTGATTCCATATCTTGGTTATTATGAATAATGCTGCAATGAACATGGGGTGCTATTTGACATATTAATTTTATTTCCTTTGGATTTATATGCAGTTACAGAATTGCTAGAGTATATAGTAGTTCTATTTCTGATTTTTTGAGAAACCTCCTATATTAGTCTGTTTTCACTCTGCTGATAAAGACATACCTGAGACTAGGCAATTTACAGAAGAAAAAGGATTAATGTTTAATTCCCTTACAGTTCCACATGGCTGGGGAGGCCTCATAATCATGGCAGAAGGCAAGAAGGAGCAACTCACATGTGAAGGGTGGCAGGCAAAGAGAGAGAGCTTGTTCAGGGAAGCTCCTGTTTTCAAAACCATCAAACACTGTTAGTCTCATTCACTATCACAGGAACAGCACAGGAAAGCCTCACTCCCATAATTCAGTCACCTCCCACTAGGTTCCTCCCAGGACACATGGCAATTGTGGGAGTTACAATTCAAGATGAGATTTGGGTGGGGAGACACAGCCAAATCATATCATTCCACCCCGGCCACTCCCAAATCTCCTGTCCTCACATTTCAAATCCAATCATGCCTTCCCAACAGCCTCCCAAAGTTTTACCTCATTTCAGCATTAATTCAGATGTCCACAGTCCAACATCTCATCTGTCTAGGAGCAGATGAGACAAGGCAAGTCTTTTCTGCCTAGGAGCCTGTTAAACCAAAAGCAAGTTAGTTACTTCCTAGACACAATGAGGGTACAGCCATTGGGTAAATACAGCCATTCCAATGGGAGAAATTGGCTAAAACAAAGGGCCTACAGGCCCCATGCAAATTTGAAATCCAGCAAGGCAGTCAAATCTTAAAGCTCCAAAATGATCTCCTTTGACTCCACGTCTCACATCCAGGTCACACTGATGCAAAGGATGGGTTCCCGTGGTCTTGGGCAGCTCCACCCCTTTGGCTTTGTAGGCTACAGCCTCCCTCTCCATGCTTTCACGGGCTGATGTTGAATGTCTGCAGCTTTTCCATATGCATGTTGCAAACTGTCGGTGGATCTACAATCCTGGGGTCTGGAGGACAATGGCCCTCTTTTCACAGCTCCACTAGGTGGTGCCCCAGTAGGGACTCTGTGTGTGGGCTCAGACCCCACATTTCCCTTCTGCACTGCCCTAGCAGAGGTTCTCCATGGGAGCCCCTCCCCTGCAGCAAACTTCTGCCTTGATACCCAGGCATTTCCATACATCCCCTGAAATCTAGGTGGAGGTTCCCTGTCCTCAATTCTTGACTTCTGTGCACTTGCAGACTCAACACCATGTGGAGGCTGCCAGGACTTGAGGCTGGCACCCTCTGAAGCCATGTCCTGAGCTCTACATTGGATCCTTTCAGCCACAGCTGGAGCTACTGGGACACAGAGCACCAAGTCCCAGGCTGCACATAACACAGGGACGCTGGCCCTGGCTCACAAAACCACTTCTCCCTCCTAGGCATCTGAGAGGGGCTGCTGTGAAGACCTCTGACATGCCCTGGAGACATTTAACCCGTTGTCTTGGGAATTAACATTTGGGTCCTTGTTACATATGCAAATTTCTGCAGCTGGCTTGAATTTCTCCTCGGAAAATGGGATCTTCTTTTCTATCTCATTGATAGGCTGCAAATTTCCTGAACTTTTATGCTTTCCTTCCCTTTTCAAATTGAGTGCCTTTAACAGCACCTAACTTACATCTTGGATGCTTTGCTGCTTAGAAATTTCTTCTGCCAAATACCCTCAATCATTTCTCTCAAGTTCAAATTTCCATAAATCTCTAGGGCAGGGGCAAAATGCCACCACTCTCCTTGCTAAAACTTAACCAAAGTCATTTTTGCTCCAGTTCCCAACAAGTTCCTCATTTCCATTGGAGACCACCACAGCCTGGACTTTATTGTCCATATCCTTATCAGCATTTTGGGCAAAGCCATTCAACAAATATCTAGGAAGTTCCAAACTTTTCCACATTTTCCTGAATTCTGAGCCCTCCAAACTATTCCAACCTCTGCCTGTTAACCAGTTCCAAGTCACTTCCACATTTTTGGGTATCTTTTCAGCAGCGCCCCACTCTCCTGGTACCAATTTACTGTATTAGTTCATTTTCATGCTACAGATAAAGACATACCCAAGACTAGGCAAGGTACAAAACAAAGAGGTTTAATGCACTTACTGTTCCACTTGGCTGTGGAGGCCTCACAATCATGGTAGAAGGCAAGGAGGAGCAAGTCACAGATTACGTAAATGGCAGCAGGCAAAGAGAAAGAGCTTGTGCAGGGAAACTCCTGTTTTTAAAACCATCAGATCTTGTGCGACTCATTCACTATTACTAGACCAGCACAAGAAAGACCCGCCTTCATAATTCAATCACTTCCCACTGGGTTCCTCCAAGGACCCAGTGAGAATTGTGAGAGTTATAATTCAAGATGAGATTTGGATGGGGACACAGCCAAACCATATCACCTCCATACGGTTATTCAAGACAAATGCACCAATTTTTATTCCTACTAACAATATACAAAGATTCCCTTTTCTCCACATTTTGCCAACACTTGTTGTCTGTCTTTTTGGTAATAGCTATTCTAATAGGGAAATTTGCATTTCCCTGATAATTATTGATGTTGAAATAAATAGTTATATATTTTTCCTTATACTTCTTGGCCATATATATGCCTTCTTTTGAGAAATGTCTATTTAGGTTCTTTACCAATTTTTAAATTGGTTTGTTTTCTTGCTGTTGAGTTGTTTGAATTCTTTATATGTTTTAGATATTAACTCTTTATCAGATGTATGATTTGCAAATATTTTTCCTATTCTGTTAAGTTGTGTCTTTATTGTTTTCTTTGCTGTGAAGAAGCCTTTTAATTCCATGCAATTTTATTTGTCTGTTTTTTGCTTTTGTAACTTTTGTTTTTGGGGTAATATTTTAAAAATCATTGGCCAGACCAAGGTCAAGAAGCTTCTTCATATGTTTTCATTCAGTAGTTTTAGAGTTTCAAGTTTTACATTTAAGTCTTCAATCCATTTTGAGTTTATTATATATGGTGTGAGATAAGGGTCCAATTTTATTCTATGTGTGAATATCCAGTTTTCGCAGTACTATTTATTCAAGCAACTGTCCATTCCCTATTGTGTGTTCTTGGCATCTTCATCAAAAATCAATTGAACAAAAATGTGTGGATTTATTTCTGTGCTCTCTATTCTGTTTCATTGGTCTATATATCTGTTTTTATGTGAATACCATGCTGTTTTGATTACTGTGGCTTTTTAGTACATTTTGAAAGCTAGTAGTGTGACACCTCTCGCTTTGCTCTTTTTGTTCAAGATGCTTTTGCTATTCAGATAATTCCTTGTCTATCAATAATTATTTTAAATGGGGAAGGATTTAATTTGCCAGTCAAAAGACATACAGTGGTTGAATGGATTTAAAAGAAAAAAAAAAACAAGATCCAATATTTAGTGCCTATGAGAGACTCACGTTAGCTTTAAGGGTACACATAGTCTTAAAGTGAAGGGATAGAAAAAAAAATTCTACACAATGGTAAGCAAAAGAGACCATGAGACATATACAAAGCATTCCACCCAACAGTAGCAGAATACACATTTTTTATGAGCACATACAGAACATTCTTCAGGCTAAATCATACGTTAGGCAACAAAAAAAGTCTTATCAAATTTAAAATACTGAAATATATCAAGTATCTTTTCTGTCCACAAGTGTATACAACTGGAATCCAGTGACAGAAAGAAAATTAGAAAATTCCCAAATATGTGAAAATTAAACAATACGATTCTGGATAACCAAAAAGTCAAATAAAAAATTCGAGAAATAAAAATATACCTTGAAACAAATAAAAATGGAAACAACATATTAAAACTTATGGGACATTGTGGAAGGTCATGGTGGCTTCCAACAGGGTGGTGGCAGAAAAGGTGCTGATACATGGTCAGATTCTGGATATATTTTGCCTATAGAGCCAAGAGGATTTGCTTTTTAGAATTGAATTTTGGTGTGAAAGATAGGATGTCTCTAAGGCTTTTGTCCTAAGCATTCAGAAGAATGGAGTTGACATTAACTGAGATGAAAAGGATTGGGTATAGGGGAAACTGGCTTAGTTTTAGATAAACTAAACCTTTATTTATAACATATGTTGAGTTTGCAATATATGTAATCATCAGAATAAAAATTGTGCATAGACAGTTGTATGTTCTAACCTCTTGTTAGAGAGCATTCCAGTCTGGGGATATAGATTTGGGAATCATCAGCAGATGATGCTCTTTAAAGCCAAGAAACTGGATCAGGTCACCAATGGAGTAAATGTGGACGGAAAATAAAATAGTATCAAGGCTGAAGTCCTGGAGCACTCCTATAGAAGGAGATCAGGCTGACAAGGAGGAGCCAACAAAAGTGTCTAACTGGTATGGTTTGGCTGTGTCCCCACCCAAATCTCATCTTGAATTGTAGCTCCCATAATTCCAATGTGTTGCAGGAGGGACCCAGTGGGAGATAATTGAATCATGGGGGCGGTTTCCTCCATACTATACTTATGGTAGTGAGTAAGTCTCAGGAGATATGATGATTTGATAAGGGGTTTCCCTTTTTGCTTGACTCTCATTCTCTCTTTTGCCCACCACCATGTAATAAATCCCTTTGCTCTTCCTTCATCTTATGCTGTGATTGTGAGGCCTCCCCAGCCACGTTGAACTATGAGTACATTAAATCTTTTTTTTGTTTATAAATTAGCCAGTCTCTGGTATGTCTTTATCAGCAGTGTGAAAACATACTAATACGCTATTAGCCAGTGAGGAAAAGTGAAATGGAAGAGAGGAGTTCCCAGGAGCCAAAAGAAGAACATGTTGGCGGGGCACAGTGGCTTATACCTGTGATCCCAGAACTTTGGGAGGCCGAGGTGGGCAGATCACTTGAGGCCAGGAGTTCAAGACCAACCTGGCCAATGTGGCAAAAGCCTATCTCTACTAAAAATACAAAAAATAGCCAGGCATGATGTGGGCGCCTGTAATCCCAGCTACTCAGGAGGCTGAGGCAGGAGAATGGCTTAAACCCAGGAGGCTGAGGTAGGAGAATGGCTTAAACCCAGGAGGCTGAGGTTGCAGTGAGCCGAGATTGCACCACTGCACTCCAGCCTAGGTGACAGGAAACAAAACAAAACAAAACAAAACAAAAACATGTTTTGGGGAGAAAGTAACTATTTGTTGTATCAGAAGTTGCTGAGAGGCCAGGTAGGATGAAGACTGAAAACTGACTTTGGGTTTAGAAATGCAGGACTATCAGTGTCTATGACAGTAGCAATTTTGGAATAGTGGTGGAGAAGAAAACTTGACAAGTGGATTCAAGAAAGAAACACATGAGAAGAATTGGTGACAATGAGTACGGGCACCTCCTTTGAGTTGTTTTTCCTCAGTTAAGAGGAATGGAAAAATGGGGGAATAGCTATAAAGAGATCTGAGGTCAAGAGAAAGCTGTATTATAATGAGAAAGTTAACAGAATATTTCCTGATGCTCGAGCCATTGCTATTTTTCATTTTTTCTCACTGAAATAAGAAGAAAATTTATCATCAAAAAATAACTACAAGGGAAGACGTGTTGGAAGTTTGAGGAGTGGAGTGTTAGAAAGGGAACACATACTAAAAAAATGCATGGATCATTTAAAATGATGTTGAGTGTAACAGAAGCTACCCTGTCACAGTTATGAGAGGATGTAGATGTGTGATTGTGAGAGTCGGTAATCACTTCTAAATCTCCATGCACTTTTGCCTTCAGTTTCTTTCTTCTTCCCTATTTTTTTTTTTGTTTCCTTTTTTCTTTTCCTGCCATTGCAGGGTCTTTTTGACATCTTTTTAGATCATTTTAGGCTAGCTTGAAAGATATAAGGGATGTTTCAGGTTATAAAATAACAGTATTTATTTAAGTAATATTCCAAGTGACTATACACTCTGACAGCCTTCTAAGTCTTAACAAAAATTCAATTTCCATTTCTGGGGATTGTTTTCCTCCTGTTGTTTGTGTTGCTGTGTGACATACACATGCTTTATTTGTTACTCTTTTGACAAGATCCTGCTGCCTTTTCCTAAGCCCAGGCTCATGACATCTGCTCCAGGTTGTACATTTAATATTCTGTTTTTAGGTGACTCTTTTTTCTCTATCCTCATTCCTGAACCTGACTTACTTTGCCTGGCCCTCATTATCTTTCATCTAGATTATTGTATTTCCTTCCTGACAGTGCTCACAGCTTCTCATTTTCACATTCTGAGATTCAATACATATGTTATTTAAACAAAACTGATCATATTTCTTTCTGGATTAAAAAGATGCAATGGACTGTATTGTCATTGTGATAAATTATAAATTTCATAATCTTGGCTAACCTTCCTGGTCTTTTTCTTACATACTTTCTTCCTGTATACAATGCTCATCACAAACCATTCACTCTTTTCCATATGCACCATGTTCTTTCAGCTTTCCATCCATGCATATATGAATCTGTGTGCCCTTTCCACTTACAGAAGGGCCATCCAGTAGACCTAGGTCAAACATCTCTGCCAGAGGGAAGTCTCCGTTAAATTTTTTGTGTATAGTTACCAACTCCCTGATTTGTGCATCTCTCTTCTTCCTAGAACATCAAGTCTTATAAGGGCAGGATTTGTGGTTTACTGCTGTATCTCTCAAGTCTAGACCTGTTCTTGGTTTAATGTAGATGCGCAATAACTGCTTGTCCAGTGAATAAAAAATTCCCTAACCCATGTGGCAGAATCTGGAACATAACAAATACGTTAAAATGCCTATTTAATGCTTCTCTCTACTTTGCTTCTAAATATTTTGCTAACTTTAGATGCCCCATTATAATTTCTCATATAATACTCTACAGACTTTCAGTTGTGGTGAGGTAACTTGTGTGACCTTGAGAATCACAATATCTTGTTCATGGATATTCAAATAACTTCTTATTTGATAACCTAGACCCAGAGTTGGCCCTACTCATATTTTCCAGTCTGACAGGTATTTACTTAACTTTGAGCATGATCGAGGATTTATATGGAAATAAAGTAGCTACATTTTATTTAAAAGCCTTTATAAACAAATGAATTGAATAAAGATGGCCAAAGTACATTAAAATAATTTTTAAAAACCCCTATACCATCCTTTCTATATGGCCTGTGTTGTTTGTGAATGCAAAATCAAGCATGTAAAAACACAGCACAACAAAAATAATAAAAGGTGATTTACTTCGTTTTTTGGATGGAGTGCATAAAAAAGTGAAAAAAACTAACTTTCCATCTGTGTTAGGTTGTTCCTCCATTGCTATAAAGAAATAGCCAGCTGAGACTGCGTGATATACAAAGAAAAGGTTTAATTGGCTCACAGTTCTGCAGGCTTTACAGGAAATGAGGTGCTGGCAACTGACTGCTGAAGAGGCTTCAGGAAGCTTACAATCATGGAGGGAGGTGAAGAGGGAGCAGGCATGTCGCATGCAAAAGCAGGAGCAAAGGGGTGAGAGAGAGTCGAGGGGCAGTTTCACCCACTTTTCAATAACCAGATCTCATGAGAACTCACTATCACAACAAGCCATGAGGGGTCCTGCCCCATGACCCAAATACCTTCCACCAGGCACATCTAATATTGGGGATTACATTTCAACATAAGATTTAGGTGAAGACAAATATCCAAACTATATCGCCATCTCTTTAATGCTACACTTAAGATTTTACAGCAGGGCTGTCTAAAATGGTTTGCTTTTTCTCTCTCAGGTTGGCCATACATAGCAACAAAGTCAACAAAGTGGTTGAAAGTTAAGTCTCCTTTGATGACAGAACAAAAAGTTTTATTGGATAAATATTTTAGGCCTTCCTAAGTTCACCTCTCTTCTGATTGAATTTTAATTGAAAATCAATTACATTCTTTACTAATGAAGTATTATTCTTACAATGAGAGGGCCGAAAAAGCATTGATAGGTATTAGTCGTATTGAACAGTTTTTTTTTTTTTTTTTTTTTTTTTTTTTGAGATGGAGTCTCGCTCTGTCGCCCAGGCGGGAGTGCAGTGGCGCGATCTCGGCTCACTGCAAGCTCCGCCTCCTGGGTTCATGCCATTCTCCTGCCTCAACCTCCCGCATAGCTGGGACTACAGGCGCCCGCCATCACGCCTGGCTAATTTTTTTGTATTTTTAGTAGAGACGGGGTTTCACTATGTTAGCCAGGATGGTCTCGATCTCCTGACCTCGTGATCCGCCCGCCTCGGCCTCCCAAAGTGCTGGGATTACAGGCGTGAGCCACTGCGCCCGGCCTGAACAGTTTTTCATATGCTTTTTGGCCATTTGTATGCCTACTTTTGAGAAATGTCTATTCAGGTCTTTTATTCATTTTTTAATTGACTGTTTTCTGGCTATTGAGTTGTTTGAGTTCCTTATATGTTTGGATATTAATCCCTTGTCAGATGTATTGTTTGTTGTATGAACTTTGAAGTAATGAGGTCTCACCCATTCACTGTTGTTATGAGCTGCCTTCCCAAAGCTGACAGCTTTGTCAAAATTGAATCTTTCTAGGTATAAAAATAGAATACCACATCTTTAATTCTAGATCTGTGCAAGATGCCAACATGGTTAGCTTGTCACAGTTGTTCTTCCTTTACTTTTAATATGTTTATTTCTGTATGTTCTTACTTCAAGTAGTTGGGGCTCACTGTTATCTGACAAAATATAATTATTATGATGCTGACCAAAATGGAAATACTTTAATGACTTTGATTTGTCTTTAATTAATAGACATTAATTTTTAGAGAAGTTTTATGCTTATGAAAATTGAGTGGAAATTACAGAGTTCCCATCTACTCCTTCACCCTCCAACACAATTTTTTTCATTAACACATTACATTACTGTGGTACAGTTGTGATAACTGATAAACCACTATTGTTACATCATTATTAAGTCTATAGTTTACAGAAGGGTTAACTGTTGGTGTTATATGTTTTATGGCTTTTGATAAATGTTTAATGACATATATCCTCCATTACAGCATCACGTAGCATCATTTCACTGCCCTAATAATCCCATGTGCCCCACCTATCATCCCTTTCTATCTCCTCTATACTCCTGGCAACCATTGATTTTTTTTACTGTTTTTATAGTTTTTTTCTTTTCCAGAATGACTTTAACTTTTACCAGTGAATGTGGGGGAGTTGCTTGCGAAGGAATCAAGATCATTCTTTGGTTGATAACAAGTTATTTTTTGACAATTAAAATCTCTTATTTAAAATAAATTGTTTAAAAGATTAATTTATGATTGCACTATTCTCAGGTGATGTGTGGGTTACTGCTGTCTATGAGAAGTCACCCAGTATCTTGATATTTTATTTTCAATTATGACTTATACAGTGTTCTTCTGGCAAAACAGTTTAGTGTATTGACGTTGATAGAATTGGAAACATACCAACCTTAGGTATTTAATTTTTTTGGTGAAACTAAGAGATATCTTAGAAAAAGTGAATGTAATATCTGTATGCGTAAATTTCACAACTATTTGGGAGATGCTGTAGGTTTTGAATTTGATCTGAAATGTAATTTTCTGCCAAATTGCCATAGTGTTACTTCCCTTCTTCCTCCCTCTCTTCTTCTCTCCCTCTCTCCTTTCCTTCTTTCCTTCTTCCTTCCCACATCATTTTTTGCTCCATAAATGTTTATTTAAAAATTAATGTCATTATTTGCTTCCCTGCCTCCTATCTTTCATCCCTGCTATTCTTTTAACAGATATTGACTTAATGCTTATTAATACAAATAAGTAATACAAATATGATGATATCTAAAATCTCTCCCAGCTCTGACTTTCTGATCCACCTACTTTTAGTAATTCCACTGCCACTGTGCTCATTCAAGCCACCATTGTCTCAGCTTATTTTACTGAAATAGGCTTTAGACTGGTCTCTTTACACTCTTGCCACCTCTTCAGTCTTCTCAGTGTCTTGCATCATTCTTTAAAAGTATTAATTGGATAGCAACACTTTACGTCCCTCAAAATCTTTTAATCACTCCCCATTACAATTAGAACAAAATCTTAAAATAGGGTTCACAATTCTGTCTAACCTGACTCCCAGCCATTACTCTAGCCTCATCTGACCCCAGATTTGTAGGTTTTGACTCTTCTTTCAGTTGTTGAATCATCTTGCTCCTTTGCCACTCCACATCATTTTGTGTGCTACTTCCTAAGTCTACAAAGCTCTTCCTTTCTTCCCATTCTCTAGCCAGATCCCCTCATCTGAATAACACCTGCCAGGTTTTCAAATGTTAACTCAAAGTCACGTCCTCAGAAAAAAATAACACTCTCCTGTCATATTATATAATATGTTGTGATTTTATTTTATACATACATCTTTTGTAATTATATATTCACTTTTGTGATTATTTGGTTATATATTATATATAGTATACATACCTTTTAGTATACTATATATACTATATACTATTATGGAAAAAAGTATATATATAGTATATATATAAAGTATATATTAGAAAATGGTTACAGAAAAAAGTTAATCCAATAATCATAAATATATGTGTGTGTGTGTGTGTATATATGTATAAATTCCATGCAGACTGGCCTATATTTGCTTCTGAAATTTGAATTTGACTTCAAGATTAAACTCGGCAGAGTGCTTATAATCAATATGACAACATAGGCAATATATCTTTATTGAGTGGAAGAATAAGTGGCTATTTCCTTCAAGAAATCTTTTTTATTAAATAATCAATTATTTCAGTTTTTTGCTAGTCAGGATAGTTTAGTAGTATTTATAATTAGTATTACTAAGTGGTAGATCATGTTTAGTGAGTAACAAATTAACTTTATTTGCTAGTAGGTAAGTGCAAATAAATGTTAGGGGTGATTTCCTAGTCCATGGACTATTCCTATCTTAAAAAATGAAGTGTTTTTTTTTTGTTTGTTTGTTTTTTGTTGTTTTTTTGCTATTTATTTGTGCTGTATTGTTACTTTTTCTCAATTTCTGAGATTCATAAAGAGTGTTGTTCTAATTTTTAAATGTCTTGGCTGTGCAGTTAAGAATATCTTTTAAGTATCAACACTGTCTAAATGAAATAAATCTAAAACATTAGTGAAAATAATGCTTATATTTTGAACCAAAAGCAAATAAAAACATCTTCAGTTGAATGTGTGCTTTGCTGAACACTTTTATATCCTTCTCTATAGACTGCATGAGTCCACTGTTTTTCTGGTACTTGATTTCTTTTTTTTTTTTTTTATATGTTGTAATAGTTACATTGCAAACTCTACTTTGGATAAAGGAGAAAGAATAAAAACACAGTTTAGTTCACTCATCTCTGTTCTCCTTCCTGCCTTCGCACCACTGTGATGTTCCCTGCGGCTCTTCTCCCCTCCCGCAGATCAATATTTCTTGTCTTAGTTTAATGAACACTCCTACATTGATCTCTCTCAGGTGCTGTGCTGTGCTATTTTATGACAGGTTTCTTGGTTACAACTCCTTCTTAGCTAAGTCAGTGGAGCACCCTGCCATTCCATACCCAATACAGGCTGCAACAATAGGACCTTTATTCATCATAGGTTAATGTGTGATTTTTTTCCCTTTCTTTGAAAGGAATAAATATATACACTTTTTATTTAATTCTTTAACTTCGTTTTTTGGTTACCTTCTTTAAAGAATTATAAAAACAACTTAAGAATGGTATGCAAAAACAAAGATAAAGAAAGCCAGGAATCTTTAAATCTTCTGAAACACTTTCTTACAAACCGAAAGTTAGAATATCTTTGTTAGTTATTTTCATTCACTTTACGTCTTGTTACCACGGTAGCAATTCATTGAATAATCCCAGTCTCCAGAAAGATAAACTAGAGGTAACAGTATCTGACAAGTAACTCTCATGTCCAAAGACAATGCTCTTATCTTTATTGTTCTGTGCTGGTGGCAAGAGAGAAATAGAGAATGGGTGGAGGGCACAATAAACTCAAGGACGGTGTCTCTTGATCTCCAATTTTAGTAAGTTCTCATGCTTTTATGCCTTTTTTTCTCATTTTGCACTGTGTATGATTGATTCACTAAGCAACTGCCTACTCTTAAGACATATTAAGTCAATTTTATCTTCTGTTTCGTGTTTATCTGGTTTACCTATCCTTGCCTTGTGTGCCTCCAGAAAATTTAATCAAATAACCACACAAATAAATATGTAATTACAAAAATAAGTATAAAATAGAAACAAAAGATATCATTAAATTCTATAATATGAGAGTGTAATATATTCTGATACTTTTTCCTGAAGATGTGACTTTTGAGTTAATATTTCAAAAAATGATATGCCCTACTCAGATGAGGGGATCTGACTAAGGAAGGGGAAGAGAGGAGAAGAGGGGGGCGGAACTTTGTAGAGTTAGGAAGCAGCACACAAAATGATCCAGAGTGGCAAAGGAGCATGATGATTTCACAGCTGAAAGAAGGGCCAACGCCCACAAAAATGGGGCCAGATGAACCTGAAATAGTAGGTGGGAATCAGTTTAGACAAAATCATGAACTTTATGTCAAGATTTTATTCTAATTGCAATGGGGAGTGATTAAGAGATTGTGAAGGATATGAAGAGTGACTGTCCAATTAATATTTTTAAAGAATGCTGCAACATGTTAAAAAGACTGAAGAGGCAGCAAGAGTGTTTGTAAAGAGACAAGTTTAAAGGCGATTTAAATTACGGTTGGAATCCCATGTAAAATTTTTCATGTACTATGAATCTGTCTTAAGCTAACTGATAACTCAGTTTTCTTTTCGTTGTTGTTTTGTGCTCCTTCTTCTAATATATTGTTGGTAATTACATTTTGTTGTTAATTTTCTTAAAAAAAAACAAAAAAAAAAAAAACAAACTGCAGTTGGGAATACCAGCAAGTATGACCCACTCAACAAGGAGAAGGCCAACCTGTCTGAATTTGCAGCAAAAATAAGGATCAATTCCAGGATTCTGATTAAATGTTGATCAGTACTAGAAAGCCACAAAAACTCAACATCAACATTGACTTCTCAATTTTTTTCCCAGCAAAATTAAAAAATCTATCAAAATCTTTCAAAACGTTCTCGCAGCTTCCATTGCTTTCTATTCCATTTCCATCCTATTTCTAGTCTATTTCCATTCCATTCTATCACCATTTTTTCCCCTCTGGGATAGCACACAAGGGTCTTAATCTGATTTCACATTTACCTTTGAAAAGACTAATTTCTACCCAGCAGCCAGGATGATCTCTTAAAACTGAAGTTGGATTATATCACTTCTTTCTGCAGAGCAATCTATTGATTTCCAAGTCAACATCTATATAAGGGCCAATAAATTCCTTCATGGTCTAGACTATTCTTACCCCTCTGAGCTGATCTTGTCTTACTCCATCCTCAATTGGTATATCCAGATGCACTTTGTTTCCTTGCTCTGGCTCCAAATACAGCCAATACAATTTCACGGTAGGATTTGCACTTACTGTTACCTCTGCCTCAAAAGCATTTCCAGTTGCTTTCCACAGGGCTCAATCCTTCCTTTCTCGCAGGTTTTTATTCAAAGGTCAGCTGATCACTGAGGCCTTTCCAATGAACCTATTCTAAGTTTCACTCATGTTTAGCCCCATTTCATTCCTTTCCTATGCTATTTCTTTGGTTTATTTTCTGTCTTCTCCAATTAGAATGTAAGCTCCTTGAAGGCAGTGTTTTTTTCTATTTAGTTTATATATGCAGCATGCAGAGCACAGCCTGCTACGTGACACTTAATAAACTGTGTTGAATGAATAAAATGCCATGATTAATAGTGTTTTTAATGGGACAATTCTCTTGGCACATCATAGAGATGGATCCCAACTCTATGACCTGCTGGGCAAGGGAAGCATGGTTACGGCTTCTAAGAGCTCTCCTGAGAAAGTAGTACCCATATGTTGGGTGTTGTTAGTTCAGGTTTGTAAATTCTGTGTGGTAGTTTGAGAGAAAATAAGGGTAAGGATCTAAGGGTACTGGGATCTACCACTGATATCAATCCTTGGAACACTTCCAACCCAGATCAATTCTCTAGTCATGTCTTTTCTGTCAGTATTAATTGTTGGCTTTTTCTTTGTCTCTGCCCATTTTTTTTTTCCTACAACGCACATCTTTCCTCATTAGCCTATTGTGAAATAGAGTGCTATTTCATAGCTGTTTTACTAAATGCTGAAATCAAGTTCAATATATTATTTCCGTGGAGAATTGTTAGAGGAGGTGAGAAGAAATATTTTTAATGAAAATAACAAGTAATCTCATCCTTCATTTTACCCTGACCTCCAATTAAAAAAAATTAAATTTTTAGTCACATTTTTAGTACCTATTTCCCGTTTCATTTGATATGATGATGTCACCAAAGAAACTGACCTACCTGGAGATCTAGGGAATGTCTGCTCTAAAACATTTTCTTACATCTCTCGTCAATATACAATGAATTTTGTAGCAATTTAATGAGAGAGAGAAAGAGAGGGAGAGAGAATAGAATTTGAAACCATACATACATACATAAAAAAGGATATGCCCATTTCTGCCATCTACAAGCCATATTGACTTTGGGAAGCTACCATATTTTTTTGAGCCTCAGTTTTCTCTTTTAAAGATGGGCATAATGATACTACCTTGCAGGGTTTGCATGAGGATTAATGTAAATGAGAAATGTAAGTGTAACTGGAGATATAAACATCCTTGGCACATACCCTTGCTCTAAAAGTCTTAGTTTTTTAGAATTTTTAGTTGTTTCCTTTTCCTTTATTTAAGCACATAGTGAATATTTGCTTGTTTTGTTCCAGGCATGTAAGCTGCAAAAATGCATGTACACAGCCTTGGATGTCCTTATTCTACTCCTAGACACTTCAGATTCAGTTCTAATTCTGCCTAGATCTGGAATTGCTCTCATCTCCTCTTTTTTTCATAAGTGAACTGAAAATCTATTTTTTTTATGTTTTAATGAGTTCATCATACTGCATGCCTGTATTCAGATCCAATGTATGAGTCACTTTGAAAAATAGCTAATTTCTATAAAATAATTGATTATTAAAAAAAACTTTTGTATACTCGAAAATGTCCTTGCTTATTTCTTAGCTGAATTGAAATACATCTTCTTATAATTTAGTTTCTCCCTTCACTGATCATAAATGATTATACACATACTGGATATTTTTTTCTCTCCCTGACAATTCATTACATTGAATGGCACATGCAATATCCCACCTGTCTTTCTAAAGGGACATCAATATTGGCCTACTTTGATTGAACTAGCTAGATCAGCAATTCATTAACCTGTAACACACTAGGCCTGTTGTTTCATTACTGCTCCCTTAAAGCTTCTCTGTTAGTTAGAAATAACTAAAGTTTCTAGTTTTCTGCTTATATATTTAGCTTTATAAAATACAATGGTTTTCTCTCTTAAACAAGTGCTACACCGTGGCCTCTTGATACAAGTCTATAAGAAAATCTGCCAGTTAATACATGATGCTGAATAAACAATAAACGTCTTACATATTTTTTTCTTTGTACCTTATTGCATTTCCCCTGTCTTCTTACATTTTACATTATTTTCCTTCTTTCTATCTCTCATATTTAATTAGGTTGTGGGTTGAAATGGAATCCAAGAGATTATTTTCCTCTTTGTCATCTTGATAAGAAATTGTCCCTTTTTGGTGTGGTTGAACGTGATGGTGGAATAAATCATCAGATGCTCCTTGGTACTCGGAGTAGATATGTGAGTTATAACATCAGCTGATATTTGTAAATGCAGTTGGGTATCTTCTACCACTTCATTCTTACTGTATATCTTTTCTCTCTTCTTCTTTGCTATATCAAAATTATTTTTCTTATAAATGTCTATTGAGAATCATACCATTGCTCCTTAATAGCCTTTATTCTGTTTTATAAAATCACATTTTATAATTTTGAGACAATTGTAGGTTCACATACCATTTTAAGAAATAATACAGAGAGATTTTGTACACCCTTTACCCAGTTTCCTCTCATGGTAACCTCTTGCAAAACTAGTATGATACTGCAACCAGGATATTGACTGATACAATCAAGATGCAGAACATTTGCACCACAAGGAGGATTCCTTATCTTGCTCTTTTACACTCACACCCACTACCTTCGAACTCCCACTCCCCATGTAACTACTGGCAATCCTGTTCTCCATCCTATAATTTTGCCATTTCAATCATTTTATATAAATGGAATCACACAGCGTGTAACCTTTGTGACTGTCTTTTTTCGCTAAGCATTGTTCTCTGGAGATTAATTCAGGTTGCTGCAGGAGTCCATTCCTTTTTAGTGCTGAATAATTGTTCTCTGGAGATTAATTCAGGTTGCTGGAGTAGTCCATTCCTTTTTAGTGCTTAATAGTATCTCACAGTACAGGTACATCACAGTTTCACCATTCACCTATTGAAGGACATCTGGCTTGTTTCCAGTTTGTGGCTATATATATATCTATATATACACACACACATATATATATATATACACACATATATATAATAAAATATGAATTCGTGTTCACACAAAATTATGTACGTGAATTCTATAATAATGCTATATAATAATGCTATTATAGACATTCATGTATATATTTTTGTGTGAACATGAACTCATATTTCTCTAGGGTAAATGTGAAAGAGTATAATTGCTGGTTGTATGATAGTTTATGCTTAGTTTTCAAATAAACTTAACATATTTTCTCCAGTAGTATATGAGAGATCGTTTCTCTGTATTCTTATTAACATATAAGAATATGCTTGCTTTACTTTACCTTTTTACATTATTGTTTTTATCTAAAATTACCACACATTATACAAGCTAGCTCTCATTTACTGAGTTGCCACTTAAAAGTAGCTTTTAAATTTTCATTTGGGAAAACTACGGTCTTGTCAGAATTTTGCCTCGGGATGCTAATATTTTGAAATGACATTAACCTTTACAAAATTAACTTATACATTAAGGGAATGTAAACAAAACTTGAGGCAGGAACCTTTTATTTTCTTTAGTGCTAGAAAAAAAAGCTCAAACATTTTAAAATACACTAATTTTTAAAAAGAATATACCGAATAAACTTGTTACAAGTAACTTTTATTGCAAATTTCTGCAAATAGCTTATCATCTACTTCTACTAAAACTTTCTCTAATACTTGTTCCCCTAACTGGATGTAATTTCTTCTTGTGAACTGTCATACCATTTCTTCTTTTCTTTTTTTAAAAATGGATTTTGACATAGAAAAATCTGTACATAATGAATGACATTTAGGTAGCATCCCATGCTACAGTGAACATAGGGGAGAAGGTATCTTTTCAGGATCATAATTTTATTCCCTTTGGATATATATCCACATGTGAGATTGAGGGATCATATGGCATACCTGAAACTATAAGACATCTAGGAGAAAACTTAAGGAAAAATATTCTAGACAATGGCCTTGGTAATTATCTCTTGGAAATGGCACCAAAATCACAAGCATAAAAAAGCAAAAATAGACAAGTGGGATTACATAAAACTAAAAAGCCTTGGCACATCAAAGAATATAATCAACCAAATGCAACCTACAGAATGGGAGAAAATATTTGCAAGCCATATATCTGATAAAGGGTTAATATCCAAAATATGTAAGGAACTCCTACAGCTCAATAGCAATAATTATCATAATCATAATCATAATATGCTGACTAAAAAATGGACAAATAACTTGAAGAGATATTTATCCAAAGAACATATATAGATGGTAAGAAAAGTTGCTCAACATCACTAATCATCAGGGAAATGCAAATTAAAACCACAATGTGATATCACTTCACACTGGTTAGAATGGCTTTTATGAAAAAAAAAATAGATAACTAATGTTGGCAAAGGTGTGAAGAAAATGGAACCCTTCAACACCGTTGGTGGGAATGTAAATTGGTGCAGCCACTGTGAAAACTATATGAAAGTTTGTCAAGAAACTAAAACTAGAACTATCATGTGATAGTTGATATTGTAATTGGCAGGGGGAGAGGATAAGGAGACAGATATATATCAAGTGATACATTTTATCTCTGGATGAAAACTATGGAGACATCCTCAACTGAGTGACGTGATGAGGAGTTTGAGCTGCCTGTTAGCTGTCCAGGACTAGAGAGTAATATATACAGAGAGTTTGGCGGGAGATTTAGAATACAGATGTAGATTTTAAATATATTATTTTAAATATATTAGCTTAATATTAGCTTGGTTGTGGCTGAAACTATGAGGCTTGTTTGTCATCCAAGGAATATATTTCTAGAAAGAAGAGAAAAGTTTCTAAGGCAGATTATGAGGGGGTGCAAAATCACATTTAAAGGAATGTATATGAAGAACATCTACAAAATTCCTTGGGGAAGAGCAATCAGAAAGATAGGGAGACAGACAAATGATGTCTTAAAAGACAGGAGAATTTCAGAAAGGGACTGGTCAATGATGCTAAATATTTTGGGTCAAGTTACAAATCAAATGATTTCTTTTTGATCAATGAAGACAATCACTTCCCTTAAGAAAGGTAGATGTATTTTAAAAAGCAATACGACAATAACTTCATAAATTTTTTTCTCTTCTTCAGAAGGAAGGTGAAAAAGTCTCCTATAAGTGAATGATGATTACCTGTGGAATACTCAATCACAGTCAGATGTAGTAACTGATATCTACCTAGAGTGGAAGTAAAGATAACTTGCTAAGAAAATAGGGCAATTCATTGCAAATTGAAATGACATAGACCCAAGTCTCAATTAGTAACTTGCTTGAATGAAAACTGGAATCCTTTTGACTAAATATATTTAGCCTAAATATGCTTAGATAAAAAGAGGAAAAAGATAAGTTTTAGTCATCTCAGGGATAAGTTGTTGGTAATAGAAAATAGAAAAGAGGCAATGGCAGTAAATGATTCCATGGTTTATAGAGGTTAGACCAGGTTTTGGTTTCATCTGAAAATTAAAAGACTCTCCTGATCCTTAGCTGCATGCGACTCCAAATTCTCAGGTGAGGGATATCCATAGACTGTCATAATCCCTGCTGGCCTGATCTGAGTTATACACAGATATGATATGGCTTGGGAAAATCATTGGCATTTCAGAATACATCTCTGTATCTTCTGTATTTTATTTCTTACTTCTGGTCTCCATTTCTGAATACAATTTTTAGGCAAGTGGTAATATGAAGATCATAAAATAAAAGGACAGTTTTCTGGTCTCTTAATTTAGAAGAAACCCTTGAGAAAATTCCAAAGGTCTTGAACTGATAAAATGAATATATAACAAGGGAATCTGAGTGCGGTTTGGGCCATGATTTTCTCCAGGAGCAGATGGTTGAGTTAAGAAAAATCGTCATTCTTAGTCAATCCTGTGAAATCTTGAAGGATGCTGGCCCTTATGCTGGATAGCCTTATGCTGGATACCCTTTTGCATAAGGTTTGCTAAAGCCACTCTGAGACATGACTTGGAATAATGTTTGGTTTTTAATATAAAGTATTTTTTTTTTCAATGCCTGTTAGTAGTTTAGGACAAGGGCACAAGTTAAATGCTGATATGATTGTAGTTGGATAAGCTGTCATTAATATAATTATATGATATTTCTATCTCACACTCACAAAAATCTTACCAGCATGCCACAGTGAGAGGTAGCAAGCCATAATAAAAATGTTTGCAATATGTAATTAAAACTGAATTCAAATATTGATTTTTGTTTACACTGTGGCTTAAACATAGTAGGTAAATTCTCTGAATTTAAAATATTTATAGTGTGAATGTGTCTACAGAGATCACGAGTACTAGATTGCATAAAATAATCTATTACAGTGATTGGCACACAGTAGGACTCTAATGAAGGCCATTTACTTTCTGATATCTCCTTTTTTCACTCATAATCTCTTCTTTTTGTTGTCTTGTTCCGTCTCTTCCTCATCCCTTCCCTCCCTGCCTCCTTTCTCTGTTTCTTTCTCTTACTCCCTTCCTGTGCTCCTTCCTTCCTATTTATTGTTCTTCCTTCCTCCCTTTCTTCTCTTTCTTTCTCTCTTTTTCTTCTAAATCATTATGCAATTCTTACTCTATGATCAAAGTCCTACACTATCTTTTTCAAGTCTTTCCGACCATATCACCCTCTTTTAATCAGCATGAACATTTCATTCCAGGAAAGACAATTTATTCACTGCTCTCAAGCATGGTTTTCTCTTTTGTGACACTATATTTTTGCTCATGTAATTCTCCTTAACAGGAATGTCTTCACCATCCAAATGTTGTAGTATAAACTAGAATTCCACTCTACCTATTGGTTTTTTAAGAAATCATTTCAAGGCAGTCTTGACAAAACAACCAACCAAACATACAAGCAAGTAAACTTCTCTGCTCTTTTGGAACTCCTACAATGATATACCCTTCATTTCTAACTCAGTTTGATTTGCATCATTATTTGATTCATCAAATAAAATTTAAACATAAATTATATGTATATTTTTCTTTCATCCACTCATCCATGTATACATCAATGTCTATTCGTTCAAGCTGCTAAAACAAAATATCTCAGACTAGGTAATTTATAAACAACAAAAATGTATTGCTCATAGATGTGGAGGATAGAAATTCAAGATCAAGGCACCAGCAAATCATTTTCTCTTGAGGGTTTGGTCTCTGCTACATACACAGCACCCTCTTGCTGCATCTTTATATGGTGGAAAGGACCAATGAATTTCCTCGGGTCTCCTTTAGAAGGGCACAAATCCCACTTATGAATGTGAAGTCCTCACAACCTAATCAATTTACAAAGATCCCACCTCTTAATACTATTGCATTCAGTATTAGACATCAGTCTATAAATTGTGGAGGCTTGGAGGAAGAGTAAACATTCAGACCATAACAATCAGAAGAAAGAAAATCATATTTTTCCAGAAGGAAAAATTACTGTGGATAACAGAAAGCAAGAGAACTACCATTGTAATACTTTCTGAAGTTGCAGTTATGCTGACACAATAGTGAGGTGTGAAACTGATAACTATGGTTATGGAGATACCTCTAGAACATGCCTTAAGATAATAGTAATAGGGCATCTGATTTCAGACCAGAAGCTGAGATATCTTATGGATATCCTCTTACTAAAAATCAATACCTAATTTTTTCCAAATCCTGATACGTAAGTAGATTTGCCCATATACCTCTTTTATAAGTTGGTGCTAGCTTCAATAATGCCGATTATAAATGATGTCTTTATATTTTCCTCTTAGGAATTGATATTTTGAGTTTATAATAATATTTACCAGAATATTTTTTTGTTAAAGTAAAGATATCTTACTTTTTAGAGAATATAATTTTGTAGTGTATTGAGTTTCTCAGGGATGGATGATAAATAAACACTAAACACCACTATTCCCATTGTCCCCTTCTGTTTTTGTATAGGCAGACATGCATTCAACGCTTATAATGGTATTTGATTTATAGTCAAATGAAGTGTTTTTCCTTCATGTAACCAAGGTGTATTAACGGTGCACACAAATAAAATTCGAATCAAGGTAAGATTGATCACATCTTATTTATATATGCCTGGCTTCAGTTCAGCTAGAATATAAAAGAATCTTATTTTATAAAAAATCATTTTCAGTTACTGTTTAAAGGTTGTTGCATAGCAACTAATTGTTCATGGAGCACTACCTAATAATATTTGACCCATGTTGCATTACATCTATTTTTTAAAATTTAAATTCTATTTCCTAAAGAATTAAGGTAAATAATTACAGTGACCTGAACATTTTAAAGATAAAGGTTCATACATGTAAATTAATATTGATGAAAGTTCTATTCACAACATTAATTTTTTTCTAGACATGCATGTCACCTTAATAGTGTTTTAATTCATAATGAGACTAAAACAATTTTTTTTAGCTGAGTTTTATAGGTCAACCTCAGGAGTAAGATTTGATTGATAGCTCACCAACTGACCAAGAATTTCTTAGCAAAATAATTCCTAAAAAAATAGGTAATGGTTGACATTTCTATTTTAAGTTTCTAGTGTTTTAATGCTTTGAGAAACATTTGTTATTCTATTGCATATTTCTAATTTAAAACCTTGGAATTGTATTTGGGTTTAGTAACAAAACCGCTCAATTTTCTTGCTAGAAAAATCCGAATATTAATACATTTATTTTTATTCACAAGGTTATGATACAATGTTTTCATAAAGGTAAAATATCAAGAGGGTTTGATTCACACCTCCAACATTTACTAGCTAGCAATGTTATTGTTAGGCAAATTGATGTTTTAGCATAAGTTATGAGTTCTATATATGAAGATAGCACCTACCAAACTGGGTGGAAGTTGTGGAGTTTAAGCATGATAATCCATGCTTCTTACAGTGCTTGACATATGGCATATGATTAAGTCATATTATACCTAAATTCTAAATTTCATTTCAGATATATCAAGTTATTTTTATTTACAGAACATTTTGCTGTTACTATTATTTTCCATCTGGAGTTTTGGTAAAGAGTGGTGACCTTGTATTTTTGATGGGATTCTGGATTCTTAGAATCCTCATGGGAAGCAGCACTTCTTTATTTCTTCTTACTTTTTCCAATGCTGATAGGTTAAGGGGAGCTAGAACTCTCTCCTTTATGTTATAGTAGGAGGTAGGAGAGTGTAGCAGCAGTTCATAGCTTCCTTCCTCAGAGGCAGAGACCAATCAATGCAGGTGGCAGATTATGTAAAATAAACATTGATTCCAGCATGGTAGTTACATAATATAAGTGTATTAATCTGTTCTTGCACTGCTGTAAAGTAATACCTGAGACTGGGCTATTTATAAAAACATGAGAGGTTTAATTGGCTCATGGTTCTGCAGGCTGTACAGGAAGCATAGCAACTTCTGCCTCTGGGAGGCCTCAGGAAAATTACAATTATGGCAGACGGTGAAAGAGAAGCAGGCACATTTTACATGAACAGAGCAGAAGCCAGAGAGAGAGTGGGGAGGTGCCACATGCTTTTAAACAACAAGATATTACAAGCACTCGCTCAGTATCATGAAAGCAGCATCAAAGGGAAAGTCTGCCCCCATAATTCAATCACCTCTGATACCAGGCCCCACCTCCAGCATTAAGGAATACAATTCTACATGAGATTTGTCAGAGACACAGATGTAAACCTTATCATTCCACCCCTAGCCTCTCCCAAATTTTATGCCCTTCTCATAGCAAAATTCAATCATGCCTTCCCAATAAACCCCAAAGTCTTAACTCCTTTCAGCATTCTCCCCAAAGTCCAAAGTCCAAAGTCTCATCTGAGAAAAGACAAGTCCTTTCCACCTATGAGCCTGTAAAATAAAAAAAAAACCAAGTTAGTTACTCCTAAGATACAATGGCGCTATAGGCATTGGGTAAATACTCCCATTCCAAAAGAGAGAAATTGGCTAAAAGAAAGGGGCTACAAGTCCCATGTAAGTCTGAAACCCAGCAGAGCAGTCATTAAACATTAAAGCTCTAAAATAATCTCCTTTGACTCCATGTCCAAAATCCAGGACAAACTGGTATGAAAGATGGGCTTCCCAGGCCTTGGGCACCTCTGTCCTTTTGGCTTTGCAGGGTTCCATCCCCATAACTGCTTTTACACTCTGGTATTAAGTGCCTGTGACTTTTTCAGATGTGTAGTGCAAGCTGTCAGTGGATCTACCATTCTGGGGTCTGGAGGATGGTGGCCCTCTTCTCACAGCTCCACTAAGCAGTGCCCCAGTGAGGCTGCTGTATGGGGGCTCCAACCCCACATTTTCCTCTCCACACTGTCCTAGTAGAGGTTCTCCAGGAGGCATCTACCCCTGCAACAGGCTTCTTCCTGGACGTCCAGGCTTTTCCATACACCGTCTAAAGTCTGGGAGGAGGCTCCCAGGCCTCGACTCTTGCATTTTGTGCACCCGAAGCCTTAACACTACATGGAAGCCACCAAAGCTTATAGCTTGTACCCTCTGAAGCAGTGGCCTGAGCTGTATCTGGCCACAGCTGGAGCTGGAGCCACATGGATACAGGGAGCAGTGTCCCAGTGCTGTGCAAGGCAGTGGGGCCCTAGGCCTTGCCCATAAAACCATTCTTCCCTTGTGGGCTTCTGGGCCTGTGATGGGGAAGGCTGCCATGAGGGTCTCTGAAATGCCTTCAAGGCCTTTTCCCCATTGTCTTGGATATTAGCACTTGGCTCTTTTTTAATTATACAAATTTTGCAGCTGACTTTAATTCCTCCCCTGAAAATGGGCTTTTCTTTTCTACCACATGGACAGGCTGCAAATTTTTCAAACTTTTACACTCTGCTTTCTTTTTAAACATAAGTTCTAGTTTCAGATCGTTTATTTGCTCATGTATATGAGAATAGGCTATCAGAAGCAGCCAGATCACATCTTAAACCCTTTGCTGCTTATAAATGTCTTCCACCAGATACACTAAATTATCACTCTCAAATTTAAAGTTCCACAGATCCCTAGGACACAGTGCCACCAGGCTCTTTGCTAAAATATAGCAAAAGTGGCATTTACTCCAGTTGCCAGTAAGTTCCTTACTTCCATCTGAGACCTCCTCAGCCTGAACTTTATTGTCCATATCATTATCCGCATTTTGGTCACAACAACTTAACTACTTAAGTCTTTAGGAAGTTCCAAAGTTTCCCTCATTTTCCTGTCTTCTGAGCTCTCCACACTCTTCCAGTCTCTGCCTATTACCCAGTTTCAAAGTTGCTTCCACATTTTCGGGTATCGTTATAGCAATGCCCTACTCTTTGGTACTGATTTTCTGTATTAGTCTGTTCTGGCACTGCTATAAAGAAATACCTGAGAGTGAGTAATTTACAAATAAAAGAGATTTAATTGGGTTGTGATTCTGCAGGCTGTACAGGAAGCATATAGCAGCTTCTGTTTCTGGGGAGGACTCAGGAAACTTACAATCATGGCACAAGGCGAAGGAGAAGCAGGCACATTTTACATGGCTGGAGCAGGAGCAAGAGAGAGATGGAGACGGTGCCATGTACTTTCTCACAAGCACTCACTACTGTCACAAGAGCAGCACTGAGAGGAAAATCTGGCCCCACGATTCAATCACCTCCCACCACTACCCCCTCCAATACTGGGGATTCAATTCAAGATGAGATTTGCACAGGGACACAGATCCAAACCATATAATTGGGTTGGTGTACCAAATTTTCAGAAGGAACAAAAGTGATGAGGCT
The DNA here is from genome assembly GCF_006542625.1 of Nomascus leucogenys. NCBI lineage: Eukaryota > Metazoa > Chordata > Mammalia > Primates > Hylobatidae > Nomascus > Nomascus leucogenys. The sequence continues at coordinate 80,684,912 of NC_044387.1, forward strand.
AGTAAATAAGGTAAAAAACGAGCATTTAAAATATATTAAAGTAACAGAGGAATGGAATGAATACGTAATATAAAATTTAAACGTAGCTAATGTAACTGGCTTTATGGAGTTCTTAAGAACTGCATAAGTACCACATGACTTAGAAGTAATATGAATGAAGATGACTTAGGAGTTGTGTCAGTTTCCAAACACTGCTGTAACAAATTACTATACATTTAATGGCTTAAAAGAACACAAATTTATTACGTTACAATTGTGGAAGTGAGAAACCCCCAAATGAGCACTGTGTTCCTTCTGGAGGCTGAGAGGGAGAAATCCCTCTTTCCCTTTTGCAGCTTCTGGAGGCTGCCTGCATTCCTTGGCTGTTGGCACCCCTGCAGCAATAGTATATCGCTCTGCTTTCTGCTTCCATGATTCCTTCTCTGACTCTGATCCCACTGCTTCCTGCTAGTAAGGACCTTTAAGATTACATTGGGTCCACCAGATGACCCAGGGAATTTTTTCCCATCTCAAGCTATTTAATTTAATCGCATCTGCAAAATCTGTTTGCCATGTAAGGTAACAATTGCAGATTCTGGGGAATAGGGTAGACATTTTTGAGGAGGAGGCATTATTCTGTCGGCAGTAGAATCTTTAGGAGAAATAAGTGCAAGACAATGCAGCATGTGGGTAAAATTAATATGATATTATACTTCAGAGATAGAAAAGCAAAAGTTCCTAATGGAAGAAATAGTTCGGCTCAGCTCTGCTGATGACAAAGGTTAGACTACAGAAGATGGCTAGGATGGTAAGTGGAGTTAAAAACATGTTCTGTTGTAGAAATTTGAAAATATTTGTGTATAAAAAGAAGATATAATGCCTTTGTTCAAATATTCATAAGATTGATAGGAAGGAGAAATTAGCATTTTGTTAGGCTCAAAATCTGGAATAGGACCATTAAGCCAAAGTTGTAGTGTGGCAAATCTTTGAGTAAGCATAGAAAGAAAAACTGTTTCTCTTCCCTTTATGTCTTTAAGTTTGGAGTTTATCAAACCCTTTATGGGGATGTAGAAATGGAGATTAAAGCCTCAGATAAGAGGCTGGATTAAACTACATTATTTTGTGGTTACTTTAAAAACGTTGATTTTACTGTTCTTTGATTTTACTATCCTCTGGCTTACTCTTAGGAAAGAATCACTCTAGTGCTTACTATTGTTATTTTTTTTCCATCTGTCAAATGAGATCTTGTTTGTATAAGCCAGTAAGTAAGAGATCTTTAATCAGGCATAAAGTGAATCAGAAGTACATGGATCTCTCTGAAAATCTCATGCGCTGTACCATGACTGAGAAATTTATATTTAAATGAGAAATCTTAGGATAAAAATTCACATTTTGAAAAAACAGTACAAAAAAGAATACAAAAGGAAAACTTTAATGCAGTGATAGCAACAAAAACAGTCAGAAGCAATTCATTTCCAATTACATAAAGAGGGCCACACAGTAAGTAAGAATTGTATCTGTTCATATTTGTAAAATGATTGGAAAGGCCAGTTGCAGTAGCTCATGCCTGTAATCCCAGCACTTTGGGAGGCCGAGCTGGGTGGCTCACTAGGTCAGAAGTTCGAGACCAGCCTGACCAACATGGTGAAACCCTGTCTATACTAAAAATACAAAAATTAGCTGGGCATGGTGGCACACACCTGTAATCCCAATTACTCAGGGGGCTGAGGCAGGAGACTCTGAACTCGGGAGGCAGAGGTTGCAGGGAGCTGAGATTATGCCACTGCACTCCAGCCTGGGCAACAAAGCAAGACTCTATCTCAAAAAAAATGATTGCAAATATTGTGTATAAAATCTGTTATTAATTCACTGAGAGAAGGAAGCAGAGATGACATCTGTGGTGGTTAATACTGAGTGTCAGCTTGATTGGATTAAAGGATGCAAATTATTGATCCTGGGTGTGTCTGTGAGGGTGTTGCCAAAGGAGATTAACGTTTGAGTCAGTGGGCTGGGAAAGCCAGACCCACCCTTAATCTGGGTGGGCACCATCTAATCAGATACCAGCATGGCCAGGATATAGAGCAGGCAGAAAATAATGAAAAAGCTAGACTGGCTTAGCCTCCCAGCCTACATCCTTCTCCCAAGCTGGATGCTTCATGCCCTTGAACATCAGACTCCAGGTACTTGAGCTTTAGGACTTGGACTGGATTCCTTGCTCCTCAGCTTGCAGATGGCTTATTGTGGGATCTTGTGAAAGTGTGAGTTAATACTCCTTAATAAAACCCCATGCGTATGTGTATGCGTGTGTATGTGTGCATATATATATGTACATAAATATATATATACACACACATATATATATTATATATGTGTATATATATTATATATATTATATATGTGTATATATATTATATATATTATATATGTGTATATATATTATATATATTATATATGTGTATATATAATATATATATTATATATATGTGTATATATAATATATATATGTGTATATATTATATATATATATATATAAAAAAAATGCTAAGGACTCTACTTCTAATAGTATGGAGAACACTGATAGTCCTTGGCATGAATGGTTTAGAGAGTTATGCAAAATCAATGCATTTGAAACTCCTAATTCACTGCTCACGAGAAAAGAGTTTAGTGACTCTATACATAATGCCTTTGGCCCTATGTGGAGAAACAAGGCACATAATGAAGCTGATTGGTTGCCCCTAAGTTCAGAGGACAAAGTGATGAAAGAAAATGATGAACTCAGGGATTTGAACTCCTGGCTTCAGAAGCAGATAATGAGCCTCAAATCTGCTAATATTGCCCTAAGTGAGAGTCCTATCACCTGTAGAGAAAGAACTGAAATTACGGAAAAACAAGACACCAAGCTCGTATCATGTGAGTGGCTGACATGCAATGAAAGATGCTTGCATAGCCTCGCCAGGTGTCTACTGTAAAAGTAAAGGCCTTGATTGGAAAATAATGGAACCCTGCAAATTGGAAAGGAGATGTGTGGGAGGAAGGACCCTGATGAAGCTGGGGACACTGAGCTTGTAAACTCTGGATGAACATTTTTTGCCAGAAGAAACAGAAACAGCTTCCCCATCCCCAGTAGTGGCAACATCCCCTCCCTGACCCACGCTGCCATCAGCATTTCCATCTTTGTCTGAGGAGATAAACCCTGTGCTTCCCGAGTCAACAGTGATGGCCTCCCCTGAGGCAGTTGCCAGGCAAGATAATGTTGATTCTCCTAGGGATCCACTCCCAACATGCCTATTTGTTTCTAGGCCCGTAATTAGACTAAAGTCCTGGCAAGCCCCTAGAGGTGAGGTTCGGAGTGTGACCCACAAGAAGATGTGCTACACTGGAAAATAACTGCTTGAGTTTTCTAATTTTTAAAAGCAGGAATCTGAAGAACAGGCATGGGAATGGATATTAAGGGGGTGAGATGATGGTGGAAGGAACATAGAGTTGGATCTGGCTGAATTTATTGATTTTGGCCCACTAAGTAGAGATTCCTCATTTAATGTTGCAGCTCAGGGAGTTAAAAAAGGTGCTAATAGTTTATTTGCTTTGTTAGTTGAAATATGGATTAAAAGATGGCCCACTGCACGTGAGCTGGAAATGCCTGATCTCCCTTGGTTTAATGTAGAGGAAGGGATCCAAAGGCTTGGAGAGATTGGGATGGTGGAGTGGATTAGTCACTTTAGACCTACTCATCCTACCTGGGAAAATCCAGAAGATATACCCTTGCCCAATGCCTTGTGAAACAGATTTGTGAGGGCAGCCCCTGCATCTTTGAGGAGCCCTGTAATTGCTTTTCTCTGTATGTCAGATCTAACAGTGGAAACCACAGTCACTCAACTACAAAATTTAAATACAGTGGGGATAATTGGATCCCCAGGTGGCAGGGGTCAAGTGGCGGCACTCAACTTGCCTCAGACAAAGGCACTCACTTTATGGCTAAAGACTGTGGCAGTGGTCTCATGCTTATGGAATTCACTGTCCTACCATGTTCCCCATCATCCTGAAGCAGCTGGATTGATAGAACGATGGAATGGCCTTTTGAAGTCACAGTTACAATTCCAACTAGGTGACAATATTTTGCAGGGCTGGGGTGAAGTTCTTCAGAATGCTGTGTAGTCTCTGAGTCTACTTAATTTATGTAAGCAGAAAACTTCCGGGTCGAATGGACAAAAGACTAATTTGAATTATGAAAGCCAAATCACGGTCACTCAATCAATTTCCAGACTTGAGTCCATTTACAGACCCAGAACTGTTTGAATAAAGGGGAGGCTGGCTTCCCCTGAGGAAGGACCCCACTACACTACTGACAATTTATGCTGTTAATCTTTCTCCCATCCTTCCCCCAGGAGACCTCTGGCCTTTTACCAGGGTAACTGTGCGTTGGGGAAAGGGAAATGATCAGACATTTTGGGAACACTGGCTCTGAGCTGATGTTGATTCCAGGTGACCCAAAACGTGGTCCTCCAGTTAAAGCAGGGGCTTATGGAGGTCAGGTAGTTAATAAAGTTTTTGCTTAGGTCTGACTTACAATGGGTCCAGTCGGTCCCTGGACTCACCCTGTGGTCCTTTCCCCAGTGCCAGAATGCATACTTGGCATAAACATACTTAGCAGCTGGCAGAACCCCCACATTGGCTCCCTGACTGGTAGGGTGAGGGCTGTCAGCTGTCATAGTGAGGGAGGCCAAATGGAAGCCATTAGAGCTGCCTCTACCTAGAAAAATAGTAAGTAAAAAACAATATCAGATCCCTGGAGGAATTGCAGAGAATTAGTGCCACCATCAAGGACTTGAAAGACATAGGGGTGGTGATTTCCACCACATCCCCGTTCAACTGTCCTATTTGGCCTGTGCAGAAGGCAGATGGATCTTGGAGAATGACAGTAGATTATCATAAGCTTAACCAAGTGGTGACTTCAATTTCAGCTGCTGTACCAGATGTGGTGTCATTGCTTGAGCAAATTAACAGATCTGCTGTTGCCTGGTATGCAGCCATTGACTTGGCAAATGCCTTTTACTCCATTCCTGTCCATAAAGCCCGCCAGAAGCAATTTGCCTTCAGCTGGCAAGGCCAGTAATATACCTTTAACATCCTACCTCAGGGGTGTATCAACTCTGTGGCTTTGTGTCATAATCTTACTCGGAGAGACCTTGATTGCTTTTCACTTCCACAAGATATCACACTGGCCCATTACATTGATGACATTATGCTGATTGAATCCAGTGAGCAAGAATTAGCAAACACACTGGACTTATTGGTGAGACATTTGTGTGCCAGAGGATGGGAAATAAATATGATTAAAATTAATGGATTTTCTACCTTAATAAAATGTCTAGGGGTCCAGTGGAGTGGGGCCTGTTAAGATATTCCTTCTAAGGTGAAGGATAAGTTCTGTATTTGGCCCTTCCTACAGCAAGGATAGAGACACAATGCCTAGTGGGCCTATTTGGATTTTGAGGCAACACATTCCTCATTTGGGTGTGTTACTCTGGCCCATTTATCAAGTGACCAAAAAGGCTGCCAGTTTTGAGTGGGGTCCAGAACAGGAGAAGGCTCTGCAACAGGTCCAGGCTGCTGTGCAAGCTGCTCTTCCACTTGGGCCATATAATTCAGCAGATCCAATGGTGCTTGAGGTGTCAGTGACAGAGAGGTATGCTGCTTGGAGCCTTTGGCAGACCCCCATAGGTGAACCACAGTGGAAGCCTCTAAGATTTTGGAGCAAGGCCCTGCCATCTCTGCAGATAACCACTCTCCTTTTGAGAGACAGCTCTTGGCCTGTTACTGGGCTTTGGTGGAAACTGAAAGTTTGACTATGGGTCATCAAGTCACCCTGCAACCTGAACTGCCTATCATGAACTGGGTGCTTTCTGACCCATCTAACCGTAAAGTGGGCTGTGCACAGTAGCATTCCATCATCAAATGGAAGTGGTGTATACATGATCAGGGTCAAGCAAGTCCCAAAGGTTCTGGTAAGTTACGTGAGGAAGTGGCTCAAATGGCCATGGTCTCCACTCCTGTCTATCTACCTTCTCTCCTCCAGCCTGCACCGATGGCCTCATGGGGAGTTGCCTATGATCAGTTGACAGAGGAAGAGAAGACTAGGTCCTGGTTCACAGATTGCTCTGCTCGATATGCAGGCACCACCCAAAAGTAGACAGCTGCAGCACTACAGCCCCTTTCCAGGACATCTCTGAAGGACAGTGGTGAAGGGAAATCTTCCCAGTGGGCCAAACTTTGAGCGTTACACATGGTTGTGCACTTTGCGTGGAAAGAGAAATAGCCAGATGTGTGATTATATACTGATTCATGGGCTGTAGCCAATGGTTTGGCTGGATGGTCAAAGACTTGGAAGAAGCATGATTGGAAACTTGATGACAAAGAAATGTGGGGAAGAGATATGTGGATGGACCTCTCTGAGTGGTCAAAAACTGTAAAGATATTTGTATCCCATGTGAGTGCTCACAAATGAGTGACCTCAGCAGGGAGGAGTTTAATAATCAAGTGGAGAGGATGACCCATTCTGTGGACACCACTCAGCCTCTTTCCCCAGCCACCCCTGTCGTCGTTGGCCAATGGGCCCATGAACAAGTGGCCATGGTGGCAGGGATGGAGGTTACACATGAGCTCAGCAACATGGACTTCCACTCACCAAGGCTGACCTGGCTATGGCGACTGTTGAGTGCCCAAGTTGCCAGCAGCAGAGACCAACACCGAGCCCTTGATATGGCACCATTCCTTGGGGTGTTCAGCCAGCTACCTGGTGGCAGGTTGATTATATTGGACCTCTTCCATCATGGAAAGGGCAGAGGTTTGTCCTCACTGGAATAGTCACTCCAGATATAAGTTTGCCTATCCCAAATGTAATGCTTATGCCAAGACTACCATCCATGGACTCATGGAATGCCTTATCCACAGTCACGGTATTCCACACAGCATTGCCTCAGACCAAGGCACTCACTTTGTGGCTAAAGAATGTGGCAGTGGTCTCATGCTTATGGAATTCACTGGCCCTACCTTGTTCCCCATCATCCTGAAGCAGTTGGACTGATAGAACAGTGGAATGGCCTTTTGAAGTCACAATTACAATTCCAACTAGGTGACAATACTTTGCAGGACTGGGGCAAAGTTCTTCAGAGTGCTGTGTTGTCTCTGAATCAGAGTCCAATATATGGTACTGTTTCTCCCATAGCCAGGATTCATGGGTCCAGGAATCAATGGGTCAAAGTAGAAGTGGCACCACTCACCATCACCCCCAGTGATCCACTAGCAAAATTTTTGCTTGCTGTTCCTATGACATTACGTTGGAGAAACACTGCCACCAAGAGACACAACAACCATTCCATTATATTGGAAGTTAAGATTGCCACTTAGACACTTTGGGCTCCTCCTACCTTTATGTCAACAGGCTAAGAAGTGAGTTACAGTGTTGTCTGGGGGCAACTGACCTAGACTATGAAGATGAAATCAGCCTACCACTTCACAATGGAAGTAAGGAAGAGTATGCCTGGAATACAGTAGATTCCTTAGGGCGTTTCTTGATATTGCCATGCACTATAATTAAGGTCAATAGGAAATTACAACAGCCCAATCCAGGCGGGACTACAAATGGCCCAGACCCTTCAGGATTGAAGGGTTGGGTCATTCCACAAGGTAAAAATCTATGACCTGTTGAGGTGCTTGCTGAAACCAAAAGGAATACAAAATGGGTAGTAGAAGAAGGTAGTCATCGATACCAGCTACAACCAGACAACCAGTTACAGAAATGAGGACTGTAATTGTCATCAGTATTTCCTTCTTCTTTTGTTAAAAGCATGTTTGTGCATGGAGAAACAGTACCATGTATTGGACTCTGATTCAGAGAATGTATACACTTGTACCAAGAAAATATCTTCGTTTTATTTCCTTTTGCCTTTATAATGTGAAAGAAGATGTATTGAATTGATATCAGCATTTAAGTATTGTTAACTTTGTGTAATAGCATTTTGGTTAGGGATTGGTGAGTTTCCAGTTGTACAAAGGATAGTTGTATTGTGTTATACATAATTATGAACTTATTTTGTCTTTATTTGAAGATTATGTATGATCTCAGGAGATATGTATGGGTTCAAGTTGACAAGGGGTGGACTTGTGATGGTTAATACTGAGTGGCAACTTGGTTGGATTGAAGGATGCATAGTATCGATCTTGAGTGTCTCTTTGAGGGTATTGCCAAAGGAGATTAACATTTGAGTCAGTGGGCTGGGAAAGCCAGACCCACTCTTAATCTGGGTGGGCACTATCTAATCAGCTGCCAGCATGGCCAGGATATAAAGCAGGCAGAAAAACAAGAAAAGGCTAGACTGCCTTAGCCTCCCAGCCTACATCTTTCTCATGTGCTGGATGCTTCCTGACCTCAAACATCAGACTCCACGTACTTCAGCTTTGGGACTCAGACTGGCTTCATTGCTCCTCAGCTTGTAGATGGCCTGTTGTGGGACCTTGTGATCATGTGAGTTAATACTCCTCAATAAACCACTCTATTCCATTAGTTCTGTTTCTCTAGAGAACTCTGACAAATACAGCATAACCCAAATTTCTATATAAAATCGTGTATTTATGAATTATTTTCTTAGATATAAACAAATAGAATAATTGTGTCTTCTAAATGACATCATTAAATTTTGAGAAACAAGATTGATTTTCTTCTGAAACTATAGAATCTGAAATGTTGAGGAACCCTACATATAATTTTATTTATCTAAATTCTTTTTTTTTTTTTTTTTTGGAGATGGAGTCTCGTTCTGTTGCCCAGGCTGGAGTGCAGTGGCATGGTCTAGCTTACTGCAGCCTCCACCTCCTGGGTTCAAGGGATTCTCCAGCTTCAGCCTCCCAAGTAGCTGAGACTACAGGCATGTGCCACTGTGCCCAGCTAATTTTTTGTATTTTTAGTAGAGATGGGTTTCACCATTTGAGCCAGGATGGTCTCAATCACCTGACCTTGTGATCTGCCTGCTTTGGCCTCCCAAAGTGCTGGGATTACAGGTGTGAGCCACCGCACTTGGCCTATTTATCTTAATTCTTTAAAGCAGCATTTTAAAATTAACTGTAATCCCCAAAGCCTTAATGGAATCACAAGAAAAATGAAAAGAAAAGGAAAGATATGTTTTTGAAGTTTTTCTATACATGAATTACTTTGATGGGTACTAAGGAAAAAGTAATTAGGATAAAGATGGAAATTTAAGCATTAAATAACAGTCCTTAAGCAATTAGGATAAAGATGAGAAGTTTTGGTTACATTGAAAAATAAATTCTTAAAACGATGAAAATCTTGCAGAATAAGACAAAATTAGTTTTAAAAAATAAAACATTTTTCGTTGGTAATGTAGAATTACCTTATAATGTTTTAAGTACAAAGTTCGCAAGAATTAGGAACATATATAAGAATGAATGAACATATTTAAAAGGTACAATTAAATAAAAAGAGAGGAAAGTAGGAGAGTTCAAGTGGGGAAAATAGTTGAAGAAGTAAATGCCAAAGAGTATCATTTAAATTTCATATTTTATTTATATCTAAAAGTCATGTTTATCTAAGCACACTCAAATTTCATTTCAGAGGTTGTTTAGAAAGAAGCAAAATTCACAGTGCTTTATAACAAATGACAAAGGCCTGGATGACACAGAGACAGTCAAGACAGCTTGGAAGCATAAACATGCCTATTTTCCCAAAACCTTACACAGAAGTTCAACATTGACATGGGGGGATGAATTATTCACAGAGGGAAAAGCTCCAGAAGATATTTCTAATGTATAATGACGAATTAACTAGATTTAAATCTACAAGACATTCATCCATGTTTCAAAAACATAAAATCTCTTATAAAGTTATGTTCTAGCTCATCTCATTAAGTAAGACTCTAATCTACAAACCAAGAGAGAAGCCAGACACTGCCCGGGGCACATATTTATTGATCACATTTATTTTCTCCATGAGGTAGGAGATAAAGAATAAGACTATCGGGTGTTAATCTGATTTGCAATTGTTAAAGTTAAGGAAGAATTGACTTCTGAATGTACTGTAACAATGTTTTAACATGTTTCAATATAAAGTTTAAAATCAGATAAGTAAACGACAATAATTATGATAATGATGTGCTAAAGTGTCCTGGAAATGATCAGTTTAGTTTAAAAAAGATACATCATAAACGTTATCCAAAATAATTTATGCAAATCGTTTTAAGCTATGAAATAAATATTGAAAATGTTGTATTGATAAGAATCTAAACAAGCTCATTGGAAGAACAGTATTTTATACCACTTAAAAAAATAAAACACAGACTTGATTTTAAAATTCTTTCAATGATGTAAATGGTGTTTTTCAATTTGATTACCTTTGCCATCAGTAATTCAGAAATCAATTGTGCATATGCGAGCTGTTCAATAGGACACAATAAGTAAACAGAGAGGCTCAAAGTTACTACTGGAGTGATAAGGAAGGGAGTGAGCACTTGAGATTGCACAGGAAGGAGCATTACATTCCTGGACAATGTGCAATCCATTTACCTTTCAAGCCAATCATGAGGCAATTCTTTTTGCCAGGAATTGACACAACCAATCACTCCAACCTTCACAACGTACACAAAAAGATAAGGCCTGTAACAAAGGATTTAGAAATGAAACAGTACTTTCTTTTAATCACATGGGTAAAGACTTATTCACTCTTTGGGAAAAGAAACTAGAAGATTTGTGTCAGATATTATTGTATAACCTTGGGAAATAGCCTGTATAAAGTTCTAGTAATAGCATGTGTATTCAATCACTTGAGCAAATTTTACTTTTACGAAGTTTGAGTTTGAAACTCTTTCATTGCATACTGACGCCTATGTATGAAAGTAAACAGAGCATATTTGGAACTTACTTAGGTTATTATTATCATGCCATTAAATAAATATGATAAAAATGAATAAATATGCCCCCGAGTGGGCAAACCAGGAGCTAAACCCTTTGACAGGTAATACATCAATTGAAGGGTGAATAAAATCAACTTAGTTGTGTTTATGAAGACTTCATATTCCAGGCCCATGCCTAGAAATTGACTACGATATGATAAATATATCAAAAGAATAGAATCTTAACCAGTCTTATTTCTCTTTGAAAATTGTTATAAATCACAGAAACTCAAGAACCGTAGTTATTCCTCCACAAGCAAAGGACTGACATGGATGCGAATATGTTGTAAAGTTATTTTACAGGAGGAAATTTGGAAACACATGTGCATTTAACATGTGGTGCTAGCTGTTATATATTGCCCCCTAATAGACAGACTGTGGATATGTTATGAGAACAGATGGTTTTTCACCTAAAGACATTAATCTTAAGAAAAAACAACCATCCATCAGTTAAACAAGCAGGTGGTACTTTCCTGATCTCTCTGCCCCTGGAGACGGAGTCTCGCTTTGTTGCCCAGGCTGGAGTGCAGTGGCATGGTCTAGCTTACTGCAACCTCCACCTCCTGGGTTCAAGGGATTCTCCAGCTTCAGCCTCCCAACTAGCTGAGACTACAGGCATGTGCCACTGTGCCTAGCTAATTTTTTGTATTTTTAGTAGAGATGGGTTTCACCATTTTAGCCAGGATGGTCTCAATCACCTGACCTTGTGATCTGCCCGCTTTGGCCTCCCAAAGTGCTGGGATTACAGGTGTGAGCCACCGCACTTGGCCTATTTATCTTAATTCTTTAAAGCAGCATTTTAAAATTAACTGTAATCCCCAAAGCCTTAATGGAATCACAAGAAAAATGAAAAGAAAAGGAAAGATATGTGAGTGGTGCCACTTCCTCTCCCCACCTGCAGAGGAAAGACCAGTATAATTTTTCTTAAAATGATCTTATGAAGGCAAAATAAAAACTGCTCAATAAAGAAGCTAACAAGAATGTAAATTCAATACACTGCCAATTTAGAAAATTAGGTTTGGGTAACCATCTTGTTTCCCACCCTTAATTGGTTTATTTCAATCTTAACTTGTAGATGAACTCATAGCTCTTATGATTTTACAGATAAGGATGCTGATAACATGGGACAATTGTGAGTTAACTAAGGTCAAAAAGAAAGTTGATAAGGATATAAGATTTCTAATATTTAATCTTAGTTATTTAATTTTATTAGATGATTCTAATTTTAAAGGTCTTTTCCTATAAAAACTGTAGGTTCTACTCTTTTGGTGGTCCAAATCACAGTTTGCCTAATCACTTCCTGCAGCAATTTAGTTATCAAGGTAGAGTAGAAAGACCATTTGTCAAGAAGTAAGAAAACATTTAAACTGTTGTTAATTAGCAGTTTTCTATAGGTTAGTATGATGGCTATTTGCCTGTTGAGTATCAGCTGGGACAGGATTCTGTATCCTAAATTTCAGACTTTTTTTGGCCAGAAAACATGAGAAAGAAAAGCCTAAGGGAGACTTTGGGGGAAAATGGGAAGCTGGAAGGAAGGACGACCTCTTAATTTCAGTTTTTAACAGTGTTGTTCCATCAAGGAAAGACAGTTGCAGTTCCATGCTCTACCTCCTCTTGAAGGACTATAGCTCTTAAGACAACTAAACCTCCCTCAGTGATTCCAAGCTCCAGCTTCACATTATCATCCCCCTCCCACTACCAAGGTGTCCAGACACCAGCTAGGTAGAGAATATGTTTCTGACATCTTACTCTTTGTTTCACCAGTGCTAGAGGTGGGAATTGCCACCTCCATTAGCAATATATCTGGGTTACTTCGTGTGCAGAAAGAATTAACTCAATAGTCCTGGGTTGCTCAAATCCTGCAAATTCACACACACAGAAAGGTTGGCTCCTGGGAAATGAATTATCAACTCTTGGAATTTTGTCTAACAGAAGTATTTTTTGTGTCTAAGGCCTTGGGATCTGAGGTATCTGTTTGATAAGATAGTTTATGCTAACAACATTATTTATGGTGAACACCTGTTTTTGTATGCCTGAGGCTTTGAGGCTTGAGGTGCTGGTTTAATTAGATGGTATATGCTAACAGTGTTATTTAAGATGAATGTCTGTTTTTGCTGTGAGTAGCTGAGGTCATTCACTGCATACCTTCATGACTGACTTATCAGAAAACCTTAGACTCTAATGCTTGGGTAAGTTTTCCTGGTTGACTGAACTTTGCATATGTTGTCACACATTGTTGCTGGGAAAATTAAGTGTCTTCTTGTGACTAAACTGGGAGAGGACACCTGGAAACTTGTGCCTGATTTCTCCCACATTGCACCCACCATGCCTTTTTCCTTTGCTAATTTTAATTCTTCCACTATAATAGACTATAACCATGAGAAATAACAGCTTTTCTGAGTCCTGTGAGCCATTGAGCCTAAGTGTGGTCTTGGGATCACTCAGCACACCACAGCTTTCCTTTTTTGCACCATTTGCCTTTCTAACAGCTATATAACAGAACCCTGAATTACATGTCCTCTGTTTTTAAAATATACGGAATGTTTTCTGCTTTCCTGATTGAGTGTTTACTGATATACAGTGCCAATTAACTACTTCAAGGCATACTTACTCATAGGTGTAATGAGTGATTCATAAGAGATAATTTTTATGATTCTGTGGTTCTTTCCCCAGTGGATTTCTGTGGCAAGGGCCATTCTGTCTCAAATAAATATGACTATTAATATTTTGTTATTTTTAAGAGACTAGAGTATGTTATATCCAAGGTTGATATAACAGAGCCTAGTTCTTCACTCCAGAATTTCACAATTATTGTTTCAGATAACTTCTCTTTTTGAAACTTCAGTAAAATAAAATCCAAGCATGGTTTTTGGAGTTAAATAGCTTTACCACTTAAATTATAAAATTAGAACACTTACTCTCTCTATACCCCATTTCCTTATCTTCAAAACTGTTAAATATCTTAAAGAATTATTGATAGGGCTAAATGAGATAATATATGAGAAAAGCTTGTTATGGGAGGGTAACATCAGCAAGATGGCTGACTAGAGTTATCTGGCACTCATCTCATTTGACTGTTTAAGTCAAAAGGTACCAAAACAATGAGTAAACAACTATATTTCAACTAGAGTGACTGAAGAAGTATGCTTATAAACAGCAGAGGAATGGCAGTATCTTTCTGGAGCATGGAAGCTCAGGATAGCACCATAGAGAAAGAAGTGTGTTGCTCTCCCTCTGCCATGCTCTCTCCCCAAATGGGATCAGCTCAAACTCAGGAGGAACTTCTTCCTGTATGGAAGATCCGTAGCAGTCCCCACTACTGCCACAAATACCTGCAGTCCATGCTACAGGAGAGAAACCCAGTCTTCACTGGCCTTGAATCCAGTTTGGGGAGTATCTAGGAGTCTATGCATCAGTATTGCCTCATAGAAAGAGCCTACCTTGAACACTTTCTCACTCTTGCAACCTAGGCAGCTATGGCTGGGCATTGTTTGAAACTAGATATACTGCTGGAGTGTGCCTTTCTATGGGGATCAGTAGCAACTGACTCTGTCTGTCCCTGAGGCCCTGCCATCATTCCACCACATTCACATAGGTGCCTATAGTACAACAACCCTGCTTGCCCAAGCATAGAACAGATAAAATAACTGAGACTCTGCTATCCAAACCCACATGGTACCCCACCCCCTAAGGTAATAGGCAGGCTTGCACAGAGGGAAAGCAGCTGAACAGCCTGACAACCACCATGTTTGCACATACCTGTGTCAAAACCAGCTGCTCCTCACCACTAACACACAGGTGCTGGTTACTGGCTTGACAGCTGGTCCTGTGGCACCCCTACCCCAGGGCCACCTTCTAGTGCTAACGTGGTTCCTCTGCACTCACATAGGGCAGTGAACCACCTCACAGCTAATCCTGCAGCAGCCCCACCTTCTCAGGCCTCTGCAGGGCTACTGGGCAAAACCATGCCTGTCCAAGTTCTGACACCATTAATTGGTAGAGCCACCTTGCCTCTCTCTACACATGAGAACCCATGCCTGTCCTCTAATAGCCTGCCGAACAGCAGCCATAGCTTTCCCAGAGAGTATGTTGACAGTTTGTGTCAGCTCTCATGACTGCACTTGTCTGGCACTGGACATCCAGCTCTGAACCCCTGCCTCCAGCAAAACCACACCAGTGGCATCACAAACACACACAGCCTAGGCCACTGAGGCAATCACAGACATCACTGACAAGGATTACAGCTGAAGAAACTGCACAGAGACTGGACTACTGAGTCAATACAGAACCAAAGCCAGTGTCCCCCACACAACCAACCCCAATGACCCACTATAGGAAAAATTATCTCCTTACATAAGCTACCAATAAAATAAAAAAAGGCAACTAGTATACTAGATGTGCAGATATCAATGTATGGACACAAGAAACATTAAAAAGCAAGAAAACATGACACCCCCCCCCACAGAAAAAATGAGGACTCTCTGTATTATCTTTTTGGGGGGTCTTCAGTAACACACAAAAGAAAATAATATTTATGAAGACCCTGAAAAAGAATGGAAAATAATGATCTTAAGGAAACTCAGCAAGATACAAGATAACAAACAATTCAATAAAATCAGAAAAGCAATTCATAATCTGAATTAGAAATTTAAGAGATATCATAAAACAATCAAACAGAAATTTTAAAGCTAAAGAAATTGATGAATGAAATGAAAATGTATAATTAAGAGCTTCACAATAGACTAGATAAAGCAGAATAAAGAATTATAAAAAAGAATGAAGAAAGAATACAAACTTATGAGTCACATAGACAAATAAATATTCACATTATAGATTTCACATAGGGAGAAAAGATGGAGAAAGGCACAGAAAACCTATATAATAAATAACACTAAAAACTTCCCAAACATTGGCAGATACATGAAATCCAGATTCAGGAAGCTTAATAATATCCAATCAGATTCAACCTCAAAAGTTTCTTTCTGAGGCACATTATAATCAAACTATCAAAAGTCAAAGACAAAAAGAGAATTCTGAAGGCTTCCAGAGAAATATGTGAAATTTACCAGACTATAAGTAAATTTCTTAGGATAATCCTTCTAGGATGGGAGAGAATGGGATGAGATACACATACACACACACACACACACACACACACACACACAAAATCTGTCAACTAAGAATACTATATCCAGCAAAGCTATCCTTTTGAAATGAAGGAGAAATAAAGACCTTCCTAGAGAAGCACAAACTGAGAAATTTCATCACCACTAGGCCAGCCTTACAAGAAACGTTTAAGGGAGTGTTACAGCTAGAAACAAAAGAACAATTACTACATGTAAATGCATGACAACATAAAACTCATGAAGAGAGGTAAATTCACAAATCAAACTTAGAAATGGTGCAACATAAATCTCACTACCTTCTGCTATAAAAGTTTAAAGTAAAAGTGATCAAAAATACAAACAGCTGCAATTAGAGGTAAGAAACACATAAGAGATTTTAAAAAGGTAAATTAAGGCAAGAAAAATAAAAATTTTATTGGAGGAGCCTCTAGAGTGTTTTTATATGGCCAATGTTAAGTTGCTATTAGTTTAAACAATTGTATCTACAACTGATTACATTAGCCCCATGGTTACTGCAAAGAAGGAAATTATAGCAGATATACTAAAAGGAAAGAGAAAGTAAACAAAATTTAGCAACATAAGAAACCACCAAACTACATGAGTAACAAAAAAGAAGAAAGGAATTAAGTATCCAATAATCTAAAAATAATTAACAATTATATGGGAAAAGTAAGCCTCTATCAATAATAAACTTCTATGAAAAATGATTAAATTCTCCTATTACAAAATATAGAGTGAACAGATTTAAAAAAAAAAAAACCCAACTATATGCTGCCTATAAGAGGCTACCTCACAAAGAGATATCTGGATTAAGTGAAGGACTGAAAAAAGATATTCTATGAAAACAGAAAACAAAAGCAATCAGGAGTAGCTATACTTAAATAAGAAAGACTTTTAATCAACAACTGTAAAAAGAGACAAGGTAATTACATAATAATAAAGGGATCAATTTGGCAAGAGAATATAACAATTATATATGTACCTAACACCAGAGCACAAAAATTTATAAAGCAAATATTATTAGATCTAAAGGAAGAAATTGACTGCAATAATTGGGGACTCAATATCTCACTTTCAACAATGTACAAATATCTAGACAGAAAAACATCAAAGAAACATCAGACTTATATTATACCACAGACCAAATGGAGACACATAAAAAGTAGTTATGAGAGAAATTTATAGCAATAAATGCCAACATCAAAAGAAGAAAAAAATGTATTTCTAATAAACAACCAAACCTTGCATCTCAAGGAACTAGGAAAACAAGAACAAACTAAACCAAAAGTTGGTAGAAGGTAGAAAGTAAAGCTCAAAGCATAAATAAGTAAAATAATAAAAACAATTTTAAAGATTTATGAAAGAAATAAATGGCTTTTTAAAAGACAAACAAAATTGACAAACGTTTAGTTAGGCTAATCCAGAGGAAAAAAAAGACTCAAATAAATGAAATCATGAATGAAAAAAGGCAGTATTACTGATATTACAGAAATATGAAGAATCATGTGAGACTATTGTGAGCAAGAATATGCCAACAAATTTGGGAACACAAAAGAAAAAGATAAATTCCTGGATAAATACAACATAACAAAATTAAATTATGAAGAAATAGAAATTTGGAAAGACCAATAAAGAGTGAGGAGGACATTTAATAAATAATAAAAACATTTTCAATCAGAAAAAGAATCCCAGGACCTGATGGCTTCACTGCTGAGTTTCCCAAACATCTAAAAAGAACTACTTCCAATTCTCAAACTATTCCAGAAAATTGAAGAGGAATAAATACTTTTAAATTCATTTTACAAGAACAGCATCACCCTGATTCCAAAATCAGGCAAAGATAACATTCAAAAAAGAAAACTACAAACCAACATCCTTAATGAATATAGATGCAAAAATTTTGAAGATACTGGTAAGCCAAATTCAACAGTACATCCAAAAGATAATTAATATGATCAAGTGGAATTTATCTCAGGGATGCATGGATGGTTCAACATAGGCAAATTAATTAAGTGATGCATCACATTCACAAAACTAAAAATAGATCAGAAAAAACAGACAAAATTCATTTCAATAGATACAGAAAAGACATCAGACAAAATTCAACATCCCCTTATGATAAAAACACTCAACAAATTTGTAATGGAAGGTATGTATTTCAAAACAATAAGTGCCATCTATAACAAACCCACAGCCAACATCAGAAAGAACAAGGAATAGTTGAAAGATTTTCCTCAACAATCAGAAACAAGATAAGGATGCTTACTTTAACCACTTGTATTTAACATAATACTGGAAGTCATAATCAGAGCAATTAAGAGAGAGAAATAAAAAGCATCCAAATTGGAAAGAAGAAAGTCACTGTTCCTGTTTGCAGATGATATAATTTTATATATAGAAAACTCTAAAGACTCAACCAGAAAAACTCTTAGAACTAATAAAATAAATTCAGCGAAGTTGCAAGATACAAAATCAACATAGAAAAATCAGTAGCATTTCTATATGCTAATAGAAAACTATCTAAAAAAGAATCAATTCCATTTACAGTAGTAACAAAAAAAATAAAACCTAGAAGTAAAGTTAACCAATGAGGTAAAAAGATCCCAACCTTGAAAACTATAAAATACTGATAAAAGAATTGAAGAAAACACAAATAAATAGAAGGATATTCTGTGCTCATGGATTGGAAGAATTAATATTGTCAAAATGGGATACTACCTAAATTGATCTACAGGTTTAATGCAATCCTGATCTAAATACCAATGAGATTATTCACAAAAATAGAAAAAACTATTCTAAAATTGGTATGGAACCCCAAAGACCCCAAATAGCCAAAGCAATTCTGAGCAAAAGGAATAAAGCTAGAGGCATCACACTACCTGACTTCAAAACATACCTCAAGCTATAATATGTACTGACATAAAAATAGACACATAGACCAATGGAATAGAATAGAAATCCCAGAAATAAATTCACACATCTACAGCCAACTTATTTTTGACAAAGGTGCCAAGAACACACATTGGGAAAAAGATAGTCTCTTGAACAAATGGTGCTGGGAAATTTGGATATCCATAAACAGAAAAATGATACTAGACCCCTTCCTCTCACTGTATTAAAAAAAAAACCTCAAAATGAATTAAAGTCTTAAATGTAAAACCCAACTATGAAACTACTAGAGAAAACATAGATCAAAATGCCTTACATCTTTGGGTTAGACAAAAAGTTTTTAAACAAGAACTCAAAAGCAACATGTAAAAACAGACAAATGAGATTACATCAAGCTAAAAGCCTTCTGCACATCATAGAAAGCAATTAACAGAGTAAAGAGACAACCTACAAAATGGAATGCAATAGTTGCCAACTACACATCTGACATGAATTCATGACAAGAGTATATAGAAAATTTAAACAACTCAACAATAACAAAAAACAAGCCAATAAAAAATGAGTAAAAGACCTCAAAAGACATCTCTCAGAAGACATTCAAATGACCAACAAGTACATAAAAATGCTCAATATCACTAATCATCAGAGAAATGCAGGTAAAAACCACAATGAGGTATGACCTCACTCCAGTTAGAATGTCTCTAAACAAATATACAAAGGAAAACAAGTGGCGGCACAGATGTGGAGAAAAGGAAACATTTACACAGTGTTGGTAGGAATGTAAATTAGTACAACCACCATGAAAAACAGTATGAAGGTTAGTCAAAAAACTTAAAAATAAAATTGTGATGTGATCCAGCAATCCCATCACTGAGTACCTGTACAAAAGAAATGAAATCAGTATGTCAAAATGATATCTGCACTCCTGTGTTTGTTACAGCACTATTTACAATAGCTGAGATATGGAATCAATCTAAGTGTCCAAAAATGGATGAATGGCTGAAGAAAATGTGGTATATATACACAATTGAACACTATTCAGTTATAAAAAGGAATGAAATACTGTTATATGCAACAATGTGGATGGAACTGGAAGAAAACATGTTAAGTGAAATAAGCCAGAAATGGAACAACAAATACTGCATAATCTCACTCATATATGGAATTGAAAATTTAAATACAAATTTGATATCATAGAAGCAGAGAAGGACAGCATTTACCAGAAACTGGGGAAGGGAAGATGAGAAGTGGTTGGTAAATGTGTGCAAGGTTACAATTGGATATGAGGAATAAGTTCTGATGTTCTATTGTGCAGAAGCGCCATGATGGTTAACAGTAAGATATGGTATACAGTTGATTCTTGAACAATGTGGGGGTTAATGGCACTGAGCCCTTGTGCAGTTTGAAATCTATGTGTAACTTTTGACTCCCCAAAAACATAACTACTAATAGCTTATTGTTGTCTGGGAGCCTTACTGATAATATAAACAGTCAATTAAAACATATTTTGTATGTTTTATGTATTATATACTGTATTCTTACAATAACGTAAGCTAGAGAAAAAAGTTATTTAAGAAAATCATAAGAAAGAGAAAATACATTTATTAATCATTAAGTGGAAGTGAATCATTATAAAGGTCTTCATTCTTCTTGTCTTCATGTTGAGTAGGCTGAGAAGGTGGAGGAAGAGAAGGGCTTGGTCTTGCTGTCTCAGGGGTGGCCAAGGTGGGAGAAAATCTGTGTATAAGTGTACCTGCACAGCTCAAACCTGTGTTGTTCAAGGGTCAACTATATTGCAAAACAGTTTGAAGAGAGGCTTTTGAATGTTCTCTTCACAAAGAAATGATAAATGCATGAGATGATGGTCATGCTCAGTATCTTGATTTGGTTATTATACAATACAATACATATATGTATTGAAACACCAAATTGTATTCCATAAGTATGTGCAATTACAATGTGCCAATTAAGAAAAGGAAAGCTTATTATGAAATAAATGTATACAAGTTTATTATTATTTTTATAGTGAATAGAGCAGATTTGTTAAGAATACTGGCTATGAAGTTAAATATATGTGTGTTCAAATTTCTGTGGTGAATGCTAGATGACATAATGGTCATAATTTGGCAACCATTAAGGCCTGGTACAGACTAGCTGTTCAATAAATGGTGAATTATCATTGTCATATTTCCTGTCAATTGTTTTGGGTTCTGTGCTTTTATATACAGAATTGTTCTTTCCTGTGTTCCCTTTACAAATGAAAATTTGCTTCTTTATCTTTGTTACTATAGGATAATCCACCCACTTAAATTAATTAAGGACTACTTTCTTAAATCTAATACTAATATTTTTGAGTTTTATAATGTTCACATTAATCAATCTGAAACATAAATTTTTGTATTAAATATAAAACTTATTAATTTAAAATAATTTTTCCATGAAGTAAACTTCAAAATTCGTGATAATTTTGAGGAGATAATTATTTTTCCTGACAAGGAAAATTTACAATATGTATTTGAGCACATCGGAAATGTTGATTTATCAAGTTTCCAGGTAAAGCGACAAGTAATAATTTTTGTGGTTGGTTTCATTGATTTTCCTGTAGTTTGAAAATTTTTTAATTTTTCAGATGGCACTTTTAATTCCCGATGAGCACTATTTGTCTATGATTTAGCAGCAGGTTTGTTCATAATCTATGAAAAACAATGTTAGATATTTTCTAAGATTATCTTTTGTCAGGAAGCAAATACAGCATAATCCATAGTGACGCAGATGCTCAACATGTAATTTTAACGTTGTCAACATGTTTCTTTTAGTATTGGTGTGTTATTGTGAAACCAGTGATGTGTATAACCACTATACTGTCTTGATTCTTATTAAAAGAGGCAGTGGTCTATAAATATGAATGTGAATGTTTCCAAACAACTGAGGGCCCAAAGATGAAATCAATAGAAAAAATGGAAATATAAAAAAAATGAATAATTGGGTAGGAATAGTGTACTTACAGTTTAGCAGGCATGGTTTTGGATGTAGAAGTTAGGGGCAATTACAATCATCTATGTATATATGTATAGACATGACTGGCTTAGATTACAGTAGTAGCATTAGCAGTTGTAAGATTCTGAATCTATTTTTAAAGTTGAAATTTGAATTGGATGTAGACTGTCAGAAAAAAAAAAAAGAGAAAAAAAAATACCAATTGGAGTATGGCTCCAAGGTTTGTTTTGCATTACAAACCAGAAAGATGGTGTTTCCATTTGTTGAAGAGTAGAATAGAAGGCTGGGGAAAAATTTTTGATGATAGTGTGGAAGTAAGAATTGCAATTTTAAAGATGTTTAATTTGAGATGCTTTTAGTTATTGAAGAAATTGTCTGAAAAACTATTAGATACTTGAATCCAGAGTTAAGAGAAGAAATATAAGAAGGAAATACAAATTTGTGAGCTACCATGTAGATTGCTTTTAAAGGTATGAAACAAAAAAGCATATAGATTGGGAATGAAAAAATAGGAAAAAAGAAGAGATCTAAGGACTAAACCTGAGTACCACTCTACACTCTAAGTCATATGAAAAGAATTCCAAAAGGATATATGAAAGTATTTACATATTAAAGGAGTGCAGAAAATTCAGCGGGTGGTAACATATAATAAACCTAAGAGACAATAGCTTTATTAAGATGGTAGTTTGTAAAGATTGCTATGCATATCATTTTCCTATGTTTATTGCCTAAAATTATTTACTTAATCTTAAGGTGAGATATCTGATTATAACAATACTTGATTGAGTTCTTTAAATTTGGATCTTATAAATATGAATAAGTACAAACATTTGTATATTTGTTGAGAAAGAATGGATCTATACCACACGTAATTATATACATTATACTTAGTTGACCTCAGTAACTGTAACCGGCAAAGTATACGATGGGCTCTGCATCAACATTCAGCTTCTTTTCTTAGTAATTAGTAAAGACTATTCTACATTTTTCTTTGATTAGCTTGATTTTTTTCTCCCTTTTACCAGCCTTTTCCTCTCACTTAACATATGCATTTATTTACAGTCTCTTTTGAATTGTCTCTGTTAATTGATTATAGAATTCTCCCTTCAATGTGGTCTACTACATACTGCTTGCTTAATTTATATTTTAACCAATCAAATTTTGATTTCTTGCTATTGCAGAATAACTGTATAACATTAGTTTTGTGTACCCGTTTCTGCATGCTGCTGGCCAATGCCAACGAGAGAAATGTTAGCATTTTTATAAATTAAAAAAATTTCTGATTGGAATGTGAGCTATGTTATGATTTCATTTATTGGGAAGAGAATTGCTAGTATAATTCCTATATTGCAATGTTAAATATACTTACTGCTTGTTTATAAATTCAGTGAGTTTAGAATTTTCACCACATCAATGCTGACATCATGTGGAAACCACTAGCTTACTAAAGTGGTAAATGAAACACTATGTTTCAAGAAACGGCTTGTCTTATACCAAACTCCACATTCTTTCTACTGCCTCATCATGACTCTAGTATGGATCTATCAGGCTTCCATACAGACAAGAAGGAAGTTGGGATTAAAACAAGAAAAGCTTCTAAATATGCTCAGATGTTGGTAATTTAAGTCAAAATTTGTCAGCTTACTCTGTCACTCTTGTAAAAGTATAAATGTTGAAAGATGATTTTTTTCTAATGCTCTGGTCATGAGTCTATGCTTGTTCTCTTATGCAATTCATATGGGAAAATACAGAACTGAATAATCTTACCATTGCCATTGTATTGCTAAACTAAGACAATGTGTTCCTTCCTCAAATCCTGCTAACCCTGCTTTTGAGATATATGGCACTAGTCAATTTCTAAAGGCTAATGATAATCATACAAGATAAAATAAGAACACTTCTTTTCCAGGAGTAGGATATTATAAAATTATAGAAAAGCCAAAGATCACTTAATTTAATATGGGGCATATTAATTTAGCATCCAAGGAAATTGAAATAGAGTCAAATTACTCAGTAAACCTGGGCATCCTGTTCTTGTTTTTATTTTGCTACACTAAAGTTTATATCAAGAGGAGTGTTTTGAGTACTGTGACAAAAAAAATAAGTTTATTGAATTTTGCTTTGTATTGCTTCTGCTTGGGCACATGGAAAACCACACTTACTAGCTTGTTAGGCAGATCATATGACTATTTTTGATGAAAGATTTTGAGCATAAAGGACATTTGTCACTTCTGGCTTGAAGCAATAGAAACTCCCTATGTAATTTTTCAATTTTTCTCCTTTCAAGCAGGTATCTTGATAAAGTCTTTTTGAGATGGCAGAGCCACAAGATTGAAGTGAACTTTATTCCTCCTGCTTGAGGACAGCATTCTTGGGCTTTTTTGAGTGAGAAATAAACTTTGCTTACATTAAGCCACTGAGATATGGGGTTGTTTGCTACCCAAGGAAAAGTCTATCGTTTTCTGACTTATTCAAGTACTTAAAAATGCTAAGGCGGAGCCTTAACATCTTTGCGAATACTAGAGTTAAAAAAAAAAAACAAACCCAGGGTTCTGTAAACTAGAAAAGCACTGACTTAAAGTCAGATGCAAATAGACAACCTTGCAAACTGGGGAACAATTATTTTATTTTATTTTTTTTTATTTATTTTTTTTTGAGACGGAGTCTCGCTCTGTCGCCCAGGCTGGAGTGCAGTGGCACAGTCTCGGCTCACTGCAAGCTCCGCCTCCCGGGTTCACGCCATTCTCCTGCCTCAGCCTCTCCGAGTAGCTGGGACTACAGGCGCCCGCCACCACGCCCGGCTAATTTTTTTGTATTTTTAGTAGAGACGGGGATTCACCGTGGTCTCGATCTCCTGACCTCGTGATCCGCCCGCCTCAGCCTCCCAAATTGAATGCATGCTATGTGGGACTGGTACCTCTGGTTTTATTTCCTTTTAGGATTTACTTCATCTTCCACTGCAACTACATTGCACATTTAGGAAAGGAGAAATGCATATTAGAAGCATAAAAATAGAATTCTTTCCTTGAGTAGACACCACCTGCTCTGTGCAGAGTTTTTTATTCTCTTTTTAATTTTAGCAAAGTGCATTTGACAAGATTTTTTTATCTGAGGAATACTGTCAATGAAGGAAGTGGATCTGCTTTATTCTGGAGAAATGCTATTTAGTAATGATAGTCACAGATCAGCAACACTGTAAGAAGGTATTGCAGCATAATCAAATGCTGCCTGTGGACTAGCAGAGTGATTAAAGAATCAATCATTGGTTCTTGGAGAATTGTATCAGTCTGTTTAAAATAATTTAAACCTACTGATGTATAGATTCTTTTTTTTTTTTTATTATACTTTAGGTTTTAGGGTACATGTGCACAATGTGCAGGTTTGTTACATATGTATCCATGTGCCATGTTGATTTCCTGCACCCATTAACTCGTCATTTAGCATTAGGTATATCTCCTAATGCTGTCCCTCCCCCCTCCCCCCACCCCACAACAGTCCCCGGAATGTGATGTTCCCCTTCCTGTGTCCATGAGTTCTCATTGTTCAATTCCCACCTATGAGTGAGAACATGCGGTGTTTGGTTTTTTGTCCTTGCGATAGTTTACTGAGAATGATGTTTTCCAGTTTCATCCATGTCCCTACAAAGGACACGAACTCATCATTTTTTATGGCTGCATAGTATTCCATGGTGTATATGTGCCACATTTTCTTAATCCAGTCTATCGTTGTAGGACATTTGGGTTGGTTTCAACTCTTTGCTATTGTGAATAGTGCCGCAATAAACATACGTGTGCATGTGTCTTTATAGCAGCATGATTTATAGTCCTTTGGGCATATACCCAGTAATGGGATGGCTGGGTCAAATGGTATTTCTAGTTCTAGATCCCTGAGGAATCGCCACACAGACTTCCACAATGGTTGAACTAGTTTACAGTCCCACCAACAGTGTAAAAGTGTTCCTATTTCTCCACATCATCTCCAGCACCTGTTGTTTCCTGATTTTTTAATGATGTCCATTCTAACTGGTGTGAGATGGTATCTCACTGTGGTTTTGATTTGCATTTCTCTGATGGCCAGTGATGATGAGCATTTCTTCATGTGTTTTTTGGCTGCATAAATGTCTTCTTTTGAGAAGTGTCTGTTCATGTCCTTTGCCCACTTTTTGATGGGGTTGTTTGTTTTTTTCTTGTACATTTGTTTGAGTTCATTGTAGATTCTGGATATTAGCCCTTTGTGAGATGAGTAGGTTGCAAAAATTTTCTCTCATTCTGTAGGTTGCCTGTTCACTCTGATGGTAGTTTCTTTTGCTGTGCAGAAGCTCTTTAGTTTAATTAGATCCCATTTGTCAATTTTGGCTTTTGTTGCCATTGCTTTTGGTGTTTTAGACATGAAGTCCTTGCCCACGCCTATGTCCTGAATGGTATTGCCTAGGTTTTTTTGTAGGATTTTAATGGTTTTAGGTCTAACATATAAGTCTTTAATCCATCTTGAATTAATTTTTGTATAAGGTGTAAGGAAGGGATCCAGTTTCAGCTTTCTACATATGGCTAGCCAGTTTTCCCAGCACCATTTATTAAATAGGGAATCCTTTCCCCATTTCTTGTTTTTGTCAGGTTTGTCAAAGATCAGATAGTTGTAGATATGCGGCATATTTCTGAGGGTCTGTTCTGTTCCATTGATCTATATCTCTGTTGTGGTACCAGTACCATGCTGTTTTGGTTACTGTAGCCTTGTAGTATAGTTTGAAGTCAGGTAGCGTGATGCCTCCAGCTTTGTTCTTTTGGCTTAGGATTGACTTGGCGATGCGGGCTCTTTTTTGGTTCCATATGAACTTTAAAGTAGTTTTTTCCAATTCTCTGAAGAAAGTCATTGGTAGCTTGATGAGGATGGCATTGAATCTATAAATTACCTTGGGCAGTATGGCCATTTTCACGATATTGATTCTTCCAACCCATGAGCATGGAATGTTCTTCCATTTGTTTGTATCCTCTTTTATTTCATTGAGCAGTGGTTTGTAGTTCTCCTTGAAGAGGTCCTTCACATCCCTTGTAAGTTGGATTCCTAGGTATTTTATTCTCTTTGAAGCAATTGTGAATGGGAGTTCACTCATGATTTGGCTCTCTGTTTCTCTGTGATTGGTGTACAGGAATGCTTGTGATTTTTGTACATTGATTTTGTATCCTGAGACTTTGCTGAAGTTGCTAATCAGCTTAAGGAGATTTTGGGCTGAGACAATGGGATTTTCTAGATATACAACCATGTCATCTGCAAACAGGGACAGTTTGACTTCCTCTTTTCCTAATTGAATACCGTTTATTTCCTTCTCCTGCCTGATTGCCCTGGCCAGAACTTCCAGCACTATGTTGAATAGGAGTGGTGAGAGAGGGCATCCCTGTCTTGTGCCAGTTTTCAGAGGGAATGCTTCCAGTTTTTGCCCTTTCAGTATGATATTGGCTGTGGGTTTGTCGTATATAGCTCTTATTATTTTGAGATACATCCCATCAATACCTAATTTATTGAGAGTTTTTAGCATGAAGGGTTGTTGAATTTTGTCAAAGGCCTTTTCTGCATCTATTGAGATAATCATGTGGTTTTTGTCTTTGGTTCTGTTTATATGCTGGATTACATTTATTGATTTGCATATGTTGAACCAGCCTTGCATCCCAGGGATGAAGCCCACTTGATCATGGTGTATAAGCTTTTTGATATGCTGCTGGATTCGGTTTGCCAGTATTTTATTGAGGATTTTTGTATCAATGTTCATCAAGGATATTGGTCTAAAATTCTCTTTTTTGGTTGTGTCTCTGCCTGGCTTTGGTATAAGGACGATGCTGGCTTCATAGAATGTGTTAGGGAGGATTCCCTCTTTTTCTATCGATTGGAATAGTTTCAGAAGGAATGGCACCAGTTCCTCCTTGTACCTCTGGTAGAATTCAGCTGTGAATCCGTCAGGTCCTGGACTCTTTTTGGTTGGTAAGCTATTGATTATTGCCACAATTTCAGAACCTGTTATTGGTCTATTCAGAGATTCGACTTCTTCCTGATTTAGTCTTGGGAGGGTGTATTTGTCGAGGAACTTATCCATTTCTTCTAGATTTTCTAGTTTATTTGCATAGAGGTGTTTGTAGTATTCTCTGATGGTAGATTGTATTTCTGTGGGATCGGTGGTGATATCCCCTTTTTCATTTTTTATTGCATCTATTTGATTCTTCTCTCTTTTCTTCTTTATTAGTGTTGCTAGTGGTCTATCAATTTTGTTGATCTTCTCAAAAAACCAGCTCCTGGATTCATTAATTTTTTGAAGGGTTTTTTTGTGTCTCTATTTCCTTCAGTTCTGCTCTGATTTTAGTTATTTCTAGCCTTCTGCTAGCTTTTGCATGTGTTTGCTCTTGCTTTTCTAGTTCTTTTAATTGTGATGTTAGGGTGTCAATTTTGGATCTTTCCTGCTTTCTCTTGTGGGCATTTAGTGCTATAAATTTCCCTCTACACACTGCTTTGAATGTGTCCCAGAGATTCTGGTATGTTGTGTCTTTGTTCTCATTGGTTTCAAAGAACATCTTTATTTCTGCCTTCATTTCATTATGTACCCAATAGTCATTCAGGAGCAGGCTGTTCAGTTTCCATGTAGTTGAGCGGTTTTGAGTGAGTTTTTTAATCCTGAGTTCTAGTTTGATTGCACTGTGGTCTGAGAGACAGTTTGTTATAATTTCTGTTCTTTTACATTTGCTGAGGAGAGCTTTACTTCCAACTATGTGGTCAATTTTGGAGTAAGTGCAATGTGGTGCTGAAAAAAATGTATATTCTGTTGATTTGGGGTGAACAGTTCTGTAGATGTCTATTAGGTCCACTTTGTTTAGAGCTGAGTTCAATTCCTGGATATCCTTGTTAACTTTCTGTCTCGATGATCTGTCTAATGTTGACAGTGGGGTGTTAAAATCTCCCATTATCATTGTGTGGGAGTTTAAGTCCCTTTGTAGGTCACTCAGGACTTGCTTTATGAATCTGGGTGCTCCTGTGTTGGGTGCATATATAGTTACGATAGTTAGCTCTTCTTGTTGAATTGGTCCCTTTACCATTATGTAATGGCCTTCTTTATCTCTTTTGGTCTTTGATTCTTAATTTAAAATTTCTTACATGCCTAGCAGACTGAGCATTATTTTTTTAAAAAGGTAATAATTAAGAAGTAGTTTGGTAACAGTAGAAACAATTGGCATGTTGTGTACTTGGCCAAAAAAATAGTGGCTGTAATTTGACTTGGTGGCAGGAACATAGACTATTAAAGTGTTGCTTTCCTTGGTATGATGGCACTGGCAGAGGATGACTATCTATTACACAGTTAGGAAAACAAAATAACAAAGATTTGCATTTAAAATGTTTTTAAGAATTTAATAAGATTTATAGCTCGATATAACTGGCAACGATTTGTGGTATATTTATTAAGCATATTTGTGGTATTTTTTCACTAGAAAAACAGACTGTAATTAAAAAGCAGTGGTATTTGTACTTAAAAAAGAGTAGGTGACTCCAGAATATATAATTTTAATTAGCAAATATATTTGTATATATTACAGCCATATTTGCATGTTGTGAGCTTATCGATGAATGGACATTTGAACACTTTGTATGTACTTGTAATATTGATAGATGTTCTCTAAATTGAGATGAATTTGTAAAAATAATATTTTACAAAACTTTGTGAATATCTTTCCTTCATAAAACAGGATCTAGATACGGGTATTAATGTGAATTAACCATCTTCCTTTTAATGTCCTAGAAGTTCCCATTTTAATCTTGGATCCATCTTGGGTTGGTGAAATCTAAAAGGAACTTAAAACTAGACTTACAATACTCTCCACTGAAAAAGTGCTCATTTCTAAGATGGAGCCATGGTTGTAGATTGAATTAAGGCCCCCATTATCTACTCTTCCTGATACCCACTTCCTTTGCTCTATGAATTTTCAGTTTTTCTCACAAACAGTGGATTATTTCACTACACTTTGAATTAGAATTCTGCCATATGACATACTTTGGTTAATAATCTTTCTGCTAGTGGATGGGATATGAGTTGAGACTTTAAATGTTTCATTATGATTGGGACTTCCTTTTATGCCTCTGCAATTACTTGGAGAAGAACATGCTTTAGCTAGACTACTGGTCTAAGGAGGAAGAGAAACATGTAGATCAGGTGAAAGCTCTTAGATCTGCAGTGTGTGGTGTGTGGTCACCACAGGTCGACACGTAACCACCCCAATATACCCATGAGAATAGTGTTGCATCGTTTTAAACCACTGGGTGCTGGGATGCTTTCTCATGTCATGTTACCGCAATGACAGCTGATGAATAAACTAAAGAATTACATAGTTTTAAAAAATTAGAGCTGGATCATTTTTCTGGACTAAGTTGAAAATTTCTAAGATGTGAAAGAACTACTATCATCTAGTGTTCTGTTTCTGTTTATGAGCCCAGCAGCAAATATTAAAATGGGTCAGTACATTTTATTATTTTTGCTCATGGGTGCCAATATCTACTCCCCTTTTTTCTTAAGATGTGGATTTTTTCTATCTTGACACTTGAGACCTTAAATTTCTCTGTAACTTTTTACCTGTATAATATGTCTTTTAAAAATATCTAGATAATTCTGAAATTTCTGTGTTTCATTAACTTTCCTTTTATTTAAGTTATCTACCTCATACCTCAGAATATTCCTATATTCTGACTACACTTAAACTTACCTATCTGATTTCTTTAGCCTTGTATACTATATCCTAGCTATACTTAAAGTTACCTATTACTGTCCTGCTATAAGTCACCAGATAGACCTTAGTACCATATATAGCACAACAATTTCTTACTTTCCTTAAAATTTAAAAATATCAAATTGGTATGTAGACATCTAGCAACATGATTTTTAAAGATATATTCTTGATTTTATTCAGCTCTCATTATATGAACAAAAGCTGATAATCTGTTACTTATAAGGCATCTATGATCCAAGTCTTAGTCTATAATCTGAGATATTTTATTGTTAAAGTATTTATAAATCCTGAGGCTGGATGTAGGAAGCTAAAATTAAAAGTGCTAGAAAAAAAATCTAATATTTTTTTCTTAACATCTGAAGAAGTATAGATAAAAAAGCTCCAAGTAGAGACAAAAGAAGAACTAAAGTGATCAAAGTCAGAAGAGCAATGTTTGCCATCTGCCTCCCAGATTTATTACGGGCGCACCTTATGACTAACTTGTGGGTTTATGTGGGATGTTATTGTGAAAATCACTATAAGATATATAACATGAGCAAATGGAAAAGCAGAAGGCTATTCAAACACATTTGAGCTATAGTCCTTTAGTAAAAGCTGGCTCATTTTACAATTTTTTTATTTCAGGCAGGGGAATATCCTGGCAGCAAAAATCCAAAACCAGTATAAGTTTCTTTCACTTTACAAAAACTTTTCTTTAACAACTATAATATGAAACAATAGGTTTTGATTTTGTGATGCAATTTTAAATTACCTCAGATATAAGTATGTTTGGATAATTCTAGTATATAACTTTTGTGTGCTTGCACATTTTTTTATTATCAGAGATATTTTCTAAAATTATTAAATATTACATTTAAAATAGTTAATTGATTATGTGCTATAACTTTCAGAATACACAGAAATATAAATAATTTTAGGACCAGGCAAGTTATGGAACTATTCATTAGTTTAAACTCTAACCAGACACAATTATTATTCTTCTTGTTTGGGATTTTTTTAACCAAGGAATTAATATTTAATATTGTAGTGAATGTTCATAGGAAAGTAAGATATATTTATATAATCTTTAAGTGCAAGCTTTGATTGAAATATTTTATCTATGTATACATATGCACAAATTCCAAAGGTAAAGCTTCATACATTTTCAGAGTGAATGCACCTGTTTAACCTATACCCAGATATAGCAGTCTAGAAGTTCTTCTTATATGTGTTTTTTTTTTTTTTTTTTTGAGACAGAGTCTTGCTCTGTCGCCCGGGCTGGAGTGTAGTGGTGTGATCTTGGCTCACTGCAACCTCTGCCTCTTGGATTAAAGTGATTCTCCTGCCTCAGCCTCCTGAGTGGCTGGGATTACAGGTGTGCACCACTATGCCTGGCTAATTTTTGTATTTTTAGTAGACATGGGGTTTCACCATGTTGGCCAGGCTTTTCAATACTCAGTAACTTCACTTTCATCAAGAATAACCACTAACAATAGTATATTAAAAATTATTTCAAAATCAAATTTTCGGGAGTTTCTTTTTCTAGTAAGCAAAGTATCTCTTTATGGTATGAAAATGGACTGAGAGCATATGTTAGAGTTTGAAAGTAGCTTATCATATGCCCACTGTAGTGTTAAGTCATAAATGTCCCCAAATCCTTTGACACTCCTCCCATCAAAAGGTGGAATCTATGTTTTCTTCCCTTGAATCTGGCTGGACTTTTGACTATGTAGGAAGAAATGCTGAATGCCTTCAGAGGCTAAATCGGATAGAGCTTCTACCCGATGGTTTTTGAAAGTTCACACTAAAACATAGCCTTCAACCTCTGATAGCCTAGCAGCCATATGAATAGGCCATATAGAGATGCTCCAGCCAATAGCACTAGATGGGGTTCCAGATGATAGTGAGCATCACTTCAAGATAAGTGAAGGGAGAAAACTTTGTGGTGAAGCCAGGCCCAGCCTCCACCTGACTATAAAACTTGTGAGATCCTGGGTGAGAATCACCTAGTTGAACCCACTCAACCCTTAGGAACATGAAAGGTTATAATAAAATGTATGTTACTACTTTTTTGGGTGATCTGTTACTAAGCAATAGTAACTAAACCAATTTTTGTATTTCAAAGTGCTGTAACAAAAATGCACAACTCATGTCATTGGCTTTGGAACAAGACAAGAGTGAAAGGTATCCCGGAGTGTTTTCGGGAAAGTTTAGGGTTGTGAGGAGAGGGTAAGCAGAAGTCTAAAGGGCATCAGGAGTATATGGGGTCTTGAAGGAAGATAACAAAATATTCTGTAAAACTAGAAGAGGACCCTCATTTGGCAAAAAATTTGGTGACACTGACCTGTGGTAACATGAAAATAGGAAATGTAACTAAAGGATTTGAGAGCACAACTACGTTGATTTTCAGGCAGACTATTAAAGGTACCACTTGACTTTCTAGCTGACTATACTCAAATGTGAGAAGAGAGAGGAAAGTTAAAAAAAAAGGAACTGTGCAGTTTTCAAAAAGTATTGAAAATATCTGTGCAAGAGATACAGGCTGTTCAATTAAAAACATAAAAGTGTTTCTCGTTGTTTTTTAGATGGTACCTATGTTTCAAGTTAAAAAAAAATGATAAAATGGGTTCCATGCCACATCCAGAGTAGGACTGTTAGGTGCTTTGTGAAGACCTCAGAGAAATATAAGGTGGTACCTCATAGAAACTTTTAGAAAGATAAAAGGCCTTCTAAGGCTCTTAAAGGTATGTCTTGCAAATCCTCTTCATTAACATCAGAACCTCTAAGAATCTCGAGGACATTGTCCTGCACGTTTTATTGGAGCCCCAGTGTAGAAGGGCATGTGTGGTATCAACTGATAGTTTTTTTTTTTTTTGGAGACGGAGTTTCGCTCTTGTTGCCCAGGCTGGAGTGCAATGGCGCGATCTCGGCTCACCGCAACCTCCGCCTCCCAGGTTCAAGCAATTCTCCTACCTCAGCCTCCCGAGTAGCTGGGATTACAGGCATGCACCACCACGCCCAGCTAATTTTGTATTTTTAGTAGAGATGGGGTTTCTCCATGTTGAGGCTGGTCTCGAACTCCTGACCGCAGGTGATCCACCCACCTCGGCCTCCCAAAGTGCTGGGATTACAGGCATGAGCCACCGCGCCCGGCCGATAGTTTTTTATTTTGTATAAAGAAGTGAACTCCAGTAAGATTGATAGAAAACACACAGTTTTTAAGATATTGTTTCTTTTGGAAACACTGCCAACATGGACTTAAAAGAAAATAGTGTACAGGTTTAAAATAAATTTTTGCACTTCCAACATTTCTGGACGCTGAGTAAGTTGCGAAGAGTACCCGGCTGCAAGCTTGGTTTTCTTATGGAGAAAAGATAGTTGTTTCAAAGTGTTGAATCAACAGCTCAGAAATGAAGCCAAGAGCCATGCAGCATCATTCCCAGGGAAGAGTACTAGGGCCCTATAAAAAAAGTTTAACAGAGGCCGGGCGTGGTGGCTCATGCCTGTAATCCCAGCACTTTGGGAGGCCGAGGCGGGTGGATCACGAGGTAAGGAGATTGAGACCATCCTGGCTAACACAGTGAAACCCCGTCTCTACTAAAAATACAAAAAAAAAAAAAAAAAAAAAAAAAAATCTAGCAATATGTG
Source organism: Nomascus leucogenys (assembly GCF_006542625.1). NCBI lineage: Eukaryota > Metazoa > Chordata > Mammalia > Primates > Hylobatidae > Nomascus > Nomascus leucogenys. The sequence continues at coordinate 80,719,247 of NC_044387.1, forward strand.
CCCAGCTAGGTCTCTGAATTGCTGCACACCAGTAACTGCTGCACTCATTCTGCTTCCCGCTTTTTGAATAGCAGTGTCTATTACTATAATGACACTATTGTATATGAAGTTTGCATAGGGCAGATAACTTGTCTTTTTTAGTTCATAGGCTGTTAAGTTGAGAGGAATATTGTCAGGGGAGTTGTTCTCCAGCAAACCCAAACCATCAGCCTCATTTCATCTTGGATTTGATTTAAATGACAAGATCGTGGACCTTAAACTGTGTCTGGTGACAATGATAGGATGAGACTTTAGATGGGTCCTAGGTCTTAATTCCGTCTGTCACTATTACATCAATTTAATTGGCTAAAAGCTGCAGCTTTCTCAGGAGGTCAAAATCCTTGTTTGGAAGGGAAGATTATTAGACATATGAATTGATTTTGCATTATGTAAGATGACAAGTAAATGTTACCTCATCTAGATTCCTGATTTTTTTAATATAGGAGAAATGTGAATAATTTGTTGATTTATTACATATCCCTCAAATACATGTATTTGATGTTCCTCCCTTGAAGAGGTAGAGATTTTTGTTCTTTCCTCTTGAATCTTGGTGGATTTGTGACTATGGAAGGAAAGACATTATATAATTTCTTTCTGGCTCTCTTGAAGCACATTGACTTTGCTATAAAGAAGCCAGGCAGCCACTTGAAGTAGCTGCAAGTGGAGGTCCTATTTGATGATTGTGGAAGAGGTGCCAGCTGACAGCATCAACCACTAGGGAGGAAGCCTCTATAGTTACATCAGCACCAGACACCATCTACTGTAGCTGCATGAAAATTCCTGAGTCAAGAACCACCCAGCTGAGCTGAGTCAAGCATCGGAACCATAAGAAACAATAAGAAAATAACTGCTGTTGTTTTAAGCCACCGTTTTGGGGTTATCTGTTGCAGAGCAATAGTAGCTAGACATTAGATGATATATAAGAATTGAGCTCAATTTAAATAAGTGTAAATAAGTTTAAATAGCAAAAGAGGCTAACTGCTGTTTCCCAACAGTTCAATATTTCTGACAGGACATTTGATCTTCTGCAGTATTATTCTATTTTGTATCAGGGACTTTATGATTATCAGATAATTACAAAAGTCAATAAAAATGCTTTTGACATGGTTGTTGATCTTATTTAGAAATCCAGGTCAAATGGAACTTATTTTCCCATGTATTTGATAATTCTTCCTTCCTAAGCAAGTATTTTGGAAGATAAAGTCTTTATAAAAAGGGTACGTGTGGCGGGAGGGTGCTATAATGCTGCGGAACTATCCCAGAATCTTTAAATCTCCTTATGTACTTTGAATCTGTTTGGATCCTGAAACATATTGTTTTAAAATGTTGCTTAGTATCAGTGTTTTAACCTGGGGTTCACTAAGACATTATTTTTAAAAGTTGTTTAACTTGTCTCATGTTTCTAATATATAAGCTCTTTTTTTTCAGTGATAGTTCGATCTATGCAAATGAAGATACCAACTTCACTTTGCTAGTGTTTTAGAAGGTCACCAGTGCTTTGTGTTCAAATAGCTTATTCTGTATTCCCAGAAAATGCTTGCTTTCTTTTGTAAATTGACTGTTAACAAGGAGTTTATAAACCATTTTAATTAATAAATCAGTGTTTTCCTCTGTGAATTAAATGCACATTCATGTAGGTGGAGCGCATAGTAAGCTCTACTTCAAAGGCAGTCAGGATTTCACCTACAACAGTAATCTGGTCTGAAAACCTCATTTAAGCTTTATCTGGCATTACAAAAGCTCAAAATCTTATATACTGCTTTCAAGTAGAAAGTAATGGAATTTTAATTTTGCTACATAGATTTCTTAGTGATGCTTGAAGAGTTTGATTTAACCAGATAAATGAATTAAGGGGTTGAAAAAGTAAGCACAAGGAATGAATTCTGTATGTGTATACTGGGATATTTTATAGAAAAAATTTAATAGTATTTATTTTTAATGAAAATAGAAGAATAATTTGATTTAAATCTTAACATGAGTCATTGGAGAAGATAATTTGCTGACAGGTTTAAATACCTTGGGAATAATTTCCTGAGGGGAGTTGTAAAACAGCTTTCCCTGGAAGTTAGCAGTTCTTATGAAATTACATAGGTAAAATCCTAAATGCAAAGAAATGTCTATACTCAGAGCTCATTTAAGGTTTTGAATTGTGTTTACTCATATTGCATTTAATAAACTTTTGAAAATCCATGCTCCCTTTTACATATTTGTAAGTTTCATCTAAAGTTTTTCATTGTGATTTTACATAGTTCTCATGCATGTAGTTTTTGGCATGTTGTAAATGTTGACATTGAAAAGTAAAACTGTGACACCGTTTTAAGAAATGCAGGCAATAGAATCTAAATTCCACCTTGATTTGATATCTACCACAATTCAGGTTGAAAAAAAATATGTGACAGCTTTTTATTAACATTCAGAATTTTGCATTTTCATTTTGTCCTTGCAAGAAAGTCATGAAGCATTACATATATTTTGGGATTTAGATAACATAATTATAATGAATACACAATTAATCAAATACATTAAGTGCTTTGTAAAGTTTAATAAATAACCAAGGCAAAATGTAAAATTATATTCAAACTGAATATTTTAATGAGACAAATCCTGATCAATATTTCTCATGTATTTGATAAAGGGGAAATTTAAAATTCATAAGCACAAATTAATCCACTGACTAGCCTACAGTTTTACTTTTTGTTTATAGAAAGTATAAAATATTAAATAGTTTAAATTACAAAATAAGATTAGGAGGAACTGATTAGACTATTTTATGATATTATTTGTTAAAATAAATGTCAGCTATGTTCTTGAATAACACTAATTTGAAAAAAAAAGTTATACAAATGTTTTATCCTTGAGTTTTATTCAATCTACCTTAAAAAGTATTGTTTTCCAGTAATGCATTTTTCTATTTAGAAGAACCAGTATCAATATTCTATATGGTTTTAGCTGTTTGAAGGTGTATTGCTCCTCATATTTGTCCTAATAATGAGTAGTAAGAATAATTAAAAATAATTGGTAATCTGTTAAAATATGTATACATATGTGTGTGCTTACATCTGATGCCCCCTGCTTTGCTCTCTCATGAGTCTCTCTAAAGAAGGAAACATTATTTTTAAAACAGTGGAAAATGAATAAGGAAAATCGCTAAATTGAAGTTGCTTTTATTTGTATTACAGAACTTTGCCATATATCCCATTTTGAGGTAAACACTAACAGAAAGATGCATAAAAGAGACAAATAAATGCCCTATAGATTTATGGTAAGATGGTTATATATTAAAAGAAATTTCTTGGTTGGGCAATCTAAAAATATTTCTATCTTGAGAAAATGAGCCATAATAAGATTTCAAATGGCCGAGGGATAGGTGTACCTATGAAAAGGGCTACTCTGAACTCAGCTCAGGGTTCAAGTGTGGCATACATATATTGCTGTCAGTTAGCTGTCTTTTGCAGACAAGGGTAAAGATGACAGAAATCTGAAAGAAGGGAGTGATAGGAGTCCTTAAGTGGAAGGTCGAAATGAGAATGAGTTAGGATGTAAATTCAGCAAGTTATGTGTGGGAGGTAGGGAGTGAGAAGTCATGCTTTCTTAGTGTCTCACTTGACAGACTGAAAATGGGGTGGTCCCATAAATAGAGATTGAGAATTCCTGGTATAATAAATTTGGGGGACAGATGACTTCTGTTTTCAACCCCAGGACCTCGAGTTAACTTTGAAATATCATGTTAATATAATCAGCATTTACTTGGTGTCTGAAATTTGGAGGAAATGTATCAACTGGAGACATGACTCTTAAATCTATGTCTCCAGCTCATACTCCTCCCCAGAATTTCAGACATATTGAAGGGGACACTGGAAGCGGATGTGAAAGGGGTGCAATGCAGTGGAAGACAAATATCAACCTGTCTTCTTTGGAGATCTGGTTATATATCTCTAGTTTCTACCATAACTCTGCATTCAGATTCCCTGACCCTGACTCAAGTGTAAAAATCTTAAAATTGAATCTGTTATTCTTTCACCACTTCCTCTACTGTGTTCCCTTCATCAGTTATGCTTGTTCTTCCAGTTATCAAGGCTAAAATATCTTTGTTAATCCGTTGCATTGCCTTCTGCCTCCTTCTGATATTAAATCAGACATTATGATTGAGCCTGTTTTACATTATCTTGCTTTTTTAGTAACTTCACGCCTAATTTCCTCCCTTTTTTTTCCTAATGAACTGTCATTCATTCATTTTCCCTATTTACCACAAGAAACATTACCTCCATATTTGTTTTCCTAGGAAAACGTTATAATCATTTCATTTTCTGATTTAAGAACATTTTAATGAATCCATTTCCTTCTGGTAATTATTTAAAAATCTCTCCACCTACTAACTCAAAAATTACTGTGGATGAGTTAATTTTCAAAATATGTGCAAGTTCTTCTTTGTGTGAATGAAAACTTGAAGATATTAATATTTCAACTTTTACTTGTCTTTAAAGTAGGGAAAATATAGGACTCATCTTCAGACCAATATTTTTCATAAACGTAGATGTAAAAATATTCAACAAAATATTAGCAAATTGAATTCAGCATTGTATAAAAAGGATTATACACCAGGATCAAGTGAGCTTTATTCCAGGCATGAAATCTGGTTCAATAACTTAAAATCAATTATTATAATTCATTATATAAACAATATAAAGAAGAAAAGTCATATGATCATATTAATAAATACAGAAAAGCATTTGTCAAAATTTATCACCCATTCCTAATTTTGTAAAAAAATCAGCAACTAAGAATACAAAAAACATTCTAAAATTGATAAAGAAGATCTACAAAATATTGCAGTTAACATTATACTCATTAGTGAAAAACTAGGTGTTTTATGCTAAATCAGGTACCAGTCCAGGACGTCTCATTTCATGACTTCTATTCAACATTGTACTGGCAGTCCTAGTTGATACATTAACATAATAAAATAACATGCATATGTCTTAGAAAGGAAAAAATAAACATGTCTTTGTTCACAGATGGCACAACTGTACATGCCGAAAAATGCAAAGAATCCACAAAAAATCCTCCTTTAACAAATAAAAATTATAAGGTGGCAAGATACAAGGTCAATATAAAAAATCAATTATTTTGTCTATATCAATAATAAACAACTAGAATTTGAAGTTAAAAACACAAGATTATTTAAATTAGCATCTAAAAATATTTAGAAATAAATATGACAAAATATGTGCAAAATCTATGTAAGAAAAGATATAAACTCTGATGAAAGAAATCAAAGATCTAAATAAATGGTAATATATTCCTATTCATGGACAGGAGAATCAAATATTAAGCTATCAGTTTTTACCAACTTGATCTATGGCTTCAATGCAATCCCAATAAAAATCCCAGTAAGTTATTTTGTGGATATCAACAAATTGACTCTAAATTTTGTATGGAAAGACAAAAGACTTAGAATAGTCAACATAAATATTAAAGTAGAATAACAAAGTTGGAGGACTGATACAAGCTGATGCCAAGACTACTATAAAGCTACTGTAATCAATAAAATGTGTTGTTGACAAAATAATAGGCAAATAGATAATTAAAAGAGAAGAGAGAGCCCAGACATAGACTCACATAAATGTAGGGAACTCATCTTTGAAAAAGGGTCAAAGACAATTCAATGAAGAAAGAATAATTTTTTTTTTAAAAATGTTATTTGCAGACCTTACCTTTTCACAAAAAGCAACTCAAAATTTCTCATAGACCTAAATGTAAAGTGCAAAACTTTAAAACCTTCTGTAAGATAATGGTAAGAAATAAACTTTACCTTAGATATGGCAATGAGCTTTTAGATACAGCACCAAAAACTTACTCCATAAAAGAAAAAAAAGAATAAAGTTTGCATCATTAAAATTTTAAAAATCTTTTCCTCAGAGTGAGACACTGTTAAGAGAATATAAAGACAGCCACAGACTAGGAAAAATTGCAGCTCATATCTGTTAAGTAACTGATATCCAAAATATACAGAGATCTTAAAACTCAACAATAGGAAAACAACTCAATTATAAATTGGCAAAATATATGAACAGATACCTCACTAAAGAAGATAAACAGATAAAAAATAATCATATGCTAAAATGGTCAACATTATACATCATTAGGGAATTGCAAGTTAAGACAACAATTAGATACTACTACATGACTATGAGAATGGCTGAAATCCAAAACACTGAGAGCAGCAAATGCTAACAAAAATGTGTAGCAACAGCAAATTTTTTAGAGTCTAAATGATTATTTTTGTATTTTTTGTGTTTTTATTATTTACCATAATGGATACATAAAATTTGTATATATTTATGGGGTATGTGAGATGTTTTCACACTGACATGCAATGTGTAATGATCAATTCAGGGTAATCGGGATATCCATCACCTCAATCATTTATCTTTTCTTTGCCAAAAGGGTGACTATAGTTAAAAAAAGCTTTTTATACAGGATTTTTTTCAGCACCACTTCACCATCCAGAAGTGGCACCTATGCCCTTGCTTTGCTCGGATATGCTCGTCCTGGCAGGCTGTGCTTGGCTTGTGCTGCTAGACCCTGTGGGTGAGCCAGGAACAGAGCGGCGAGGGGTGTGTGAGCAAGTGAGCACGGGCTCGGGCCACAGCACACAGTCAGGCACTTTGGCTGCTATGGTGCAGCGTGCAGCTCCAAGCGCCTGCACAGGCTCGGCTTGTTCCTCAGCCTAGATCCCACAACAACTGCAGGCACGCTCAGTCCGTGGAGGGACCAAGTGTGCCACGAGTGGCCTCCTGGCTGGGCACTGGCGTCCAGATGAGGGGAATGTGGTGGTACCCGAAAATTCAAGATGCCAGCAATCGCCGAGCCCCAACAGGGTGTCACAGCTTCTGCTGGAGGAGTCCCGAGTCTGAGTCACCAGGGAATGCCACAGCTCTCCCTCTCCTTCCCATCATTCACAGCCCTGGGAACAGGTGTGTGTTATAGGTCTGGCCTGGGGAGTCCTGAGGCCTAGGCCCCCAGAAGGGTCACCACTGCTCACTCCAGTAGTCCAGCCCTTTTTGCCCCTGCCATTCAGCGGGTTCTGGGTTTTTTTCCCATGTCCAAGAAGAATGAGGTATGCAGACACCGGAGAATAAGTAAGGCAGAGAAGAATTTTATTAACAGAAAAGCTTTTGACAATAAGAGGGGACCTAATGTATGTAGCCCTCTGTGTGAGCAGGGGCCTGAAATGGGTAGCCCAACGTGTGGCTGAGTTCAGGGTTTTAATGGGCTCCGAATGGGAGAATGTGTGCTGATTCGTCCATGAGTAGTCCTGGAAAAAGCTCTATTTGGTTGAAAGGCATCATAGAGGTTGTAACTCCGGTCAGGGATTCTCTCTGGAACTGGCAGCTTGGTTTTCAGGCTTCAGGCTGTCTTTGGTTTGAAGGTTGAGTTTTACCAGAGACCAACCCCTATTTGCCTAGGAATTTGTCTGTCTCCTGCTGCTGTCAAAATCATATAGCCACTTTGGCAGATAATTTGACTTTTCTTAGAAAACCAAACATATTCTTACCATATGATCCAGCAATCATGTTTTTCAGCATTTACCCATATGAGTTGTAAATTTATGCCTACAAGAGCGCTGCACGTGAATTCATAAATAAACCTTATTCATAAATAAACCAACTGCAGTACTTCCATACAATGTAATATTATCCAGTGATTAAAAAAATGAGCTCCAAAGACATAGAGGAACCCAACTGCATTTTGCTAAATGAACAAAGCCAATCTAACAAGGCCTCATACCATATCATCCCAACTATATGACATTCTGGAAAAGGCACAGCTATGGGGACAGTCAAATGATCAGTGTTTGCCAGGGTTTTAAGGGTACAGAGTAAAGGATAAACTAGTAGAACACAGGAGATTTTTATGGCAGTGAAATAGTTCTACATAATACTATAATGGTGAATGCATGTTATTATACATTTGTCAAAATCTAGAGAATTTACAACATAAAGAATGAGATCTTATATGAACTATGAACTTTAGTTCCTAATAATGTATCAATAATGAATCATCAGTTACAGCAAATATATAACACTAATGCAAGATGTTAATAGTAGGGGAAACTGTGAGGGGAGAATGGGTAGGTGAGAGCTCTGTATACTTTCCCTTTAATTATTTTTTATACCTAAAACTGCTCTAAACATAGAGTCTATTAGTTTAGAATGATGCGATACAGATGCCCAGCTTGAAGTCTTATTAGCAGGGATGACAGATTCCACTGCTTGTGTCCCATGACTTTACTATATCATGCATGGACATATTCTGAGTTTGTTTTTGGATATATTCCTAGGTAGCCATCTGTTTTGAGACTTTGTATCAAGATAATTAACTGTTATAAATATGAAGATGAATTGCTTTGAATATCATCTAGGCCATGATTTTTATCTTGACAGTATGAAATTTGTAGAATACTTAAGTATCTCAAATGCTCAAGCCCACTTTCCTACTGCTTCCTTTTTCTGTGAACATTTATAGACTGAGATTATATTTTTATTTCATACTTTAGGAGTGAAAGTATGTATAGTCTGTGTTCTCTAGAGGGACAGGACTAATAGGATAGATGTATGTATAAAAGGGAATTTATTAAGTTGTATTGACTCACGTGATCACAAGGTGAAGTCCCATAATATCCTGTCTGCAAGCTGAGGAGCAAGGAAGCCAGTCCTAGTTCCAAAACCTCAAAAGTAGGGAAACCGATAGTGTAGCCTTCAGTCTGTGGCTGAACGCCTGAGAGCCCCTGGCAAACCACTGGTGTAGGTCCAAGAGTGCAAAAGCTGAAGAACTTGGAGTCTGATGTTTGAGAGCAGGAAACACCCTGCACAGGAGAAAGATGGAGGCCAGAAGACTTAGCCAGTCTAGTCCTTCCATGCTCCTCTGCCTGCTTTTATCCTAGCTGTGCAGGCAGCTGATCAGATGGTGGCCACCCAGATTGAGGGTGGGTCTGTCTCTCTCAGTCCCCTTCTCAAATGTTATCTCCTCTGGCAACACCCTCACAGACACACCCAAGAACAATACTTTGCATCCTTCAATCAAATTGACACTCAGTATTAACCATCACAAAGCACAAATTGAAAATCGTGTTAACAAGTCAGTGGAAAACATTACCAAAACTCTAGGCCAATTGTGATGTGGGAAAATATGTATATTTTCTAGAAATTTTTATTATTTTCCCAAACCTTTCATTATAAAAAATGTTAAAAATACAGAAAAGTTTAAATGTTTGCACACAGAGCTCACATATACCTGTGATCTAACTTCTAGAATAAAAATTGTTGCTGTATTTGCTTCCTTATATATTCAGACATCTGTTTATCTTTTTTATCAATCCATTAGTTCATCTTATTTGGTGCATTTCAATGCATATTGGAGTCATCAGTACACTTTATCCCTAACATCTTAGCCACAAAATTATTATGTAGTTTGTTTTTGTTTTCCTTTTGTTTTCAAGAGAGAAAAATCACAATTCTACCATCTTTTGCATTTTGACAAATAAAATACTCCTGCATTACCCAAACCCCATCAAGATTCAGAACACTGCTATCAAGCCAGAAAGTTCTCTCTAGCCCTTGAGTAAAAGCAATCACTCTTCTGATTTAAAAAAAATTAATATATCTTTTTTCTAGACTCCATATAAGTGAAACCACACAGTATAAACAATCTTATTCAAGGTATTTTTCACTCGGCAAAATATCGATCTATGTTTGTTTCTTTTTATCACTAAATAGCATACTACATGTGATTTCTCATTCTTCTGTTGGTGGAAATATGAACTACTTCCAGTTTGGAGCTATTGTTTATAAACTGCTATGTACATTTTTGAACGAGTCTCATGAATGAATAGACAAAGTCAATTGTCTACTTATATTGTTTGCTGAAATTTGAAACTAGAAAAACATCACTTTACAACAGCATGAAACTACGTATAAAATAAATAGGTATAAATCTAAAAAAATGTGCAGAATCTATATGTCAAGTTAATAAGACAGTGATGAGAGAAATCAAAATTGTGTAAGTAAAGGATATTTGGGTTCATAGATCAGGAACCATTATTAAAATGTCAATTATTCCCCATTTAATCTTTAGATTCAACACAATGACAATCAAAATTCCAAGTTGTTTTGGGTAGGTCAGTAAACTGATTCTGAAGATAATGTAAAAATGTAAAAACCCCTCAACAGCCATCACAAGATTGAAAAGTCAAAATCAGTTTTAATTTGACCAGACTTAAAAATTTACTAATATAAAGCAATAATTATCAAGACAGTGTGATATTACTAAAAGAATAGACAAATAGTTTACTGGAAAAGAATAGAAAGCACAGAAATAGACCAATACAAATATAATCAAACAATCTTTGACTAAGATGCAAATACAAATCAATGGATAAAGAATAATCCTTTCAACAAATGATGTGGGAAAAAGTAGATATCCACATGGAAAAAAAGTGTATCTGGACAGGGTCTTTCAGCTGCCACCAAAATTAACTCAAAACGTATTGTAGACCTACATATGAACTATAAAACTATAAAACTTCTAGAAATAGAAGTAAAATAAATTCTTCATGACTTTGTGCTTGTCAGTAAATATTTAAATATAATATAAAGAATCCAATGCATGAAACTTAAAAATGACAAACTGGATTTTATCAAAATTCCAAATTTTTCATTGTGAACAATTTTTAAAGGAAATAATAAATGATTTCTGTATGTTAAAACAACCTTGCACCCCAGGGGTAAACCCCACTTGGTTAGGGTGTGTAATCATCTATTTGTACTGGTGAATTTGGTTTGCCATTGTTTTATTGAAGATTATTGCTTCTATGTTTATCAGAGACACTGGCTTGTAGTTCTCTTTTCTTGTGGTATCTTTGTCTGGCTTTGGTATCATGGTAATGTTGGCCTCATAAAATGAATTTGGCAGTATTTTCTCTACTTCTACTTTATGAAAGAGTTTTAAAGGGGTTGGCATAAATTCTTCTTTGAATGTTTGATAGAATTCAACCAAGAAGCCATCTAGTCCTGGTTTTGTTGGGAGTTTTTGATTACTACTCAAATTTCTTATTTGTTATGGGTGGGTATATTAGTTTGTTCAAGTTTTCTATTTCTTGATTCAGACTTGGTAATTTGCATGTCTCTAGGAATTTATCTGTTTAGGCTATCTAATTTGTTGGCATATAATTGTTCATAATAGCCTCTTATAATCCTTTTTATTTCTGAGGTACTTTTTATTTCTTGAGACATTGTAATGTCTCGCTTTCAATTATGATTTTATTCAATTCTTTTCTCTTTTTTCTTAGTCTCTTTAAGAATTTGTCAATTTTGTTGTATCTTTTCAAAAAACCTCTTAGTTTTGATAAATTTTTCTGTAGTTTTTCTATTCTCTATTTGATTTATTTTCTTGTGGTTCAATAAAAATGCATTATATTATCATTTAAAAGTATCCATAACATACTGGCTAAAAGACTTATATCGAGAATACACAAATAACTTTTAAAACTCAAATATAAACCATATAAAAAGGTATAAACAGCATTTGTCATTAGAGAAGTGCGAACTAAAATGAAAGGCACCACTACACAACTATTAGAATGGCTGAAATCCAAAAAGAACCTGACAATATCAAAAGTTGGTGAGGGCATGGAGGAACAGAAACTCTCACTCATTGGTCATGGAAATGTAAAATGATACAGTGGAAATCAGTTTCATGGTTCTTCTAGATTTAAACATAGCCTTACCATATAATCCATCAATTATGCAAGTTATTTAGAAATTAGTATCTCCACTAAAACCTGCATATAAACATTTATAGCATCTTTACTGATAATTGCTCCAAGCTGGAAGTAACCCAGATGAACTTCAGTATATTAATGGATAAATCGTGATATATCCATACAGATGAAAACTATTAAATAAGAAAAAAGTAACGAACTACTGATTTATATAACAATATGGTGAGTTTTACGTAAATTTTTCGAGAGAGAATTTCACTTAGAAAGAAGTCAGACTTTCACATATTGTATGATTCTATTTATATGATATTATGGAAAAGGGAAAAAACAGATCAGTGGTTGCCAGAGATTGTGGAAGCAAAAGAGTTTCATGAGAAGCAGCATAAGAGATGTTTTAGAGTGATTGAATTAATTTGTATGATGAAACTTAGTAAAAATAATCAGCCATGTGTTAGGGAATCCTACAAACTGTGACAAAAGAGTGTAACAGTATTTCAATTGTGTACAAATGACTTAATTTCAGTGGTGAGAAAAGATGGTGCTGATCCAAATAATTTTGGAAAACTGTTTTGACTGGAAATGGTAGGACTAAAGATAAAAATGGTTGTACATAAACATTGTGCTTTAGCTGACAAAGTAATTACTAATTCCATTATAAGTTAACATTCTGAAGCTGTTGTAAATGTATGCTGGAATTAAACCAATGAATGAATGGATGACAGATAGCGGAAGCCAGGTATCTCGTTCTTGAAATAGAAAGTAACAGATAAGAAAAAGGGGAAGACTAGAATCAACTATGTGGTACTGGATTAGAATGAAGACATCAGTATTAACTCTTGACTTAATTAACATAGATACAGAGCAATAGATACAAAAATACTTGTATTTATAGGTATAAATGGGTTAGTATTCATGCATATATTTCCTTCTTTCCACTGACAGCAACTAGAAGCTGCTTTGGAGAATAGTGATGCTAGCTCTGGGGTAAGAAATATACAAGATGAACCTGGAATATTTCATAGTGACAAAAAACAAAAAAGTATACCAAAAATATGGACATGTTAAAGGGACACAGAAGTCAACCTGAAAGAGTTCCCAATAGCCAAAGTTGGAACAATTAAAGCAACAATATAAGTCATATAGAATTATATTATTACTCCAAATAGAAAATGATATAAATATCCGATTGACTTAAGCAAATGAGAGAGAAGAGACATATTTTCTATATAAAAGAATTTCAAGTAATTTAGGTACATAGTCTCTCTTAAGGAGGTGGACCTTAAATACCCTTGCCCCTCTAATATGTGGGTTGCCCTTACTTACTTGCTTCCAGATAGTACAGTATGAAAAGGGGAAGAGGAGTAACTTTACAGTGATTAAATCTGGAAAACACTCCCTTATCCAGGTCATCAAATTTAACACTATCAATAATAAGTCATGTTGATAGCTTGTGCCCTTGATACTTCCCTTCTGTGGTCTTCATCCCCAAAATACATAATGTCAGTTAAGCCATGAGAAGAATATAAGATAAACCCAAATTGGAAAAATATTCTACCAAATATTAATACTTGACCAATACTCCTCAAAACTGACAAGGCTATCAAAAATCAGAAAATCCTGAAAAACTGTCACAAACCAAAGGAAGATAAGACTATGTGACAATTAAATGTAATATGGTGGTCTGCTTGATTCTGGAATAAAAAAAGGACATGAGAGACACACTAGTGAAATACAAATAAAATACGAAGTTTTGCTAAAAAAAAAAAAGAATACTGAGAGATCACAAATAATAATAATAAATTAGGTTTTCAAAGATGGGCTTAATCCAAACCTACAGATATTTTCATATTCATTAGCTTTATTTCTCATCTTTCACTTGTGAAATTGACATTTTTTCTTCCTAGTTGTTTATATTATTTATTAAATATGTTATCAAAGCCATAGAATCATTTCTTCAACATCTCCCATTTTGTATATTTTCTATTCATATATACTGCATATTTCTACATGTACACACACAGACACACACACACACACACACAGTTACAGTTCTTAAACTTTTTTCAGGCATTCATTTGGCTCAGAAACATGTATTATCTAGCCACATAGCCTATATTAGAACTGTATTTTTGTCAATACAATAAATAGCCAAATCAACAACAGCTTAAACAAACTGGAAGTTTGTTAGTCTGTTGTGTAAATCTAGTTTAACATTTCAAAGCAAAAGTGGCACCTCTCTGGTGTCAGGGACCACAAAACTCCTATTTTGTTGTTACACCATCAGAAGAGTATTCCTTTTCTCCATTTTGTAAGATAATTTTTTTTTTTTTTGTACAAGGTAGGGAAGCAAATGGCTCATTGGTATTTATGTTTTTAGAACAACAATGGATTGAGTCCCCTAGTTTTACTTACATGAGGTAGTAAATTCTTTATATATCAAGGGACAAATTCTCATGGTCCTCATTGTCTCTCTGGACCTGATGGGAGATTGGGCAATTTATTAAATTCATTTCTTTTAAATTACAATTTAAGTTCTGGGGTACATGTGCAGAACGTGCAGGTTTGTTACATAGCTATACACGTGCCATGGTGGTTTGCTGCACCCATCAACCCATCATCTACATTAGGTATTTTTCCTAATGCTATCCCTCCCCTAGCCTCCCACCCCCTGACAGGCCCCAGTGTGTGATGTTCTGCTCCCTGTGTCCATGTGTTCTCTTTGTTCAACTCCCACTTACGAGTGAGAACATGCGGTGTTTGGTTTTCTGTTCTTCTGTTGGTTTGCTGAGAATGATGGTTTCCAGCTTCATCCATGTCCCTGCAAAGGACATGAACTCATCCTTTTTCATGACTGCATAGTATTCCATGGGATATATGTGCCGTGTTTTCTTTATCCAGTCTATCACTGATGGGCATTTGGGTTGATTCCAAGTTGTTGCTATTGTGAACAGTGCTGCAATAAACATACATGTACACGTGCATGTGTCTTTATAATAGAATGGTTTATAATCCTTTGGGCATATACCCAGTAATGGGATTACTGGGTCAAATTGTATTTCTGGTTCTAGATCCTTGAGGAATCACCACACTGTCTTCCACAATGGTTGAACTAATTTACACTCCCACCAACAGCATGTAAAAGTGCTCCTATTTCCTGACTTTTTAATGATTGCCATTCTAACTGGCCTGAGATGGTGTCTCATGGTTTTGATTTGCATTTCTCTAATGACCAGTGATGATGAGCTTTTTTTCCTATGTTTGTTGGCTGCATAAATGTCTTCTTTCGAGAAGTGTCTGTTCATATCCTTCGCCCACTTTTTGATGGGATTGTTTGTTTTTTTTTCCTGTAAGTTTAAATTCTTTGTAGATCCTGGATATTAGTCCTTTGTCAGGCAGATAGATTGCAAAATTTTTCTCCCATTCTTTAGGTTGCCTGTTCACACTGATGATAGTTTATTTTGCTGTGCAGAAAGCTCTTTAGTTTAATTAGATCCCATTTGTCAATTTTGGCTTTTGTTGCCATTGCTTTTGGTGTTGTAGTCGTGAAGTCTTTGCCCATGCCTATGTCCTGAATGGTACTTCCTAGGTTTTTCTTCTAGGTATTGCCTAGTTTTAGGTCTTATGTTTAAGTCTTTAATCTATCTTGAGTTAATTTTTGTGTAAAGTGTAAGGAAGGTGTCCAGTGTCAGTTTTCTGCATATGGTTAGCCAGTTTTCCCAGCACCATTTATTAAATAGGGAATCCTTTCCCCATTGCTTGTTTTTGTCAGGTTTGCCAAAGATCAGATAGTTCAAAGATCAGATCCTGGGTTTAAGTGATTCTCCTGCCTCAGCATCCCTAGTAGCTGGGATTACAGCAACACAGCACCATGTCCAGCTAATTTTCGTATTTTTAGTACAGATGGGGTTTCACTGTGTTGGCTAGGCTGGTCTTGAACTCCTGATTTCAAGTGATCTGCCTGCCTCGGCCTCCCAAAGTGCTGGGATTACAGGCGTGAGCCACAGTGTGCAGCATTATTTTGTATTTTTGTTAAGAATTGATGATGGTTTTTGTTGAGAATGAAAAATGGATTATGTCAAGTGTCAAGTGTTTTTTCTACATCTATTGGAATAACAATATACTTTTTATTTTTTAAACTCTATTAAGAGACCAACTATATTGATGATAAAATGCATTGATTGACTTTTTAATATCATATCAATCTTGGATTGACTTTTTAATATCATATCAATCTTGTATTTCTGGAGTATCGATACCTGATTTGTTGTCGTGAAAAGTGGCCTCATATTATAAGTTGTGAAATAGTCTCTCTTCTTTAATTTTTTGAAGACTTATAACTTTTATCACTTTCTTCCTCAAAAATTTAGAGTAATTCATTAATATATGTATAGCAATTTGGGTCTAGTGTTATTGAAGGAAAGCTTTAAAAACTGATTTAATTTATTTAATAAAGGGCTACAGAGATTTTTCTTCCAGACTGAGATTTGGTAGTTTATAATTTTCAAGTAATATGTTAATTTTATCTAATTTGTTTAATCTATTCGCACATGTTTTTCATAATATCCCATTATTACTCTGTTTTCAGACAGTATGCTAGGGGAATCATAGGCTTCTTTAGTTGTTTCTTGCTTTTCTGGAAGCAAGAAATAGTGCAGCCATTCTGATAAGTGGCTTGTCAGTTTCTTTAAAAAGTAGCATACACCCCAGCAATTAATCAAATTGCTCTGTCTTTAAAAATATCCTTAAAGTGATAGAAAGTAAAGATAGAGGGTTGTAGTTCACAATTAAGAAAATATTTGAAAGTACACTCTTGCCTTTGTATCCATGGGGGATTGCTTCCAGAACCCCCTGCAGATACCAAAATTTATGGATGCTTAAGTCCCCTATATAAAATGGTGTAGTATTTGCATGTAACCTATACACTTCCTCCTGTATTCTTTAGATTATCTCTAGATTACTTTTAATACCTGATACAATGCAAATGGTACACACATAGTTGTCATGCTGTATGTTTTCAGTTTGTATTATTTTACTGTTGTGTTGTTATATTTTATTGTTTTTTTCTTGAATAATTTCAATCCACAGTGGTTGAATTCATAGATGCAGAACCCGTTGACAAGGAAGACCAACTATACTATTTATTGGATTTTAGAGTCCAGGAAATGGAACACTGGAATATTTAAATATAATACACATTACATTAATAAACAATAGGGTAACCATTTTTCTTTATTCAATTACATTCAGCAAATATTTAATATTTTCAAAGGAAAATTAATGCTTAATTGCTCCAATGACAAACATATAAAAATCTGTAAGAAATTTAGAAAAAAAGTAAGCTATAGTATCTGTCCTCAGTGAACATATAATATAATGGGAAAGGAGCCTAATACATATAAAATAATTGCAAAAAGATTAATGCTAAATTCCAAATTGTGTGGTTTAAGAATTATATATGATACAAGGTAAGGTTTTATAGACTAAGGACTTAGATATTCATGGAAAAGAATAGTTAGAAAAGCATCTTTATGCCAAAAAAAATCACAGAAATGAATAAGGAAGTACTAAGAAGAAAATTCTCAATGTGGAATAAGAGCTAATGAGAACTTAGAATTCTATTCCACCAGTATACTGCAATTGTTACCAATCATTCTAATACCCATTATTCTTTCAGCTATCAATAAAATATAAATCTTAAGTTTTTTTTCCTTCATTCCTCTGAGCAGACTGACCTATTCGAAAAATGTTTTCTTGAAACCAAGGGCTAGAAAAATAGAAAACAAGAAAATACAACAATGTTTTTTAAAAGTAATGTACAGAACAAATTTTTTACATGACTGGAAAGCACAGTGAGAAATGTAATAATTATCATAGCTTTTATGAAGTTCTTAATGCTAAAAAAACTAATTCATTTTCATCTTATTTAATATCTACAAATAACGGAAGATTATAAAAAGCTATGTGACTCTCTTTAGTAAAGGCCAAGTATAATAATGTGAACCTTGAATAAACAGTGTAATTTTTTATTTTTTAGAGAGGTTCACAGAAAAATGATTATTAATTAGTGTGGGGCCTACACTTCCCAAGTTCTTACACAGGATTAACTCATATTTTAACATTTAAAATTGGTTAGAAAATTGTAGGAATTTTTTTAAAGTTGCCATTCTTATGCACTCATTAATCTAAGTCAAATACATCTAAACTGTGTTAAAAATATATAATTTTTAAATTATATGTTTTAAATATTTAAATCCTGTGAGGATTAGTGAACTACAAATTGTTCTATTCATATAAATATCTCCCTAATGAAGCAATCTAAAAGTGTAAGGAATTTTTCAACAATCTATATGCCAGGCACAAAAATTGGTATGGAAGATGAAAAAAATTAAAATAGATAATAAATGCCTTTACTAAATTTTAAATACACATAACTACCTTATAACTTGGCAGTCCAACTCCTAGATAGAGGAATGTAGAGTTCCACCATAAGGCAAGAACATTCATAGTACTTTTACAGCAGCCTAGGACTGGAACTAGCCCAAATGGCCATCAATGATAGAAAACATACACTTACTGCAGTATATTCATCCAATGGAATAGTACACAGCAATGAAAAAGAACAAACTGCCGATACCACAACAATACACATAATTCTCACAGAACTTAAGAAAATCAGATGAGAATAACTACATATTGTGTTATTTTGTTTCGAAGAGATTAAGAAGAAGCAACCCAACTGATGACAGTGTAAGTGGTTACCTCTCTGTGTGTGTGCTATGAACTGAATTGTACCCCTTCAAAATTTACACATTAAGCCCAGTCCTCCATGAACAGACACATCCCAAAAGAAGACATTCATGCAGCCAAAAACATATGAAAAAAAGCTCTCAACGTCACTGATTATAGAGAAATGCAAATGAAAACCACAATGAGATACCATCTCAGGCCAGTCACAATGGCCATTATTAAAAAGTCAAGAAACAACAGATCTGGTGGGATTGTGGAGAAACAGGTTCACTTTTACACTGTGGTGGGAATATAAATTAGTTCAACCATTGTGGAAGATGTTGTGGCAATTATTCAAATGTGTAGAACCAGAAATACCATTTGACCCAGCAATCCCATTTCTGGTATATGCCCAAAGGAATAAAAATCATTCTATTACAAAGATACGTGCACACGTATGTTCATTGCAGTACTATTCACAATAGCAAGGATATGGAATCAACCCAAATCCCCATCAGTGATAGATTTGATAAAGAAAATATGGTACATATACACCATGGAATACTATACAGCCATAAAGAGGAATGAGATTATGTCCTTTGCAGGGACATGGATGAAGCTGGAAGCTATTACCCTTAACAAGCTATGACAGGAACAGAAAACCAAACACCACATATTCTCACTTATAAGTGGGAGCTGAATGATGAGAACACATGAACACAGGGAGGGGAACAACACACACTGGGGCCTGTTGGTGGGTAGGGTACGGGAAGGGAGAGTATTAGGAAAAATAGTTAATGTATGCTGTGCTTAATACCGAGGTTATGGGTGTGTATAGGTGCAGCAAACCACCATGGCACATGTTTACCTATGTAACAAACCTGCACAGATACCCTAGAACTAAAAATCAAATTAAAAATTAAAAAAAGCCTGTGCCCTCAATGTGATGTTATTTGGAGATAAAAATCTTTGGAGATAATTCGGTTTAGATGAGGTAATGGGGGTGGGGCCCTCATAAAGAGATCAGTGTCTTCACAAGAAGAGAAATCAGACAGCTTGCTTCCTCTGTCTTCCTGCCGTGTGAGGACACAGTGAGAAGCCAGCTCTTCTGCAAGCCAGAAAGAGAGACATCGCAAGAAATGAACCATGGTGACACCTTGGACTTCTAGCCTCCACAACTGTGAGAAAATACATTTCCTTGTTTAAACCACTTGGTTTATAGTATTTTGTTATAGTAGCCTGAGCTAAGACTCGTGTGTGTGTGTGTGTGTGTGTGTGTGTGTGTGTGTGTGTGTTGGGGTTGACTGGAAAGGGGGTGGTGTGGATGATTCTTCTGGAGTGAGAGTTAAATAGGAGTATGTCTGTGTAAAATTCCACAGGCACTATATTTATAATGTGACTTTTATCTACCACCTTACTTTATAGACCACATACTTCAAGCATTTTATATACATTATATATATATCTTCTAAGATTTCTTATAATAATTTTGTGTACAATCATATGGCAGTGATTTAAATAAGAATGTTTTAATGCTAATTAATCATATTTAAGGTTTAAGATTGTTCACAGAACACATATACTTACTGAAGTATTTTGTTTTTAATTCCTCCCAGAACAATATAATGCAAGCTCACAAATTCTCTTTTTGCATCATTGTGGAGTGTAGTTAAATCTCTTGGCTATAGACAGCAGAGTTTTTTTAATCAACTAAACTTTTGTTGGTAGAAGTTGTTTTTAATAGACATAGGTATAATTTTAAAGTCAAGTTATATCAGGGTTAAGAGCTGTTTGAGAGTTGTTTCAGTTACTTTATCTCTCTTATTTAGGGTCTTAAATATTTATTGCCCAATTCTATTTTTATAAAGATTACTGAAAATTGTTTTAAAATGCTTTTCAATATCTATTCTACCCTAACTGTACTGCATGTGTTTTTATGATTATATAAATTATACATGCTTTTCATAAACAATTCAAACAATATATCAGTAGTCGGCCTTAAGTAAAAAGCCAAATTTAGAAATAATGTGGAGTTAATGGTTCTATCTTAGACTGAACTACATGTATGGCATGTTTAAAATATATATGGTCTGTAGAAATGAGTAGAAATAATATATTTTTCTCAAAGTGAATTAGAACATTCTCATTCCATTCTTGAATAGATAACGAATGCTTAAAAATAAATAATCAAAAGAAATAATAGGTGGGAAAAAAGATGGCCAACTAGGTGAAACCCGGGGGAATATCTCACACTGAGGGACTAGTACATCAGGAAGACTGGCACCCTGTGAGCAGATCTTTGGAGGGAAGGCATTTAGAGTGGACAGAGGAAGGACGCAGATGCTAGGCTGAAGGCAGGAAGACAGGAACCCTCCTGCATGGAGCTACCAAGCACTAGGACTCATTCCTGGCCCACAGGGACTCCTGGGGAAGGGGTGAGTTTAACAGGTAAAGAGCAGCCTGTTCCTGCCATGGATCTCTGCTATCTTAGCAGTAGGAGACCCCATGACTCCCATGGATACTTGAGCTGGCACAGAGATCTGCTGAGAGAGATGGCAGAGGTAGGGCTCCAGCCTGTGTGCAGTCCAAAAGATTTGCTGTGGGAACAGCTGCAGTGGAGCATGGCTAGGGATACGTATCACCCAAGGCTTTCCATGATCCTGATCCTCTAGGAGACATTAGTTTTAGGGTGACTGTTGGACCTGCGCAGAGCAGGATGGTCCTGACCATAGGGTGGGGCCAGTCTGGTCTGAGCACTCTCCTGTCTGCTGGCTTCTCCTGGGTCCCTGGCCTGGCTGCACCTGCTTGCAGTGAAGCTGGAGCCCTCATTATAGCTCCTTTGTCAGCAGACCATGCATGACCCTTGGAGAGCTCTGGCCCTTGCTGACATGCCCCATTCCACCCACACCCACCCCCGACTCCAACCTTCTCCCACTGCTTTTCCGACATGCACTCACCCACAGCCTCCTCCACTGCTTTGCTGGTGCACATGTGTAGGTGGACCTTGCTTTCCCTGCTGCCATGCCTGTGTGCATGCGCTCCACCATGCCACCACTGCCAGCATGAGTGCACCCCATTGCTGGCACAAGTATACCCCATCACATCACCATCATTGACACAAACATATCCACAGATGTTGACAACAACACACCCACTGCACCAGTGCTGCTGCTGCCGGTGCGAACACACACATGGATGCCAGCAACTCCGCTCCTGCCAGTTCTCCATCCCAGCCAACGTGTGTGCACTTCACTGCACTCCTTTGGTTGCTGGCATGTGTGAGTGAGTGTGGATCCCACTGCCACCATCTGGACAAAGTGTTCTGGCAACTTAAAAAGCTAGAGTGCCTTATATCCAAATGACCAAACTAGCTCTCCTATGACGGTTCTTAACCAGGCTGAAATGGCTTCAAATGACAGAAATAGAATGCAGAACACAAATGGGAATGAAGATCATCGATATTCAAAAGAAAGTCAAAACCCAGTTCAAGGAATATGAAATGACACAGGAGCTGAAAGACAGAATGACCATTTTAGGAAAAAAGCAAATGGATACAATACAGCTAAGAAATTCACTTAAATAATTTGATAATACAATCCCAAGTTAAGAACAGAATAGACCAGGCTGAGAAGAGAATCTCTGAACTTGAAGATCATTCCTCCAAAATAATTTAGTGAGACAAAAATAAAGAAAAAAATAATAAATTAGAATAAACAAATACCCCTGAGAAATATGAGATTATGTAGAGACCATATCTATGACTCATTAACATTCCTGGAAGAGAGAGCGAGAAAGCAAACAACTTGGAAAATATATCTGGGGACATTGTCCATGAAAATTTTACCAACCTCACTAGAGAGGTCACCATCAAATTCAGGAGATGTAGAGAACCTGTGAGATACTATACAAGATGATCATCCCAAAGACTCAAGACACGTTGTCATCAGATTCTCTAAGCTCAACATGAAAGAAAACATGTTAAAGGTAGCTAGGCAGAAGTGAAAGCTACCTACAAAGGGAACCCATCAAGCTAACAGTGGAACTTCAGTAGAAACCCTTTAAGCCAGAAGATATTGGGAGCCTGTATTCAACATTCTTAAAGAAAATAAACTCTAAACAAGCATTGCATATCCAGCCAAACTAAGCTTCATAAGTGAAGGAAAAATAAGATCCTCTCAGACAAGCAAATTCTGAGGGAATTTATTACTACCAGACCTGCCTTACAAGAGATCCTTAAAAGCATGCTAAATATGAGAAGAAAAGACTGTTACCAGCTTCCACAAAATATACTTATGTACATAGACTATTGACATTATGAAACAACTACACAATCAAGTCTGCATAATAATCAGCAAACAACATGGTGACAGGGTCAAATCTGCACATATCAATAGTAACTTTGAGTGTAAACAGGCTAAATACCCCAATCAAAAGGCAGAGAGGGGCAAATTAGATAATAAAGCAAGACCCAACTATATTCTGTTTTCAAGAGACTCATCTCACATGCAGTGACACTCATAAGCTGAAATAACAGGGATGGAGAAAAATCCATCAAGCAAACGGAGAATAGAAAAAAGCAGGGGTTTCTAATCTAATTTTAGACAAAACAGACATTAAACCAAAAAATTATCAAAAAAGACAAAGAAGGGCATTATATAATGGTAAAGGATTCAATTCAACAAGAAAACTTAACTATTCTAAATATATATAGGCCCTTGTCTTTTTTTAATCTTTTTTTTGGTTTAAAGTCTGTTTATCTAAAATTAGAATAGCAACCCCTGCTTTTTCATATATATACGTATATATGTAATGTATACATATGTAATGTATATATGTATATAATGTATATATATGTAATGTATATATACATATATATGTAAAAAGCAGGGGTTGCTATTCTAATTATACACACACACACACACACACATATATATACACACACATATATCTAGACACACACATACACATATCTGTGCATGTGTGTGTGTGTATCCAACACAGGGGCATTAGGATTCATAAAGCAAGTTCTTAGAGACTGACATAGATAATGAGATAACTACACAATAACAGTGGGAGACTTCAACACCCCACTGATAGTATTAGATAGATCATTGAGGTAGAAAACTAACAAGTATATTTGGGACCTGAAATGGGACACTTGACCCAATGGACCTAACAGAATGTAGGCCCATTCTCCACCCCAAACAATAGAATGTACTCTCCACCCCAAAACAACAGAATGTACGTTCTTCTCATCTGCACATGGCACATATTGTAAAATAAATCACACAATCTGCCATAAAACAATTCTTAGCAAATTAAAAAATAAACAAAAATCATACCAAACACATTCTTAGACCACAGTGCAATCAAAATAGAAATCAGTACTAAGAAGATCACTCAAAACTATACAATTACATGGAATTTAGGCAACGTACTCCTCAATGATGCTTGGATAAACAATGAAATTAAGGTAGAAATGAAAAAAATTCTTAGAAACTAAAGAGAACAGATAGAACACACTAGAATCTCTAGGATACAGACGAAGCAGTGTTAAGAGGAGTTAAACTCTTAACTAGAATCTCTAGGATACAGATGAAGCAGTGTTAAGAGTTAAGACTCTTAACTAGAATCTCTTAACTAGAATCTTAACTCTTAACTAGAATCTCTAGGATACAGATGAAGCAATGTTAAGAGTTTTAACTCCTCTTAACACTGCTTCATCTGTATCCTAGAGATTCTAGTATGTTCTATCTGTTCTCTTTAGTTTCTAAGAATTTTGATGTGAACTAAATGGCCACATCAAAAAGTTAGAAAGGTCTGAAATTAATAACCTAACATATACCTAAATGAGTTAGAAAACAAAAGTAAACCAACCCCAAATATAGCAGAAGAGAACAAATAAAATAAGAGCTGAACTGAAGGAAATTGAGATACAAACAACTATAAAAGAGATCAGTGAATCCAGGAGTTGGTTCCTTGAAAGAAGAAATAAAGTTGATGGACCACGAACTAGAACAAAAAAGAAAAAGAGAGAGAATAGCCAAATAAACACCATCAGTACTAACAATGGGAACATTACCAAGAACCCCATAGAAATACAAGAAAATCCCCAGAGACTATTACAAATACCTTTTTTCACACAAACTGGAAAACCAAGAAGAAATCTATCCATTCCTGGAATTATACAATCTCTCAAGATTGAACCAGGAAGAAATTGAAACCTTGAACAGACCAATAACATGTTCTGAAATTGAATCAGTAATTAAAAGTCTACCAACAAGAAAAAGTCCAGGACCAGAAAGATTCACAGCCACATTCTACTAGATGAATAAGGTGAGGTGGTACCATTACTACTGAAACTATTCCAAAAATTGAGGAAGCAAGTCTCTTACCTGACTCATTTTATGAGGATAGCATCATTCTGATATTAAACTTGGAAGAGGCACAACAAAAAAAGAAAACTTCAGGTCAATATTTTTGATAAATATAAATGCAAAAATACTCAACAAAATACTATCACACAAAATCCAGCAGCATATCAAAAAGCTTATCTACCACAGTCAAGTAGGTTTTGTCCCTGGGGTGCAAGGTTGATTTAACATACATAAATCAATAAATGCAATTCATCACATGAACAGAACTAAAAACTAGAACCACATGATTATATCAATATATGCAGAAAAGGCTTTCAATAAAATTTAACATACCTTCCTAATAAAAAACCTCAATAACCTAGGCACTGAAGGAAGATAACTCTGAATAAGAAGAGCCATGCATGGCAA
This sequence comes from Nomascus leucogenys, assembly GCF_006542625.1. Classification (NCBI taxonomy): domain Eukaryota; kingdom Metazoa; phylum Chordata; class Mammalia; order Primates; family Hylobatidae; genus Nomascus; species Nomascus leucogenys. Next base: position 80,744,579 of record NC_044387.1, read on the forward strand.
ATCCAAAGCCAGCATCATACTGAATGGACAAAAGCTGGAAGCAACCAAAACAAGGATGTTCGCTTTCACCACTCTTACTCAACATAATACTGAAAGTCCTAGCTACAGTAAGCAAGCAAGAGAAAAAAAAAAGTTATCCAAGTAGAAAGAGAGGAAGTCAAAATATCTCTGTTTGCAGAGGATTTAATTCTATACCTACAAAACCCCATACTCCATGTGCAAAAGCTCCTACATCTGATAAACTTCAGCAAAGTTTTAGGATACAAACTCCACATACAAAAATTGGTAACATTTCTACACACCAGCAATGTCCAAGCTGAGAGCCAAATCAAGAATGCAATCTCTTTCACAATACCCACCAAAGATATAAAATATCTAGGAATACAGTTCACCAGGGAGGTGAAAGAATTAGTGACACTGCTGAAAAAATTGGAGATGACACAAAATAAGTGGAAAAACATTCCATGCTCATGGATAGGAAGAATCAATGGCCACACTGCCAAAACCAGTTTATGTCCTTACATTTTTAAGTATGATAGTCATTTTAGGGAATGAAGTCAAGAAAATTCAGCTTATACTCTTTGTATATACACTTTATAACTTTGTGAGAGAGAAGTAAATCTAATAAAAATGTCAAAGAATGAAAGTTAAGTGAGTTCTTGGGTAGAAATGAAGAGGCAGTTTCTGATATGGGGCCAGCAAAAATCAGATTAAGAGATAGGACAGTGATCCATAAAAAGTGATCTTTATTGGCAAAGTGAGAGAACATGTTTATATTTACTTATATTAATGACTATCCTATATTTAAAGTGAAATTTTATACTTTCTTCATTGTCTTGTAAAGTACAGTTCATATGAAAAGTTGACAAAAGTTAAGGATGGTACTAGATTAAAAAAATAACTCTTTCATTACTTGACTTTCATGACTTCTTTCATGACTTGCTAGTAGCAAAAGCGAGCTGAACTTATAGGGAGATGAGGTAGTGGGACATGTGAGAATTCAGGGCAAAATCAGTCTGAAATCAAAGAGGGTAATAGATGTTGGACTGGGTTGTTGGGAGACTAGTTGAGTGTAGTAGTTCTGTTACTTCCTTCTCTACCTCCATTCATGTGCCAATGCCTTTGGTAACTCCTGGGGAATGCTGAGAACTGCTGAGGTTTGGACTTAAGGAGAGCGGGTAGGTAAGCTAGACTCCAAGGAGGTAGCAGTTGTGTAGCGTGTAGTCTGGGGTTAAAGGAGGGAAGCCTGATGGCTAATGGCATTGAAAATGTGCTTAGAAGACTTTGCCCCTACAGAAGATGGTTATTTTATGAGTTTAAAGCTCACTGGTCAGGAATGTGGTAGGAAATCCCAGGGGATTAAATAGTAATGGAAAAAGCTGGGATCAATTTCAGTTGAGGAGAACCACACAAAATTTATCCTAAGATTACCCAAGTCAGAAACATATATCACTTCGCAGGCCATCTTAAAAGTAAAATTTTAAAAACACGATATATTACATAGCTTTAAATAGGAGGATATCGAATGTTCCCAACACAAGGAAATAGTAAATGTCTGAAATGATGGATACGCTAACTGCCCTCATCTGATCATTATATGTTCGGCAACATCACTATGTACCCCATAAATATGTACAATTGTGATGTGTCAATTAAAATTAAAAAAAATTAGAAAAAATTAGTTCAATTTATAAAGGACTGGCTTTCCTAGTACAGATACTTCATGATAATTAATTACAAATTTCCTCTGTATACTCATAAGATGGAGGCTAACTACATGAGACTTGACTAATTCTGATTTAAATAATTGTTTTAAAATAAACTGAAGCTAACTACTTAAAACAAAAAAAATTAAATATAAATATTTTATTCATTTGCTAAAATTTGAAGAAATGCTACAGTTTGGGAAAACAAGAGTTTTAATTAATTTTAATTATAATCTTACCTCCATATTGTTCAGTTTTTAATGTTCTTTCATCTGGGCTTTTCTTGAATAGCTAGTCCTTTCTTGTGTTTGAAATTGCATTATTTCTTGTCATATTGAAACAATTGCAAAGTTGAATTCTGCTATATTTTAAGTAGATTTTTACCCGAAGGAATAGTTTTTTTTCTTCTGCCTATGTCAAACTTTATCATGCAAATCTCAATAATAAATACTGAGTTGTGATTCCATCTTTGAGGCAATCTGTCCATCAGGTGGGCAGAGGAATCTTAATATTTTTTTTCAGGTCTGAAAAGATTGTCACCATAGCAGACTTAGACAATAATACAAAAGAGAGAGCAAGAAAAACAAAGCATACATTTTAACCTTTTCTTTCTGATTGATTCTTTATATTTTAATATATGGACTGTGAGATAGTTTTTGGGAACCTCTTTCATGATTAAGAATGAAGAAGAGTAAAAGATAAGGTGAGGTGTTTATATACACTGCACAATGATCTCCATCTTCTGGAAAAGAAAACAACCACCATCACAAGTAATTTGGATAAATATTGTAGATCTCAAACTGTAGTTACTCAAGAATTCACGTTGAAGAGAGAGCTGAGAGTACTTTCATCACACAATTTAATAATACAAGGCATGGCGATTCTCTAATTAAGCTAACCAACTGTATGTGTGTTGCTAACTATTGATAAAGTTTAAGGCCAAGTTTGAAATGATTTGTCTGGGAAGGATGTTGTAGTTTTTTTTTTTTGATCTTCCATGAGGGGAATAAATGTTTTAGTTGAAAAACTATTTTAATAGTCTTAATTTTAGGTAACTTTAAAATTACTAGTAAAGACATTTTGAGAAGATAAGTTTTAACGACAATATTGCTAAGGGTAGCTAATATTTAGAAAAAAAATCTATGCAGTCTAATGGCTATGTTTGATTCTAATTAGGTATTTTTAATATTTAATTAAAATCCAAAATTTTAGTTCAGTTTACAAAACAAGAGATATTGAGTATGGAAATATCAAGCAAACATTGATACAGTATAAACATGTATGATGTAAATTAGATTATGATTTTAAGATAGAGGCTTAATGACAGCTCTAATCCATAATAACAACATAAAAATTCAAGACCAGTGTATGATAGAATAAGATTAGAACGTATTATACAAAGTAGGATGTTTGGGGTATAAAGCCTATGATTTTTATTTTTTTCTTGTATATTTGGTAGGTAATTTTCAAAGAGTAGAAAAATACATTACACCCTTTCACCCTTGACCTACTATTTCTCTTCTTGTAGCCATACTGGCATTTTTCCATGCCACTGTAGTCAGAAAGATCAGTTATAAATACAAATCCCCTTATTAAATTTCTGCTGAATTTCCCTGCCTCTTTTCACTTTTGCATCCCTTCCACAACTTTAAAATCCTCAAGCATTTTACATTGCTGTTAGGATAAATTTCAAAATACTTACCATGACCTACATGTCCTTGGATGATGAAATCTTTGCTTTCCATCTTCACTTCACCCTTCTCCTCCTTGTGTTTCTATCCTCTAATCACTCCAAGGAACTTCTGATTGTCCTCAGAGGCTTTATATACTCTTCCCTTTATATGGAAGCATCTTTACCGTCCCGTCTGTTAACTTCTATTCATTTTCCTTGGCTGCCAAGGTCCGCTCAGGTTTCCTGTTAATGGAAGTACAAATTGCATTATTCTTTTTCCTTCTAGACTTTAACATACTTTGAAATAATGTTTTTATTTGTGTGATTATTTAATATCTCTCTCATCTCATTGGAATGTTAGTATGCAAGTGCTCAGTACACTATAATTAAGTGATTAATGACATATGATGTTAAACTTTGCATTTCAGATAGTTGAAGTGAATCTAATTAGTAGAAAATATTTTATAGACATGCTCATTAATTTCACTGCTCTTCTAAAAAATAGAAATGATTGGCAGGTTGATTTTTTCTTAGGTATGCTTTGAAACAAAAAAGCTTTTTGAAAAGACCTATTTCAGATTATATCTAATGAAATTTGTCAAAAATCTATTGTCATCTGCCATAGAATCGGTAAGACTAAAAGATATTTTTACCCCTCAAGATAAAAATATTGTTGGGGATATAAATCTAATACTAAAAACATTATAAATTGTGCTCTCAATTTTCTAGTTCTGGAAAGAATAAATAAACAGATATTTTACAGAATAATTATAGTAGAATATATTTTCTTTATTATTTGACCAAAATTTCAACAGTTAAAAATATTATATCTAAAAATTCCACCAAGCTAATACTTCACATTATTTTCTTTGCGTTCTTGTTTTCTTTTTATTGTTATTTTTATTAGCAAATTCAGAACTTTGTAAAAAAAGTAGCAAGTTTTAGATATTCTTGCTGAGAAAACTGTTCTCAATCTGGGGATCATGGCCAATTTCTCTGCCGATATTTCCTATTAAAACTGAAGTAGGAGCTACCGCCTCCAAACTCCAAGGCTGGAGTAGTCCTGCATAGACACTAGTCTAGATGCTAGGAACATTCTTATTTGAGCCAATTTACTACATTAATAATCTCAGAGCTCCATGACATATAACACAACCATGTAAAAGAGTAGAGTAGACTTAGTCATAAACAAGGTACTCATTTTTCTTTCTCATATTCCAAGCTAACATAGATTGGTCAAAATGTATTTCTGAACTTAAGGCTGAAAAACTATAAAAAGTTTTCTTTTTATCTAAAGGTCCCTGGAAATTCTCATAAGAGCCTGTACACAAGGTATAGGGCCTATTCTGTACTTATAAACAAGGATTTGGGGGATGATATTTTAGAAGAATGTTTAAAATGAGTATTAGGTGGTCAAGTACACGCTTAGTTTTTTATAATATTTGTTTCTACAATTACAAATTTTACAGAAATATTGCCAAAGTACCTATGCACTAACAATATCACATGGCAAACAAAGAAAGCTTTAACTTCTTCCTACTTCAAAAATTAGTTCTAAAGCTACTCTGTCTTTTTCTAATTGAGGATCTACCTTCAATTAGTCAAAATGTCAGTGATTGTCTTCTCACAGCCCAGCTCCTAATTTAAATTGATAAATGTACTTTTAAACCAATTTCTGGAGACATCTTCATCTCATCAAACCCTGAGTTTCACTATGGGCTCCCCAAATTCCTGCCTTTTACTCCATAATTGGCAATCCAGTGCTAGAAAATAGTATTGCTCATCTCTTTTCTATATGACCTTAGAGTCCAATTACTAACATTTCAGGGACCATGCTAAGGATTTTCACCAGCATCTGTCTATTACTTAAAAACAAGAATGATTTGTCCTGAAAATTGGTCCTTAAGTTGAAAGGCTGCTTGGCTGAGCATGAACATGATTGAGCTACTCTGTCTTTGCTCCAACATCCATGAGGCCGATTTGCCCTTTGTCTTTTTCTTGACTAAGTTTTTCATTTTATAAACTGTAGTCAACTTTTTCTATTGCACAGCACATCTAAGATATCAATGATTTCATCTCACTTGTATGAATAAATATGACAGAAAACATGTTTATAATTCTCTGCTGACACCTCTATGAATGCACATGGAATGTTTATAAATTTCACTTTGCTGAGCCTTTGCAAACTTGGATACAATAATAAGGATGCCAATAAGAATGCACCAGTTGTGTAGCTCAGATGCAGTTAAATGTTTCTGCATACAAAAGAGATACAAATAAAGGCCAAGATAAAATATTGGGGGAGCTTTCAAAAGGTACCTGGGAGTTTAGAGGCCAGCTACAAGAATGAAGCAACCTGGGTAGTAGCTGAGGAGAGAAATTAAGAAACATATGATGCTGATTTAATGTGAGGTTTTGCTTGATAAATCCCATTACCTCCAGCTCCCCTCTGTAATCTTCAGTAAGCATCAATTTCTCATTTTTTATCTGATGAAATGAGTTTTCTTTGTTGGGGGAGGGACTGATGAGCTCCATAAATAGCTATGCTTTCAATGGACCAGATGCAGATGGATTTTGTTGTGTGCTTACTTTGTGTGCTTAGCAGCTCTCAACCACATGGTTGTTTATTGCTGAAATCTGCTGATCTAGAATATTCCACCCCCCACCCCCCGCATTTTTTTTTTTTTTTTTTTTTTTTTGTAGAGATGGATCTCGCTCTGTCACCCAGGCTGGAGTGCAGTGGCGCGATCTCGGCTCACTGCAACCTCTGCCTCCTGGATTCAAGCAATTCTCCTGCCTCAGCCTCCCAAGTAGCAGGGACTACAGGTGCACGCTGCCAAGCCTGGCTAATTTCTTTTGTATTTTAGTAGAGATGGGGTTTCACCGTGTTGCCCAGGCTGGTCTCAAACTCCTGAGCTCAGGCAGTCCACCTGCCTCGGCCTCCCAAGAGTATCCCCACTTTTTATATCTACCTAAGGTTCTCTCAACACCATTTTTTGAACATTGATCTGCAGAACAGGGCCAAGAGACCAGCATACATTCATCTGAAGTGCTCGTCAAAATCCAGCCTCCTGCTCATCTGTCTTCAGCATTCAAGGTTCAAAAGTTCTGGATTGGGGCAAGAAATCTTATTTTTATAAGTTCCCAAAAGACTGTGAATCTGACCCAGGGTAAAGAATTACTCCTTTATGATAATCTGGCCACAGGTTTGACCTGGATCACTGCAGTTTTGTTGCTGAGTTGAAATCCTTGTCCTCTACTTTAGCTGTGCTATCTGGGTGAATTATCAAGCAAAGGAGACATCCATGAAGCCACCAGCCATCAGAGTTGAGCCTATGACAAACTTAACTGCTTCTCTCTCTTTTTCTGTTTTTCTTAACTAGACAAAATTACAACCACTTTATCAGTTAAAGTAGTCTTTTTCTCATACAATGAAAGTATAAAATCTTTTTGCCACTTCATATAAACAAAATAGTCAATTCTCTTTTATGCAACTGCCTGAAATTTAGAATATATATATTCTATATATATTATCTCTCTATATATCTATATATTATATATATATAACCCTACCACTGCCGTTCCAAAACACTGGATACAAAACATAAACATGTAATCTGGATTCCATCTCCTCATTTTTTCTCAAGGCTTTCACTTCTGCATAGTCTCTCTGCTCTATTAAAAATTTCCCCCTTTGTATTCATTTATTTTGTCACTGGGGATAAGGGGGATGAAGTATACATCTCATATATTAAAATAAAAGCAAACTACATTCATTCTACAACCCTTCAGCTATTATCCTATCGGATTGATCTTTGAAACCAAATTTCCTTTTTGTCTTCATCTTTCTTGCCTCTCATTCATTCCTCATCACATTTCTATTAGATCTTGTACTCCCAGAAACAACAGAAACTTCCAAGTCGCCATATCCAAAGGATATTTCTACATTCTAATTTTACTTGCCCTCTCAGGAGTAACGAATCCGATGCCCACTTCTTCATTGATGAAACTCTCTTCTCTTTGATTTCATGACAACAGACTCTCCTTGTTTTCCTCCAATTATTCTGGTCACACTTTCTCAGCTCCCTTTGCTTGCTCTTCCTTATGTATATTACATCAAAAGTCTCTGACCTAGCTCCACTTCTCTCTATTCCTTATTTTTAGGTGGTCTCATTGGGTTCAGTGACTGAAAATAGTGACTACATGCTGGTCTCTAACTGAGTTGTATTTGAAGATGTGACTCCTCTAAATTCCAGATCCTTATAGCCAGCTCTTTGTTTTACAACTCTATTTACATGACAATTGGACATCTCAACTTTATATATATATATATATATATATATATATATATATATATAAAATTCTTAGTTTCACCTCTCTCCAAACATCTTTCTTTTTTATTCTTCTATATATTATTAAGGGTTAGAACCAGTTGCTCAATGCCAAAAAAAAAATTCCTCTTTCCCCCAGTGAGCACTATGAACCTCACTTAATGTTGTCTTGCTCAATCATCCATCGTCCCACCTTCAATCATTCCTCTGCCCCCATGCTCCACAACAGTCAAGAAAACATATTGATTTTAACTCTAAAATATATTTCAAATTTGTTTAATTGTGACCATCTCCTTCTAATTTAATTTAAACTACTACTATCTTTTTATCATTTGGACTTTTAAAATAGGCTTCTAATGTTTATTTTTCACTTTCTCCAAAGCATTCTATACTTCAAAAGTAAAAATCATATCATTCTTCTAATTACTGCCCTGCTATGTCTTCCTGTTGTACTTAAAAGAAAATCAAACTCCTCAACGTGGTCCTCAAGACATTTTATGATCAAGCACCTTGGTTGTTCTGTTAACTGCTTCTTTTTTGTTTGTTTGTTTGTTTTTTCTTTTTTTGAGACGGAGTGTCACTGTGTCACCCAGGCTGGAGTGCAGTGATGCAATCTCAGCTCACTGCAACCTTCACCTACCGGGTTCAAGTGATTCTCCTGCCTCAGCCTCCTGAGTAGCTGGGATTACAGGCGCACACCACCATGCCTGGCTAATTTTTGTATTTTTAGTAAAGATGAGGTTTCACCATGTTGCTCCAGCTGGTCTCGAACTCCTGACCTCGTGATCCACCCACCTCAGCCTCCCAAAGTGCTGGGATTACAGGCATGAGCCACTGCGCCCAGCCAAGGAGGTCTTTTTAAACTAGAGAACAACCCCACCACTATGTGCCCACGTTGTTTATTTCCTTTCCTGCACTTAGTGCAGTTTGTAACTATCTTCCATATTCTCTATTAATCTACTTGCTTTTTCTGTCTTGTCATCTCCCCTTCCAAGGGAAGAGATCTAATCCTTGTGCTCACTGCTGAATCCCCGGAGTGCTTCGTGCAACCTCACTATTAGTAGAACTTAATACATACTTGTTGACAAAGAAAGGAATCAATGAATGAATGGACCAAGGACACCTTCAAATACTGAGTCTCTATAGCTTCTCATGAGTATGCCTGTACTTTTACAACCTAAAAATAAATCACTATAAGGTTTAAATATAGTCTAAGGATTTTATGTATTCCTTAGATATTTTATCATAATTCAAGAAACCAAGTTGTTAGAAATGGCCTTCTGACATATGTGTTTTAATCTTTATCAAATTTCTGTTAATATAGTCTAAGTGAAACTCTATTTCTCTTTCTTTGTAGTTTATTTCCAAACAGATTTTAGATAAATAATATAAAAGAGTGCTATCTTACTAAACAGAAAGATAAGCATCTTTCTTTGGACTGATGATGTTGTCTTGCCATCACATTCCTGACAGTGTCCTAAAAACCAAGTGAAATTGCTTGCAATCTCTGTTAAGAAGAGTAGGTCAAACAAAGCCAAAATCATTGTCTTGAAAGATATGTTTTGGCACTCAAATGGATAACTGTCAAAATAGTGTGTTGACTAAGTTTACTCATTTACCTAGTTAGCATGAGTGTGGCAACTAACTTAACCAAAATTCTGACTGGGTTAGAATTTGGTTTTATTTTTGTCAGTGGCATATGGGGGTTGGGAGGACAGTAGATGTCCATTCTGGAAGGGAGGAATCTTTTAACACTGACATTATTTAAAATTCCTGCACATAGTAATAATAACAAGCAGGGTGAATTCTAGTCAGTTTTACTGTTGCTTAAAATTCTCTACAAAAAATACACTGCCTTATTTCACATACCAAAGGCAGACTGCTCTCAAGATACCTCCCTCCCCTTTCATTGCTAAGGCAGTTTTTTGAATAAGATATTTCTTTCTATATATATCAATCATATATAACATTTGACATACATAAAATGTATACATATATACATCTTATTAATTGGGTATCCATCAAGAGATTTTCATATAATGCAAGCAAGAACTAATATATCTGAAATAATTACCACAAATCATTAATATTGCTAAAACTGTATTTTATTCAGAGTTAAATCAAGACAGAGGCTTGCTTTCCTGACTATGAAGAACAGGTGCACTGAGTATGTGTGAATATATCATATATATTATATGTCACACTTATAGTTTACATTTTATATAATATAGTATGTGTGGATATATCATATATTACATATCACACTTATAGTTTACATTTTATATAATATAGTAGGTCTGAATATATCATATATATTACATATCACACTTATAGTTTACATTTTATATAATATAGTAGGTCTGAATATACATATATATTACATATCACACTTATAGTTTACATTTTATATAATATAGTAGGTCTGAATATATCATATATATTACATATCACACTTATAGTTTGCATTTTATATAATATAGGTCTGAATATGTCATATATATTACATATCACACTTATAGTTTACATTTTATATAATATAGTAGGTCTGAATGTGTCATATATATTACATATCACACTTATAGTTTACATTTTATATAATATAGTAGGTCTGAATATGTCATATATATTACATATCACACTTATAGTTTACATTTTATATAATATAGTAGGTCTGAATATATCATATATATTACATATCATAATTTCAGTTTACATTTTATATAATATTGTATGTCTGAATATATCATGTATATTATATATCACTTATATTTTACATTTTATATAATATATATTTCCTATATTCACACCATATTATATACACTGACAAACCCCTTACTTTTTAAATTTATATATTTTAGTATATTTCTACAGTACATAGAGAGCTTCCTCATTTTTTGTTAGCTACATAGTATTTTATCCTATTTATGTTCTGTAATTTAATTTCCATAACTAGTTTCCTATTGGTGAAATATGGATAATTTCCAGACTCTTTAATTATAAAAATACTTCAATGAACAGTCATTTGTGCAAGTCATTTGTGCATGTGTAATTCTAGGATGAATTCCCAGAAAATGGATTAGGTCTAAGGTTATATGTTCTTTTTAATACTGAAGATAAAAATCTAATTTTATAGTGCAAGTACAAATTTCAGATTTTTGACCCTGAACTTTAGCATTCCAATTTTTAAATATTTTATGACATGGGAATTCTAGAGATTTAGTATAATACATTAAGTTGTTCATTTAACAAGCTCTGGAGGTATTTTTCAAATTTTCTGTTCTTTCTTGCATGTATACCTAAGCCCTAATTGACATTGAGAGTATTTTTTTCTTTATCCATTATTTTTGTAGCAAGAATGCAAGCCAAGAACATACAGCAGATCTTTTAATTTAAAAATAAAATATATTTTTAGCAACAGACTTTGTATGAAAAGCAGTAGGTCTCAATTGTAGTTGTATATTGTAATCACCTGTTGAGCTTTTAAAGGGTATTTTTTTTTTAAATTTCCACCCTAGGCGATTATCAGATGGGCTTCATGCACTGTCTGCTTTTGTGTTCCAAGATTATTCTTACACATATTCTTATTTGGTAATGATTGATCTTAAGTATATGAGAGTTTGAATAGTACTATTACATAAAATCTGCATTTCAGTTCTTAGGCAATGATCTCACTTTTAAATTGTTGTCAGTGATGCACAATCTTAACGAGATAATTGAAAATCTAGTTAAATACCTTAGAGGACACAATAACCATGTAATATATGTGCTAGTCCACTGTAACTCTACTTGACATTGGACATATTTACTGTTACCACACACAATGCGCAGGGTATTCAAAGTTTGAATTTTAGAAGTAACATTAACTTATTTTCTGACATGTAGTCTCACATATCTTACATTGTAATGCAGAGCCACGTTAGTTTGCTAGTAACTATAATTAAATAATGCTACTTCCTAAAATTCTATTTTATGCAGAATTAATAAGTCAAGACTTGGGCTTACCTTCCTCACTATGAAGGATAGATTAGAATAGAATATCATATGTAAAGGGATGAAGGGATTCCTAAAATAGGTGTCAGTTTAGTTGATAATAGGCAATAAAGCCCGAGGGCAGAGACACGATAATAATTTCTAACAAAGATCAGCAGCAAACTGAAGGTTAAGACAATTTATAACACAAATATCTTTTTTTAAAAAAGTCATTAAACAAAGAAGAAAAATCAAGTCATAAATTTTCAGCTAACCTAATTAAAATATTAAATAATGACTTGCTTCATGAGAATTTACTTTGACTTTTGAAAATAGACTTGTATTAAATGGTTACTTTATATCAACAATATATACTAAAAATAATTTCCAAAATAGAATTAACACTGATAAAATGTTTCCTGTATAATGTAATAAAATGCTGACACTAGAAACAAAGAGTGGCTTCTAAAGCTACTTTATCTTTTTCTGAAAAGAACCGCTCAATATCCTCAACCTTAATCTCTAACTCACATTGCCAAGGGGATAGACATAATAGTTTGTTTTGAGTGGCATATCTTACAAGAAGTTAAGATACTTGAATCACTGTCAGTGCTTGTGGATAAGAACATGGACTATCTAGCCCCTAAGTTTAGGCACCTTTTGCATGAAGTGATGGGGAGACACTCAAGATGCTTTCCTCCAGATCTTTTCTGTATCTTATTCTCTGTTACACTCTTCATGATATCAACTTAAATGTTGTTAACACTGATAGAATATTCCTTTTGGAGATTTAAACTTATGAATGCTATGCTAATAATATATTCTTGGCATTGAAAAAGCCAACACATTTCTACAGGTCCAAAATATTATTTCAGCCTTGTTATGTCTCAGGTATCATTTTGCTTTACTTGAACTTTGCTGGGCACATGATGTCTCTATGTTTAAAAAAATGCAATGGCATATTTGAATATAAATTGGAGATATGTGAAACTAAGACAACTGTATTAATCAGATACCACTGAGCATGCTAAAGTAACTTGGTTTGGGGAAGAAATCTTAAATCATGATATGTCCAATTTTAATCTTTATATTTTCTTGCATGTTTTTACTTTAAGTCACGTTAGTGGGGTTTTCATCGATATTAGTACAATCACAAAACAAGAGCCAACAAGTCTAAGAGAACTTAGACTACGTATACTGAAATATTCTGATTTGGTAGTCTTGGGAAGTTGATATAAACTGGAATAAAATTCGTAAATAAAATACTCTTGATTTTTCACAAAAATAACCTGATTTTCTGTTCCTTGTCATCCTTTATCTTTTTTCAACTTTGTTCTTTTAAGAAAGTAACTAGTTTCTACAAACACAACAATTAATTTTAAATGTTGATATGTTCAACAGCATGAAATTCATTTATTACGTCCATGGCAATAATATAGATGTTTTAGAATAGTTGTGAATAAAAAGTACACACAAATGCTGTTTTTTGGTTTGTTTGTTTGTTTTAGATGGAGTCTTGCTCTGTTGCCCAGGCTGGAGTGTGGAGTGCAGTGGCACGATCTTTGCTCACTGCACCTTCTGCCTCCTGGGTTTAAGCAATTCTCCTGTCTCAGCCTCCCGAGTAGCTAGGACTACAGGTATGTGCAACCACACCTGGCTAGTTTTTGTATTTTTAGCGTAGAGATGGGGTTTCACCATGTTGGCCGGGCTGGTTTTGAACTCCTGACCCCAAGTGATCCACCCGCCTCAGCCTCCCAAAGTGCTGGGATTACAAGCGTGAGCCACTGTGCCTGGCCTAAATGCTGTGTATTTAGTGAATATTCTAAAATGGGTTTGTGCCAAAATCCTTGGAAATATATAACAAATAATATCCACTAGTGTTCACTTTTCAGGATAGTACAGTGTTTGAAAAAAAAGAATAATTATATTTCTTCAACATAGAATATCCAACAAATAGTTAGCTATTGAGTAGCTAAGCAAAACTCCTGTATGAGATAACAATTGATGGCAACAATATAACTAAGAAACCTATTAGTAAAGAAAATAATCTTAATAATAATTTTACAGTGTTTAAAAATTTATAAAGTGCATTCACCTGTATTACTTATTTGAATTGTTACATGTCCTGAAAAATGCCTTTTTCTATTCCAGTTTGCCTCCAGTTTTGCTGGTGACAGGGAAGGAATCCGAATTAGGATTGGGAAGATTTCATTTCCCATCCTGGTTCTGCCACTTGGTGGTGGGATCAGGTAGAGTTTAACTTTTCTATGAGCCTCAATAATTTGACTCCTAAGATAAAGATCTAGATGACTTCCATTCTCCTTTCTTATTGTATAATGTCCTGATTTCTTAAAGACTAATTATACCGTTTTGAGATAAAAGGCTATTTATCTCCTGGTGGCATCCTTTAGTAATCCCTATTATTCATTAGAATCTTTACATCTTGTAGAGCAGGGATTGGCAAGCTTTCTATAAAGGGCCAGATAGTAAATATTTTCTGCTTTGGGGGCCAAATATAATCTGTCATAACTGCCAATTCTGCTGTTATACCAGGAAAGCAGCTGTAGATGGTAAATACATGAATGTGGTTGTGTTTCAATAAAATGTTATTTACAAAACAAAATAAATGAAAAAACAAAAAACAGGCAGATAGTCAAAGGTCACCCTCTCTGTTTTGGGGGAAGAGAATAAGAACAATAGAAGATGACTTTTCAGAACATTCTTCAGAAGTGAAGTTTGGATGAAGGACAGGGAGGAGATAGTGATAAAGTCAAACTTTCGATAATACTACATATTCTAGTCACTGAATTTTGTGAAATTAGTTAACCTATTTACTAACATTTGCAAAGCTTAAAGAAAAATGATAGGTTTTCTATTCGAATATTATGACATAAGTTGTGTATGAATTTTACATAACATATGTTAATGTCGAGTTAGCAGATTTCAGGATAGCCACATTTTTTCCTTCCAAATATCTCTCTGTCTCTTTCTCTTTCTCTCAGTATATATACATGAAACATAGAGGGTTGGTCCAAACATGTGGGTTGCTATGTTGTGGTCTCCAGCTCTGTGGAGGGTGGCAAGTCCTAAAGGGGAGCATCGGCAGGGGTGGCAGTTAGACTGGTTTTGGACAATGAGATTCTGACCTCACTGCATTCCTTTTACTTCCTTCCTTTCGCTTCCACCACCACTGGTAGTCTCTTTGGAATCTCGGAGTGGAGGCATCTTTGGGGATCATGACTGCTGTCTAGGATTTCAGTGTGGGAAGTAGAGGCAGCCTCAGCAGATGGAGCACCCATGGCCAGCAGGTGTTGACAAGATCTGTCACCTGTAATGTTTTTGGCACAATAACATTAAATGCCAGTTTCAAAATAATAATGAGGATACTAAGAATATATAAGATTACATAGATATATATAATCTGCCTCTTTCTTTTTTATTTTTATTTTTTTGAGACAGAGTCTTACTCTGTCACCCAGGCTGGAGTGCAGTGGCGCGATCTAGGCTCACTGCAACCTCCGCCTCCCTGGTTCACGCCATTCTCCTACCTCAGCCTCCCGAGTAGCTGGGACTACAGGTGCCTGCCACTGCGCCCAGCTAATTTTTTATATTTTAATAGAGACGGGGTTTTACCGTGTTAGTCAGGATGGTCTCGATCTCCTGACCTTGTGACCCGCCCGCCTCGGCCTCCCAAAGTGCTGGGATTACAGGCGTGAGCCACCGCGCCCAGCCTATTCTGCCTCTTTGTATGTGCATAGAAAGAGAAGAGAGAGTCTAATATGAATAGTTTTGTGCTGACTTTTGACAATTAAAATGAGCTGTTGCTGCTTGTTTAAACTTTTAAAAAATATATTCTATTTTTTATAGATGAGGTCTTGCTATGTTTGTCAGGCTGGCTGCTGCCTCAGCTTCCCAAGAGGCTGGGATTACAGTGGCACGCCACCGCACTTTTTTTTTTTTCTTTGTAGTTCACTAATAGGTAAAATCCTGTCCATATATATAACTAAAATATTTGTGATTTTCTGAAGCAGATTAAAGTATAAATAGTTTAGGATTCAACTTATATTTATTTTTAGTCATTTGATTCACCTTAACGTAAATGATCCAATAAGTTACTTTTTCTGAATTAAAAAGAATTTCATTTTTATGAATCAGCCATCTTCAATGATTGATATCGTGCTTTTTATCTACGTGATCTTTTCAGAATTTACCAATCTCTGCAGGTTGCACCTAATAAAACCTTTACGTTACTAGACTTATTGAGTCCATTAAAAAAATGGTACTTGTAAAGTTCTGGTAATAGTTTTGTAAGTGGTCCCTGCTTTTAAAGACAAAACAAATGGGAAACCTCTTGTGGTGTTTGTTACATTTTCCCTGCTACAATGAATTGCTTATTTCCCTGGAAAGCTTGTCAGGAATATCTGGAAACAAATTAGAAAGTTGCTCACAAAATGAGGGAACTTATTTTAGGAGTCTTGATAAAATCACGTGAAATATAAAGGTATCTTTTATCAAATTTTGTGTTTTGTTTTTACAGAGATTAAATAAAACCCTGGGCAGTGGCAAAGATTGTTGGGAAGGAGCCGTGTCATAGCCACATGTTTTTCAACCAGTATGTTAAAATAATATTTCATGAAATGAACACAGGGGTGCAGAATTTTATGATTACACATTGGTATTTTCTTTTGTTTTCTTTCTTTCTTTCTTTCTTTTCTTTCTTTCTTTCTTCTTTCTTTCTTTTTTTTTTTTTTTGACAAAGTCTCTCTTTGTCACCTAGGCTGGAGTGCAGTGGCACAACCCAGGCTCACTGCAACCTCTGCCTCCCATGTTCAAGTGATTCTCCTGCCTTAGCCTCCCCAGTAGCTGGGATTACAGGTGCCTGTCACCACACCCAGCTAATTTTTGTATTTTTAGTAGAGACAGGGTTACACCATGTTGGCCAGGCTGGTCTCGAACTCCTGACCTCAAGCAATCCACCTGCCTTGGCATCTCAAAGTGCTGGGATTACAGGTATGAGCCACTGCTCCTAGCCTGTTATTTTCAATAAAGCAATTTTCATAGCTTGAGTTTTTAAGCAGCAAACTTTTCCCTTAAAAATATATTACTAGAATAACCATAAAATATAAGGGCGTTTAATCTGTACAATTTTCCCTCATTTTCCATACAGTTATTTCTATAAAGCATTCTCTAAATTTCTGACTAGAAAAAGTTTTTTTGTAAGTATTTTTTAAATATACAGGAAAATCTGTACTTAATACTCAGATCATTTTTTCTGCTGATCACAATTATTTCAAATATATTTTGACAGCTTTAGTTAATACAATGATATATTAAGACTTTTAATCAGTATAGATCTTTTAAAATGTTTATTCTCATGAAGTACCATTAAGTGTAAATTGTCAGGGCATTTAAACATCAGTCATATAAATCACATTAAAGTTGCTACTTAGTCCCTGAATTATTTTGAACACCATTAAATCTTATTAACATTCCAGTTATATAGTTTTAATATTAATTATTATGGATATTTGTGAGATACCTTGTCAACATAAAGTCATTAGAGATAAATAGCACATGAATATGTTGTACCAAGTATTTATCTGATTGTGTGTGTTTAAAGTCTTGCATGAGAAAGATAAAATATAGAAATTGACATTCAACTTTCTAAAAATTAATGTAACATTTATTAGAAATAAACTTTTTATTTAGAATTTGGTATCCAAAGATAAGTATGATACGGCTTAAGTGGTAATTTGGAAAAAATGAGTCATGTAATTACAGGGTCATTTTCATTTTATCATTTTGAGGTTTACCTGTATTATTTATAGGATATATTTAACATGATTTATTACATGATTGTACAGATTACATTTAACAAGGCAATAAAATCATACAACTCAACACTAAGGTGACCTTCACATGAACAGTGTTGCTGAACGAGTTGTTTTTTGAAAAATGAGTGTTTTGGGTCTCTTATTTGTGCCAATAGAATTATTTATATTTTTGTAATAAATTCGATAATGAGACTCAAAATAGCATTTTTCTAATACAGTATATTTTGAAAGAACCGAAATAGTAAAAGTAGGCTTCCAACTACATTAATGCCAATGCTGTTCCTTGGAAGGTTTCTTGATATTATTAAACTGCAATAAACTAAGAGGATTGTTTCTGAATATGCGACTAAAGCTTTTTTGATTTTATTTCTTTTGATAACGCTTTTTACCCAGTTTTGTTTTTATTTCTCTACATATGTGTATCAAAAGGAGGAAATGCAAATTGCTTTATTAAAAGCCAAGTGAAAGCTCAATTATTGTCCCCATTTTATGCATTTTTTTCTTATGTTCCTTCTTTGTGGAATGTCTTCTCCACTGTCTTCCCAATTCTAATTCTCACCTCCTCCATACTTTGTTCTTTTAGGCTACTGCATCATGCATTTGAATTGCTCTGAAATATCATTAACAATTTTTGTCTGCATTATTAATTTTGGCCTTATATTTTACAGTCTTTGACACATAATTGGCTTTTAATAGATATTTATTGAATCAATTGAACTATTTCGAGTGTACGGACTCCTGAATAGATTATAAGCTTTGTAAAGAAGGGGACAGGTTTAATTCTGTTTTTACATCTCTCATAGTACTTCTAATTGTACATTTCAAACCTGCTTTTCAATTCTCATTTTGTTTACTTCTCTGCAGTGTTAGAGAATTTTAAAACATCCTATAGTTCATGGTATTCTTCGATCTCCTGGATTTGACCATATTGCTTTCTAGGCTATTTTGTGCATGTTTTCCTGGAAGTATTTTAAGTTTTGGTATCCTCAGTGTTTCCAATTTCTAACTTATTCTGTTTTCTTTCTCTACATTTTTTTTCTGGCCAATCTCACCTCCTTTTATTACTTAAACCATAGTTTTCCCCTGACAAGAATAATAATGAGTAACATTTTAAAAATGCTTTCATGGATCTAGGAAATTTATTTGCATTATTTCATCACATTCTTTCCAGACCTAATTTTATAGATTATCTTATTCTATCCATATCGCAAATTAAAAAAAAAAGAAGAGGTTGTTTTCCTCACTCAGAGTCATACAGGTAATTGTGTTGAAGTCAGGTTACAAATACAGATTGCCAGATTATAGATGCTGAGCTTCTAGCCAGTACCTTAGTGTACCCTCACACAAATCAAACTCAACTCTTGAAAATAGATATGTTTACAGTTTCATTATGTTTCCTGGTCATTCAATGTTTGCATCATCCATTCAGTTATCCAGGCTAGAAACCACAGAAGAACCATTATGAAATTTGCTCACCCTCCATAAGCAAACGGTCTTTATGTCTTCTCAGGTTTTACTTCAGAAATATCACTGAGATGAATTATCTTCCTATTCTGAGTCCAAACTGTCATTGTCTCTCTTAACTAACTATTGTAATTCAGGCATACTTCAGAGGTATTGCAGGTTCAGTTCCAGAACACTAAAATACAGCAAATCTAGAAATCAAGTGAGTCTCCCAAATTTTTGTCTTTCTCAGTGTATATAGAAGTTATGCTTACACTATACTGTAGTCTATTAAGAGTGTAATAGCATTATGTCTTAAAAATACTAACTTTAATTAAAAATGCTGTATTACTAAAACATGTTAACAATCATATGAGCCTTTAGTGAGTTGAAATCTTTTTGCTAATGGAGGGTCTTGCCGTGATGTTGATGACTGCTGACTGATCATGGTGGTGGTTGTGGAAGGTTAGAGTGGCCATGGAAATTTCTTAAAATAAGACAACAAGGAAGTTTTTCTTATTGGTTGACTCTTCCTTTCATTAAAGGTTTCTCTGTAGTGTGTGACACTGTGTGGTAGGATTTTACCCACAAAACTGCTTTCAAAATTGAAGTCAATCCTCTTAAGCCCTGTTGCTGCTTTAATAACTAAGTTTATAACATGTTCCAAAATTTTGTTGTCATTTTGACAATGTTCAAAGCATCTTTACCATGAGTACATTCCACCTCAAGAAACCCCTTTATTTGCTCATCCATATGAAGCAAGTCCTCGTTTTTCATTATATCATGAGATTGCAGCAGTTCAGTCACATCTTCAGGCTCTACTTCTAATTCTAGTTCTCCTGCTATTTTCACCATACCTGCAGTTCCCTCTGCCATTGAAGTCTTGAGCCCCTCAAAGTCATCTATGAAGATTGGAATTAACTTTTTCCAACTATTGTTAATGTTGACATTTGACCTCCTCCCATGAATCATGAATGTTCCTAGTAACATCTAAAATGGTAACATTTTTACATTTTTAACTTACTTTGCCTAGATCCAGCAGAAAAATCACTATCTATGGCAGCTATAGCCTTATGCAAAATGTGTTTCTTAAACATTAAGACTTGAAAGCCAAAATGACTTCTTAGTTCATGGGCTACAGAATGGATGCTGTATTAGCAGAAATGAAAAAGACATTCCTCTCCCTGTACATCTCCATCAGAGTTTTTGGGTGACCTGTTGTACCATCAGTAAATAATAATATTTTGAAAGAAGTATTTTCTTCTGAGCAGTAGGTCTCGACAGTAGACTTAAAATATTCAGTAAACTATGCTGCAAACAAATGTTCTGTCATGCAGGCTTTGTTCCATTTATAAAATACAAGCAGAGTAGATTTTGTAGAATTCTTAAGGGCTCTAAGGTTTTTGAAATGGCAGATGAGCATTGGCTTCAACTTAAAGCTGCAAGCTGCATTAGCCCCTGACAAGCGAGTCAGTTTGTCCTTTCAAGATTTGAAGCCAGGCATTGACTTTTCCTTGCTATGAAAGTCCTAGATGGCATCTTCTCCAATATTAAGCTGTTTCATCCACATTAAAAAAAATCAGTCATTTAATAATGCCACCTTCATGAATAAACTTAGTTAAATCTTCTGGATAACTTGCTGCAGCTTCTACAACAGCACTTGCCATTTTCCCTCATACTTTTGTGTTATGGATACATCTTCCTTCCTTAACCTCATGAACCAACATCTGCTAGCTTCAAAACTTCTTCCATAGCTTCCTCACCTCTCTCAGCCTTCATAAAATTGAAGAGAGTTAGAACTTACTCTAATTCAGCTTTGACTTAAGGGAACAGCTGGTATGATCTTCTACTCACACCATTAAAACTGTCTCCGTGTCAATAATAAAACTTTTTCATACTCTTATCATTCATATGTTCACTGGAGGAGCACTTTTAATTTCCTTCAAAACTTTTCCTTTTCATTCAGAACTTGGCTTTTTGCTGCAGGCAGTGTAGTTTTCCAGCTATCTCAGCTTCCAATTGCAGAGATATTAGTTGGACTAATTTTAGTATTTTGGTGTCTAAGGGTATAGGGAGGCCTGAGGAAAAAGAGAGATGAGAGAATGGACAGTCTGTAGAGCAGTCAGAATACACATTTATCCATTAAGTTTGCTGTCTTATGTGGGTGTGATTTATGGCACCTCCCCAAAATTGCAATAGTAATATCAAAGGTCACTGATCACAGATCAACACAACAAATATTATAGTAATACTAAAGTTTGAAATATTGTGAGAACTGCAAAAATGATGTGACACAGAGCTATAAAGTGAACACATGCTGTTAAAAAAATGGCACCTTGGCTTGAGTTGCTCAACATAAGGTTGCCACAAATCTTCATTTTGTAAGAAAATGCAATAGCTGCAAAACATAATCAAGTGAAACACAGTAAAACAAGATAGAACTGTAGTTTTTTTTTCTTCAAATTCACTCTTAATTATGGTATAAAAGCCATTTTGGAAATTATAGGTTTGAATTTATTTTTTATGTAAAAATGTCATTGATTTTCTCTTGTTTATTTAATAAAGCTCAAACATTTAATAAAAATATACAAAGCTTAAATCACTCCTACTGACTTCTCTCTTGCAACTTTCTTCCCCACTTTACTTTCAGGAACACTATGTTCTTGACCCCAAGAATTTTAACACTGTAATGAGTATCCCATGCTTTCCTGTTCCTCTGGGCCTTTGTTCTTGTTGTTCTCACTGCCTGAAATTTTATTTCCTTCTTTCAACCCAGTGGAATTCACCTGTCTTTCAAGGCATAACTTAAATTACATCTTCTCTCTGAGATCTTTATGTTACCAATTCCCACTCCTCCATCTTGGCAGAATCCATTACTCCTTCCTTAGGGCTCCAAAAAAGGCTTTGTATTAATCCTTACTATAGAGCTTATTACAATATATTTCATTTTATTTTTGTGCTCTGAGGCATGGCCGTATTCTCCCTTGACATTTAAGAAGGTTTAGTATAATCAGTTTTCTGTTTTAACTTGAATATGAATACAAAAAAATCAATATAAGGAAGGAACAAAAATGTTTTCCATATATTGCACAAAAAATATATGAAATTTCTTTTCCTTTGTCTTTTTTTTAATGCTATGCTCAAGCTTAGCCAATTTGGGACTATGATTATAATGGTAAGATATTAACAAGCAATTAGAATGAAATAAATACAAACATTCATCTAACTTTTTTTCTGAACGTTTGTATTTGGCCACTTGTTAATAATAATTAAAGATGTAAATTTAATTCATTAGAATTTCCCAATTCTCTTCATACAAATAAAGATAATTTTATTATTCCCATAGTGTCTATGATATAGACAATTTTACATCTATGCCCCTTGGTAATTTTTATTGTGAGCTGTACACGTGTCAGTTTAGATTAATAATTGTCACTAAGAGCTTCTTTGCTTTATATTTCAAATTTATTTAATGACTATTATTCAGGGGTTTTTCAAGCACAACAGTTGAGAAGAAGTTTGAGATCATTTAAAGAATAAAGACTTTGAAATAAAACAGACCTAGGATCCAATTTGAGTTCTACTACTTAATTGATTAGAGGCATATACTAAATCTCTCTGAATTTCAGTTTTGGCTTCTCTAATATGGAGTAAGAATGACTATTTGGAAACCTGTTTTGAGCTTTAAAAATTGTGTAAATAAAGGTCCTACCCTAAAGCAGTAGGCCCTCCATAATTGGCAGTTATTATTACTACTCATATTACTATAGGGAATAGATTGTTCCTGGAGTCTTTCTAAAATTTTTTTCATCATCTACAATGTCATCATGAATCATGCAGTGTCAAGGTTACGGTAGGCTTGTCTTTAGTGTTTGACTGAATTATGTGTGCTGTGTCAGAATGGAAGTTACATGATGAATGTGCGAGTAGAAACCTCTCCTACGCTGTTGATTTACTTGTGTTCTCTCTGAGTCGTGAAAGCAGCCTTACTAGCTGACTTAGACTTTGAGTCACTTTCCCCTTCTGATTCTCAGTTGAAGAAAGATTGAATCTTGGAATGACAACACCTAATTCTTTTTAAAAATTGATAGAATGTAGTGAGTTATTGCTTACTTCAAATCCTCTACATTAAGTGTTTGCTTTAAACTTGGCTTCAGAATATTCTTAAAACACGTTTTTGAACACTTTTATGCATCTGCATTTCATCTTGTTTGTTTTTTGAAAAACTGAAGTGGCTATTCTTTATATTCTAATGGCTGTAAAAAAGAATGCTTATAGTTCTTAATGTTTGTAGTAGTTACCTAGTAATACAAGAGCAGGTATCCATAGATGATAACATACTCAAGCAAAAGAAAAACAGTTAAACTTCATATTTAAGTTGTTAAATTTACATATTAAGGAGTGAATGAAGAAGCTAGAGGGAGCTATTTAAGATGGAGATTAGCACTGGAGCAAAGGCTTGGCACTGTCTGAGAATATGAGATGCAGTGGTGAGAATAATCTGCTAGGTTTACTCACATCAGGTGTATGCTATGGTGGGAGTGAAAGAATGACATTAATTTAAAATAGAAGATCATTGAAAGAGAGGAGATCCAGGTGCTGACAAGGGAGCAAAGAGATCATCTAGGAAGATACTAATATCATAAAAAACAATGTAAACATTAGTGTAGGAAAGAATTTCCTCGAGTAACTGAAACTATTAAGAAATGAGAGTGTTTGGCTTAGATACTTGTAGATAACTGGGACAACAATGGGTTGACTAAATGAAATTCATATGAGATTCAAAGGTGGAGTTCTTAATTTCCTCCTTATCAGCAAATCGTTTTATCCTGCGAAAATATAGTGCTTTGCTGCTTTCAAAGTATATCCTTTTACTCTATTGCTGTTGCTGTTGTTTTTCTCATAGAAAATAGCTTTTTCTCATAGACGAGAGCTTTTCTAATGTTAATGATTTAGCTTTACTTCCCTTTCTGTTTTCAGGCTGCTCCCTGATGTTGCCACACAAACAGGATAAAAATTCTTATTGTCATTCCAGTCTCCCTTTAATCCTACTTTTGCTCCCTTTCTTTGCATCTACTGGAGAAATATCATTTTCAAAATACTGATAGTTTAGAAATTCAAACCTTATAAAAAATAGACAAAATTGGGTTATATAATCAAATAAGTTTGGGGAAATGTGGGCTAAAAAAGATAGAAACTTCTCAGTCTTTAATGAGCTGATGGCTTTGTGTAAAAGATGTACATTAAACTTTGTTTCTCCAATGCTTTTATCATGTATCATCTTGAAGAATCAGTGTTTCTCAAAGTCGGTTTTGATATATTCTGAACTTAAGCTATGTGGACTTCATTTACTCTGTGTTTTGGCTTGTAAATAAATGAAAAATTACAATATCCAAAACTTACAAAACACTTTTCTGGGGAGAGGGTGTAGATACTCTTTTATGTACTTTTGTATATATTAGCTTATTTAACCTTCATCACAATCCAATCCTATAATGTGGGTATTATTATTATTATTATTATTTGAGACGGAGTCTCGCTGTGTCGCCAAGGCTGGAGTGCAGTGGCGCGATCTCGGCTCACTGCAAGCTCTGCCTCCTAATGTGGGTATTATTGATGATTACTATTTTAGAGATGAACAAACTGAGGAACAGATAAATTAGGTAACTTACCCAAGGTTACATAGCTGGGAGGTGGTAGAACCAGACAGGATTCTGATCCTGGTAGTTTAGCTTCATGGTCTGTACTCAACCCAATAAGATTAAATGAAGATTTAGTGGTCCAACTATTGTGGAGTGAGGATAGAAAATGATGACCAGAAAACCATAAGATTAGTTACAGACAAAGAATATACCTGCTATGTATTTGTGAAGATATTGTCAAACAACCATTACACGACTACTTTCACAGCAACTTTTGTTGGGCTGAAAAAGTATGGACAAGACCACATGGTAATCCCTGCCTAACATGCTTTGGTATGCAGGGCTAAATGTCCAAAGACCTGATTTAAAAAATATTTCCATAGTGGTTCTATCCCATGTATGGGGAAATAGCCCAGAAATAGTAGAGATAATGCAGAGGAGTGTGTAGGCTTTTATGTGATGTGAGCAGTTGCACTCTCCATATTTAATACTAAAAGTAGAACCTGTTTGTGCATCTGTATGCGTACAAGTGTGTGTGCCCGTATTTGTGTGTGTGTGCATGTGTGTTTATTTTGTTGTATTTTTAATGCCTAGTTGGCTTACTGTATATTTTTATGTTTGCAGTGTTTGAAAAGCAGCCATAGCATTTAACCTTTTGCGAGCTGATGTCTTTAATTACAATTGGTCTTAGGCAGGTAAGCACAGATGTTTTGTTTTAAACAGGCTGACAGTAAGCCTAACCCTTAACTTAAGGTCCATAGACTCTTCTACAAACAACCTAAGCTAAATGCAAATGTGTTTGTCTATAAAAAAATTTACTAAACTTTTTGCATATACAGGCATTTTTCTAAGGGAGATGCTATATTATTCATTAGATAACAGATCCTTTACTCCTGGGTCTTCCTGAGACAGTAAAATTTTTTCCAAAGTTATGCATTTCTTTCTCTCTCTGTTTCTCTCTCTCTCTCTCTCTCTCTCCCTGTGTGTATGTAATATGTAGCTCTGATACATCAGGGCCACTTAAGATTTTGATATACAACATTATAGATGAGAGTAGACATTTTGATTGAGTGTCTTCTTGTCTTCTGAAACGTTCTGCTGTCTCCAATTCATTCTGCATTGTGTAATTTGAGACAGTTTGAAATTAACTTTGCTATGTAAATTACAGGCCACGGCGTTTTTGTTGAATTGGATCAAATAGAATTGGAGGAGAAATTGGTTACAGTTAGAAACTACTACTCACAAACTTCTCATTTGGATCTTAACTATAAACTTTCTTTTTTTATTTGTAATTAAATTAAATAGGGAGAAGAGACTCTAAAATTAAAAGTGATTTGAAGAAGTTGAAGTCTTTTTAGGGAAAAACTCTGTAAAGGAAAAGATAAACATTTAGTTTTATTTTTGAGACAGGACCTTGCTCTGTCACCCAGGCTGGAGTGCAGTGCTGCAATCATGGCTCATTGCAGCCTCTACATCCTGGGCTCAAGCAATCCTCCTGCCAAGCCTTCTGCTTAGCTGGGACTATAGGTGTAAACCACCATGCCTGGCTAACTTTTAAAAAATTTTTGTAAAGACAGGGTTTCACTATGTTGCCGAGTTGGTGTGGAACTCCTGAGCTCAAATGATCCTCCTGCCTCAGCCTCTCAAAGTGTTGGAATTATAGGCATGAGCCATGATGCTTGGCCCCCATTTTATGTTTTGAATAAGAAATTATTTGGCTTCAAATTAAATTATAAAAGACAAGTACATGGAATTTTCATTTAATATTTAGGGCTCTCAAGTATTAGTATGAACTACATATATATTCTAAACACCAGTAATTTTGTTGTTGTTGTTCAATATTTCCTTTGGAAAGTGCACTTAGTATCAACCATAACAATGAAATGCTATCATCAGAGGTTTTTCTATTGTCTTGAAAATAATTTCAATACCTTTGGGGGTGTGAATAAAATAATGCTCAAACTATTAACAATTGCTTTTTTCAGGTATTTTAATCTCTGTCTATAATCATTTGGCAACTTATTTTAAAAGCATGTTGACTAACGTGTTAAATATTACAAAGTCTGAGTTCAAATCATGTTTCTCATTTGTTGCTCAATCCATTTTTTGTAAAATAAAAAATGTTTGCCCTATTTATAGGTTTTATAATTAGTAGTGGTAAACCAATTCCACTGCTAGAATTTTTTAAATGAATTATTACACAAGGGCTATATTGACTAAATTCACACCTGTGTTATAGTGGAATGTACTAAAAATATCACTTACTTGAATTTTTCAGTGCTTAGCAGTGCAAGTTTAGTAAGATTTATTTCATATTCTTTTTAAAAGCTTCATAAACCTCATCTGTTTGCATATTCTATTTTCTTCCACTCTAAATCTGACCTATTATTGACTTGTCTGTGTCATTTGCTATATCTAGTTGTAGAAATTTAAGACACCTTTATGCAATTTGCACCGTACTTATATAAGCTACTTTTTCATTTATGTGATAGCTTTGAAAAATATAACATTAAATATAATTTAACATTTCTGTTTATTTAAATTTTTTGGTTCCAGAGGTTTGGGGCATTATGACTCAACATCTGCTCTGATTATTTTAAAATCCTTCCTTCCTTCCTTCCTTCCTTCCCTCCTTCCTTCCTTCCCTCCCCTCCCCTCCCCTCCCCTCCCCTCCCTCCCTCCCTCCCTCCTTCCTTCCTTCCTTCCTTCCTCTTTCTTTTCTTCCCTCTGTTGCCCACGCTGGAGTGTACTCGGCTCGCTGCAGACTCCCTGCCTCCGGCTTCGTTGGCCAGGCTACTTTCCAGCTCCTAGCCTCGAGTGCTGTGCCTGCCTCGGCCTCCTGAGGTGCTGGGACTGCAGACGGAGTCTCGCTCACTCTGTGCTCGGTGTTGCTCGGGCTGGAGTGCAGTGGCGTGATCTTGGCTCGCTGCAGCCTCCGCCTCCCAGCTGCCTGCCTTGGCCTCCCGGGGTGCTGGGATTGCAGCCTCTGCCTGGCCGCCATCCCTTCAGGGAGGTGGGGAGCGTCTCTGCCTGGCCGCCCATCGTCTGGGATGTGAGGAGTGCCTCTGCCCGGCCGTCCCATCTGGGAGGTGAGGAGCGCCTCTGCCCGGCCGCCCCGTCTGGGAAGAAGTGAGGAGCGCCTCTGCCCGGCCGCCCCGTCTGGGAAGCAGTGAGGGGCGCCTCTGCCCGGCCGCCCTGTCTGGGAAGTGAGGAGCACTTCTGCCCGGCTGCCCCGTCTGGGAGGTGAGGAGCAACTCTGCCCGGCTGCCCCATCTGGGAAGTGAGGAGCGCCTCTGCCCGGCCGCCCATCGTCTGGGAAGTGAGGAGTGCCTCTGCCTGGCTGCCCCGCCTGGGAAGTGAGGAGCGCCTCTGCCCGGCCGCCCAGTCTGGTAAGAAGTGAGGAGCAGCTCTGCCCAGCCACCCGGTCTGGGAAGAAGTGAGGAGCACCTCTGCCCGGCTGCCCCGTCTGGGATGTGGGGATCCCCTCTGCCCAGCTGCCCCGTCTGGGAAGAAGTGAGGGGCGCCTCTGCCCGGCCGCCCCAACTGGGAAGTGAGGATCGCCTTTGGCCGGCCGCCCCGTCTGGGAAGAAGTGAGGAGCGCCTCTGCCCGGCCGCCCCGTCTGGGAAGTGAGGAGCGCCTCTGCCCGGCCACCCCGTCTGGGAAGTGGCGGGGGGGGCGCCTCTGCCCGGCCGCCCATCGTCTGGGATGTGAGGAGCGCCTCTGCTGGGCCGCCGCATCCGGGAAGTGAGGAGCGCCTCTGCCCGGCCGCCCCGTCTGGGATGTGGGGAGCGCCTCTGCCCGGCCGCCCTGTCTGGGAGGTCTACCACGGAGTCCAGACGCCATGTGGGGGCTGGACGTGGTGGCTCACGCCTGTAGTCCCAGCACTCTGGGAGGCCGAGGTGGGTTGATCACTTGAGGCTGGGAGTTCGACACCAGCCTGGCCAACAAGGCAAAACCTATGAAAAATACAACAGACAAACCAACCAACCAACCCAGCGACAACAAAACAGGTCTACCCTGGAGTCATACTCTAATTTTTCTATTTTCCTCCCTTTCTGATCCTTTATCCTACTTTCTTTTTCTTCCTCTTCCTTCTCCTTCTTCTTTGTCAAATAGAGGATTGAGTTATTATCATTGATCCATACAAAGTCCCTCTCTCATTTATTTTCTTTAATTCCCACCCCCCATTTCTATTCCCCGTCCTCCCGTGTGCAACCTTCCTGTTTGATATGCATCTTTTTGTTTGTATGTATTTTTAGAAAATGTTTGTTTTGTGTGCAAAGAAATTAATAAAAAAAGAAAAAAATAAAATAAAATAAAATAGAATAGTAATAAAATTTAAATATTATAAAGTGCTCTACATAATTTGATTTAGAAATGGTCTATTTTGGAGCATTGAATGTAATGTGGATTTATCTTGTATATGCACATATGTTGGAAAATATTTGGGAATACACATACATATATGTGTAACATAATCTACATTTTCAGAATAGAATTAGTATTAATAAAAATTCCTATGTCCTTCTAAGTGAACAATATTACACACTAAACACAATCAGTTGGCTAATGATACTGTATGAATTCAGAGTGGATTACAAGAAAAAGCAACGACAACTAAAGGGATGAATAACAGGACTTTTTTGACAATGTATATAGTTCAGGGGTTCTTATCGTTTATTAATGAGTGTGGGAGTGTGTGGATTAAAGTGTATTTTGATATAATTGACTTCCTTTGTAATCATATTTATTTTTCTAAACATTATTATGAGAAACATTTCATTAGACTTCCAAAGGAGTCCATGGCACAAAGAAGTTGAAAACTCCTGATTGGACACAATAAATATAGCTGTTATTTTATCATTGTTTACAATGTACCTAAAATCCTAAGATTTTAATTGTATTCATTTATGTCATTCTTCCACCAATTCTAGGAGGTAGCTGCTGTCACTAGACTTCATTTTTCAGGTTAGGTAACTGGGGTCACAGGGAGATTAAGTAACTGGCTAAGGGTCACACAGCCATAGCTGGAATTCTGCTACAGAGATTGTGTCTTAATACTATATTGTATCTAGATGTATTAGAAGCTTTTAAAATACAATAAACAATTATAATGCGTTTTAAAAGACATCAGAAAAATTACCATAGATATTTATGTTATTCATATTTTAATGAAACTTCTTTAAATACATGTATTAAAATAATATTTTGCTTACTTATAGTCTACAAAGGAATTTATTTAAGTTTCCACTGAGGACTAATTAAATTTGTACAGCTATCTATTTTAATTTACACCTTT
Source organism: Nomascus leucogenys (assembly GCF_006542625.1). Taxonomy (NCBI): domain Eukaryota; kingdom Metazoa; phylum Chordata; class Mammalia; order Primates; family Hylobatidae; genus Nomascus; species Nomascus leucogenys. Next base: position 80,774,476 of record NC_044387.1, read on the forward strand.
TAACTTGTCATGAATATTTTTACTCTCAGAAATCTGTATCGGTTACAACTTTCAGATTTTCAATGAATTATGGAATGGAGAGAAGCACCAAAGCAAATATCAATTATACATAAATGCATTATCTGTTAGCATTATACCACAGGCCTTTACCTGATTACCATCTAGTAATCCTCATGAATTGGTTTGCAATATTTTAACCTAACGAGACTGACATAATAGTCTGAAAATTGTTGCAGTTTTATATGGCTCTTTTAGTTAACGAGGTATCATGGGGTTTCTAAATGAATGCATCAATAAAACAACTTCTATTCCTCTGCTTTGGCAGAGGAATGTTCACCTACCTTAACTGCTGAATTTAGGGAATAAGTTCTAAATCACATAACTTCTAACCATGAGAGAAATCTAGTGCTTGCTGACATGATATATGTTTTATGTATAACACAGGTGGATACATCCATCTTTTGAAAGTCTATTTTGCTAAAAGAATGGTAAACACTTGTATTTCTGCTTCTATTAGCTTTAAAAGGAATAAAGCAAAGGAGCACAATTGTTTCTTTTTTTCCCATTTAATTCAGTGTGGCTGTCATGGCTATCAACCAGCCATGCTACTGTTGCAGTTTTACTACCTAGACTGTGTCTTGATTTATTAGCTTTCAGAATCAAGCTCTGCTGTGCTGTTACATTCTTTGGCTTACACAGCACCTGTGTAGACCTCTGGTGATATTGTTTTATTTATTATTCATGCAACATTAGAGGACAAAAGGGATTCAAGCTGGTTCAGAGGTCATCAGCACCCTTTAAGGTCAAGCTATTTGGCTTCTGAAGTCTCTTTCCTAATATTCTTTCTGATATTCTCTTAAGCAGGGCAGTCCAATCTGCTAAAACGTCAGGAAAAATGTCATGGCCTTTGAAACAAGGATAACCTAAATGAAAAAAATACTTAAGATATGGCATTCTTGTTCATTTTAACTTATGTGTTGTTATATCTTATGTAGGCAGGGTGTGCATATGGAGACTATTAAAAGTCATCAATCTCCAGAAAGAATACTCTAAAAAGGGGGATTTTTGCCAAGTTGAATTTGACCATTTGTTATCATTAGAGAACTGTTTGTAAAAAACAGAATTTTCTTCTTAGCTGACAGTGCAGAAACATCAAAAACCTAAATAATCAAGGCTCAGGAAAGAATTTTAGATTCCTCCATCGTTCTTGAACACAAAACTCCCCTTCTAACTTCACAACACATGTGTTTTATATATTACACCTTAATCATTCTCTGCACACCTAGAATCGGAGTGACTACAATTTGAATAGAAAGTGACTCTAGAAGCAATTCATCAGAATCTTTTCATTTTTAGAGATGAGATAATGCGAGAACTACTGTGAGACAATAAATTATGTTACACTTTATGAAGAAAGATACAACTAAAATCTCTAATTATTGAGTATACAAATTTTGTTCTTTAATATATGCATAAATGTCAGTAATGACATTTAGAGACTTTGCACAAATATTTAATTTACCTTTTAATTCAGCAGGTATCAGAATAGCTATTCCTCTGAAACTTTCATCTCTATAAATTGTACAACACAAAATCTGGTTGCTACAGTCAGAAACTTAAGGTTCTTTCATGTCCCACTCTCTCCCTTTCTTCTCTCCACAGTCCTTTAGGTTCTAACTACAGACACATATCACTTATTTCTTCCTTTGGCATCACCAGTCTGGTGCAAGCCGCCATCTCCCCTTACATGCTTACTCTTACAGTCCTAACTGGCCTGTCTAATTTTACCATTGCCTCTATAAAGCCCATTCTCTACCAAGCAGCCAAAGGCATCATTTTAAACGTGTAAATCACATTGTATTATTTCTGTGCTTAAAGCAATTTTACATCTCCTTGTTTTAGTCACAGGTAATTCCAGACTTTCTTCTATTCCCTCTAAGGGTCTTCGTGATCTGGCCCTTGCCGACATCTTATTCTACAGATCCTGCCTCCCTTCCAAACTGGCTCATATTTGTATAATAAACAGTGTGACTCCAATTTTTAATGTTTGAATGCTGATGGATTGTAAGCCTCACCTCTTCCTCTTCCCTCTTTGTCCTACATGTGAGCAACTGATTATCCTATCAGGATCCTGCTTCCTTTAGTACCAGATCTAACCACCGTAAAAGCCCTAGACCAGTATCTTTTTCATTTTCTCTCCTTTCGGTGTTTGGACCCTCTTAGAAGCCACTTACTGTACCCATACAGCCTTACTATGTGAGTAGGAAACTTTTTCATACACTTATGAGGAAGTATGTGGTGCCATCAGTCTCAATACAGGGTTCAACTCTTGGTGGGGAGAGCATTCATTTTGGTTCTGTGGGGCAGTAGAATAATTTGTTATGATACTTTGGAAACATACTTCTGTCAGAAGATATTTTCTTAAAAGACAAAACTAACGGGTACAGAAAAATAAAATTCTTTATTCTGTATCTTCAGGTATAATCTCATAACCATTAGGGTTAAATTTAGTTAGTTATTGTCTTTAAATGTAACATATTTGTCTGTTGAAAAGCAAGTCTTAGTACAGCATTGTGTCACTATGTTTATAATTGTTAATGATACCAATCAATAAACATTTATTTCATAAATGAATCATTTATTCTTTTATGGATGAGAAAGATCAGAATCTTCATTCTGACTTTTCAAGCACTCTAATATGACTATTCTCTCATTTTCCTATAATTATCCCAAGAACTCTTATTTTTTGGTTATCTTTTCCCCTGAATAACAATTGGTATAAACATAAGTACTTGCACTTTAAAGATAAGAAAATTCAAGCACTGATATTGCTGCCTGAATTATAGCTATTTAGTAGATGCATATTCTGTATTTTTGATTCTATAGCCCTTTATATTTGGTTATACCACACAAAATAACATTTTTGAATCTAGCAGAAACAGTACTTTGAATCCTCAAGCAAATTTCAATGGAAAGGAACTTTGGAATGTTGCTGGGGGCTGGTAGAGTTTATTAAATGCAGCATTTAGTTAAATACTCTGAATGTTGATCAGATAGTTATTAGCAAATATGGTGGGTTTATAAAGCTGAAAGTAGTTTGAAGTTCAATTATTTAGGCATCAGATTTAGAAGGAAGTCTATTTCACAGACATCAAGAAGAGGGAAATTCTTATTTATTCTTCTTCCCTAGATTTGAAATTATCATGCTGATGCCATGTAGTAGGAGGCTATCAGGTTGTCTTGAATTTTAATCTGAACTATATGGGTCATTTGTATTAAAAAGATAAATTTCCTACTTTGGTGTATAGAGACATGTGCAAGCTTAATTTGAAACAAATCTGTTGCAGGAGATGAGGATATTTTAGGCTATCAAATTTGCAAAGTAATAATCTTCATGTCCAATTCTGTCTTTGAATCCAGGAATGGAAAGAAATCATAGTGTAAGTCAGAATGAGCAGGGTTCATAGGTGGGAAGGAATAAGGATAAGATGAATTTGGAGAAGGAGCAGGTAAAAGAAGATACGCTAACTTAGATATATTACAACGATGAACTATAATGAGAGAAGGTAGAATATGTAGCTGACTATCCTTTGACTACTCCTGAAATGTCTCCTCTTCTGAAGCATCTACAGATTGGTCACCTCTCTTTTGTTGAGCCCTGCATGCCATAAACCAATCTTTAAAAAAGATAATTCTGTCTTATTATTAGGGCTCCAGTGTAAAACTGTCAAACTACCTGGCTCGAATCTGTCGCTACCACACCCTAGCTGTGGGAATATAGGCAAGCTCACTTATTTCACTTCTTTCTGGCTCGCTTTCCTCTTCTGCAAGAGAGAGATAATGATATCGCTTATCTCTTCAGTTGGTGAGAAGTTTAAATGAGTAAAACACTTAGAAAGGTTCTTGACATGTAGTAATCTCTTAATAAATGTTTAACTGCTTTTATTTTATTTTATTTTATTTTATTTTATTTTATTTTATTGAGACGGAGTCTCGCTCTGTCGCCCAGGCTGGAGTGCAGTGGCGCGGAGGCAGGATTAACTGCTTTTAAAAAGAATCTTGGTTTTGCAATATTATTGGAGTTTGCATTTCCCACGTTCTCTCTTCTATGAGATTATAAGCATCTTGACAAAATGTTTTATAAATAATTACATCCGCGGGTCCTATAAACTGGCCTGTGTGCAGTGAATGCTATTTATTATTATTGATTATATTCAACACAAATATTTTTATCATATTTTTGACACTATTTTAAACATTTAAAAATAATTAAGAATATATGTTTATCTAAGAGAATATCCTAAGATTTACTTACCTAAGAAACACCAATGTTACCTGTTAATCATGATACTAACAGGTGACATTGGGGCCTAATATGAAGAGGCTAAGTAGGAGTTTGTTTCACTAACTAGCCTTTATTGGGACTACATCATAAATCTAAATTCTCTTTATAATAATTCCAGCAAATATGCTCCTCGGCTCCTTTTTGCTGTTTAAGACACTTCATATTTTCTTAAGTTAGTTGACCTCCTGACTTAGTATTTCCCTCATACTAACCAGTGAACATTGGAGAATGTTAGAAAATAATTTTCCCCCTGCCACACTAGGTATAATGCTGAGTTAGAAACAGAATATATCAGCTACTGCCTATACTTCCGGTGGGCTTGTAGACAATCTAGTTTATGTTACAAGGCTGCCATTATGTTTATTTACTCAACAAATGACAAGCAAGCAACTTAGACATCATATTTAACACTGAGGGTTATAAAAGCAATGTCTTCAAAAATAATAACCTGGAATATACTGAGTTCTTCCCAGGGAAAAGTTTTATCAGAAAAAGGCAACTTTGCTATGCTGCAATTGTCAAGAGAATAGATAACATCCTGGTAACCAAACTACTTTAGGTGAACTTTAGAGAGATGGGCTTGTGCAGGGTACCTAGATGAAGCTTTCCAAGGGCATACAAAAATATACACCCCTGCTACTTTGCTTTTAGAAAGTACCACCAGTACTAACATCACTAGACTTGAAAATAGTTTTTCTGTGACTAACAGAGCTCAGAATTGAGCTACTACCGTATATGGGTTGACTCAATTTGCAGGTCTGTAATTTGTTCTCAGGGAATTGAAAAGATAGATTGGATAGCAATGTAGTATTGTCCTAGAGGAGACATAGGAGGGTGATATAAAGCCAGTCCTTCTGGACAAACACTGTGGAGAGGGATGTGTATCATGGATTGCTTTGCTGGGTGGATTGCAGCATAGAGAGCATAATCTTTGGGCAGGAGAGACTCTTGCTTCTAATTATCACGTTATTCATCCATGCAGCTCTGTAGAGAAACCAGAATACATCTATTTTCTGAAACTGGTAAATAGACCTACCACTGCATTGACACAGACACTGGAAAAACTACATAAAATTTGAATTGTTTAAATACTTTTAAACTTGTTTCACCAATTCAATTGTAAACAGAGGAGAGAAAAAAAGAGTATAAAAACCAAACGGTTTAGGAATGTCTTGGCTCCTGTGGTCTACGGACGTTTCCAGAAAATGGTATAACACAAAACATGAACAGTGATTAAATGACTAAATGGTTATACAAAGCAGGTATGCAATTCATTCCTCAGAGACGATCATTGTTGCAAAACAACATAATCAAATTTTCCAGCTAGGGCTGATATTGTGGCGTAGAGTTAGTTGACAAGCCTGTTAGACACCACTTTCCTTTTTCATAGACATCTCATTATTTATCATCCCTTTAGTCTTTTTAATTGCTCTGGGCAAAGATTTCTTTATCCATTTAGCAATGGGGACTGTGAACCCATCAATACCCAATTTAAGCAAGGCACTCATAAAGACAGCAGTGAAATTACTGCTCTGCTGCTTTTCTGAATATCAAGATCATTTCGCTTCTGAAATCAAGCCTTTTTTTGATTGCTGAATAACTCTTCTGATACAATGTTTCTAATTAGCTAAATCAAAATCTGAAAAGGTACATTTTGCATTTGTTTTAATGTATTTGTTAAATTATTATTCTCTTTTATTCGTGTTTACAACACAGACAATTTGGATTCCTTGATTCATTGATAGTTATAAAAACATGAACAATTGTATTGTTTACTAAATACTAAATTTACTTAAATTTAACATAAAATAAACACCAATTATGCATTTACTGAAGTTAGATTTTAGAACAAAAAGGCATAGTTTCCTTATTACGTATGCTTATTAGATACCCAAAATGAAATCTAAATAATAGTTTAAAATAGAATAATTCCATTTATAATTATAATATTAGATTTTTATTTTTATAAATATCATAAGTATAATTTTTACATAACACTTTGGGATAGTCAGCATTTCATATTTTAATTTCTATGAGTTATAATGCATAATTCCTTTTTAAAAATAATTTCAATCTTTATTTTAGATTCAGGGGTTACATGTGCAGGTTTGTTACCTAGATATATTGCATGATGCTGAGGTTGTTGTATGATTGATCCTATCACCCATGTACCAAGAATAGTATCTATATAGTTAGTATTTCAATACTTTTACCCCTCCGTCATCTCCTCTAGTGGTCCCCAGTTTCTGTAGTTGCCATCTTTATGTCCGTGAGTACCCAATGTTTAGTTCCACTTATAAATGAGAACATGCAGCATTTTATGTTCTGTTTCTACATTAATTTGCTTTAGGGTAATGGCTTCCAGCTCCATCCATGTTGATACCAAGGACAAGGTTTCATTCTTTTTACGGCTGCATAGTATTCCATAGTGTCTATATGCCACATTTTCTTTATCCAATCCACTGTTGATGGACACCTAGGTTGATTCCATGTCTTTGCTCTTGGGAATAATGCTGCACTGAACGTGTGAGTGCATGTGCCTTTTTGGTAGAATAATTTTTTTTTCTGTTGGATATATAATCAGTAATGGGATTAGTGAGTTAAATGGTAGTTTCATTTAAAATTTTTAAAGAAATCTTCAAACTACTTTCCAGAATGGCTGAACTACTTTATATTCTCACCATCATTGTATAAGCATTCCCCTCTCAGCACATGCAATATGGCATCTGTTGTTTTTTGACCTTTTAATAATAGCCATTGTGACTGGTATGAGATAGCATTTCAGTGTGGTTTTGATTTGCATTTCCTGATGGTTAGTGATGATGAGTGTTTTTAAATATATTTGTCTGCTGCTTGTGTGTCTTCTTTTTGAGAAGTGTTTTTTCATGTATTTTGCCCATTTTTTAATGGGGTTATTTGTTTTTTGCTTGCTCAATTATTTAAGTTCCCTATAGATTCTCGATATTAGACCTTTGTCTGATGCATAGTTTGCTAATAGTTTCTCCCATTCTGTAGGTTGTCTATTTATTCTGTTAATAGTTTCTTCTGCTGGGCAGAAGCTCTTTAGTTGAATTAGATTTCCCTTGTCAATTTTTGTTTGTGTTGTAATTGCTTTTGAGGACTTAGTTACAAATTCTTTTCCAAGGTTGATATCCAGAATTGTGTTACCATTCTGTCTTGTTCCAGTTCTCAAGGGGAATGTTTTCAACTTTTTGCCTGTTCAGCATAATATTGACTATTGTTGCAAATGACCATATCTCATTCTTTTTTATGGCTGAATAGTTCTCAATTGTGTACCACATTTTCTTTATCCAATCATCTGTGTTTGGTGGACCCTTAGATTGCTTCCAAATCTTAGCTATTGTAAACCATGCTGCAACAAACATAGGAGTGCAGATATCTCTTCAATATACTCATTTAAATCTTTAATTCATCTTAAGTTAATTTTTGTATATGGTGAAAGGTAGGAGTCCAGTTTCATTCTTCTGCATGTGACTATTCAGCTTTCCCAACACCATTTATTGAATAGGGAGTCCTTTCTCAATTGCTTATTTTTATGGACTTTGTGGCTTTATTCCTGAGTTCTCTGTTCTGTTCACTTGGTGTATGTATTCTTTTTTGTACCAGTACCATGTTGTTTTAATTACTGTAGCCTTATAGGGTAGTTTGAAGTTTAGTAGTGTGATGATTCCAGCTCTGTCTTTTTTACTTAGAATTGCTTTGGCTATTTGGGCTCTTTTTTTATTCCATACAAATTTCAGAATTTTTTTTTCTATTTCTATAAAAATGACATTGGTAGCTTGATAGGAATAGTGTTGAATCTGTAGTTTACTTTGGAAAGTATGACCATTTTCACAATATTGATTCTTCTAATCCATGAACATTGCCTGATTTTCCATTTGTTTGTGTCATCTATGATTTATTTCAGAAGTATTTTGTAGTTCTTATAGAGATCCTTTACTTCCATGGTTAGATGTATCCCTAGATATTTTATTTTGTGTGTGTGGCTATTCTAAATGGAATTGCATTCTTGATTAGGCTCTTAGCTTGAATGTAATTGATGTATAGAAGTGCTACTGATATTTTCATTCTATTATAAAGATACATGCACACATATGCTCAGTGCAGCACTAGTCATAATAACAAAGACATGGAATCAACTGAAATGCCCATCAGTGACAGACTGGATAAAGAAAATGTGGTACATATACACCATGGAATAGTATGCTGCCATAAAAAGAATGAGATCATGGCCTTTGCAGGGACATGAATGATGCTGGAAGCCATTATCCTCAGCAAACTAATGCAGGAACAGAAAACCAAACACCACATGTTCTCACTCATAAGTGGGAGTTGACCAATGAGAACACATGGACACAGGGAGGGGAACAACACTGTGGCCTTTTGGGGAAGGGTGGGAGGGTGAGCATTGGGAATAAGAGCTAATGTATGCTGGGCTTAATACCTAGGCGATGGGTTGATAGGTGCAGCAAACCACCATGGCATGTGTTTAACTATGTAACAAACCTGCATCCTGCACATGTACCCTGGAACTTAAAAAATAAAATAAAATAATTACTTAAATAAATAAATAAATAAAAAGAAATGATTTTTTACATTGACTTTGTTTCCTGAAACTTTACTAAAGACAATTAGGAGCTTTTTGACAGTGATTTTAGAGTTTACTAGGTATAGAATCATATCATCAGCAAAGAAAGTAGTTTGACTTCATTTTCTATTTGGATGTATTTTATTTCTTTCTGTTGCCTGATTGCTCTGGCAAAGGCTCCAGTGCTATGCTGAATAAGAGTGATGAAAGTGGGCATCCCTTTTTTGTTCCATTTCTCAAGGGGAAAGTTTCCAGCTTTTTGCTTGTTCAGCATAATATTGACTGGGGGTGTGTCATAGATGGCTCTTATTATTTGGATGTTTGTTCCTTCAATTCTTAGTTTCTTGAGGGTTTTTATCATGAAAGGATGTTGGATGTTATTAAAAGCTTTTTTTGTGTATGTTGAGATGATTATATGGTTTTTGCTTTTAATTCTGTTTATGTGGTAAATCACCTTTGTTGATTTCTGTATGTTGAACCAACCTTGCATCCCAGTGATGAAGCTCACTTGATTATGGTGAATTAGCTTTTTGATGTGCTGTTGGATTCAGTTTGCTAGTATTTTGCTGAGGATTTTTGCATCTATATTCATCATGGATATTGACCTGTATTTTATTTATTCATTGTATCTTTGCAGGTTTCAGTATCAGGGTGATGCTGGCTTCATAGAATGTGTTAGGGAGGAGTCCTCCTGCTCGATTTTTTAGAATTGTTTCAGCAGGATTTGTACCAACTCTTTTTGTACATCTGGTAGGATTCAGCTGTGACTTCATCTTGTCCAGGGCTTTTTTTGTTTGATAGGTTTTTGATTACTGATTCAATTTTGGAACTTGATATTGGCCCCTTAAAAATTTCATTTTCTTCCTGACTTAATCTTGGGAGATTGTGTGTTTCCAGGAATTTATTTGTTTTCTCTAGGTTTCATAGTTTGTGTACATAGAGGTGTTCCTAATAGTCTCTTAAGATCTTTTCTATTTCTCTGGTATAAGTTGTAATGTCAACTTTGTCATTTCTGAATGTGCTTATTTGGATCTTCTCTCATTTTCTTTTGTTAATCTAGCTAGTGTTCTATCAATCTTGTTTATCCTTTCAAAAGACAAAGTTTTTTTTTTTATTATTTGTTTGGATTTGGGAGTCTTAATTTCATTTAGTTTCACTCCGATTTTAGTTATTTATTTTCTTCTGCTAGTTCTTGAGTTTGTTTGTTCCTGTTTTTCTTGTTCCTCTAAGTGTGATGTTAGATTGCTAATTTGAAATCTTTTTAACTTTTGAGGTAGGTATTTAGCACTGTAAGCTTTCCTCTTAACACTACTTTTTCTGCATTCCAGAGATTTTGGTATTTTGTGTCTGTTTTCATTTATTTCAAAAAGTTTTTTGATGTCTGCCTTAATTTCATTGTTTCCCCAAAAGTCATTCAGTAACAAGTTTTTTAATCTCCAAGTAATTGTGTGACTTTGAGAGACGTTCTTGGTGCAAATTTATATTTTTATCCCCCTGTGATCCAAGAGTATTTTTGCCATATGTATTAGTCCATTCTCGCATTACTGGGTAATGTGATAATGACTCAGCCTTTTTCTCACAAATTACCCAGTCTCTGGTTTGGAGACTGAAAATTCTATTTTTTTTTTTTAAAAAGGTTTAATTGGCTCATGATTCTGAAGGCTATACAGAAAGCATGGTAGCATCTGCTTCTGAGGAAGTCTCAGGAAGCTTCCAATCACGTCAGGAAGCTTCCAATCATGTCAGAAAGCAAAGGGGGAGGAGGAACATCACATGGTGAAGCAGGAACAAGAGAGGGTGGGTAGGTGCTACACACTTTTAAATGACCAGATCACGTGAGAACTCACTCACTATCATGGAGATGGTACCAAAGTGCTAAATGATTAATGAGAAATTTACCAGCATGACCCAGTTACCTCCCACCAGGCCCCAACACCAACACTGCAGATTACATTTTAATACGAAGTTTGGGTGGAAACACACATCCTAACTACATGATTCCATCCCTGGCCCCTCGCAAATCCTTCTCACATTGCAAAATACAATCATGCCTCCCCAATAATCCCCAATGTCTTAACTCATTCCAATATTAATTCAAAGGTCCAAAGTCCAAATTCTCATCTGAGACAAGGCGAGTTTATTCTACTTATGAGCCTGTAAAATCAAAAACAAGTTAGCTACTCCCAAGATACAATGGGGTTATAGACACTGGGTAACTAATTCCATTCCAAATGGGAGAAATCAGGCAAAAGAAAGGGGCTACAGGCCCCACACAAGTTTGAAACCCAGCAGGGCAGTCATTGAATCTTAAACCTCCAAAATAATCTCCTTTGACTCTGTGTTCCAAATCCAGGACACATTGGTGTGAGGGGTGGGCTCCCAAGGCCTTGGGCAGCTCCACCCCAGTGGTTTTGCAGAGTTAAGTTCCCACAGCTGCTCTCATGGGTTGGCGTTAAGTGCCTGTGGCTTTTTCAGATGCAGGGTGCAAGCTTTCAGTGGATCTACCACTCCGGGGTTTGGAGGACAGTAGCCATCTTATCATAGCTCCACTAGGCAGTGCTTCATCAGGGACTCTGTATAGGGGCTCAAATACCACATTTCCCTTCTGAACTTCACTAGTAGGTTATCTCTGTGAGGGCTATTCCCCTGCAGCAAGCTTCTCTCTGGTCACCTAGGCTTTTCCATACATCCTCTGAAATCTAGGTTAACACTCCCAAGCCTCATTCACTCTTGTATTCTGGAAACCTGCTAGCTTGAATCCACATGGAAGTCACCAGGCTTACACCTTGCTACCTCTGGAGCTGTGATGTGAACTGTACCTGGGCCCCTTTGAACCACAGCTGTAGCTGGAGTAGCCAGGATGTAGGGAGCTATGTCCTGAGGCTGTGCAGGGACGCATAGCCCTAGGCCTGGTCACAAAACCATACCAAACTTCAGGGCCTGTGATGGGAGGGGCTGCCTCTTAGATCCCTGAAATGCCTTTGACGCCTTTTTTCCCATTGTCTAGGTTATTACTACCTGTCGTTTTTTACTTATGTAAATTTTTCAGGCAAGTGGTTACTCAGCAAACCACTTGAATTCTTCCCCCTGAAAATGGGCTTTTCTTTTTCTACCACATAGCCAGGCTGCAATTTTTCCAAATTTTTATGCTGTGTTTCCCTTTTAAATATGTTTCAGCTCTAAGTCATTTCTTTGCTCCCACATATGAGCATAGGATTTTAGAAGCAGCCAGGCCACATGTTGAATGTTTTGTTGCTTAGAAATTTCTTCCACTGTATACCCTACCTGATCACTCTCAAGTTCAAGGATCCACAGATCCCTAAGGCAGGGGCACAATGCAGCCTTGTTCTTTGCTAAGGCATTTCAAAAGTGACCTTTTCTCCAGTTCCCAGTAAGTTTTTTATTTCCATTCAAGACATCTTCAGCCTGGACTTCACTGTCCATATCATTATCAGCATTTTGGTCACAAACATTTAACCATTTAATCTTTAGGAAGTTCCAAACTTTCCCTCACCTTTCTATCTTCTTCTGAGCCTTGCAAACTCAACCTCTGTCTGCTGCCTAATTCCAAAGTTGCTTCCACATTTTCAAGTATGTTTATAAAAATATCCCACTCTCAGTACCAATTTTCTGTATTATTCTATTCTCACATTGCTATGATAATACTTGAAACTGGATACTTTATAAGAAAGGAGGTTTAATTGGCTCACAATTCTGCAGGCTATACAGAAAGCATAGCTGCATTTGCTGCTGGGGAGGCCTCAGGAAGATTCTAATTGAGGCAGAAGCAGGCACATCACATGTTGAAAGCAGGAGCAAGAGAGAGAGGGGGCAAGTGCTACACGCTTTAAAAGAAAAGATGCCACAGAACTCACTTACTCTCATGAGGATGGTACCAAGGTGCTAACCCATTGATGAGAAATCCACCCCATGACCCAGTCACCTCTCATTAGACCCCACCACCAACATTGGGAGTAACATTTGAGATTTGGGTGGGAACACACATCCAAAGTATATGAATAAAATTTCGATTTTTTAAAAAAATTTATTGAGACTTGCTTTATGGCCAAGCATGTGACTGTTCTTGAGGTATGTCCCATATGATAATGAGAAGAATGCACATTCTATGGTAGATGGGTGAAGGGTTCTGTAGATGTCTATTAGGTCCAAATGATCAAGTGTTGAATTTAAGTCCAGAATTTCTTTGTTAGGTTTCGACCTCAATGATGTGTCTAATACTCTCAGTGGTGTGTTGAAGACCCCCACTATTATTGTGTGGCTAAGTATTTTTGTAGGTCTAGAAGTACTTTCCAAAAATAAATCTGGGTGCACCAATGTTGGGTACATATATATTTAGGATAGTTAAGATTTCTTGTTTAATTGAACCCTGTATTATTATGTAATGCCCTACCTTATCCTTTTTTACTGTTGTTGGTTTAAAGTCTGTTTTATCTGGTACAAGAAGAACAACCCTTGCTATTTTATTTTCCATTTCAAATTTGCATAATTGAATTCTCTAACCCTTTTCTTTGAGGTTGTCTAATGTGTGAGATGGAGCTCTTGAAGACAGCAGATGGATTGATCTTTTTATTTATCCAAATTGCCACTCTGTGGCTTTTAATTGGGGTGTTTAGACCATTTACATTCAAGGTTAATATTAATATGTGAGGTTTTGATCCTATCATGAAGTTGTTCACTGGTTGCTTTGAGTTTCCCTTGTGTGGTTGCTTTATAAGGTCTGTGGGCTATGTACTTAAGTGTGATTCATCTTAGCAGGTATCATTCTTTCATTTCCATGTTTAGAACTCCCTTAAGGATCTCTTGTAAGGTTGATCTAGTGGCAGGGAATGTCCTTAGAACTTATTTGTTTGGGAAAGATTTTATTTTTCCTTTGCTTATGGAGCTTAGTTTGTTGGGATGTGAAATTCTTGGTTGGAATTTATTTTCTGTAAGATTGCTGAAAATAGGTCTGCAACATCTCCTGTCTCATAAGGTTCCTGTTGTAAAGTCTGCTGTTAGCCTGATGTGATTCCTTTTGTATGTGATCTGACCTTTTTCTCTAGCCACCTTTAAGATATTTTCTTTCTTTCTTTTTCTTTCTCTCTTTCTTTCTTTTTTCTTTCTTTCTTTCCTTCTTTCTTTCTTTTCTTTCTTTATTTCCTTCTTTCTTTCTTTCCTTCTTTCTTTATTTTCTTTCTTTCCTTCTTTCTTTTCTTTCTTTCTTTCTCTCTCTCTCTGTCTTTCTCTTCTTTCTTTCTTTCTTTCTTTCTTTCTTTCTTTCCTTCCTTCCTTCCTTCCTTCCTTCCTTCCTTCCTTCCTTCCTTCCTTCCTTCTTTCTTTTTTTGACAGAGTTTTGCTCTTGTTGCCCAGGCTGGATTGCAATGGCACAATCTTGGCTCACTGCAACCTCTACCTCCTGGGTTCAAGCGATTCTCATGCCTCAGCCTCCCAAGTAGCGGGGATTACAGGAGCCTGCCACCATGCCCAGCTTTTTTTTTTTTTTGTATTTTTAGTAGAGATGGGGTTTCACCATGTTGGCCAGGTTGGTCTTGAACTCCTGACCTCAGGTGATCCACCTGCCTCAGCTTCCCAAAATGTTGGGATTACAGGCATGAGCCACTGTGCCTGGCCAAGATATTTTCTTTAGCTTTTACCTTGGATAGTCTAGTGACTGTATGCCTTGGTGATGCTTGTTTTATACAGTATCTTGCAGGTGTTCTCTGGATTTCTTGTTTCTGAATGTCTACCTTTGCAGCAAGTTAAGGAAAATTTTCTTGAATTATTTTTTCAAATTCATTTTCCAGGTTGTTTTATTTTTCTTTCTCAGGAATGCCAATAATTTGTAGGTTTGATCATTTTATATAATCTCATATTATAGGCTTTGTTTATTCCTCTTAAGTCTCTTTTGTTAATTTTTGTCTAACTCAGTTAGTTTGAAAAACTAATCTTCAAGTGCTGAAATTATTTCTTCTGCTTAGTCCAGTCTATTCATAAAATTTTGATTCCATTTTGAAATTCTTTAAGTGAGTTTCTAAATTCTAGAAGCTCTGATTGATTTTTAAAATGTGTTTATCTCTTCCTTCATTTCCTGTACTGCTTTAGAAGTCTCTTTGTGTTGATTTTCATCATTGTCTTGGATCTCAGCCTTTCTTGCAATCCATGGTTTGAATTCTTTCTTTGTCATTTCCATTTTGGTTAGGAACAATTGATGGGGACCTAGTGTGATCCTTTGATAGTATCACTACATTCAGATTTTTCATTGTGCTCGAATTCTTGCTCCAGCTTCTTCTCATCTGGAAATCCTGGCATTTCTAATTTTATAATTAATTTTATGTTGTTAGGATGTTTTCCTTTTTTTCTTTTTCTATACTATTGTTTTATTTCTTTTCCCTTCCCTTCTCCCCAGTGGTTGTAAATTTAGAGAATGCTGGGCAAAATGCTTTGCTACCATAGTCCTAAGCACTTTTGTCAGAAGGTTTTATATTGGGCTGTGCAGTTTGACCTACAAGCCAGTAGGTGATCCTCATGGGTAAGAGCTTGTTGCAGCCAATGTGGTGGAGCATATACTTGATCTTGAGATCAAGATCTGCGATCTATTTACTGAGAGAAGCTCTCTTTTGCCCCAGGCAATAGGGTGATTTGTGGAGCACACAGTAGTCTGAGCTCTCTCTACAGCCCAGGGGGTCAGGGACAAGATGGGCAGGGCTGGACTGGGCAAGTGCACCTACAGGTCCCCCAGTGGCAGGCACAAGCATCAGCACTGAGGACGAATCTAGTGGATGGCCACCAAGCGCCCAGAGGTGTGCCTAGGCATGGAGCTGGGAAACCCCCTATATGTTAACTTCTCTTTATGGGGATGAGAGGTGGCCTAAACTTCTAATCCAGGAGAGTGGGTGCTCCAGATACCTGCAGATCTGCCTGGGTGTGGAGTGGAGAGGGTCTCCCTGCACCAGAATCTTTACACAGGAAGGGTGGAGTGAGTCAGGCTGCTAAACCAGGCAAGCAGGTACTCTGAATGTCTGGAAATAAGCCTAGGTGTAAAGCAAAGAGGGAGCTCCTGTACAGGAAATGTGGGGCAACTCAGTTTGCAAGTCCACGAGAGTGCCTGCTCCAAATGCTTAGAGATCTGCTTACACGTAGAGCAGAGAGGGCCCCATTACAACGTGATCTATGCGCAAGAAGGGTGGGGCAGATCAGGGTGCTGATCCAGGTGAGGGGTTACTCTGAATACCTGAAGATATGCCTGGGCATGGAACAGGGAGGACCCTGTTGCACCATGATCCATGTCTACGAAGGGTGGTGGCTCAGGCTGCTGGTGTAGGCAAGCAGATGCTCAGTATGCCTGTATTTCTGCCTAGGGGTGGAACAGATAGCGTCCCACTGCACCGCAGTCTCTGGGGAGCAGGACCCAGCAATGACACATGCAGGCCGCTTCCAGGTATCCTAACTGGCCCTGGCTGCAAGTCTTGTCATCCAGGAGAAACTGCAGCTAAAGCAGCTCTCTTCATGTCCCAAGCCTGCAACAGGGAAGGCCACACTTCCAGTGTCTACTTCTGAGATGCTTTCCATAGTTTTGGCTTTGGAAGCCCCTACCTCACTCCAGAGCAGGAGTTCCAATCTCTGACCCAAAACTAAAATCCCTGCATGGCCACGCTGCTGGGCCTCAAAAGAATGGCTGACTTTGTATGTACCTGGATTAAAAATGGCATTCTCTTCTTGGTCTTGGGTCTGGATAAATGCCTGTAGCTTTTCCTGAGGTCTTTCTCTCACAGCATCTTCATCTTTCTCCCCAAATTATCTCCAGGGTTTGGGAGAAGCAAAGTGTTCTCCCTTGGCCTGAGTTGCTCAGATCCCCAGTTGAAAGGTGAGTCACAGAGGAGGCTCTCTGCCTTTCTCACATACTGGGGATTCACTCACTTTTATCAGCTGGATGCTGTCATGGGGGCTGTTTGCCCATGGTCTCCTCCTTGTGATCTTGGATGTCCTTCATGATTCCAGTGGGTTTCCATTTTTCTTCTTGAATTAAAGCTTTATGCACCACGTTGCTATTTCCAAGTGGCTAAGGCACACTAAAAGCCTCTAATCTGCCACCTTAGAAAAAAAATTATAATTTCTTAACCTATTTTGAAACTAGCCATTAATTCTGCAAAATCAAAATGGCAAGAAGTAAACTATAATTTTCCAAAATTCTTTGTACGTTACTTATTATATGAAGTGAAGTCTTAACATATTCTTCAACTATAATATTTCAGTGTTAAAATATTTATTCTGTTTGGTTCTCACATATTTATAAACCATATTCTAACTTAAGTATCCTTGACTAAATTGGGATCATACAGTTGAAATATTACAAACATAATCACATAAAGCTAAATAGTGGTAAATTATTTCATTTGTGGTTGATAAAATTCCTGATGTATTTATTCTTTAATTCTCATCGTGGTATGGTGAAAAAAAGAATAAAAGGGTATGAAGAAAAATAAACTTTCTCAAAAATTTTCAATGGATTATATCTATGAAAAAAGATTAATTGGCTCTCTAGTAATGACAATTTGAAGGGAACTAGAAAAGACAATAGTGAGATCTAGATCCCTAGATCTTGCAGAAAAAGCAGCCATAGGCTAGAAAGCGGGAATAAAAGCTGATGACAGAGGGTAGAATATTTACAGAGCTACATCATGACCTCAGGGAAAATCTAGATATAGGTTATATGGTTTCAATGGATAGAATAAAATGAGGATACAGACACAGCTGACTATACCAGTTCAATTATCAAACGCTGAGATACAGCTCTGTGAAGGTCCACTGGGTCTGTTTTTACGTCATGCTCATCATGTTTAGCTATACCTAATCTTCACTGCGTTTTAAAAATTCTGCTGGGCTTGATTCGTAACTGATTAATCCAGCTCATTAATATTTAAGAATCTAACATTAGTAATATAAATTTTTCATATTAAAAATGATACCAACTACCTTTTATTATGTGCTTAGACTGTTTCAGGCTCTGTGCTAAGAGATACTAGTCAGACATCACAAGAAACCTGAGATAGGTGTTGTGATGGTCACCACTGTTGAGTGGAAAGTACTAATAAGACTCACAGTGAAAGTGACTTGGCCAAGGACTGTCAGTAAGTAGGGAGTGAACAGGGGGTCAAACCCCAGATATCTGACTGGAATTGAAGCTTGTTTTTAAACTTCTAGATATAATATCTCATCCCATGCCTCACTGACAAAGTTCAGAAGGTGTAAAGGAGGACTACATTGCAAGTAAGGATCTGTGAGTGTAAGAGAATAGAGATGAGTCGTAGGTAAACAGAAAAGAGTGATATGTTCATGTTGGATTAGTCCCAATGACATTCCTACTATCTACTTGTGAGTTATCTCTTCGTTGTTGGGCATACACAGGGGAAGGGGAGGATATAGATGGAGCAAATGTGTAGGACCCCTCAATCATATACTTTGGGATGAGGCTGAATTTTCATAATGAAAGAGCATTCCTTTTGTGTTGGGATCCAGGGGTTAGAACAGAAGGACTATTTCAGACAAATTCACCACTGGAGATTAACTGGCCACAGAAGACCTATCAATTAGCCCATGTTCAAGGATCACTCTTGAAACACCAATAGCCTGGGCAGAGTGTTAACCTCAAGTCTAGTTACACTGACAATTCAAACATACCAACCAGCTCAGATATACCACCCAGAACAAATGATGTCCTATATACAGTGGCCATTCCATGGGAGGTACTAATTGTTTATTGATTACCATGGGATTTTCTTGTATACACCAAATTACTGTGTGTGTGTGTTGGGGGGGGTGTGTTTCAGGCGAGGGATATTGGCCTGATAGGTTTCAGCTTGCTACTTTCCATTATCTACCTTACTCAACACTTAATGTATGTTATCCCAAGTATCTTCAGGACAGAATTTTTCACTTCATAGTCATCACATCAATTAATGCATGTGCCTGTTAACTTATAAATATTAATACTGACAAATGATAGACAGTTCTACAAGAAATATATGCATGTTTAGTAGTTATTTGCTTTATTTATAAGAAATTGATCCCAGTGTTTCTATAATATATATTTTTAAGCATACTATTTGTTTTAATCTTTATATAATGTACAAATGTAGTAAAAATTGCATTCATTTCCAAATGTATCACAGTGATAGACAAGATAATATATTTATAGACATGAAAATAAACACATGCAAAAAATAACAAATAACAAAAAGCTGAATGCGCCTTCCAGAGCTTAAACATTGGTCTCACTGTAAGTTGCACCTGAAAAGGATAAGTTGGCCAACTGTGGTTACAATAAAATTGATAAGTCGAAAAAGAAAGAAAAAGGAAAGAAGAAAGGAAGGGAGGATGAAACAAAGGGATAGATTTTTGTAACATTTAAGATTTGCTTAGATTCTGCACATTATGTCAGAATCACATTTTTTATGCTTATCCCTGTGCATGAAACACTAGGGAACCTTGTTAAGTTTGCATAATCAAGATTACTGGAAGTTTATATTAAACATGAGTGAAAGTGAAGATATGAAGAGACTATTAAAAAGGGATTTTTTTTTTGAGGAAGCAGAAAGCCTTAGAGAAACAACTTGAGTTTATACTGTGGTTAGAATTGGAGAATATAACATTGGAAGTGGCAGGCTTAAGTGTCGAGTTTCAGATTTTCACTTAAATAAATATTTAGAATGTACTTGTGCTTTTGAATGAATTTTTTTTATCATCATGGAAACGTTCTTTTTTTTTAGAAAAAAAGAGCATATCTTCTAATTTAGAAAGTGTTAATACGTAGTATAAATATGCAAGCTACATTTTTAATGATTTTAAAGTTCAAAATAGATCATCTAAACCACTGTCAGCAGGTGTGTGAAGAAAGTCTAACATTCTATAAATAAATTTCTATCGATCTGCTGATTCTCATAGAATTATCAGAATTACTCCACTGCTTGAAATTTAATATATTAGCAAGTTGTCTCTGTCACTATCTTTATATTGGGCAACATTATTTTGAAACTATAGTAAGCTAAAAGTTATAGCATTGTTTTATATGTAGAATACTGCATCTTTCTCTTCCTCAGAGTTCAATAATTCATTAATGAAGCAATTGAATTTATGTGAGCATAAAAGCAATATTCCAAATACCTTACAATTTGAAGATCAACTAAAAAATTTTTGAAATCTTTGCTTTTAGGAATCTTTATGAATAGGATAAACAACTCTCTACTTTAATTCATTTGGGGAGTTATATTCATTTGATGGGATTTACAACAGTTATGATAGGATTAACAACTGTCTTTTTGGTTGGAGTCGTTTATCCTATTGTAGCTGCTGTAAATCCTGTCAAATTTACCTTGGTAAGTTTAAATCGATGGAAGTTAGATTTTGAAACCTGAAACTTTTCTCATTTCTATAATTTAATTGGTATCAGATGTATTTTAATGGAATTTTTAGTCCCTCCATTATTAAATAGAAAAGTATGTTATTCAAACTTTCCTTAACCATGCAATTTCACAATAACAATGACGCAATTTACCCTTTCTTTTTCTCCTAAAGAGAAGAAGGAAAATAACCTCTCAGAAAGAAGAATATAATTAATATAATTCTATGTTGCTCAATGATTTCCAGAAGTGGTTGGAAACAGTATTCTGGAGTAATAACTTCTTTCCCCAAAATATTTAGTTTGGCACAGCAGTGTTGATGCCTCAGGGCTTCTAAAAATATGCACTTGTGCAAATGATCCACCCAGGCTCTTTGGAGCTAAATAATTATCTCCAACTAGAGGTTACTGTTTCTTCAAGCAAAATATTGAGACACAAATTAATAAAATCTTACATCCATCCTATAACAGACACAGAAACAAATAGTAATGACAACAACAAATGCCATGGTTTCAGTTCTGTTCCTGTTGTGAAAGACACCATAACCCCCCAAAGCCACTATTCATTTATCTATTTACCTAATCATTAAAAAATATTTATTAAATTTCTTTTTTAAATTTTTTTATTATTTATTTTTTATTATTATACTTTAGGTTTTAGGGTACATGTGCACAATGTGCAGGTTTGTTACATATGTATCCATGTGCCATGTTGTTTTGCTGCACCCATTAACTCGTCATTTAGCATTAGGTATATCTCCTAATGCTGTCCCTCCCCCCTCCCCCCACCCCACAACAGTCCCTGGAGTGTGATGTTCCCCTTCCTGTGTAATCATATAATATTACTCTTGTCATTGTCAGGGGAAGGTGTTGAGAAGAAACCCAGCAATCCTCAATTTTATGTTGTAATTTGGGAATAAAAATAAGGACACGCACTTTTGGTTATTGTAAAAAAAAAAAGTGAAAGATGAAAAGGACAATATATTCAACAAATACTTATGAAGAGCCTACTACATGTCAGACAGTGTTTTAGGTACTCAAGATATATCAGTTACTCAGACAAATCCCCGCCCTGTGGAACTTATATTCTAGGGAGGCAGCCAATAAAAAATAAACTTATAAAAATAGCACATTACTATATTACTATATAATATTACTATAGCATATTAAAAGATAAGCCTTTCATGAAAACACATAAGCAAATAAGTGGAACATAACAAAATATTGGGAGAAAGACTGCACTTTAAATATAGTGATCAGGGCAGAGTGAAGTGCATTTGGAGGCTGGAGTTCACCACAGACTTGAGCAGTAGCTTAGAGGAGGAGGTAGAGCCAAAGCTGGATATGGATTTGATGTGTAGAGAAAGGAGAGAGGGCTTTTTTTTTTTTTTTTTGATGGGGTCTCACTCTGTCACCCAGGCTGGAGCACAGTGGCACAATCTCAGCTCACTGCAACCTCTGTCTCCTGGATTCAAGTGATTCTCCTACCTCAGCATCCCAAGTAGCTGGGATTACAGGCATGTGCCACCACGCCCGACTAATTTTTGTATTTTTAATAGAGACAGGGTTTCACCATGTTGGCCAGGGTGGTCTTGAACACCTGACCTCAGGTGATCCACCCGCCTCAGCCTCTCAAAGTGTTGGGATTACAGGCGTGAGCCACTGTGCTCAGCAGGAGAGAGGGCTGCTTTCTAGGATATGTACAGTAGAGAGTGTTGTAAATAAGAAGTATTTGAATTTTCCTATTGAAACTTTGATAAAGCAGTGATTGTCAAATAAATTTTTAAAAGTTCAGTTGCTTATAATAAGGCTCATGACTTACAAACAAGATAAAGTAGAAATGTATTAAGTTGAACACATGACTTAGACTCTGCCCAGATCAGTCTGATCCTAAGAAAGTTAGGGAGGCTCCTGCATTTCCAGGAAATCATCACAGTTATGCTAGTTTAGGAATATTGATGCTGAGTAAGCAAGACTCAAGGGTGAAGCAGTACATTTATGACAACTTAACTACCCACTGAGTCTTGTTGTTAAATGCATGTGCTTGCAGTTACATATAATCTTAAAATGAAAGAATATGCAGATAATTTTGAGTTCTCTAGGCCTGATGTTTCTTTTAAGTTGTTCATCATTCGGTGTCCTCTTCCTTTTGACAAATAAGAACAGTATGGCTCAGATAAGTAACTTGGCCAGAACCAAAACTACTAATGAATTTGGAATCAGAACTCACATTTATTTCATCCCATTTCAAGGCCCTTAAGGTACAACAGCTTCTTAATTTTTTATGTACTCAAAAATATTTATTGAGAGTCTGCCATATGCAAGACACTTTGGCAGGATCAGGCAAGTCACCTATAATTCAGGAACACAGTCCTTGCTGTCACAGATCGTCACTCAAGTGGAGAAAGGGAGGAGATACTGATGTTCTCTATGTAGGACGGGAAGAGATAATGACTAACTAACTGCTACATAATGCTAAGTGCTAACCAACATGAGGAAACAGAGTGATGGGCAGGTGTTTGTTTATTAAGTGCTTATTTTGTGCCATGCATTGTTACAATTGTTTTATATATACTATCTCATTTAACCATCAACTTTATGTTGAAGGTCTTATTATAACATGTTATAATAATGTAAGGTGCAGGAAACCTAAGGTTATTTAGGTCATAGTCTTTAGAGCCAGAAGAGACACTGGAGCAAACAGATTCCAAATCAAGCTTTTAAATTAACTTGCTATGCTGCTTTCAGAGGAGGCCACATATGAGCCAAGATTTGACCAAAGCAGGAGTCAGCAAACTATTGCCGATAGGCAAATGGTTTTATCAATAAAGTTATATAGGAACACAGCCATACTTACTTATTCACATATTGTCTGTTGTTGCTTTGAGGCTGCAGTAGCAGAGCTAAGTAGTTGCGGCAAAGACCCTCTGGCTCACAACTTTAAATATGTACTATCTGGCCTTTCACAGGAAACAAAAAAACGCTTTTTTGCCAACTTCTGGATTAAAGTAAATGGTCAAGCCGGGTGATAAATAGATTTAAAAATGCCAGGGGTGGAGAGGACAAGTGGAAAAGTCCTGAAATAGGAGTGTGATGAACATACCCAAGGAGAAGCAATAGACCAGAGTGGCTGGAGCCAAATGAATGAGGTATTGTTGTAATGGTATCAAAGCAGTCAGGAGCTAGATCACCAAGGGGCCTTGACAGCCCTGAAAAAGACATTGATCTTAATCCTGAGTAAGTTAGGAAGCCACTGAAAGATTGTCAGCATGGAAGTGACATGATTTGATGTACTGGACACTGGGATGTGCCTTCCAGACCCTCTTCAGGAGTGACAGTGTTATTCCCTCAGGGAATGGAAATGCCAGCAGCAGAAAACCCTCAGCCATCAGTCATCTCCTAGAATTGCCTTAACAAGAGAGTGACCTTGCCCAAGGCCATGCCTCATTCCTGGGCCAGTCTGCAACAATATCTCGTTGATATGCAAGTATAAAGCCTTAATCTTACTTCTCAAATTTGGAACAACTATGTCAGGCCACACCAATTTCAGAGCTCTCTGTGAGGTTGGTGGGGTCTTCATTGAGGCTGCATTACAGCTCACCTTCTCCCTCTGCCCAATCTTGCTTCATCTCTTGCATAGGTGATAATCCCAGGGCACTGTATTTATCTCTCTCATACTCATCTCTCTAGCAGTCTGCTTCCCTGGGAAGCTGACTAGCAATATCTAGTTGCTTATGAAAAATACTACTAAATGCAAAGGACATTATAGGTGGGCAAGTTTGCAAGGAGCAAAGATGAATAAAAATATTACAGTAGTTTCAGTCAAAATATGATGATGGGTAGATCAAAGTATGTGATGAGATACTCAGAATACTCAGAATGTGCTGCAACAGGATCTGTAGGTGAATTGGAGGTGGGTGTGTGAGAAAGAGAGTCCGAGATCACTACAAGGTTTTCAGCCTAAGCAGCTAACAGATGATCCAAATATGTCTGTTTTTTGGGGGGGATAGAATGAGCAAGTCAGTTAACAATTTATTTGCTTTTTGGACTGCATCAGAACCCGATGATTAGAATCCAATTTGGGACTGCATCAGAACCCAGTGATTATCATTTTCAATGCAGTAACAAATTTCTCCACAATCTCATGACTTGTCACAATAAGTCTTATTCACATGTAATCTAATATGGATGTCCAAATTGGGCAATTATTCTAGGTACTTCTCCCTTAAGAGCTGATTGAGAGTTGAATTGCTTCTGTCTCCTGGTTCTGCCATCCTGTGGCTTCAAGATGATGCTGTTGCCCTCCACCAGTGGACAACAGCAGGACACCACACTTTATACCTACTCCCAGCCCATAAGGAAACTGCAGTGCCTTCATATTCATTCTTTCACTCAGATGCAGTGACATGAGTCCACCTAGAAGGAAGTTTGGGGAAGGGTTAGAGGGAAAGGTAGTCCCTGTACAAGCACCTCATCCTCATCAGCTTTATATTTTAGGGTGAAAGCACAAATCTTTGCCTACCACCAAGTCATATCTGCTGCATCCATGTTAAGTCTGAGATTTCTATTAAATATTCGAGTGAAGATGTAAAAAGCCAATGGGCTATGTAATCTGGGATTCAGGGGAGACGTCTGTGATGAAGAAATAACTTGGAGAGTCTTCGGTGAATATATGGCATTTAAAGCCATGAGATGGCATCAGGTTTCCTAGGGGTTGTGTATAGGTTAAAAAGAGAACATATCCAAATCCTAAGAGCTGGTTCATTTCAGTATTTGCAGGTTGAGTGGATGAAGTCAAACAGCAAAGAATGCTGAAAGAAGTTGTCAGTGAGCAGGGAGGAGAACAAAGAGAGCATGGTTCTGTGAAGCTCAGTGAATAACATATTTTGAGGATGAGGAAGTAATCAACTGTATCAGACATTACTGCTAAGCAGAGTAAGGTAAATTCAGAGAATTGATGATTAAATCTGTAACATGTCTATGGCCATAGCACCCCAAACACGCCTGATTTTGTCATACATCTGCAACATGACCTTAGTAAGGATAGTTTTGCTGAGCAGTAAGTAAGATATGTAAGATATTTGTTTAGAGTAAATTTAAGGGAGAATGGGCAGATATGAAATGTAGGAATTCCTTTGAGGAGTTGTATATAAAGTCATAGCAATCTTCTATAAGGCAAGCACTACAGTCAATGTATGCGATGCTTAGAAAAAGTACACATTGAAATACCTTACTTTTCTGTAATGAGCTAACTCATTAAGATATGGGTGGTGCGTTATTTTACCAACATCATGATACTGGAATTTCAGAGGGAAAAAATAAATAAACATATGGAGGAATCGACATTATTATTTATTTTTACTACCCCACATCCTATTTCTGACGAGTATCATTCATTGCCTTTTTGAGTTTGTGTGTGTGTGTGTGTGTGTGTGTGTGTGTGTGTGTGTGTGTGTTTGACCAAGTTTTTTGAACATGGCTTCTCTGATGTCTTTACTTTTTAAATCACCTAGACTTGTGTAGAGAGTGGTCTCATTGCTACACAGTTCAACTTTGAAATATTTTGACAGGAATTTTTACCACAATACAAAGAGAACAATAGAAAAATACAAAAATCTATAGAAACAGCTCTATTTCTGGAGTTAAGATTTTACAGCTGAAATGCGGTCCAATACTGATCTGCCAGGCATAGAGTTTAGTGGGAAAGTATTACTCCTGTCTTCTCAATCTGATGTAGTGTGAGCTCAGGGGAAAGTTAATTGGCTGTTCACTCAAAATGCCCAGAATTGCTGTGATGGGAACTGGATGACCCACAGATTAAGAAAGAGACTAAAGAGAAACATTGGTAGACTGAGGAAAAATGCTGGTTTGTGTATTTATTTTTTAGAGATAGGATCTTGCTGTGTTGCTCAGACTCAAGAGCAGTGGTGAGATCTTCATTCACTGCAGCCTTGAACTGCTGGGCTCCAGCAATCCTCCCACCACAGCCTGCAGAACAGCTGAGAGTACCGGTGCATGCCACCACACTTGGCTAATTACAAATTTTTTCTTTTCTTTTTTTTTTTAATAGAGACAGAGTCTCACTCTGTTGCCCAGGCTAACCTGGGTTTAAGTTTTCTGCCTGCCTGGACCTACCAAAGTGCTGGGATTATAGGCATAAGCCATCACACCCAGCCCTGATCTGTTTATTTAGAAGTGGTAGTCTAACCACTGGCAAAAACAAAACAATACGAAAAACAAAAAACAACTTCCAAGAGTATATATGTGTGTTTGTGTGTGTAAGTAGTCTGTAGGAGTATGTTTGTATTTTCTTGGAAGGGCAGAGAGCGATGATGACACAACTTAATGATTCTCTGTTTGTCTGAATTTTTTTTTTATTATACTTTTAGGGTACATGTGCACAACGTGCAGGTTAGTTACATATGTATACATGTGCCACGTTGGTGTGCTGCTCCCATTAACTCATCATTTAACATTAGGTATATCTCCTAATGCTATCACTCCCCCCTCCCCCCACCCCACAACAGGTCCCAGTGTGTGATGTTCCCTTTCTTTGTCTGAATTTCTAACATATCAACCATGAAAATACCTTAAATAGAGAGTAACAGCATTCTTCATCTTAAAAGTACGGCTTGGCTATCTACACTAGAAGAATATCCAGCTTCAGAGCTCTGAAGACATTATAAAAAAAAGAATAAAGAATGGTAAGGCAGTGATGATTCTAACAAAATTGAGAAAAGAAAAAAGACAAAAGGAAGATACAGCCAGGGAAGTACCATTAATATGAAATAGATTTGCTCAGTTTCTCAGAAGCTTCTAGACAGTTGAAGCTTTTTTTCTTACTAGAAATTCTTTGTCTCCTTTTATCACAATATAATTTTCTTTCCTACCTAGGAAAGTTTCTGTAGTTTATTTTAAGATCAAGAATATATATGGCTGCTGTTGGAGAAGTATTTCTAAAGGGTTTGGTCTAAATGAAAATAATCAGATTTTGAAAGGATAAAGAAAGACACAAATTGACAGTGAAGGGAACATTTTTAGTCTTCCTTCATTTCATTGCAAGTCATGTAGACAATTGAAATAGAGTAGGGAAAAAGATATTTAGGAACAAATAACCCCCTACACTTGAAAACTGAAGCTTCTGAAAGAGGAAACTGCTTTTAGATTGAAAGTGCACCCGGCACTGTTTTTTTGATGGGCTGTGACAGTGTGAGCTCTGGGTAAAAATTATGGCAGAAAAATCTTGGCTCATTAGCACTCAGTCTAGATGAAGTGTCAATATGATGATTACTAGAGAATTTTCTGAAACAGGGCTTATTTGAACTAGATGAAGAAGGAATTACAACAAATTGAAAGTGGCATAGATTTTTATGTTGTCAATTCTTGTGCTTTTCAATTGTTAGAATGGAAGGATGATATTCTTGTGACACTTCTTTATTGCTCTTTATTCTTCCTTTTATTTGCTAACTTTTCAGGAAAGCTTCTCTGCATTCTGAGTGACTGCAATACAGATTTATGCTTACTTGCTTCATTTCTTCTTTCAGTACTGTTACAAGTGCTTACAGATAGAATTATTTACATTAGGAGGTGGATATTGTGGTTAGATTTCCAAAAATGTATGACCCTGTGTGTGTGTTGACTGCACCATCTGTCCTTTTGGCCAAAAAATGTTAAAAACTGGGTGATTTAAAAATTTCTCTCCTTGCACATGATTTTTATTTTGTTCCCCATTTGGATGACTCTCAACATCAAGAACAGTGGGAACCAAGTTTCAAAATGGCCTGATAATTCAAAGCTATAGAGTTGAATCAGGTTTTTTTTTTATTTTGAAATGAACTTATTGAGATTTCCTAATTGAAAGCACATTCAGAAGGCAGCCCTGTGAATGGAAGGTAGCTGGTAACAGCAAGTGTTCTGCTCAAAAGCCTCATTCACATGGCAGCATTCTGAAGAAAATGGAATTTGTAACTGCAGATTTTCTGAAATACAATCACATCCAAACAGCAGGATTTCTAAACAGAAGGTGCCTTATAACTGTGTTCTAAAATTAAACCTCATTTAAACTACATTCATTCTAAATGGAAAATGTACTGTAGTTGTTTTCAACATTAAAGTCAAATTCAAATCATTGTTATCCTAAGAGCTAAGTAGCTTAAATAACTTCTGCCGTGTAATGAAGATTAGTGTGTATTTCATATTAGGTTTGCAGAGTAATTTGGGGGAAAATGTTTTCTTTTTTGCACTCGTTTCCTATAGAATAGGAAAAAAAAATCATTATTTGAGGAAGATTGCTTATCCGTAAGATGTGATACTTGTATCAAGTTTCAATCTAGAAGAAGACTAAACAATATGTGACATGTTATTGATCAAACTGCTTCTCAGAGAAAGGAACCATTTTGGGAACTCGCTATATATAGGTTACATAGGGAGCTTATAATATAAAAATCAATATTGAATATACACTTTTCTCTGTGGAAGGAATTAAAATCATTTAGAGGAGACAAGGCTCTCTAGGGTATGCTCCACAAAAATTATGGCTTATTAGTGAACTATTCAACAGAATTAGGAGTAAGAAGGAGTTAAAGCTACTTTATAGTAATAGCTCTTCTTCTCAGGTATATGAAGCCAATTTTACAAAATTTACAGGCCCAGCCCTTGTTATGAACTCTAATATGTCCTTTTATGAGAAATCAAATACTAATTGGGCAAAAATGAAATCTTTTACTCACTTGTCTGCACTTGCGAACAATCTGACCAATAACATATTCGAACAATAATATTAATATCTTATGTATATACATATATACATATGTATGTATGTGTGTATACATGTTTATATGTATGCATAAATCTATCTATATGTATACACACAGAACACACACACACACACATACAGGGAGAGACAGACAGAGGGAGAGAGAGAGCACAATTAGCTTTTCCACACTTTCACATTAGTGCAAATATCCAAGCAGGATGTCCTAATTATCAATTGCAGATTTCTCCCTTTCAGTATCTTTAATCTAGTTGTCTGAATAAAGAGGATAAAAAAAGATTTCTCAATGCCATGTTTCATATATTTTGTACTTTTTTATAAAGCGGATGCCACTCAACATGCTCATTATCTATCAGCGAGGTGTGTATTGAGGATTTGAATTGATGCCCAGTAACGCTTCTGCATTGTTCCTACCTAGAAATGCTGGCCTTTGATTTGTCACTGCAGCTATGATGAGCAGTATCTGGTGTGCCTTCAAATGTGGCATTTTATTTGTATTCTGTCTAAAATCTAAATGGAAAAGAAAAACAAACCAACCAACAATTTTATCTCCACCGAGTTTATCAAGCTAGTGTGGACATTGGAATTAATAATCATAGAACTATAATTGAGCTTAAGTGTCAACTTCTGTAAAGGATGATTCTGACTCCTTATTTACAATCTTAGCACTTAAATACACCTGAGAGGAACGGCTTAGGCATCTTACAGTATATTATTCAAGTGGAGTCTTTTTCACTGAAATTGAACAACATGTTGAAATGAGCATAGTTTTGATGTTGTTACATTAGTCCACCCTATCGCAATTTGGCTTTCTGTGATGTCAGTTACCCACAATACAATACAATAAGATATCTTGAGAGGAAGAGAAAAAGACCACATTCCAGTAACTTTTATCACAATATATTGTTATAATGGTTCTATTTTATTATTACTTATTTTTGTTAATCTCTTACTGTGCCTAAGTTATAAATGAAGCTTTATCACAAGTATATATGCATAGAAAAAAGCATAGTATATATAGGGTTTGGTACAATCCATGGTTTCAGCCATCTACTAGGGGTTTTGGAACACATCCTTCATGGATACGTGGGGGCTACTCTAATGGTATTAAGATGTGTATTTTGCTTTTTCTAAAAAAAATTTAAGCACATATTACATTAAAATGCCATATTCTACTGAGGGGAGCTAAGTGAAAGGTGTTTGAAGCCCCCAAGTAATATATTTTAAAAGATATGGTTCACATAGTGTATGAGTTTTTAGAAAATAAGGTAAAAATAAATAACGAATTATTTTCAATATCCGAAAGGAGAATATAAAATATTCACATTTATTTACTGGGAAAAATATTTTATGAAACCATATTAAAGGTGGTGTATATCATGTGAATAGTAATATAAATGACATTATGTTGTAGACTGGATTTTGAGGAAGAGATGGAAACTGTATTTCATTGGACTGCATATTTAGCCACTATGCCCTTGGGCCATGTGGTTATAAGGAATCTCTTCAAAGTCAATTCTCCATTATATCTTCCTTATTTCAGTAAATTATTCTGCCATTTTCACTGTCCTCCAGCCTGATATTGTACATTAGTTATTCCTTATCAAATTTATAATTTATATACAAGAAGATTCAAAGATTTTAAGTGTACGGTTCAATGAGTTTTATCTCATGTATATTCCAACATAACTATCACTGAAGACAAGATATAATATATTTCTAGCTCTCGTTCAAGTTCGAAGTTAATTTTGCTGCCACAGGAGAGAACCACTGATCCAGTTTCTGTTACAATACCTTAGTTTTGCCTGCTTTGGAACTGTGTATAAATGGAATCTTACAGCATATGCTTTTTTTGTTTCTAGTTTCTTCCCACACTTCAATCACTCTACACCATCTTGAGATTCATCCATGTTGTTGCATATATAAGTAGCTTGTACATTTTATTGCTGAGTTGTGTTACATTATGCTAAGACTACAACTGATTTCATCACTTTTTTATTTAATGAATATTTTTGCCTGATGCAGTTATTGGCTTTTCTGGATACATTTGTTATATGTAACCTTATTCAGGTATTTTTTCTTTCCCTGTGGACATGTTTTACTTCTCTTAAGCAAATACCTAGGAGTGAAATTGCAGAATCATAGTGTTATTTAATTTTTTAAAAGCCAAATTGTTTTTTATACAATTTTTAAATTTGTATTTGTTGTATTGAAAGCTTTTATCTTTTAAAATATTTTTTCTTCACTTTTTAAAAATTAATTTCTTCCTCTTTTTGTAGGTTGAAACATAGGTCATTGATTTTAATTTTAATAATTTCTTTTTTCTAACAGGTGCACTTCAAGATATAAATCTACTATTAATCACCACTTTAGCTGAATCTCACACACCTTGATATGTTGTATTTTCACATTTAGATTGATTTTTTCAAAATGTCCCTTGTAATTTCTTTTTTGATACACAGATGATTTATAAATGTATTGCTTCATTTCCAACTACAGGAAATTTTTCAGATAACTTATTATTTAACTAAAATTCATTGCGTTCAAAGAAACTGCTGCATATTATTTCAGTCTTTCAAATATATTTAGACTTGTTTTCTGGTCCAAAATATGGCAAATGTTCCATTTGTTATTGAGAAGAAGGCGTATTCTATATTTGTTTTGTGTAGTATAAGAAGTGTCAGTTATACCAGGTTAGTTGGTAGTATTGTTAAAGTCATCTACATCTTTACTTTCTTTTATCTTCTTATTCTCACTTACAGAAATAAGAATGTTAAAATTCTCCAACCAAAGCTATAGATTTACCTTTTTTTCCATTTCTGCCAATTTTTATTTGTGCATATTTAAGCTCTGTCACTTATCACGTAATTGGAATGGTTGAGTCTTCCTGATGAATTAACCATTATCATTATAAAAAAGACACACCTTTTTCTGACAAAACTCTTTGTCTTGAATTCTGTTTTGTAAAATGTTAACAATGCTACCCCATAATTGTTTTGCTTAATGCTTCCTTTATCCATCTTCTCACTTTCAATCTATTTGAGATGTATTTAATAGATATTTCTTATAAACACCACAGAGTTGTCTTGCTTTGTATATAGTCTGCCAATTTTTATTTTCCATTTTAACTTGAGCATTTTTCCTGTTTGCACTTAATGTAATTATTAATATAGTTTACTCTCATTTATTTTGTTTTATATATCAGAATACAATTCTGTTTAGATCCATTTTACATTTTTGTGCTATAATTGTTATATATTTCACTTCTTCATATTGAACAAATACCCAACATATTGTTACTATTTTTTCTTCAAATATCAAATAGGCTCCATCTTCTTTACTCAAGGTGAGCTCTGCCTGAATCTTCCCTGTGCTATGTCCCGTAAACTTTCTCCAGTCAGTGAGATGGGCAATCATGCTCGTTTCAATTGTTTCATGTCTTTTGGGAATCATGGTCCTCCCCTTCCTGATATCCAATGTCTTGATACTCATTATGTCATATATTTCATTTATGAAACGTATATTATATGCAGTATTTTAAATGTTTCGGTTCAGAAAAAAAAATCTAATTCCTGATACTTCATCATCCTCAGAAATGAAGACTCCTCCCTTTCTCTTGAAAGCTATTTTTGCTGGATATAAAATTCCGGTTTGACAGGTTTTTGTTTTATTATATTTTTCCTTTTACTACTTTAAAGATGTTCCATTTTCTTCTGAATCTCTTGCTTCTGACTGGAAATATGCAGTCTTGCTTATTATTCCATTTAATGTACTGTTTTCATTTTTTATTTCTGCATTTCAAAATTTTTCTTTACCTTTGGTTTCAGCAGTTTGACTATGAATTGCTGAGGTATGATGTTCTTTATATTTATTGTGCTAATAGTTTGTTAAGCTTGCCAAATTAATGGTTTGCTCTTATCTCATCAAATTTGAAACAAATATTTATAATTTTGTCAATCATTTTTCCTTCCTTATTCTATCTAATTTATCCATTACTCTACTTACATGTTTGACTGTTGTGTTCTGTTTAACAAGTCACAAAGGCTCTATTTATTTTATTTCAGACTTTTTCAGTTCTTCAGTTTAAATATTTTTATTAACTGGCATTATATAATATTTATTCTATTGTTACCTGTTGCTGTTCATTTTTAAATTCCAGATATTATATTTTTCCATTTTAGAATTTCAATTTGGTTCTCTTTATACAGTTTCCAATTTTTTTTTGGAATTCACCTCCTATTATGTCTATTTTTCTGCTCATTTTAAGATACTTTTAATAGATATAGATATATCAAAATTCTTTATTGATGATTGTATCTTTGGGGTTTTTCTATTATAGTGTCTAATTGTGCATTTATGTGGAGTCACATTCTTCTGATTTTCTTTCCTTTGTTAAGCAACTTAAGAGCCAAGATAAAGGTATGGTCAATTGATCCAACCAGATAACTAGATGTTGAGATATGTTGGTGTGGTCTTACAATTTTACTTCCTCTGTGGATTTAAGCAAAAAGAGTCTAAGAAGATAGATCTCTCCTTGCTTTTAATCAAGGCTCAACTTTCTGTGCTGCCAAGGGGCCTATAATTGTATAACAGAAGTTTAATTGGGTAGCACTTTAGTTGCAGCTTTGGTTAGACCCAGTTTACCTCTGTTTTAAAATACAGTCAAGTGTCATTTAATGACAAAGATACACTCTGAGAAATGTGTCGTCAGTTGATTTCATTATTGTGTGAACATCATAGGGTGTACTTACACAAACCTCCATAGTACAAAGTACACAATACCTAGGCTACCTGGATATATAACCTATTGCTCCTAGGCTACAAACATGTATAGCATGTTGCTCTTCTGAATGCTGTAGGCAATTGTAACACAATGGTAAGTATTTTTGCATATAAACATATACAAACATAGAAAGAGTACAGTAAAAATATAGTATAAAATAAAAATAATTAGGTCTCATTTATTTATTTTTGTTTTGTTGCATTTGGGGATCTTAGTCATACATTCTTTGCCTAGGCTGATGTCTAGAGGAATTTTTCCAATGTTATCTTCTAGAAGTTTTATGGTTTCAGGCCTTATATTTAAGTCTTTATTCCATCTTGAATTGATTTTTGTATATGGTGAGAAATAGGAATCCAGTTTCATTCTTCTACATGTGGCTTGCCAGTTTTCCCAGCACCATTTATTAAATAGGGTGTCCATTCTCCAATTTTTGTTTTTGTATGCATTGTTGAAGATCAGTTGGCTGTACGTATTTGGCTTTATTTGTGAGTTATTTTTTCTGTTTCATTGGTCTACATGCCTACTTTTATACCAGTACCATGCTGTTTTGATAACTGTGACCTTGTATAATTTGTCTGGCCTTGTATAATAAGTCTGGTAATATGATGCATCCAGATTTGTTCTTTTGCTTAGGATGGCTTTGGCTGTTTGGGTTTTTTTATTCCATATGAATTTCACGATTTTTTTTTCTAATTCTTTGAAAAATGATGGTTGCATTTCGATGGGAATTGCGTTGAGTTTGTAGGTTGCTTTGGGTAGTATGGGCATTTTCACAATTTTGATTCTTCCAATCCATGAGCATGGGATACATTTTCATTTGTTTGTGTCATCTGTGATTTCTTTCAGCAGTGTTTTATAGTTCTCCTTGTAGAGGTTTTTACCACCTTAGTTAGGTATATTCCTAGGTATTTATTTTATTTTATTTTATTTTTTGCAGCTTTTGTAAAAGGGATTGAGTTTTTTTATTTGATTCTTAGCTTGGTAGTTGTTGGCATATAGCAGTTACACTGATTCGTATACATTGATTTTGTAACCTGAATTTGTTTATAAAATCTATGTTTTTTGGAGGAGTCCTTAGGATTTTCTAGGCATACAATCATATCATTTGCAAATAGCAATTGTTTGACTTTCTCTTTTCCAACTTGGATGCCCTTTATTTCTTTCTATTGCCTAATCGCTATGGCTAAGACTTCCAGAACTTTGTTGAATAGGAGTTGTGATAGTGGACATCATTGTTTGTTCCTGTTCTCAGAGGGAATGCCTTCAACTTTTCCCCTATAAGTATGGTGTTGGGTGTCAGTTTGTCTTATGTGACTTTTCTTATTTTGTGGTAGGTCGCTTCTGTGCCTCATTTGTTGAGAGATTTTATCATAAAAAGGTGCTGGATTTTGTCAAATGCTTTTTCTGCGTCTATTGAGATGATCACATAGCTTTGTTTATAATTCTATTTATGTGATCTATCACATTTGTTGACTTGCATATGTTTAACCATCCCTGCATCCTTGGTATGAAACCCACTTGATCATGTATTATCTTTTTGAAGTGCTGTTGGATTTGGTTAGCTAATGTTTTGTTGAGGATTTTTGCATCTATGTTTATCAGGAAAATTGGTCTCTAGTTTTCTTTTTTTGTTGTGTCCTTTCCTGGTTTTGGTATCAGGGTGAAATTAGATTCACAGAATGATTTAGGGAGGATTCATTCTTTCTCAATCTTTTGGGATAGTTTCAGTAGGATCGTAAGCAATTCTTCTTTGAATGTCTGGTAGAATTCAGCTGTGAATCCATCTAGTCCTGGGCTTCTTATTGGTGGCGATTTTTAAATTACTGATTCAATCTCACTGCTTGTTTTTGGTCTGTTCAAAGTTTCTATTTCTTTCTGATTTAATTTAGGAGGGCTGTATGTTTCCAGGAATTTGTCCATTTCCTTTAGGTTTTCTAGTCTGAGTACATAAAGATATTCGTAGGAGTCTCTAATGATCTTGTGTATTTCTGTGGTGTCAGTTTTAATGTCTACAGTTTCATTTCTAATTGAGTTTGTTTGGTACTTCTCTCTTCTTTTCTTAATTTATCTAGCTAATGGTATATCAATTTTATTTTTCTCAGAGAACCAGCTTTTTATTTCGTTGTGATTTTGTGTTGTTTCTTTTGTTTGGATTTCATTTAGTTCTGCTCTTATCTTTGTTATTTAGTTTCTTCTTCTAGCTTTAGTTTTAGTTCTTGTTTCTCCAGTTCCTTGAGGTATGACATTAGGTTATCAATGTGTGCTCTTTCAGACTTTCTGATGTAGGCATTTAGTACTATAAACTTTCCTATTAGCATTGCTTTTGTTGTAGCCCAGAGGTTTTGACAACTTGCCTTATTATTATCAGTCAATTCAAATAATTTTGACATTTCGATCTTGATTTCATTGTTAACCCAGATATCATTCAAGAGCAGGTTATGCCCATTCAGTATGATATTGGCTGTGGGTTTGTCATAGATAGCTCTTATTATTTTGAGATACAAAAATCACAAGCATTCTTATATACCAATAACAGACAAACAGAGAGCCAAATCATGAGTGAACTCCCATTCACAATTGCTTCAAAGAGAATAAAATACCTAGGAATCCAACTTAAAAGGGACGTGAAGGACCTCTTCAAGGAGAATTACAAACCACTGCTCGATGAAATAAAAGAGGATACAAACAAATGGAAGAACATTCCATGCTCGTGGGTTGAAAGAATCAATATGGTGAAAATGGCCATACTGCCCAAGGTAATTTATAGATTCAATGCCATCCCCTTCAAGCTACCAATGGCTTTCTTCACAGAATTGGAAAAAACTACTTTAAAGTTCATATGGAACCAAAAAAGATCCCGCATCGCCAAGTCAATCCTAACCCAAAAGAACAAAGCTGGAGGCATCACGCTACCTGACTTCAAACTATGCTACAAGGCTACAGTAACCAAAACAGCATGGTACTGGTACCAAAACAGAGATATAGACCAATGAAACAGAACAGAGCCCTCAGAAATAATGCTGCATATCTACAACTATCTGATCTTTGACAAACCTGACAAAAACAAGAAATGGGGAAAGGATTCCCTATTTAATAAATGGTGCAGGGAAAACTGGCTAGCCATAGGTAGAAAGTTGAAACTGGATCCCTTCCTTACACCTTATACAAAAATTAATTCAAGATGGATTAAAGACTTACATGTTAGACCTAAAACCATAAAAACCCTAGAAGAAAACCTAGGCATTACCATTCAGGACATAGGCATGGGCAAGGACTTCATGTCTAAAACACCAAAAGCAATGGCAACAAAAGCCAAAATTGACAAATGGGATCTAATTAAACTAAAGAGCTTCTGCACAGCAAAAGAAACTACCATCAGAGTGAACATGCAGCCTACAAAATGGGAGAAAATTTTCGCAACCTACTCATCTGACAAAGGGCTAATATCCAGAATCTACAATGAACTCAAACAAATTTACAAGAAAAAAACAAACAACCCCATCGAAAAGTGGGTGAAGGACATGAACAGACACTTCTCAAAAGAAGACATTTATGCAGCCAAAAAACACATGAAGAAATGCTCATCATCACTGGCCATCAGAGAAATGCAAATCAAAACCACAATGAGATACCATCTCACACCAGTTAGAATGGCCATCATTAAAAAGTCAGGAAACAACAGGTGCTGGAGAGGATGTGGAGAAACAGGAACACTTTCACACTGTTGGTGGGACTGTAAACTAGTTCAACCATTGTGGAAGTCAGTGTGGTGATTCCTCAGGGATCTAGAACTAGAAATACCATTTGACCCTGCCATCCCATTACTGGGTATATACCCAAAGGACTATAAATCATGGTGCTATAAAGACACATGCACATGTATGTTTATTGTGGTACTATTCACAATAGCAAAGACTTGGAACCAACCCAAATGTCCAACAATGATAGACTGGATTAAGAAAATGTGGCACAAGGCCGGGCGCGGTGGCTCACACTTGTAATCCCAGCACTTTGGGAGGCCGAGGCGGGCGGATCACGAGGTCAGGAGATCGAGACCATGGTGAAACCCCATCTCTATTAAAAATACAAAAAAATTAGCCGGGCGTGGTGGTGGGCACCTGTAGTCCCAGGTACTCGGATAGGCTGAGGCAGGAGAATGGCATGAACCCAGGAGGCGGAGCTTGCAGTGAGCCGAGATTGCGCCACTGCACTGCAGCCTGGGCGACAGAGCGAGACTCTGTCTCAAGAGAAAAAAAAAAAAAGAAAGAAAATGTGGCACATACACACCATGGAATACTATGCAGCCATAAAAATGATGTGTTCATGTCCTCTGTAGGGACATGGATGAAACTGGAAATCATCATTCTTAGTAAACTATCACAAAGTCAAAAAACCAAACACTGCATGTTCTCACGCATAGGTGGGAATTGAACAATGAGACCACATGGACACAGGAAGGGGAACATCACACTCCAGGGACTGTTGTGGGGTGAGGGGAGGGGGGAGGGATAGCATTAGGAGATACATCTAATGCTAAATGACGAGTTAATGGGTGCAGCACACCAACATGGCACATGGCTACATATGTAACAAACCTGCACATTGTGCACATGTACCTTAAAACGTAAAGTACGTTAAAAAAAAAAAAGAGCAGGTTATGTCATTCCGTGTGTATGTTTTGAGGATTCCTTTTGGAGTTGATTTCTAGTTTTATTCTGATGTGGTCTGAGAAGATAATATGATTTTGATTTTTAAAAATACATCAAAACTTGTTTTGTGTCCTATCGTATGGTCTGTCTTGGAGAATGTTCCATGATGATGAGTAAAATGTATATTCTGCAGATCTTGAGTAGAATATCCCGCAAATATCCATTAAATCCATTTGTTCTAGCATATCATTTAAGTCAGTTGTTTCTTTGTTGACTTTTTTGTCTTGAAAATCTTTCTAGTGCTGTGAGTGGTGTATTGAAGTCTCCCATGATTGTTTTGTTGTCATTCCATTGGTCTAGTAGTAATTGTTTTATGAATCTAGGAGCTCCACTGTTAGGTGAATATAAATTTAGATTTGTAATATCTTCTTGTTGAATTGGTCCTTTTATTATTACATAGTGATCATCTTTGTCTTTTTTTAACGTTGTTATTTGAACTCTATTGTCTGATATAAGATTAGCTACTCCTGCTAACTTTTGGTTTCTATTTGCATGGAATACCTTTTTCTACCCTTTTACCTTGAA
Organism: Nomascus leucogenys; assembly: GCF_006542625.1. Lineage (NCBI taxonomy): Eukaryota > Metazoa > Chordata > Mammalia > Primates > Hylobatidae > Nomascus > Nomascus leucogenys. The sequence goes on from NC_044387.1 coordinate 80,813,615, forward strand.
TTTGTATGAATCCTTCTGTGTTAGGTGAGTCTCTTGAAGACAGCAGATATTTGGATTGTGATTTTTTAAATCCATTCTGCCATTCTGTATCTTTTAAGTGGAGCATTTAGACCATTTACTTTCAATGTTAATATTGAGTTGTGAGGTACTATTCTCTTCACTATTTTACTTTTTGTTAATTGTTACCTAGTGTTTTGCTGTTGTTGGTAATTGTTACCTAGTGTTACCTGTTTGTTGTTGTTGTTGTTGTTAATTGTTACCTGGTTTTTTTTTCTCACATTGTGTTATGGTTTTGTAGGCCTTGTGAATTCTAAGCTTTCAAAAGGTTCTATTTTGGTGTATAATATATATATAAATATACATATATATAATTTTTCATTCATATGAACTTCTTTTTAAATTTCTTTATGATGGCTTTCACCTTTCTCTGAAATCTCCTTGAGTAGCTTAATATTTGACCTTCTGAATTCCTTATCTGGTATTTCAAAGATCTCATCTTAGTTTAAGTTCATTGCTAGAGAGCTAGTGTGATCTTTGGGTGTTTTATAGCACCCTGTTTTGTTATATTACCAGAGTTACTTTTCTGGTTCCTTCTCATTTGGGCAGACTACTTCTATTCTTGAATTTATGTTTGATCTGACATTTTTTTCTTTTTTCTCCTTAAGGATAAGTCTTTAATGCTTATAGGTAGTTGTAGCCTAATTCAGTTCTTGGTGCTTTCAGGGTAGAAGACTCTGTATGAGTTCCTTGGTTATAGAGAGTCTTTGTATGATGGCTTTCTCATATGCTGATTGTAGTAGTAATGTGCTCTGTGTGTGAGCAAGTTTACTATCTTCTGTGGGGTTGGAATGTAAAGGTCTCTTAAAGGTTATTTAATTCCCACATCTCCTGCACTTTTTTATTTATTTATTTTCCCCTAATATTTTATTACTGGTTTGGTGGTTTAGGCTTCAGGCCAGTAGGGAATTTGTCCCTGGGTAGATATAGGTTGTGGCTAAAGCAGGTGGGTAAGTGATGTCCCAGGCATGACAGAGGTGGCTGGAGGGGCTCAGTGAATCAGACTGAGGTCTTATCAGGGGAAAGGGTTGGAGCTACCTCAGCTCCCCTGCCAGTCAGCAGAAAATTATCCACATCTCAGACACACTCCTGCCCCAGTGCTCCAGCTATTAAGATCTACAAGCACCTCTTTTCAATGGTAGGAATGCTGATGTTTCAAATAGAGAGGAATTGTGACTCTGTCTCTTATGCCAGCCTGAACCTGAAGGGTGCTCCTCCTGTGGTTATGCAGTCACCCTGATGTGTTCCAGAAAGGCTGTCTATAGTTGCATGAATGCTAAGCTCCCATGGGAGAAACCCCAACTATGCCTATGTTTGTGGACAGGGGCAGAAAGACTTCCTCTCCTCCGAGACCCTTCCTGTGCACCAGGGCTGTCTGACTGTTGGGATAGAGCTGAAGACTTCCCCTGCTGAGACCAGCTCTTCGAATGTGCCTCTGCTGACGGAAGCTTTCCACCAGTAGAAAGATCTGGTTCTCAAAGCTTGCCATCAAGATTCTTTTGTCTCACAGGCTTTTCCCTTGATGTGGTGCGCTTCCACTTCCCCTAGGATTGGGAGTCCGTGAGGGCTAGACTACTGTGAATGTTGTTGCTCTTCTGGATCTAGCTTCCCAGTGAGGTTGCCACACTCCAGGCTGGTGTTGGGGAATGTCTTCAACGGATCTGGTGATGTGACCTGTCCTGAAGTTTCCCAGCAGTGGATAGCAGCACCAGCTCTAATGGGGGTGTCAGGGGAGTGACAGAGATTCTGTGAAATTCCTTGGTTTTTGATCGCCTTATTGTGTTGGCTTTCTTGAATGACAGTGATAGTAGAAATGAACTGGTCATGTGGAGGGACTCAGGATCTCCTGGTTAGCCAGAGTGGTGCAGGCAGTAGTGATAACTGAGATGGTGCAGCCATTTTCTCCTTCCTGGGTGCATGCAGTGTTATTCTACCAGGAGATGCTGTGGTGTACTGTGTTAATTTGTCTCCAGCCACGAGGTGGTGCTGGCAAAAGAGAATCAGCTATGGTAATAGCAATGGGATATGTGTTTGCCTTATATTGGCAGGATGGCAGGGAGGGGTAGGTATACTCTGATTTCTCAGGCAATAGGTGGGGCCATAGAACTCCCGTGAGATTCTGTCCTTTGTGTTAAGCTACCAGGGCAGGTGGCAGGGCAAAGCCAGGTAGGGGCTGGGTCAGATGGGTTTGCATTCTGAGTCTCTGCATGCAGGACAAGCAGCAGCCTCTGTGTTGGAGGACAGGCGTGGGTCTCAGGCCACTGACATGATGTTCCAGAGTGGACCATTGCTGCCTGGGCTTCACAGAAGAGTTTGTGCAGGGAGTGGGGTATAGCAGGCAGTGGTGAGCCCCACAGTTCCTATGCACCTGGCGAGGCAGATCCACTCCCACAGTGCTCCACTGGCAGCAGCAAGCTGAGTTCCAGTCAGCCTGTAATCAGAACTTGCGACTGCCTGGAGTCATAAGCTTTTCCCTTGGAGATTTCAGCTGTGGCTTCCAGGGCGTGCTATTCCCTGTGCACTGCAGAGCTGGCCCCTGGCTCCTGCACCCACTGGCTTCTGCATTGGCACATCCTGCACTCATGACTCCTGCACTTGCACCCTGCTTTTGACTCTCCCTCGCCCTGGCCCTGACCAAGGGAGTTCATCCCTACCCAAGTTTATATGATGAAACCCTGTTGGGAACTTCTTTCAACCTATGACCACCACCTGAAATTTTTGGCTGTCCACTGCAGCATCCCCTGTGAGGAACTATAAGGAATGTCTGTCTGCAGTCCACGCTGGGATCTGAGATCCATGCAAGTGTCTTTCTGCTGCTGTTTCTACTTCTATATTCTATGACCCTACCCAAGTGGGTTCCTGCATTAGATGGGGTTAGGGCCTGGTCTTTCAAGGTCCCCAGTGGAAGTGTGTATCCTAAAGGCAAACTCTCCCTCTCTCGTGATCTGGGCACTCACAGCTGTTCACCTGACTCAGTGTAGGCTGTAGCCTCCTGCTTCCTTCAAAGCGTCCATAGATTTCTTAGATTTTCCTGTATAGTTTCTGCATTGCTTCTTGAAAAACAGTTCACGACATGAATCACGACTTCCAAGTAGAAAAGAAATGTTAGCAATGCCTCAAATCCACTATCTTGAAACAACAACAAGAACAACAAAACACAAAAAAACTACCCACAATTTTAAGTGGCTTTAAAAATAGTACAATAGTTTGATTTATCTGGTAATTTCTTATGTTGGCAGATAGAAAACTTTTTTGTATCCCTCTATTTCCTAAGCAGAGAACTATTAGGTTAATTCATGGCTACTCCCTCTCCCTTGCTTCTATTCTCCTAGCAATACTTTTTCTCATAGTTTTTTTTTTTTTTTGGTATGGTTATTTTCTATCCATTGTTCCTGCCATAACCCCATTAAAGTCCTGACCCCATTCTTATTTACATATCCCTCATATCCAGGTTTATTTTCCTAAGTTGGTAAATTCTCCATGTGATGCCACTTTTATATTGTTTATTTATTTATTTATTTTTTTATTATACTTTAGGTTTTCGGGTACATGTGCACAATGTGCAGGTTTGTTACATATGTATCCATGTGCCACGTTGATTTCCTGCACCCATTAACTCGTCATTTAGCATTAGGTATATCTCCTAATGCTGTCCCTCCCCCCTCCCCAAACCCCACAACAGTCCCCGGAGTGTGATGTTCCCCTTCCTGTGTCGATGAGTTCTCATTGTTCAATTCCCACCTATGAGTGAGAACATGTGGTGTTTGGTTTTTTGTCCTTGCGATAGTTCACTGAGAATGATGTTTTCCAGTTTCATCCATGTCCCTACAAAGGATATGAACTCATCCTTTTTTATGGCTGCATAGTATTCCATGGTGTATATGTGCCACATTTTCTTTTTTTTTTTTTTTAATTATACTTTAGGTTTTAGGGTACATGTGCACAATGTGCAGGTTTGTTACATATGTATCCATGTGCCATGTTGATTTCCTGCACCCATTAACTCGTCATTTAGCATTAGGTATATCTCCTAATGCTGCCCTCCCCCCTCCCCCCATCCCACAACAGTCCCTGGAATGTGATGTTCCCCTTCCTGTGTCCATGAGTTCTCATTGTTCAATTCCCACCTATGAGTGAGAACATGCGGTGTTTGGTTTTTTGTCCTTGCGATACTTTACTGAGAATGATGTTTTCCAGTGTCATCCATGTCCCTACAAAGGACACGAACTCATCATTTTTTATGGCTGCATAGTATTCCATGGTGTATATGTGCCACATTTTCTTAATCCAGTCTATCATTGTTGGACATTTGGGTTGGTTCCAAGTCTTTGCTATTGTGAATAGTGCCGCAATAAACATACGTGTGCATGTGTCTTTATAGCACCATGATTTATAGTCCTTTGTGTATATACCCAGTAATGGGATGGCTGGGTCAAATGGTATTTCTAGTTCTAGATCCCTGAGGAATCACCACACTGACTTCCACAATGGTTGAACTAGTTTACAGTCCTACCAACAGTGTGAAAGTGTTCCTGTTTCTCCACATCCTCTCCAGCACCTGTTGTTTCCTGACTTTTTAATGATGGCCATTCTAACTGGTGTGAGATGGTATCTCATTGTGGTTTTGATTTGCATTTCTCTGATGGCCAGTGATGATGAGCATTTCTTCATGTGTTTTTTGGCTGCATAAATGTCTTCTTTTGAGAAGTGTCTGTTCATGTCCTTCACCCACTTTTCGATGGGGTTGTTTGTTTTTTTCTTGTAAATTTGTTTGAGTTCATTGTAGATTCTTTGTCAGATGAGTAGGTTGCGAAAATTTTCTCCCATTCTGTAGGTTGCCTGTTCACTCTGATGGTAGTTTCTTTTGCTGTGCAGAAGCTCTTTAGTTTAATTAGATCCCATTTGTCAATTTTGGCTTTTGTTGCCATTGCTTTTGGTGTTTTAGACATGAAGTCCTTGCCCACGCCTATCTCCTGAATGGTATTGCCTAGGTTTTCTTGTAGGATTTTAATGGTTTTAGGTCTAACATGTAGGTCTTTAATCCATCTTGAATTAATTTTTGTATAAGGTGTAAGGAAGGGATCCAGTTTCAGCTTTCTACATATGGCTAGCCAGTTTTCCCAGCACCATTTATTAAATAGGGAATCCTTTCCCCATTTCTTGTTTTTGTCAGGTTTGTCAAAGATCAGATAGTTGTAGATATGCGGCATCATTTCTGAGGGCTCTGTTCTGTTCCATTGATCTATGTCTCTGTTGTGGTACCAGTACCATGCTGGTTTTTTGAAAAGATCAACAAAATTGATAGACTGCTAGCAAGAATAATAAAGAAGAAAAGAGAGAAGAATCAAATAGACGCAATAAAAAATGAAAAAGGGGATATCACCACTGATCCCACAGAAATACAATCTACCATCAGAGAATACTACAAACACCTCTATGCAAATAAACTAGAAAATCTAGGAGAAATGGATAAATTCCTCGACAAATACACCCTCCCAAGACTAAATCAGGAAGAAGTTGAATCTCTGAATAGACCAATAACAGGTTCTGAAATTGTGGCAATAATCAATAGCTTACCAACCAAAAAGAGTCCAGGACCTGATGGATTCACAGCCGAATTCTACCAGAGGTACAAGGAGGAACTGGTACCATTCCTTCTGAAACTATTCCAATCGATAGAAAAAGAGGGAATCCTCCCTAACACATTTTATGAAGCCAACATCGTCCTGATACCAAAGCCTGGCAGAGACATAACCAAAAAAGAGAATTTCAGACCAATATCCTTGATGAACATTGATACAAAAATCCTCAATAAAATACTGGCAAACCGAATCCAGCAGCACATCAAAAAGCTTATCCACCATAATCAAGTGGGCTTCATCCCTGGGATGCAAGGCTGCTTCAACATATGCAAATCAATAAATGTAATCCAGCATATAAACAGAACCAAAGACAAAAACCACATGATTATCTCAATAGATGCAGAAAAGGCCTTTGACAAAATTCAACAACCCTTCATGCTAAAAACTCTCAATAAATTAGGTATTGATGGGACGTATCTCAAAATAATAAGAGCTATCTACGACAAACCCACAGCCAATATCATACTGAATGGGCAAAAACTGGAAGCATTCCCTCTGAAAACTGGCACAAGACAGGGATGCCCTCTCTCACCACTCCTATTCAACATAGTGCTGGAAGTTCTGGCCAGAGCAATCAGGCAGGAGAAGGAAATAAAGGGTATTCAATTAGGAAAAGAGGAAGTCAAATTGTCCCTGTTTGCAGATGACATGGTTGTATATCTAGAAAACCCCATTGTCCCAGCCCAAAATCTCCTTAAGCTGATTAGCAACTTCAACAAAGTCTCAGGATACAAAATCAATGTACAAAAATCACAAGCATTCCTGTACACCAATCACAGAGAAACAGAGAGCCAAATCATGAGTGAACTCCCATTCACAATTGCTTCAAAGAGAATAAAATACCTAGGAATCCAACTTACAAGGGATGTAAAGGACCTCTTCAAGGAGAACTACAAACCACTGCTCAATGAAATAAAAGAGGATACAAACAAATGGAAGAACATTCCATGCTCATGGGTAGGAAGAATCAATATCGTGAAAATGTCCATACTGCCCAAGGTAATTTATAGATTCAATGCCATCCCCATCAAGCTACCAATGACTTTCTTCACAGAATTGGAAAAAACTGCTTTAAAGTTCATATGGAACCAAAAAAGAGCCCGCATCGCCAAGTCAATCCTAAGCCAAAAGAACAAAGCTGGAGGCATCACCCTACCTGAGTTTTATATTGTTTAAATGTCTACTTATTTCTTTTAAGAAGTCTTTGGACTGTTACTTAAGATTTTGTATGCAATGTGCCCAAACCTATCCATGTTGTGTTACCTAAGACTTGATTTTGGAGACGAACCCACATCTGCAATTCTAATAAGAAGCCTACCATCTACAGTGGTCTTTCTGATACAAGATTGTGATATGCTAACATATTTTTCAAAAAACGTACTATTACCTAATATGTTGCACCAATGATGAACTGATTGAACAAGAGGGCTTAACTGCCTGCTTGCAACATTACTTCTTCTGTGTTGATTATGCAAAGAATTAACTAAATAAAAAGCATATATAAAACTTTGTATATTTGATTTATATTTTGAATCATTTCCAGTTCTAGCATGTCCATTATGGACCCATTTATAAATTAAAAAAGTGAACACACATATTTTAACTATTGTTGAAAAATATGAATGTTTCTGTTGTTTAACAAAGTTAAAATTTGGAAAGAAGGGGAAAAAAACAGGAAGATAACAGATTTAAAATCCTAAGCCTTGTGTTGAGGATTAATTTGCTGATGAGTATTATTCTACCAGTAAGTTTGCTTTGACATTAAATTATAAAGCAAACTATATTCTGCAAAAGAAATCCTATGACTGTGGCAACAAAATAATAAATAATTTATACTGACAACAAAAACTGTTTTCTTACAAAGCATCTGATAGCTTAATGCATGAATAGTTCCCCTGATGCTGTCTCCTTGTGAGTGTGCACAAGTGTTCTACTTCAGAGATATAGAAGTGGCTAAAAGTGATTTTTTTTAATATAACAACATCAAATAGCATGAGAGATTAAAAAGCCAATTGATGTCAATGAACTAATAATAAAAGGACAATACATTTTACATATAAAGATTTCAATTTAGAGCAAAGATATGCTAGTTGATTTTAGAAAGGATCTTTGCTGTCTGGGCATGATAAAATTTTTAGGAACTTTCCCAAGTTAGAATATTATTTCTGTCTTAGTAGATGTTCTGTTAGTAGGTCATTTTCCCACTAACTCTTTTTGAGCAATGTAGGTTTACACAACTGTTTGACTTTAATGCTACATTTTTCTGTGATCATTGTATATTTGTTTTTCAGTTGCATAACATTTGGTTTGATGACAGACCACGAGAAAGACTGATGTAATAGTAGATACATTGTCAGGAGAGCAAACCAAAGAATCATGTAAATTCACTTGGCGTCAAAATTAAAATGTTATTATGAAAAATGTCAGGGAAAGTTTACTGACTGTGCAAATTACTTGTAAAAAGAAATGGTGCAAAAATGGTCTCATGATTAGAATAACAGAAAATATTGCAGCAGAAGCTAATTTTATATTTGAACGTTATTGCATTAGTCCCATTGAAGTGACTTCTTTTAGTCAAAATTAGTCCCTGTGTGGCATGTATTAGCAGGACTTATTAATCTAAATTAATGAAAGTATGTTTGGGGATGTTGGTTTATTATTGAATTACATGAAATCAAATTTTTAATAAATTTAGAAAGCCATGTGTTTCTGAAAGTAGGGCTTATGAGACGCACAGGAAGTTCACTTTTGGAAGCAAAAAATAGTCATCTTCGAAAGTCACTAATAAGTAATAACCATTTTTGTTACTCTAGCTGTGTTATAGTACTGATAATATGTTGAAAAGAGTCCATAAGTGAGGAAAATAAACAACAGTTTCAACATAAACCAAAATTAAAAAAAAAAATCATGAGGTCAAACACTCTGAATTACAGATATTTATCTAGGATCAAACTGTAGTTCGATGCTTTAGGGTGAGTAGCAATTAGCAGGTATATATTTAACATAGACTAATGAGTCTCTTAAACAACAAACTGAAGGCCAGCTAACATTAAATCAAGGTGAAAAATTACATATTAACAAGAAGAAGTCATGTCTAATGGGTTAATTAATATAATCCAAACCCAAAACAAAAGACCTTAAACTTTTTGACTCTTTAGTAGACCTTTAAAAGGATGAGAAATTCTAAAGAGTGATGTTAGCAATAACAAAGAAGGATATTTTACTATGATGGCCACAGGACAGGCTTTGATATCTGGAGCTATATCACTAAATTTCCACTGCATTTTGGGCCCATGACAAAAGCTTTAGTGAAACTTACAAGAAATACAGTAGCCCGAGAAAGCAGTTTTAGTACTTTGAAAAAGGGAAGCAGCATACACTAAACAGTAGCCTAAGTGAAATGTATTTTGTCCCCATTTCAAAGCAGAAAAAAAATATTTTCTGGGAGAAGATGAAGCATGTGAAGATGAACTGGGTAACAGGAAACCTTGTGAGCTAGTACCAGGAAAATGAGCCAAGTAGGTGATGTATATATGAAGTCATAGCATGAAGCCAGTCACTCTTCTCAATGATAAATTCTCACAACATTGTGCAGTTAACTGATTGCAACAGACACACAGTGGTTCGGTTTTGTTTAAATGCAGTCACTCAGTAAAATAAAAACACCTAAGAACACGAAATTGTCTGGCTTTATTAGAGGATGATCTTTTGTACATGAAGCACTCTTAAGGAAGATGCAAACTTGTACTGAATATTTTCATGAACAAGTGTTTTGTCTTTTAAAGTCAGTATTTCCTTCCTCTTCCTCTATTCAGCCACTTAATTAGCAATAATATTAAATGCCTTTAGTAGAAAACCCTGTAAACATTTGTGTTAGGTATCAAATAGCATTACATTTGGAATACATAGTTAATTACTAAGTGAAAATTTCCATATTATAGTTTAGCAGTGTTCAGATATTGAAAATATGGTCTCTGTCATAAAAAAGTTTATAGGTTAAGTGCAGTCTAAGTATATATGTTTTTCAAATATGTAAATAACTTGGTACCAATTATGAAAAGAAATAAGATAAAAAGTCACAAAAACACCAAGACTTGAATTTATTCCTTTGTAAGTATTAATTACACATGGTTTTGTACTACTAAACTTTAAAATGAGAAGCTATTTTGTTTTTTTATTTCAAATACAACTGTCACTATTTGTATTTTTATGTATCTCTGAAATGAAAAACTTGACTATCTGTTATTCAATATATAGGAGACAAATCTATACGACTACAAATACCTGGAATATGAAGGAAGATTTTCTTAGTGTGGTAAGAAATTGACATAGTTTTTATCAAGCTCAGTGTTTTTGTCTATTTGTTTGCCATGGCTGAGAATGAAGAATAAAAGCAGGCTTTGTGCTGTGCAAAAGGACAGTGTACTCAAGCCTCTCATGTACTCCTTCTCTCTCTCTCTGTACCTGCCCCCATGCCCCCTCCAACACACAGCTAAAAGAGCCTCAATATGAAAGGTGAAATCTAATGAATTCTTTTCAGCTTTGCTTTAGTTCAACTTGTGGTGGTGGTATGTAGGAGCTGGCTTTTAGCCACTCAAAAAAGCTGATTGTTCAAATTTGAGGAATTTTGAGAGCCAACTGACATCATGTTTCAAATCGACCGTATTGGGAATATTTATAACACAGAAATCAGCAGATGCTACCAATCAGGGTTCTCCACTCTTTTCCTAGCAACAGATACAAAGACATCACTGGCTATTTCTCACTGTGGATCATGATTTCTTCTTTGAACTCTTTGACTTCTATGAGAGACCTTTTTATTTTTTCAGGCTGTGATCTTCCGTCTAAGCTTGCTCTTTTGTGATTGCCTATAGGAAGTCCTGATCTTCTATCTTCTTTAAGTGCATCTGTTCCTGAGGGGTTTGTCCTAAGGCTTTTCTATTCTCACTTTATGTTCTTTCCACGTGGGAACTTTGCCACTTCAGTGTCCTTAAATAGCCTGCAACACTTTCTGGAGCTCTAAGACTACTGATTCCATTGCCATCTGAGCAACTCCTCCTATAATTCCTATAGGGGACATCAGTCTCAACCTATACAGAACAGAACGCTTCTAATATCCATGTGCTCACCTACATTACTGATCATGGTGCTTCCTGTTTACGGTCCTCTCTCGGCTTCCCATTCATGAGTATAACCTGCAAATCCATTACCATGCTGTACCAGGCCACGCATGGAGTGTCCCCTTTCCACATGTCTTTAGCTTCATTATTTATCATCTATACCTCTTTTCTTAAAACCTAAGTATACTAAGTTACTGAAAATCCTGCTTATGTGCTATAACACAGGGCCAGAGATATGTGCTGGTGCCTGGGAAACAGAGAGAAGAAGATGCATTGGAAGATGTTTGTCATCAGAGCAAGATATCTAACTTTTGCTGGATTATCTAGTAACTTATCTCATGAAGACCCTCCATGGTGGGGTTGTTTCAAACCTAAGTCCCTGGAGCAATGTAAAAATACCAGTTACAAAGTTCCAGTACCTGATACGGCCTAGGAGCTACAGGCCTTTGATGGTCTTCAGCAAAGCTTCTTTTACCAGGTAAATAACTAGAGTCTGGGCATCAGTGGGGGTTATTATTCTGCCTACCATGTGTTCCAAAGATAGAATTAGGTGGAAGAAAAAGGTACTAGCCTTTAAACTTCAGTTTACTCCTTTCTATTATTGCCAAAGATCTGTTTGGTGAATTTCTACAAAGTCTGTAGCTTGTCTTACCACTCTATGGCTCCACCACTAATGGTTTCACAACTTGGTCCTTTCCCCTCATTCTGCATCCTTGGAATAAAGGATACAGAAACTGACTACGCTGTGACTGACTTAGACACCATCTCCTTAGATTGTTTGATCCCCAAAGATAGTTTCAGAACATTATGCATCCCCAACTGACAGTTAGCGAAGTGCCCTGAGATTTGTCAACTGGCACTTGTCTCCCAGACTTAAAATTCTGACAAACTGTGATTTAACCAACTTTCACTCACCCTATGTTCTCTCTTCTCTATATAACATTTCAATATCTGGTTTTCTTTTTCCTTCCTTCCTTCCTTCCTTCCTTCCTTCCTTCCTTCCTTCCTTCCTTCCTTCTTTCCTTCCTCCCTCCCTCCCACCCTCCCTCCCTTCTTTCCTTCTTTCCCTCCCTCCCTCATCTTTAAAATTAGAAATGATACAAAGCTAATTGGAACAAGACAAAGAAAACAAAATATTTATCCTAAACAAAGTGATAACTGAAATATATGACTATAGAACAGGAGCTAGAAACAGTTCTATAGAACTAGCTAAAGAAAGTAAGTCATCTAGACCAAATTCTTATTCGCTTTCAGATTATGCAAGTATAGCTTTTGTTTCTATATTCCTCTAAAAACATTGCACTTTGAAATACTACATAATAATATTTAAATCATTATTTTACTCCTTTACCCTTTCAAAATGATATCCCTGTTTTTCTGAAACATCATCTGCTGTTTGTCTTCTCCTCAAAAGTATTTTCAGAATCAAATAATTTTCTCATCACTTTCACTGCTACTACCCACACATCCATCCTCTTTCCCTTGGGTCACTGGAATACTTCCTGACTGGTGTCTCTGCCTTATGCCTTGATTCCACTGCTCCCTGCCCATGCCCTCATATCAGGAAGTCAGATGATTGTTTTTCACATCTAATCTGATTACAATCACATTACTCCTGCTTGAAATCTTTCAAAACTTCCTCTCTTTCTCAGAGAGAAGGCCACAACCCTTACCTCAAGGGCAGAGCTGTGTGATGTGCTGGCTATTAATTCTCCCTGCAGTCAGTCTCATCCAGCCTTACATCTTCTTTGCTGTTCTTTGAATACTCCAAGTTTCCACCTGTCTCAAGTACCTTTGCTGCTTGCTGTCCCTCTGCCAGGAACTTGGTTCCCATTGTATCCATTTGGCCTCCTCCCTCATCACCATCAGGTTTCTGCTCAAATGTCAAACTCACTGAGGCTTTCCCAGTGTGCTCTATTTTAAACAAGCTCCCTCTCCTTGGCCGCACATTTTCTAGACTCACTTTCTCTTTCATTTGTTGTCTAGATCACTAATTGTTTCCTATTTTGCTTTACTTAGAGTACTATAAACTTTCCTTAAGATATGAAAAATGAACTTCATGATAGTATAATTTCTATTTGATTCATTATCCCTAGATTCCATGAAAATGCCTCCCCATGATTGGTACACAATGAGTAGTTTTTAAATTAATAAATGAATGAATGGATGAAAAATTTTCTACCTGCTTGGTTATTTCTTCTAGGTATCATACCCACCCTCTCCCATCATGGCATCCTTCTGCTAATCTTTTTTTTTTTTTTTTGCCATTCCCTGGGATTCTAAATCTTGGCCTTGTCTTCTCACTTCATACACGTCCCTTTGTTGTTTTCACCTATTCTCAGCTGCAAAAGCATCTTCACTGCTCTATTTTAGGTTCGAGATCCCGCATTCCATTTTCTATATCGTGGACAGAATATTCTTTCTAAAACCCTAATATTTTCAGATTACTACTATTGTGCTTAAATGGCTTTCATTGATTTTTATACCCTATATAACAATGCAAACAACTTATTCTCTCATCAACTGTCCTTTACACTTGGGTGCTTCCAAATTTTCCAAACTCCTTTAGCACTCCAATTTAATTAATAGTGTTCTTTATCATCACGGAATCCTGAATTCATATATTGATATAAATCACCTCAGCATCTCTACTGAATTCGCAATGTTAGAAAATAAACATTTTTGACTATGACAAAATTAGATATTTTTGCAAAAAGAGAACCTTTAAAACTGAGTAAAGAAGATCAAGTTTTTCTCTGACCCTGGTTTAAACCGTTGCACATGTTATCCTTCTCTTACACCTTGTGACCATGGTAATGATAATGCTGTACTAAAGAGATAATTAAAAAGAAATTCAAACTGTGAATAAATTTTGGTGAAGAACTCTTTCTGTGACACATTCTCAGTACTTATCATTGTGCCTTACATATAACAGTAACTCTGTGGATGATCAAGTGCTGTGTCAAGGCCTGTCATATCATATCTTCTTTTGATATATTTAGAAGTAAATTTATGAGCTCTTGATTAATTACATTATAACAATGTAGGATTGTTATATATTGTGGCACAATCTAATGTTTGCACACAATTATAGTATATTTCCTCTTTAGTACAACTTATGATCATAGAGCTCATTTGATGAATTTTAGAATTGTTTTATAAGATTAGCAATTAAGTACTTTAAAGTACATGAATATTTTAATTGCATAAATAATAAATATTCACTTTGGAAAACATTGAAGGTAGTTTCAAGGTGCTGAAAGGCAACTGTAATGTATCCGACTAATGTAGGATAGCAAATATTAGTTCCTGTATTGTATATTTTCCTGTCTCATATCTAAGCATACTTTTATTTTTCCTATCAAAACCATTATAAAGTAAATATGTTTGAACATTCCTTTAAAAGAAATATTTCAATTGTCTGATGTGATGAAATCATCTTTTGTAAGAGATTTTTTAATGCCTATATAGAATATAATATCATATTAAATACTTTAAGGTCCATATATACTGTGGGATCTGGCCAGCAGCCTGCAATGCAACAGGGCTCTTTCTTTGTTCCCAGGCAGATCGGCAGGTCGAGAAATAATAGACACACACGAGATAGTGAAAGCCGGGTCCAGGGGGGTCACCACCTTCTGGTCCCATGATGCTGCCAATGCACTTGGATATACCAGCATTTATTATTAAGTTTAGTGAGGGCGGGGTAGGTTAGTGAGGGATTTAGGGTCATTTGATTATGAGGTGAGAATGTCGCATGGGGATGAAGTAATTCTTTAACATAACATCTGTATGCAGAAGTACAGTATACAGAGATAAGAATTTACATAAGAATGTAAATTACTCTGTTAGTAATTTCTAACAGAGCCTTAAAACAGAAACACTGTCTTTCCATAGCCTATGATTAGCAAGATATTAATCAGCAGTAACAGTTGCAGCAAAAGTTGATTACAAACAATCCATAGAAACAGGATGTGAAGCTAGACAACCAGTTAGACCAGAAATTCTCAGAAGGGAGTATGCCTTAATGCTAAAGAGGCCTAGAAGAGCCATGGCAAGATGAGGGTGTTTATAGCCCTATCTTATCCATATGAACAGGTGCCCCTCATACATCTGTTTATAGGTTCTCCACAAGGGTCGCATTCCATTCCCAGAGCTATGAACATCTGCTTTTCTGGGATAGGAATCTTGGTGATGTGAAACCTCCCTGACTGCACGTCCCTTCATAGGCTCTCTGCAGGGGGAAGCACATCACGCACTGTTGGCTCATTCTGGTAGTCCAACCTGGCTTTGTCTTTACACTATCCTGCATGCAATTTTGTATTTACAATAATCAGGAGCATTTTATCTTTTATTCTGTAGCAATAGTTTCAGGGGGTCTCCTTACATCTCCCCCTTTTCTCTGATTTAAATGAACCATAGCAATCATAGCTTGGTGCTGATCATGATTGGATTGAAGAATAATTTTTCCAATTTTACACATGAACAGTAAACCAATAGCACAAATTATACACAGAACAAAACTAACAATAGTGGATCCTCCCAAAGATATTACCCATTGAATGGCGTTGAGATTAGATAACCCCTCAGAGATACTGTCTAAAACCTCAGCACTGGGTAAAACAGTTGAGTGTGCTTGAGAGGCCTCAAAAATCTGTTCTTTTAGCTTGCTTATGAGTTATCTTCACTTCCTTGTAAATGGTGTTTTACTTTTTCCCAATTGTGAACAGACTCATTGTATTGGAATGGAGTTACACAAAAATCAGAAGTATTCTATGTTCTATATTCTATGTTCATAGTAATCTATGTTCTAAACTCATAATACAATATGAGCTTATTGTATTATGAGACCCCTTCTTTCACTCATAATACAATATCAATATTAAATACTTTTAAGAATTTTTATGGGTGTATTTTTACTGGCTGCGTTTGAAATCTTGCAAATGCATTTTCTATTTTATTTCATGTTAGTTAATAATATTTGCGCAGTTGAACAACATCTCCATTTTCAGTTTCCCAATCTCTCAGTTGTGTGTATGTATGTATTATTTTAAATTTTCATTTAATTCACTTACAAGGAATGAGATGAATCACCATGGTATAAAACAAAGAAAAAAATTATATAGTCTCTAAATCATATGAGATTGTAATCATTTGGAAATAAAAGCAAGAAATATTTACACTTTGAAAGAGCCACAGATGGTGATGTATCCAACGTCTGAGACACACACCAAGTGCTATGAGTATTCGGGGTAGTGAGATATTACTGTGTGCTAGAGCAGCAAAGACAGATTTGGGGAAGGACATAGACTTGAGATGATTTTTAAAGAATAATCTGTACCTGAGTAGATGAAGACGTGTGGAGAGAGCATGCCGAGTACAGCTGTTCAGCATTTTTGCATATAAGGTATGTTTGGTGAGTTTGGGGATATGTGAAGTTATTATCACCAAGCATAAATTGTATACAGTGTTTTATTTTGTTTTAAATAAATACCATACAGATTCTTATTCTCAAAAATTCTGTTCAATTTAATTGGATGAACGTAAACTCATTAAATGTGCTTTTACATCCTCATCTCACCTTTCTCTCCTCAATTTCTGTTTGCATCGCCACTTTTTTGTTTCTTCAGTTCTGGAGAGTTTTGCATGTTCCTCACCTCTGTTAGCTCTCCATCCCAGCCTTTGAACTGAGTCTTCCCTTCCTCAAGCATTCAGAAGTCCAATTCGTCTCTCTGTATTGTCAACTTATTCTCTCACACATTTTTTTTTTTTAAGCATTACAGGTCTTTTTAACCTTGATGAATCCAAACTGAATTCAAAACATTGAATTGCTATTTGCAACTCACCACTAGCCATTCACCTCGTATTACCTTAATATCTGGATTCTGTTTCTCACCATACTTAAGCAAAAGGTGCTATTCTTTCAAGAAATATCATCATATCATCATATTGCTTGTATAAAAGATGTAACCAATTCCAACAAACTACCTTTAGAATTGGAAACATTTGACAGTGGTGTATGTGGTGCTGCCTGTTGACAGTAGCAGATAATTTTATTACACCATTTGGGAGGGCGAGGGTTAGGAGAAATATCTGTTTCATAGTGACACATAAGTTAGTTTCTTAGCTCCTTTTTATCAGGCACTCGGTTGGATATAATACTATTTGTATAATAACTTTCAGATTCCAGAGGCTTACTCTTGCACAGATTTTAAGTCATAAAATCAATGAACTCATCTTGGTCTTTAATCTCCCTGAAATCTGCATTATTTACCAGGAGTCTACTGCTGTCTTCTCAAATCTCTTTTATTTTTGGTTCCACAATACAGCACCATTTTGGCTTGCCTCTTGTGACTGACAACTTTTCTAATTCTTAAATGACTTTGTTGTTTTCATGCTGTGAAAGCAATTTTTCAACCTCCACTTTTTTCATCATTTCATTCAGTGAGTCTATCCCCAGGAACAAAGTTCCTCTCTGTATCAATACACCTCCAATCTTTCTTTCTAATCTTTATCTTTATTTTAATTTCTCATCTTTCTTACTATGTACTCTACAGTTTATTTTGGATGTTATTCTATTAAGTATAATTAACATTTCCACATAATTTATGACTTTTTTAATGCAGGATCTTGTTCTGTTGCCCAGGCTGAAGTGCAGTGGCTGGATCACAGCTTATTTCACATGGCAGCCTTGATCTCCCAGGCTCAAAGGGTAGTATGGCCTCAACTTCATGAGTAGATAGAGCTACAGGTGCCAACCACCATGCCTAGCCAATTTTTTTTTTTTTTTTTTGTAGAGATGAGGTTTCACCGTATTGCCCTGCCTGGTCTCCAACTCCCAGGCTTAAGTGATCAGCCCACCTCAGCCTCCCAATGCTGGGATTACAGATGTGAGCCACCACACCTGGCTAAAACCATGACCTTTTTGAGAATGAAATATTTAAATTGTCTTCTTAATAACTATACCCAAACAACAGATATAAACTGAGATTGACCCAGGGAAACTAGACATATGGTCATCCTATCTAAAATTTATCATTGTCTCCACCAAGAAGCCTGCCCTCTGAGTTCTACATTGTTCGTAATTACAACACAGTACTCCTAGTATCCGTGATATTTATTTTTCTAGGTACAATATTTTGTCTTTTGCTAGGTAAACAATTTTTTTTTCTTTGAGATGGAATCTTGCTCTGGCACCCAGGATGGAGTGCAGTGGCACTATCTCGGCTCACCGCAACCTCCGCCTCCTGGGTTCAAGCAATTCTCCCGCCTCAGGCTCAGAGTAGCTGGGATTACAGGCACCCGCCACCACACCTGGCTAATTTTTGTGTTTTTAGTAGAGACAGGGTTTCACCATGTTGGTCAGGCTGGTCTTGCACGACTGACCTCATGATCCACCTGCCTCACTTCCCAAAGAGCTGAGATTACAGGCATGAGCCAATGCTCCTGGCCAATTTTTTCTTTTCCTAAATGTATTACCTTCACCCCATTAGTGATTTATACTTTAAATACAGAATATTATAACAGGCTCCTAACTAGCTTTGCAGCCTCTATGCTCTCCCTACTCCTAATGAATCATGGTTACATTGCCATATTATTTTTATTTATCATATTTTGGGGGGAAACTGAAAAACTTGCAAAATTTATCACTGCCTACAGATTACATTTTAGATTTTCTTATTTTCATTGATTAAAACTATTTGATAATCCAGCCCATATTCACCTTTTTGGCTTTATTTTTCATTACTTTATTTTTTTTAAGTTCCAGGATACATGTGCAGAATGTGCAGGTTTGTTATATAGGTATATATGTGCCATGGTGGTTTGCTGCACCTATCATCCCATCATCTAGGTTTTAAGCCCAGTATGTATTAGGTATTGTCCTAATGTTCTCCTTCCCCTTGCCCCCAACTACCTGATAGGCCCCAGTGTGTGTTGTTCCCCTCCCTGTGTCCATGTGTTCTCATTGTTCTACTACCACTTATGAGTGAGAACATACGGTGTTTGATTTTCTGTTCCTGTGTTAGTTTGCTGAGACTGATGGCTTCCAGCTTCATCCATGTCCCTGCAAAGGACATGAACTCATTTTTTTAATGGCTGCATAGTATTCCATGGTGCATATGTACCATCTTTTCTTTATCCAGTCTGTCTTTGATGGGCATTTGGGTTGGTTCCCAGTCTTTGCTATTGTAAATAGTGCTGCAATAAACATACATGTGCATGTGTCTTTGTGATAGAATGATTTATAATCGTTTGGGTATATACCCACTAATGGGATTGCTGGGTCATATGGTAATTCTGGATCTAGAAATGAAGAATTGCCACACTTTCTTCCACAATGGTTAGACTAATTTACACTTCCACCAACAGTGTAAAAGCGTTTCTATTTCTCCACAGCCTCACCAGCATCTATGGTTTCCTGATTTTTTAAAAATCACCGTTCTGACTGTTATGAGATGGTATCTCATTGTGGTTTTGGTTTGCATTTCTCTAATGATCAGTGATGATGAGCTTTTTTCATGTTTGTTGGCTGCATAAATGTCTTATTTTGAAATGCATCTGTTCAAACCCTTTGCCCACCTTTTGATGGGGTTGTTTGTTTTTTTCTTGCAAATTCAAGTTCCTTGTAGATTCTGGGTATTAGACCTTTGTCAGATGGATAGATTGCAAATTTTTTCTCTTATTCTGTAAGTTGCCTGTTCACTCTGAAGCTAGTTTCTTTTGCTGTGCAGAAACTCTTTAGTTTAATTAGATTCCATTTGTCAATTTTGGCTTTTGTTGCAATTGCTTTTGGTGTTTCAGTCATGAAGTCTTTGCCCATGCCTATGTATGTCCTGAATGGTATTGCCTCGGTTTTCTTCTAGGGTTTTTATGGTTTTAGGTTTTACATTTAAGTCGTTAATCCTACACCCTATTATGTTTGTTTTTTATTAGCTTTTTCTGCATTCTATGCATCTGGTCCTATTGTTGCCATGCAAACATAGCTTGATTAGTCCCAGTTCTACAATTTTGTTTACACCATCTCAAATTCCTTATGAAAGTATTGAGGAATTGTCTCATTGTTTCAACTAGAAGTCACCTCTCTCTTTCCCCAAAATTACTATAGTGTATATTGCATATAACATGTCACACAAGTTACTTTTTATTAATTTTGTTACTTTTTAATAATGTGAAGCGTCTGAGATCAGTAATAATTTCAATATATCTTTGTACTTTTATCTAGTGTTTATTGAACAATTATGCAGATAATAAAGTCAAAAGAAATTAAAGTGAACAAACAAAATAACTGTTTAATTAAATAGGAAATGAAAAAGCCAGTTTGTACTCGGTATATTGCTTACTTGAGGATAGAATACACATCAGAGCTGTCCTCCATGCAAATCCAAGCCTGACAATCAGAGTTGTACACAATAAAATGGCTTTTCTGCTATCATGAGTACTGAGATAAATAGTTAGGATTAACTCAGGAATTGTAGATGGGATAGTGTAAACTGAAGATCAGTAAAATATGTTACTAGAAAAGCAATCACATATTCTGTCAAAAAAAACCTTTTGAATATTTAACAATGCTGAAAACAACAATATTTTAAAATAAAGACAATTTTTTGGTAAAACAATTCCTAATCATTATGTGCTCATGTTAAGGTAATATATTTTGGCAGCAAAGGATTGGTAATGGGGCACTGGCAGCTAAACTGAGAGAACCAAATCTAATTTTGGAGCTAGAGTTTCATTTGCCTATTAGCTCATGTACAGATGGGTTGATATGTGGTTAGAAAAATCAATGATGCATTTGGAAACTGCATTTCAGCTGAAAAAAGAAGGTCAGAACCTGGAAGGTGAGATTTATAGTAATAAAGATTCAGTATTAAGGTTAATTTTCAGTTTTCCCATTGGCTTAGTGGATAAGAATATTTAGAAGGTAGTAAGAATATCGTTTCTTGGTAGGAATATTACATCTGATTTCATATGCTTCCATGAACAAATAAATCATGAGACGTAATGCTTCAGTACATGCAAATTATAGTAGCTGCACATTCTTTTTCTCACTAAATCCTAAACATAAAAAAGTGAAACTCCTTTCCTAAACGGAATTTTCTAGAATACTATTACCACACAGCTTTTAGCTACTCAGTCAGTATTGGTCAAAGGCTTTTCCAGTACTTTTATTTAGTGATACTTTTAAGTAAGTGTGACTGTGACCTCTTTGATCTGACTCCTCACGATACTGTAGCCACTACAGCACAAACAGGGTTACAGAAAAAGGAGGCAACAATTAGGAGTACTCCTGGATATCTTAGGAATTTACTTTCAAAATATGATTTCAGAAACAGTTATTTTTTCCCCTTTTCACAGAAAACCCTCAAAATTTGAAAACACAGCTAGCATATGTAATAATAAAGTATTAATATCTTTTCAGATTTTAACTCTAATAGATTATTCTAGGTAGTGATAATTATGTTCCCAATAAGAGTAATTTTTCATTGTTTTGTAAAGTACTGTGTAGTGGTGATCATCCAAAATTCTTCTATTTGCTCTCTAGCATTTTGAGTAGTATAGTTAACCCTTGAACAATGCAGGGGTTAGGGGCGCTGATGCAGTTGAAAATCCACATAAAGCTTTTGACTTCCCCGAGACTTAACTATAATACTGATAACTTATTGTTGACTGGGAGTCTTATAAACAGTGGATTTAAAAATATCTTGTCTATGGCTGGGTAGGGTGGCTCACGCCTGCAATCCCAGCACTTTGGGAGGCCAAAGTGGGTGTATCACTTGAGATCAGGAGTTCGAGACCAGCCTTGGCCAACATGGTGAAACCCCATCTCTTCTAAAAATACAAAAATTAGCTGGGCATGGTGGTGCATGCCTGTAGTCCTAGCTACTCAGGAGGCTGAGGCAGGAGAATCACTTGAACCTGGGAGGCAGAGGTTACAGTGAGCTGAGATTGTGTCACTGAACTCCAGCCTGGGTGACAGAGCAAGACATCATCATCATCTCTCTCTCTCTCTATATATATATATATGATCTGAAATAGATATGTAATATATATATAGATCTCTCTCTATATATATCATGTTTTATGTGTTACATACTGTCTTCTCACAAAAAGCAATTTAGAGAAAAAATGTTATTAAGAAAATCATAAGGAAGAGAAAACATATTTACTATTTATTAAGCAGAAGTGGATCAACATAAAGTTCTTCATGCTTGTCATCATTTTGAGAAGACTGAAGAGGAGGAGGGAGAGGAGGGGTAGGAGACCTGCACAGTTCAAACCTGTGCTGTTCAAGGGTCAACTGTATCTTAAAAAATTGACATAAAATTAACTAATTTAAAGTGCATAATTCAGTGGCATTTAGTAAATTTCCAATGTTGGGCAACGATCACCTTTGTCTCATTTCAAAATTTTACATAATTCTAAAAGAAAACTACATACGTATTAAATAGTCACTCCCCATCTTCCCTCCCTCTATCCCCTGGTAACGGTCAGTTTTCTTTCTGTCTCTATGAGCTTACCCATTCAGGATATTTCATTCATATAAATTAAATCATATAATATGTAGCCTTTTGTGTCTAGCTTCATTCGCTTAGTGTGTTTTGAGATTCATCCATGTTGTAGCCTATATTAATATATCATTCCTTTTCATGGCTGAATAATATTTCATTTTGTGTATATACCACGTATTAGTTATCCCTTTATCCTTTAATTTATAGTTTAGTTGTTTCTATTTTTCAGCTACTGTGATGAGTAAAATTATTTGCTTAAGTATCTGTTTTCAGTTCTCTTGGGTTGTACTCTGCTTTTGCCAGGCCAGGTTATGATGACTAGTCATCCTGGTTTTCCAAAACACAAGACTTCTCAGTGCAAAAACCAGGACAGTCCCTGGAAAAAACAGGGCAGTTGAACTGGGGAAATCTTTTTGGTTATTTTTATGTGGCATTATTTATTAAACTGAGAAACAGCCCCATAATTCCTACTACTTATAGGTGGCGTCACATCGCAACCTTGTCTTGCACTAGGGTCTGGGTTTCCATAGTCCATTTCTTGTTAGAGACTCTAAAGCATCCATCACAGTGCTTGATGATCATCACTCAATAATATTTTGAGGGTTAAACTGCAGTCGATTTTAATGAAATTCTTAAAAAGTATTTGTTAAGAAATTTGTTGGTTAAAAACATGTACTTTAGAGCCATATTCATGGGTTCATATCCCAACTCTGTAAGACACTGACCCAGGGAAAGTGCACTGTTAATGTTTTGAATATTAAAGATTAGAGTGCTTGCATTAATGGAAAAGAGACAGCAAGAATAGGCAATCAGCTTTTCATATATAATTTATATAAATATAT
This sequence comes from Nomascus leucogenys, assembly GCF_006542625.1. Classification (NCBI taxonomy): domain Eukaryota; kingdom Metazoa; phylum Chordata; class Mammalia; order Primates; family Hylobatidae; genus Nomascus; species Nomascus leucogenys. The sequence goes on from NC_044387.1 coordinate 80,836,786, forward strand.
GTGCATGTGTGTATGTGTTTGCATAACTAATAAGTGAAACATTTTACTTCAAATAATTTTTTTCTGGTATCACATGGAGTGTGTTAAAAGTTGTAGTTTTTAGCAATCCATGCTTACTTACCTAGTTCTTTTTTTTTTTTTTGAGAATACAAACATGTATTACTTTCCAATGTAGAAAAAAATTGACTGAAACGTCAACATTGTGATTAAAACCAATAATATGATGGGCATTTAGAAGTCTAATTAAGTAAAATATATAAAATCCAGTAACCTAGAAAAGGTATTTGATTTGTTTATTGTTTCTTTGGGATCACTCATCCTTATCAGATATATAGTATCTAGTGAAGATCATTTACTCAACACTTAATTCACCTTTGTTAGGCAGGTTTAAGTCCCAATAGAGTTAACCTGCATGTGATGTGATAAGTTAAAAATGAGTTAAGAGAGCCTCCTTAGCTGGAAGTATATTGCCCTATTAGAAGATTGCACAATGTGTTGGAATTAATGGAATGACTTGTGATTAAAAAAAAATCCAAAAGGGTGATCATCCAACTTACAAGTGAGAGGCACTGTTGATGTTTCTTTATTTTTATTTTTAAAACAAAATAGGGTTTGTAAGCATATGATGATAGTCCAAAAATTTCCATATGTCCATTCTTTTTCAGTGTCAAAACCTGTGAAATTGTTAGAGAACCCAAAACACTACTCACATGTGTATCGCCTGGCCCTACCTAAACCTCTAAGTCAGATCCTCTTTTGCAATGTGTGTGTGTGTGTGTGTGTGTGTGTGTGTGTGTGTGTAGACCTCAATGCTCTCAGTATAATAAAAACTAAATAACTTGAGGATCTGAAATAGAGATTATAAATTTGATTTGTGTTTAGTATGTTGAGAATAGTTGCTGTCTCATTGCTAGTTGAAAGGCACTTGAGACCAATATTCAGTCTTTTTTGTTCTTTATATCCAAGAATAAAAAAAGGAAGTTCTTTGGCATCAGCCTTTATTTAATTTTTATCTTGCTGTTGCACAACATATCGCTGAACTATTAATCTTTAAGAGTGCTGAGAACATGTTTTATTTGTGGATGACTAGAAGAGTCCTAGAAACTACATTTAAAAAAATGAAATGGCTTGACTGCCTTGCACTAATTCTTACAAAGAAGTATTCATCTCAGTTTACAATTCAAGTGCCAGGTTTCAGAACATTATATTTTGAGTTGCTGATGTAGAAGTGCTCAAAAACTAGTGTTTTGAAGGGAAGCACAAAGACTTTAAACCACAGAACCATGATGCATGACACTGTAATAAACAATTCTTGATATGCATTTTCAGTGAGATTCTTTTATATTATATGGTTCCCTCAGGAGGAAAGGAAAGATGTTTCTCACAGAGAAAACACCATGGCTAGTGAAGAAAATGTGTTTTACATGATTTGTAATTGCTAATATGATTCAGGTACCTTCCCCAGATGAATTTATGAGATAAAACCAGTTTTCTACAACAGATGGTTCAAATTCTCTATCATATAAGCATGTGGCATTGGAAGGTTATGTAAACTTTATATGATAATGACTATTTTATGTAAAAAAGCTTGTGGATTATATTGATATTTTCTACTTGTTTGTGTTTTAAAAATCAATAATACTGCAGAAATTTTTAGTATGTGACTATGTGAGGCAAAAACAAGGGATTTTTATATGAATTATTTTACCAATTTCTTCTGTTCTCATTTGGCCATAATATGGTATTTCAGCACCAGTTCTTAAAATCCTGAACCTAAAGTGTACTTCCAGGTATTTCTGCACAATAATTTTAAATGAATTGAGAAATATGTCTAGTTTATTTTTAAGGTTTTTATATCTGAATATTTTAAATATATTATTTCTCTCCCACTAGAATTTAATTTATAGAGGGGCAATGCCATTATCTCATCTCCTCTATTTGAATGCCTAGAATAAGTCTGTAACATCACAGGTCTTTATAACTACATAGAAAATAGTTGAATTAATCTTGATTTATCAAGTCTAACTCTGCTGATGCAAATATCACATCTTAAAGCATTTTCTACTATTATGTTTTAAAAATTATTTCATACGGTTACTCCACAATCAAGCAACGACCCTCCTTCTGCTCTCTAAACTCTCTGGCAATGACATTTTATCACATTTCATAAAGGAAATAAACACTATTAAAATGGACACCATTATCTTCCCTCTACCAAATACATAAACCCCCTGCATCTAAACCCTTCTTCTCCTTATCCCTGGGTGTAATTTAAAGGGTGGGGTCTTCTCCCTACAATGTCAGCCCCTCTCTGTGTCCTCTGGACTCTCTTACAGATTGACTTTTCAGAGATCTCAATTTCATCAGAAATATTCTGTCTCTCCCCCAACCTTCAGCAACTTGATTATTAAGATGCCCAATATCATTTTTAAGATATATTCTTGAAATTCTTATAATAGGAAATAAAATTAAAACAAAAGAAAAACAAAACAAATCTCTTATAAGAAAATCTCTTTCATTAGCACCCTATCTTTTGACATAATTCTTCAACCATGGTCCAGATATCCAAAGAGATTGAAAACCAAAGCCTTGTGTTTTCTATTTATTTCATTTGGCTGGTCAAAACCTTATCTAATGTTGACTGACAAAAGCTCATTTATAATCTTATCTAACTTAGTGTAAATATTCATGTATTTTACTCCAGGAAACTTTATGTAATTTTTAATGTAATATTTGATTTGAGGTGCTGTGAAGAAGTCACAAAGATGCCATGTATATAGATTAAATGTTTCTCCATCTTTCTGAAATATGAATATTTGAAATTCCAAAACATACTTGAGCTCCAAGTTTTCATATAAAGGACTGCAGACCTGTCCTTTCATGCTTGATAGAGGTTCTCAAGATGGTTCCCTTCACATGCTATTTTCACTTTATTGCCTCCAATTCATCATTCAACTCACTCGAGCCTTGTCTATCAAAACAATTCTTGCTAAGGTACCATTTCCATGTCAACAATTCTTAAGCACATTTTCCATGTTTTCAAACACTAAACTGGGAAGCAACATTTGACTCAGCTGATCATCCCTGCTTCCTGCAATGTTACTCTTTCCCTAGGAGTCCAGGCCACTCTAACTTGTTTTGCTCCTTTTCTGGGATTTTATTTATTTATTTTTTATTTTTTAAATTTTATTATTATACTTTAAGTTTTAGGGTACATGTGCACAACGTGGAGGTTTGTTACATATGTATCCATGTGCCGTGTTGGTGTGCTGCACCCATTAACTCATCATTTAGCATCAGGTATATATCCTAATGCTATCCCTCCCCCCACCCCACAACAGTCTCTGGTGTGTGATGCTCTCCTTCCTGTGTCCATGTGTTCTCATTGTTCAGTTCCCATCTATGAGTGAGAACATGCAGTGTTTGGTTTTAGTCCTTGCGATAGTTTGCTGAGAATGGTGGTTTCCAGTTTCATCCATGTCCCTACAAAGGACATGAACTCATCATTTTTTATGGCTGCATAGTATTCCATGGTGTATACGTGCCACATTTTCTTAATCCAGTCAATCGTTGTTGGACATTTAGGTTGGTTCCAAGTCTTTGCTATTGTGAATAGTGCCACAATAAACATACGTGTGCATGTGTCTTTATAGCAGCATGATTTATAATCCTTTGGGTATATACCCAGTAATGGGATGGCTGGGTCAAATGGTATTTCTAGTTCTAGATCTCTGAGGAATCGCCACACTGACTTCCACAATGGTTGAACTAGTTTACAGTCCCACCAACAGTGTAAAAGTGTTCCTGTTTCTCCACATCCTCTCCAGCACCTGTTGTTTCCTGACTTTTTAATGATGGCCATTCTAACTGGTGTGAGATGGTATCTCATTGTGGTTTTGATTTGCATTTCTCTGATGGCCAGTGATGATGAGCATTTTTTCATGTGTTTTTTGGCTGCATAAATGTCTTCTTTTGAGAAGTGTCTGTTCATATCCTTCGTCCATTTTTTATGGGGTTGTTTGTTTTTTTCTTGTAAATTTGTTTGAGTTCGTTGTAGATTCTGGATATTAGCCCTCTGTCAGATGAGTAGGTTGCAAAAATTTTCTCCCATTCTGTAGGTTGCCTGTTGACTCTGATGGTAGTTTCTTTTGCTGTGCAGAAGCTCTTTAGTTTAATTAGATCCCATTTGTCAATTTTGGCTTTTGTTGCCATTGCTTTTGGTGTTTTAGACATGAAGTCCTTGCCCATGCCTATGTGCTGAATGATATTGCCTAGGTTTTCTTCTAGGGTTTTTATGGTTTTAGGTCTAACATTTAAGTCTTTAATCCATCTTGAATTAATTTTTGTATAAGGTGTAAGGAAGGGATCCAGTTTCAGCTTTCTACATATGGCTAGCCAGTTTTCCCAGCACCATTTATTAAATAGGGAATCCTTTCCCCATTGCTTGTTTTTGTCAGGTTTGTCAAAGATCAGATACTTGTAGATATGTGGCATTATTTCTGAGGGCTCTGTTCTGTTCCATTGATCTATATCTCTGTTTTGGTACCAGTACCATGCTATTTTGGTTACTGTAGCCTTGCAGTATAGTTTGAAGTCAGGTAGCATGATGCCTCCTGCTTTGTTCTTTTGGCTTAGGATTGACTTGGCGATGCAGGCTCTTTTTTGGTTCCATATGAACTTTAAAGTAGTTTTTTCCAATTCTGTGAAGAAAGTCATTGGTAGCTTGAAGGGGATGGCTTTGAATCTATAAATTACCTTGGGCAGTATGGCCATTTTCACGATATTGATTCTTCCAACCCAGGAGCATGGAATATTCTTCCATTTGTTTGTATCCTCTTTTATTTCATCGAGCAGTGGTTTGTAGTTCTCCTTGAAGAGGTCCTTCACGTCCCTTGTAAGTTGGATTCCTAGGTATTTGATTCTCTTTGAAGCAATTGTGAATGGGAGTTCACTCATGATTTGGCTCTCTGTTTGTCTGTTATTGGTGTATAAGAATGCTTGTGATTTTTGTACATTGATTTTGTATCCTGAGACTTTGCTGAAGTAGCTTATCAGCTTGAGGAGATTTTGGGCTGAGACGTTTTAACAAGCTTCTCTGCCCAGCCTCTGAGGATCAGTGTTTCTTACATTTTTCTGTACTGTTCTCTTACCATTCTACATTCACGAACACTGGGCATTTCATCCTCACTCCTGGCCTCTCTCTGGAAGAAGGATTCCTGAATGTTTATACAAACTCTATAGCTGCCATTGCCATAAGCCTGCATATTCAATGCAGTATGTGGAGCCTCCCTTGGATGTTTCATACACACCTCAAACTTTTTCTTGCTTCGAATGTAACTCATTATTTTCTTCCCTGTGCCCTCCTTCAACAGAATAACTAAACTAAAACTATTCTTTATCCATTATTTTATTTGAAAATTTTAATTGAGTACTTACTAGAAAGCATTCTAGGTACTTGGGATAGATAAGTGGGAGATATAATTATGGTCTCTCTGCACTGAGAAGGCAGGATTGCTAAATCATCTATATATATGTAATCATATATATATGTATATATGCAAACACAAATTATGTACTCCCATCTCACAACTGTTTATAAGTGGAATGAAGTAAAGTAAAGCATTGCTGTGGTCAAAACATCTTTTGGATCCTTTTTTCAGGTTTCTGTAGATATAATTGACAAAGTCATATATATTTAAAGTCTATAACTTGATGTTTTAATATACATTGTGAAATAATCACCAATCATATTTATTAACATACCCATTACCTCATATAGGTACTGTGATGGTTAACACTGTGTCAACCTGATTGCACTGAAGGCTGCGAAGTATTGATCCTGGGTGTGTCTGTGAGGGTGTTGCCAAAGGAGATTAATATTTTAGTCAGTGGGCTGGGAAAGACAGATCCACATTTAATCTGGATGGGCACCATTTAATGAGCTGCCAGAGCAGTCAGAATACAAAGCAGGCAGGGAAAGACTAGACTGCCTTAGCCTCCCAGCCTACATCTTTCTGCTGTGCTGGATGCTTCCTGCCCTCAAACATCAAACTCTAAGTTCTTCAGCTTTGGGACTCGGACTGGCTTTCTTGCTCCTCAGTTTGCAGATGCAGATGGCCTATTGTGGGACCTTGTGATCATGTGAGTTAATACTCCTTAATAAACTCCCCTTTACATATATATCCTATTATTTCTGTCCCTCTAGAGAACACTGACTAATCAGATTTTGGTACCGGGGTAGTTCTAGAGAAACAGAATATTAAGGATGGAGTTCTTTCATTGGTTTTGGGGTTTCTGGAGTTTGCTGCTTAATATGATTAGACCCCAAAATACTAAGGACTGTACTTCTAATAGTATGGAGGACACTGAGAGTCCTTGGCATGAACCGTTTAGAGAGTTATACAAAATAAATGCATTTGACACTCCTGATTCACTGCTCCTGAGGGGCAAGGAGTTTAGTGACTCTATTACATAATACCTTTGACCATATGTGGGAAACCAAGAAACATAATGAAGCAGGTTGGTTGCTCCTGAGATCAGTGGACAAAGTGATAAAAGAAAATGTTGAACTCAGGGATTCAGTCTCCCAGCTTCAGAAGCAGAGAGTGAATCTCAACCTGCTAAGATTGCCTTGAGTGAGTGTCTTATCTCCTGGAGAGAAAGAGCTGAAATTGTAGAAAAACAGACAAAGGATCTTATCATGCAAGTGGCTCACTTGCAATGAAAGGTATGTGCACAGCCTCACCAGGTGTCTATTGCTAAAGTGAGGGCATTGATTGGAAATGAATTAACACCCTGCAACTTGGAATGGGGATGTATGGGCGGACCCTGATGAAGCTGAGGACACTGAGCTTGTAAACTCTGATGAAGCTTTTTTGCCAGAAGAAACAGCTTCCCCATTCCCAGTAGTGGCAACATCCCCTCCCTGACCCATGTTGCCATCAGCCTTTCCACCTTTGTCTGAGGAGATAAACTCTGCAATGCCTGAGGCAGTTGCCAGGCAAGATAATGTTGATTCTCCTCAAGAGCCACCACCAACACTCCTGTTTGCTTCCAGACCTATAACTAGACTAAAATCCCAGCAGGGCCCTAGGGGTGAGGTTCAGAGTGTGACCTATGTGCAGGTGTGCTACACTCAAAAAGAACTGCTTGAGTTTTCTAATTCATATATGCATAAATCTGGAGAACAGTCATGGGAATAAATATTAAGGGTGTGGGATGATAATGGAGGAACATAAAGTTGAATCAGGCTGAATTCATTCATTTTGGCCCACCAAGTAGAGATTTTGCATTTAATGTTGCAGCTTGGGGAGTTATAAAAGGTTCTAATAGTTTATTTGCTTGGTTAGCTGAAATATGGATTAAAAGATGGCCCACTATGAATGAGCTGGAAATGCTTGATCTTCCTTGATTTAATGTAGAGGAAGGGATCCAAAGGCTTAGGGAGATTGGGATTGTGGAGTGGATTATTCACTTTAGATCTACTCATTCCAGCTGAGAGTGTCCAAAAGATATACCCTTAACCAATGCTTTGTGAAATAGATTTGTGAGGGCAGTACCTGCATCTTTGAAGAACCCTGAAATTGCCCTTCTCTATATGTAAGATCTAACAGTGGGAACCACAGTCACTCAACAACAAACAATACAATGAGAATAATTGGATCCCCAGGTGTCAGGGGCCAAGTGGCAGCACTCAGTCATCAAAGATAAGGTGAGTGTAGCTACCATAATGGATAGAAGAGGCAAAGCAATAGTCAGAATACTCTGACTCATGTAGAGCCCTGGCACTGGCTAATTAATCATGGTGTTCCTAGAAGTGAAATTGATAGGAGGCCTACTGCATTCCTACTTAGTTTTTATAAGCAGAAAACTTCTAGGTCAAATGGACAAAAAACTAATTCGAATTATAAAAACAGAGAATCATTGCCCCTCAATCAATTTCCAGACCTGAGCCAGTTTACAGACCCAGAACCCCTTGAATAAAGGGGAGGCTGGATACTCTTCAGATAGAACCCCACTACACTGCTGACAATTTATGCTGTTAATCTTTCTCCCATCCTTCCCCAACAAGACCTCTGGCCTTTTACCAGGGTAACTGTGCATTAGGGAAAGGAAAATGATCAGATATTTCAGGGATTACTGGACACTAGCTCTGAGCTGAGGTTGATTCCAGTAGACCTAAAACATCATTGTTGTCCTCCTGTTAAAGTAGGGGCTTATGGAGCTCAGGTAATTAATGGAGTTTTATCTCAGGTCCAACTTACAAGTGGGTCCCTGGAATTATCCTGTGGTCATTTCCCCAGTGCCAGAATGCATAATTGGCATAGAAATACTTAGCAGCTGGCAGAACCCACACATTGGTAGGGTGAAGGATACTATGGTGAGTAAAGCCAAATGGAAGCCATTAGAGCTTCCTCTATCTAGAAAAATAGTAAATAAAAAACAAGATTGCGTCCCTGGAGGGATTGCAGAGATTAGTGCCACCATCAAGGACTTGAAAGACACAGGGGTGGTGATTGCCACCACATCCCCACTCAACTCTCCTATTTGGCTTGTGCAGAAGACAGATGGATCTTCGAGAGAGTGACAGTGGATTATCATAAGCTTAATAAAGTGGTGACTCCAATTGCACCTGCTGTAACACGTGTGATTTCATTGCTTCAGCAAATTAACACATCTTCTGGTACCTGGTATGCAGCCATCAACTTGGCAAATGACTTTTTCTCCATTCCTGTCCATAAAGCCTACCAGAAGCAATTTGTCTTCAGCTTTCAGGGCCAGCAATATACCTTTACTGTCCTACCTCAGGGATATATCAACCCTGGCTTTGTGTCATATTTATATTTGGAGAGAGCTTGATCACTTTTTGCTTCCATAAGGTATCACACCAGTCCATTACATTGATGACATTATGCTGATTGAATCCAGTGAGCAAGAAGTATCAAACACACTGGACTTGTTGGTGATACATTTGCATACCAAAGGATGGGAAATAAATTGGATTAAAATTCAGGGACCCCCTACCTCAGTAAAATTCCTAGGGGTCCAGTGGTATGGGGCCTGTTGAGATATTCCTTCTCACGTGAAGAATAAGTTGCTGCATTTGGCCCCTCCTACAGCAAGGATAGAGACACAATGCCTAGTGGGCCTATTTGGATTTTGGAGGCAACATGTTCCTCATTTGGGTGTGTTACTCTGGCCCATTTATGAAGTGACCAAAAAGGCTGCCAGTTATGAGTGGGATCCAGAACAGGAGAAGGCTCTGCAACAGGTTCAGGCTGGTGTGCAAGCTGCTCTGCCACTTGGGCCATATGGCCCAGTAGATCCAATGGTGCTTGAGGTGTCAGTGACAGATAGGTATGCTGTTTGGAGCCTTTGGCAGGCCCACATAGGTGAATCACAATGGAGGGCTCTAGGATTTTGGAGCAAGGGACTGCCATCTTCTGCAGATAACTACTTTCCTTTTGAGAGACAGCTCTTGGCCTGTTACTGGGCTTTGTTGGAAACTCAACGTTTGACTATGGGTCATCAAGTCACCATGCAACCTGAACCACCTGCCATGAACTGGGTGCTTTCTGACCCATGTAGCCATAAAGAAGTGGGTTGTGCATAGCAGGATTCCATTGTCAAATGGAAGTGGTATATACATGATCGGGCTTGAACAGGTCCTGAAGTACATTACATGAGGAAGTGGCTCAAATGCCCATGGTCTCCACTCCCGCTGCCCTGCCTTCTCTTCCCCAGCCTGCATCAACAGTCTCATGGGGAGTTCCCTATGATCAATTGACAGAGGAAGAGATGACTAGGGCCTGGTTCACAGATGGGCCTCACGATATGCAGGCGCCACCAGAAAGTGGACAGTTGTAGTACTACAGCCCCTTTCTAGGACATCCCTGAAGGACAGTGGTGAAGGACAATCTTCCCAGTGGGCAGAACTTCAAGCAATGCATGTGGTTGTGCAATTTGCATGGAAGGAGAAATGGCCAGATGTATGATTATATACTGATTCATGGGCTGTAGCCAATGGTTTGGCTGGATGGTCAGGGACTTGGGAAAAGCATGATTGGAAAATTGGTGATGAAGAAATTTGGGGGAAGAAATGTGTGGTATGTGGATGGGACCTCTCTGAGTGGTCCAAAACTGTGAAGACATTTGTATCTCATGTGAGTTCTCACTAATGAGTGACCTCAGCAGAGGAGGATTTTAAAAATCAAGTGGAGAGGATGACCCATTCTGTGGACACCACTCAGCCTCTTTCCCCAGCCACCCCTGTCATCACCCCATGGGCCCATGAACAAAGTGGCCATGGTGGCAGGGATGGAGGTTATGCATGGGCTCGGCAAAATGGGCTTCCACTCACCAAGACTGACCTGGCTATGGCCACTCCTGAATTCCCAAGTTGCCAGCAGCAAAGACCAACACTGAGCCCTCCATATGGCACCATTCCTCAGAGTGATCAGCTAGCTACCTGGTGGCAGGTTGATTATATGGGAGCTCTTTCATCATGGAAAGGGCAGAGGTTTGTCTTCACTGGAATAGACACTTACTCCAGATATGGGTTTTCCTATCCAGCATGCAATGCTTCTGTCAAGGCTGCCATCCATGGACTCATGAAATGCCTTATCCACCATCACGGTATTCCACATGGCATTGCTTCAGACCAAGGCACTCACTTTACAGCTAAAGAAGTGCAGCAGTGGGCTCATGCTCATGGAATTCACTGGTCTTACCATGTTCCCCATCATCCTGAAGCACCTGGATTGATAGAATGGTAGAATGGCCTTTTGAATTTTGAATTCACAATTACAATGCCAAGTAGTTGACAATACTTTGCAGGGCTGGGGCAAACTTCTCTGGAAGGCCATGTATGCTCTGAATCAGTGTCCAGTACATGGTACTGTTTCACCCATAGCCAGGATTCATCAGTCCAGGCATCAAGGGGTAGAAGTGGAAATGGCACCACTCACCATCACCCCTAGTGATCCACTAGCAAAATTTTTGCCTTCTGTTCCCATGACATTAAGTTCTGCTGGCCTAGAGGTCTTAGTTCCAGAGGGAGGAACGCTGCCACCAGGAGAAACAGCAACGATTCCATTAAACTGGAAGTTAAGATTGCCACCTGAACACTTGGGGCTCCTCCTACCTATAAGTCAACAGGCTAAGAAGGGAGTTACAGTGTTGGGGTGACTGACCTGAACTATCAAGATGAAATCAGTCTACTACTCCACAACAGGAAGAGTATGCATGGAATACCGGAGATCCATTGGGGTGTCTCTTAGTATTACCATGCCCTGTGATTAAGGTCAATGGGTAACTAAAACAGCCCAATCCAGACAGGACTGCAAATGGCCCAGACCCTTCAGAAATGAAGTTTTGGGTCTCTCCACCAGGAAAAAACTATGACCTTAGAGGGGCCAAGATAGCCAAATAGAAACAGGTCTGGTCTGTAGCTCCTAGTGAGACCAATGTAGAGGGTGGGTGATTTCTGCATTTCCAACTGAGGTACCCAGTTCCTCTCACTGGGACTGGTTAGGCAATTGTTGCAACCCACAGAGAGTGAGCCGAAGCAGGGTGGGGCGTTGCTTCACCTGGGAAGTGCACAGAGCCAGGGGACCTCCCTCCCCCAGCCAAGGGAAGCAGTGAGGGACTGTGCTGTCCATCCTGGGCACTATGCTTTGCCTATGGATTTTTGTAATCCACGGATCAGAAGATTCCCTCATAAGCCTATACCACCAGGGCCCTGGGTTTCAAGCACAAGACTGACAACTGTTTGGGTAGGCACTGAGCTGTAAGAATGTTCTCATATTCCAGTGGCACCTGGAACTCCAATGAGACAGGAGAACCATTCACTTTCCTGAAAGGGGGCTAAAGCCAGGAAGCCAAGTGATCTCACTTAATGGGTCCCGCTCCCAAGGAGCCCAGCATAGTAAGAACCACAGGCTTGAAATTCTCACTGCCAGCACAGCAGTCTGGAGTCAGCCTGGGAAGATCCACTTTGATGGGGGGAGGAGTGACTGCCATTACTGTGTCTTTAGTAGGCAGTGTTCCCCTGACAGTGCTAAGGAGATTGGGAGGTTTGACTGGGCAGAATTCACTACAGCATGGCAAAGAGGCTGTGGCCAGACTGTTTCTCTAGATTCCTCCTCATTAGGTGCAGGGGATCTCTGCAGGAAATCCAGCAGCTCCAGTCAGGGGCTTACAGACGAAACTCATCTCCCTGGGACAGAGCACATTGTGGGAGGGGCAGCTGTAGTCGCAGGTTCAGTGGACATAATCTTTCCTGCCTGCCAGCTGTGAAGAGAGCAGCTGATCCTGGCAAGGGGGATTCTCTCAGCACAGCACAGCAGATTTGCTTAGGGACAGACTGCCTCCCCCTCAAGTGGGTGTCCCTGACCCTGTGCCTCCTTACTGGATGAGACCTCCCAACTAGGGTCAACAGATACCTCACACAGGAGAGCTCTGGCTGGCATCAGGCAGGTACTCCCCTGGGATGAAGCTTCCAGGGGAAGGAGCAGGCAGCAATTTCTGCTGTTCTGCAGCCTGCACTGGTGATACTCCGGCAAACAGGGTTGGGAATAGACCTCCAGCAAATTGCAGAGACTTGCAGAAGAGAGGCCTGACAACAAGAAAAACTAACAAACAGAAAGCAACAAAAACAACAACAACATCAATGAAAAGATGTCCCCCAAAAAACCCCATCCAAAGGTCATCAGCCTAAAAGATCAAAGGTAGATAAATCCATTAAGATGAGGAAAAAACCAGCACAAAAACCCTAAAAATTCCAAAAGCCAGAATACCTCTTCTGTTCCAAATGATTGCAACACCTCTCCAGCAAGGGTGCAAAACTGGACAGAGAACGACATGAATAAATTGACAGAAGTAGGCTTCAGAAGGTGAGTAATAACAAACTCCACTAAGCTAAAGGAACATGTACTAACCCAATGCAAAGAAGCTAAGAACCTTGATAAAAGGTCACAGGAGCTGCTAACTAGAATAAGTTTAGAGCAGAACATAAATAATCTGATGGAGCTGAAAAACACATCACGGGAACTTCATGAAGCATCAGTAGCCAAATTAATCAAGCAAAAGAAAGGATATCAGAGTTTGAAGATCATCTTGTTGAAATAAGGCATGCAGACAAGGTTAGAGAAAAAATAATGAAAAGAAACAAACAAAACTTCCAAGGAATACGGGACTATGTAAAAAGACCAAAACTGTCATTGATTGGAGTATCTGAAAGAGATGGAGAGAATGGAACCAAGTTGAAAAACACACTTCAGGATATTATCTAGGAAAACTTTCCCAACCTAGCAAGACAGGCCAACATTCAAATTCAAGAAATGCAGAGAACACCACTAAGATACTCCATGAGAAGATCAACCCAAAAACACATAATCCTCAGATTCTCCAAGGCCAAAATGAAGGAAAAAATGTGTGTGTGTGTGTGTGTGTGTGTGTGTGTGTGTGTGTGTGTTTATTATACTTTAAGTTCTAGGGTACATGTACACAACATGCAGGTATGTTACATATGTATACATGTGCCATGTTGGTGTGCTGCACCCATTAACTCATCATTTACATTAGGTATATCTCCTAATGCTATCCCTCCCCCCTCCCCCTACCCCACTACAGGCCCTGGTGTGTGATGTTCCCCTTCCTGTGTCCAAGTGTTCTCATTGTTCAATTTCCACCTATGAGCGAGAACATGCAGTGTTTGTTTTTTTGTCCTTGTGATAGTTTGCTGAGAATGATGGTTTCCAGCTTCATCCATGTCCCTACAAAGGACATGAACTCATCCTTTTTTATGGCTGCATAGTATTCCATGGTGTATATGTGCCACATTTTCTTAATCCAGTCTATCATTGTTGGACATTTAGGTTGGTTCCAAGTCTTTGCTATTGTGAATAGTGCCACAATAAACATACATGTGCATGTGTCTTTATAGCAGCATGATTTATAATCCTTTGGGTGTATTCCCAGTAATGGGATGGCTGGGTCAAATGGTATTTCTAGTTCTAGATCCTTGAGGAATTGCCACACTGTCTTCCACAATGGTTGAACCAGTTTACAGTCCCACCAACAGTGTGAAAGTGTTCCTATTTCTCCACATCCTCTCCAGCACCTGTTGTTTCCTGACGTTTTAATGATCGCCATTCTAACTGGTGTGAGATGATATCTCATTATGGTTTTGATTTGCATTTCTCTGATGGCCAGTGATGATGAGCATTTTTTCATGTGTCTGTTGGCTGCATAAATGTCTTCTTTTGAGAAGTGTCTGTTCATATCCTTTGCCCACTTCTTGATGGGGTTGTTTGTTTTTTTCTTGTAAATTTGTTTGAGTTCTTTGTAGATTCTGGATATTAGCCCTTTGTCAGATGAGTAGATTGCAAAAATTTTCTTCCATTCTGTAGGCACTCTGATGGTAGTTTCTTTTGCTGTGCAGAAAATGTTAACAGCAGCCAGAGAGAAAGGTCAGGTCACCTACAAAGGAAAGCCCATCAGACTAATAGCCAATCTCTCAGCAGAAACCCTACAAACCAGAAGACACTGGGAGCCAATATTCAACATTCTTAAAGAAAAGAATTTTCAACCCAGAATTGCATATACAGCCAAACTAAGCTTCATAAGCAAAGGAGAAATAAAATCCTTTGCATTCAAGCAAACGCTAAGGGATTTTTGTCACCACCAGGCCTGCCTTGCAAGAGCTCCTGAAGGAAGAACTAAATATGGAAAGGAAAATCCAGTACCAGCCACTCCAAAAACACACCAAAATATAAAGACCAATGACACTATGAAGAAACCACATCAACTAGTGTGCAAAATAACAAGCTAACATCATGATGACAGGATTAAATTTACACATAACAATATTAACTTTAGATGTAAATGGGCTAAATGCCCCAATTAAAAGACACAGACTGGCAAATTGGATAAAGAGTCAAGACTCATTGGTGTGCTGTATTCAGGAGACCTATCTCATGTGCAAAGACACACATTGGCTCAAAATAAAGTGATAGAGGAAAATTTACAAATCAAATGGAAAGCAAAAAAAAAAAAAAAAAAAAGCAGGGGTTGCAATCCTAGTCTCTGTTAAAACAGACTTTAAACCAACAAAGATCAAAAAAAAAAAAAAAAAAAAAAGAAGGGCATTACATAATGGTAAAGGGATCAATGCAGTAAGAAAAGCTAACTATCCTAAATATATGTGCATCCAATACAGGAGCATTCAGATTAAGAAAATAAGTTTTTAGAGACCTACAATGAGACTTACATGCCCACACAATAATAGTGAGAAACTTTAACACCCCAATGTCAATATTAGATCAATGAGGCAGAAAATTAACAAGGATATTGAGGATTTGAACCCAGCTCTTCACCAAGTGGACCTAATAGACATCTACAGAACTCCCCACCCCAAATCAACAGAACATGCATCTTCTCAGTACCACACAGCATTTATTCTAAAATTGACCACATAACTGGAAGTAAAACACTCCTCAGCAAATGCAAAAGAACTGAAATCACAACAGTCTTTCAGACCACAGTGCAATCAAATTAGAACTCAGGATTAAGAAACTCACTCAAAACCACGTAACTACATGGAACTTGAACAACCTGCTCCTGAATGACTCCTGGGCAAATAACAAAATTAAGGCAGCAATAAATAAGTTCTTTGAAACCAATGAGAACAAAGAGACAATGTACCAGAATCTCTGGGGCACAGCTAAAGCAGTGTTAAGAGGGAAATTTATAGCACTAAATGCCCACATCAGAAAGTTGGAAGGATCTCAAATTGACACCCTAACATCACAATTAAAAGAACTAGGGAAGCAAGAGCAAACAAATCCAAAAGGTAGCATAAGACAAGAAATAACTAAGGACAGAGCAAAACTGAAGTAGACAGAGATACAAATAACCCTTCAAAAAAGCAATGAATACAGAAGCTGTGTTTCTGAAAAAGTTGACAAAATAGATTGACCGCTAGCTAGACTAATAAAGAAGAAAATGGAGAAGAATCAAATAGACACAATAAGAAATAATAAAGGGATATCACCACTGACCCTACAGAAATACAAACTACCATCAGAGAATATTATAAACACCTCTATGTGAATAAACTAGAAAATCTAGAAGAAATGGATAAATTCCTGGACACATACACCCTCCAAAGACTAAACCAGGAAGAAGTTGAATTACTGAATAGACCAATAACAAGTTCTGAATTTAAGGTGGTAATAAATAGCCTACCAATCAAAAAAAGCCCAGGACCAGATGAATTCACAGTGGAATTTTACTAGATGTACAAAGAGGATCTGGTACCAGTCCTTCTGAAACTATTCCAAACAATTGAAAAGAAGGGGCTCCTCCTTAACTTATTTTATGAGGCCAATATCATCCTGATACCAAAACTTGGCAGCAACACAACCAAAAAGGAAAATTTCAGGCCAATATCCCTGATGAACATCGATGTGAAAATCCTCAATGAAATACTGGCAAGCCAAATCCAGCAACACATCAAAAAGCTTACCCACCATGATCAAGTCTGCTTCATCCCTGGGATGCAAGGCTTGTTCATCATATGCAAATCAATAAACACAATCGATCACATAAACAGAACTAAGGAGAAAAACCACATGATTATCACAATAGATCCAGATAAGGCCTTCGATAAAATTCCACATCGCTTCATGTTATGTTGATGAAACATCTCAAAATAATAAGAGCTATTTATGACAAACTCATAGCCAATATCATGCTGAATGGGCAAAAGCTGGAAGCATTCCCTTTGAAAACCAGCAAAAGACAAGGATGCCCTCCCTTGCCACTCCTATTCAACATAGTATTGGAAGTTCTGGCTAGGACAGTTAGGCAAGAGAAAGAAATAAAGGGTATTCGGTTAGGAAAAGAGGAAGTCAAATTGTTCCTGTTTGCAGATGACATGATTATATATTTAGAAAATCCCCTCATCTCAGCCCAAAAACTCCTTTAGCTGATAAGCAACTTCAGAAAAGTCTCAGGATACAAAATCAATGTGCAAAAATCACAAGCATTCTTATAGACCAACTATAGACAAGCAGAGAGCCAAATCATGAATTAACTCCCATTCACAATTGCTACAAAGAGAATTTAATGCTTAGGAATACAGCTTACAAGGGACGTGAAGGACATCTTCAAGGAGAA
Organism: Nomascus leucogenys; assembly: GCF_006542625.1. Taxonomy (NCBI): domain Eukaryota; kingdom Metazoa; phylum Chordata; class Mammalia; order Primates; family Hylobatidae; genus Nomascus; species Nomascus leucogenys. The sequence continues at coordinate 80,853,967 of NC_044387.1, forward strand.
CTAGAAACCACTGCTTAAGGAAATGAGAGGACACAAACAAATGGAAAAACATTCCATCCTCATGGATACGAAAAATCAATATCGTGAAAATGGCCATACTGCCCAAAGTAATTTACAGATTCAATGCTATTACCATCAAACTACCATTGACATTCTTCACAGGATTAGAAAAAAACTATTTTAAATTTCATATGGAACCAGAAAAGATTCCGTATAGCCAAGACAATCCTAAGCAAAGAGAACAAAGCTGAAGGCATCATACTACCTGACTTCAAACTATACTGCAAGCCTACAGTAACAAAAACAGCAAGGTACTGGCACCAAAACAGATACCGATTTTCATTATGTTGATTTAGTATCCTGCAACTTTGCTGAATTTAAAAAAATTTGTTCTAACAGCTTTGACTTTTTAGGGTTTTTCACCTATTTTATCAGGTCATCTACAAACAGATATAATTTTACTTTTTCCTTTCTGATATGAATGTCTCATTTTTTTTTCTCTTGTCTAATTTCTCTCTCTGGAGCTTACTGTACTATGTTGAACAAAAGTGTGAGAGTGGGCATCTTTCATTGTACCAGATAGTAAAATAAAAGCTTCCATAATAATCACATTGATTTTTGTGTTAGCTGTGGGCTTTTCACATATGACCTTTATTGTGATAAGTTCCTTCTATACCTATTTTATTTAGAGTTTTTATGTGAATGAGTGTTAAATTTTTGTTAAGTGCTTTTTTTGAGTATATTGTGATGATCTTATACTTTTTATCTTTCATTCTGTTAATGTGGTATATTACATTGTTTGATTTTCATACGTTGAACTATTCCTGCATCCCAAAGATAAATCCCACATGGTCATGTTGTGTAATCCCTTTAATATGATGTTTAATGTGCTCCAGGTTTGGGGGATGGACACTCAAGGGGTTACCCGGGGTGAGACTGGTGGGGTACCTTAGCAGCTAGGCTATAAGCATTCTCCTGCTCTTCTTTTCCCCTGGGGACTGAGAAGTCACAGCTATGAAGATTTCTGTTTGTCCTGAGTTGTGACATCTTGGTGGATGAGGTGATACAGGTAATGCTTCTTATGTTTTTTGTGTGGCTACCTTCAGTTTTTATGCTCCACAGGGTTGCTGCAGTTTCTTAATTGTACTCCAGAGCTCCCCTAGTGCTGTTTTTGACCTTGAGTAGTTGTTACATCATTGATTTTGTGGAGATACTAGGGCTGATCTGGATCACGTCACTCTGGTTCAGATACTTGTGATGGGGTGGCAGAGGAGAAGGCATCTGTGAAGAGGCAATTTTCATGCTAAACTCTGAAGAGTGAGGCAGGTCTGGTGAGAGTGATAGTGAGAGTAAAGATAAGCAAAAGTGATAAAAGCCCTTAGTGGGATTATATAAAAGAGGACATTGAAATGAAAATGAGCCCTTATAAAGGTAATACAGGTAAATAAAATTTTGTAGTTCTGTATAGTAATGGATTCCATGTTTTAAAATTATTTTACATCATGTGAGAGTTGCATTAAAAAAACTTTAACAATAGGTCAGCATTGAACTTTTTCAAAAAATATTTTGTAGGTGGCTCTCATTTGTTTCTTTACTAAATTATGAGATTCGTTATATTAGAATTTTCTATGAAAGAGGTCTCCCCAACGTTTGAAAAGTCATTGAAATGAGTAAAAACTTTTGAGAATAATGTATTTTATAGCACCTTCTTTAAAAAATGTTAAAATATTGCTAATTGTTAATTTTAATATTTTGAGGTTGATGTGAGTGCTTTGATCAAGTTTTTCTTTGTAGTTAATTCCAATTATCCTACATATTGAGTAGAAATACAGCAATATGGCTTATGTTATCAATGAGTTTATATTTGAGAGATCCTAAATGATGGGTAGGATTTGGATGATTGCAGCATATAGAAAATGCTAAAATTATCAGAAAATTTTACACTTTTATAAAACAATTTTAACTTCAATGTGCAATAATAGTAATTAACAACTTTCAATTTTTAATCTTTACCATGTGCCAGCAATGTACTAAATACATCAAATATGTAACATTATTTAACCCTGATAATAATCTTTTAAACCAGGTATTATTACCTCCATTTTGCATATTTACAAAGAGGCAGGGATGTTAAGTAGCTCACCTGAAGTTACAAATAGTAAATGGAAGAGCTAGAATTCAGAGCCCTGTCTAACTGCAGGTCTCAAGTGTTGTTGTCCATCCCCTTTGCGTGTATCTAATATTACGAGAACAATGACCAAAATCAGGATATACATGACCAAAAAACATGAGTACATGTTACACTTGGGAGCATAGAACTGTATTTCTTGCTGAAAAATATTTTATTTAAATTGAATGAGGTTTGAAACATTGTTTGTATGGTAAGAGAATACTGCAGAGGAACTGGTATCAGATCTTATTTTGGTTGATTACATAATAATCATACCACTCATCTTATGTAACTGTATAGTCCAAGAAAAAATAATTTAATAACGGTAGAAGAAACAACATGTTTTTTAATTCTCAATCATATTCTTATTCGATTGTTAAAATAAAGAATATACTTTTTGCTTGCATAGAACGTGACTCCAATGTAAATGCAACAAAATATAAATTAGTGTGAATTACGGTTTTTTACAGAGCATAAAATTTAGACTGTAATGTCTGATGTCACTTACCTGGTGTATTAATTTTAGAAGAGAGTCACTAATGACTTGGGACTCCAGAATGCATTCACCACTGCACCAGAGCAAAGAGAAGTACAACTAACATCAGCAGAAGTGTCAGGGATATTAATGTGGCTTTTTAAAACCACTATAGTTGCTGACCTAGTTTTAATTGATGGTCTATGATGTTAAGAAGACAGGATTTGAGGCCTAGATAGTAGAAAATATTCTCTACAAAACTGTAAAGACAGAATCACTTACATCCAATGTTTCATTTTTGACTTGCTATGTAAGATAATAAAAAATATGAGTAAAGTGTAATGAAAAGCAATTTTGTATTGACCTTGTATAGTGTTCAGCACAGCAATATGTAGTAGGTACTACATATTCTTTTGGATGACTGCTTTTGTATGGAAATGCTTTTCCACATCTTTGTATATGCCTAAGGTCTTCTCAACTTTAGAAATTAGCCTAAACATTACTTAAGAAAGGCATTTCTCTGCCCTCTTATCTAAAGTCAGTAAGTCAATTCCTGTAATTCTTTCGAATGACTCCATATTGTTGGTCACCTAGTATTTCTCAAGTTTTTGTTTTAACTTGTTTCTTGTATTTTCCACTAGAATATCAGTTCTATTGCTAGTGTATAGGCATGCAATACATATTTGTCAAATAAGTGCTATTGGATAATTATTTACTTACAATATATATAGGGCACATGTGCCCTCAGACCCTCAGTGTCTCATGAATGAGGACAAACAAACTCTCTAATGTGAAGTCACAATTTTAAAGGGAGATTTTTCATTTGTTGTCTCTGATATAAATCTGGCATTTATAGATGGTTCTAGAAGATGCTAATATATGCTTCTTAATCACGCGAACAGTGAGTCATGTAAGCACAGTCGCCATGGGACTGTTTCCTAACAAAAGTTTGATTGATTGATTTTATTAATGAGCTCACTCATATTTCCGCTGTATTAACTGTCTCAATAAACACATTTAAAATTGATGTTCCAAGAATGTATCTTACAATATTAATAAATACTAAGGATACTAGAGGAAACTAAAATTCCCAGTAAAATCCACAGAGGACAAGAAAGAGTTCCACTTGGTTAAGATACTCCATAATCATTGTTAGTTTAGCATAAAACTACCAAACTTCAGTAATCTTAATTAAAAATATTTTCTCGATATTAATGTCAGGGTACATAGGTGAAATAGATTTTACCTATGACTCTTTTCTTTATGATCTTTGATACACAAATATGTGGATAAAAGATTTTACTTTTTTTTTGGAAGAGTGATTTTTTGGAAAAGTGATTTGTTTTGCCACGTTTGTCTTAAAAATAGTTGATTTACTTTGTTGCTCTTTACTGGAAAGAGCATTTTGTTACAGAATATTTTTGGTAGGAAAATGTGATGAATGCACTATTTGGCTTGTGCAGGCTTCTTCTCAATTATTTGGTGAAGTATTTCCTTTTCCAACCTTTCCTGCAAAGTTGTTGAGAAAGCTTCTCTAAGTACTTTTCTCTACTTTTGTATTTTCTTAAAAAGATTGCCAGGTATTTGAAGAATCATCTATGTATACAAGCTTAATTGCATTTACTGTTTTTAAATGCTAGAGCGTCCAAACCATTTACCAGCATTCTCCGATGTGATAGTAATACCAGTGCCATAGAAATTGCAAAATGAAAAAGAATGCTAAGTAAAGTGGCTTTACTATGCTATTACTTTGACTCAAGAGATTCTTAAATCAAATGTAATTTGTCCAAGCATCTTTTAATTATTTGAAAGGATTTATTTGAAAGTAGGCAGTTGAAGAAGTGCTTTTAGACAGAAAAAATAAAGTGCACAAACTCAAAAGATTAATACTTTTCAACCTTTCATAGAATTAATGGAATCTTCCAATTTTAAAATAATAACTGTCTTTAACTATTAGACCACTAGGAAAGTGAAGTGTTATGTTGTTGTACTTAAAAACATACTGGATAGAATTGAAATAACAAGGTTGTCAATTTATTATAGGTTCAATTGAAGACGTCTGATTTTCATTGCATAGTTCAAATGGAAAATTTACAGTTTTAAAAGTATAGTAATTCTAATGATTCTAAAAAGATTCATCAGCTTTTAAATAGTGTTTGTTAATTTTTTTTAATTGACTGGAACTGTAGCTCTTTTGTGTTCAATATAGTTATAAGCATTGTCTGAGGGACATACATTGAAATTATGCTGCAAAAAAATCTAGATTATTTAGGCAAAACCTCATTCAGGAATATAAATGAATTTTCTCTTCATTTGGGAACATAGGATGGCACTGTTGGAAAATATCCAATTTTCATCTTCTGATATCTTACAACACAATAGGCATCAGAAAAATCCAAAATGCGGCCTTAAAAAATACATTAGCTTTGATTGTCTAGATTGCTAATAAATATGAATCTAGAGAACACATTTGTGATTACTTTTTATCTGATTAGACAATTTTCAGGAAATAAACTGAAAGGCTCCAAGGAGGGAAGTGATAATAAATATCTTGAAGTAGATTTATATAGAATGGTAGTCTGCAGACAATTTTAAATCATTGGTCAATTCTTGTGCCTTCATTTTCTTTGCTTGTCAACACAATCTAATACATCTCCTTGAATGCCAGTGTGGCTATAGGGAAGACTGACAGAGAGGCTTTAATGTTCCTTTAAAGGAAGTATATATATCATTTGTTCATAAGCCTGTTCCTGGAAACTTAAAATGTACATCAGTTGTTATCAACTTGAATTCAGAGCATTTATGAACATTATGGACTCATCTGCCAAATAGTCCGATAAGAGTAAGAAGTTTTTCTGGGGAAAGAATCGATATTGTTATCAGATCCAAAAATGGCATCCATGATTCTCCAAAAAGAGTTGAGAAATGCTGGGAACTATGAATAAACGATTTTAAAAATGGGAAAAAGACACATTTGTTTCATGAATTTAAAAACAACTTGTGTTTACATTCTTGCATTCTTAAAGTTTCCTTTTTCAAAGAATCACGGAGAATCATGAATCTGGTAGACATCAAGAAAAATTTTCAATAAAATATTCCCAAAAGTGAATTATAGATTTTCCCTTCAAGCTCTGGAAATTAAATTTAATCATCTCTCTTTGTAAATTCCTCCAGTATCTCTTGGAATCTCGGAATTTTCCTTTCCAGTGACAGGCATACAGAATTTGTCATTTATTTTGAATAAAATTTAGCTCACATTTTCTGTGGCAGAGACTCATTTTTTTCTACTGGTAAAGAATCATTTATTCCCTGTAGAAAGTAAATGTATGTATTTTACCATTCTTTATAACAGTTTCAACTTACTTTTAATGATCCATATTGCACTCCTTTGGCAGTCGTTAAAGTACGAGATACTCTGGGTATTAGGTTCATTTATTGAAAAGTAGTTTCTGTACTCACTGCCAATTTTTAAAAAAGGCGAATTTATTTTTAACTTTTTAATAATAAATAACTTCAAATAATAATATATTAATAAAGATATACTTTAAATATTTCTTTGAAGGACCACAAAAATATACATTCACATTTCATATTCTAGAACTAAAATTATACAAAAGCATTTATGGTATTTTTATCTTAACTGGTCTCATCCTTACCTTTTTGCTGACGGGATCCATTTTGTCTCATGCTTTACGAATCCTTTTACTTAGCCAACTACCATCAGTTGCCTCCTTTTATAGTTCTGCTTAGTTCTGCCTTCTAGCCATCCCGAATTTATTATATCTCTAAGTTTCTTCTTTTGCTAATTGCAGCACGTCTAAATTTTATCATAATTGAATTCCTCAAAATCCATCTTTCATCATTTTAAATATAATGATCCATTATTCTATCAATTTTTATCCATTATGTTGTCCCAGACTCTTTGTACGTAGAATCACTAAATCTACAATGGCATGGTCACATCAGGCTGGTAGTATTTGCCAGCTAAAATACAGTTACATTAAGTTATCAGACAATATGGGTAGAGTGTTATTTGGGCATGTTGGCCTAAAAGTGGATAGAGCTTGAGATCTAGACTTGATGGTAACAACATATTTAATTTTAAAAGGTAAATGATTAACTATTTATTATATTTCCTATCTAAAAGGAATAATCATCTTACAAAATGATGTCTTTAATATATGATAGAACTTTCATGGAAAATAAATTGAGTATTATTAACAGGTTGTTTAAACAAAAATTTTCCTGATGGTCAGTCACATGTATATCAGCATAGCTGTAGAATCTATAATTTTATTTTAGCACACATAGAATAATGTATTTTTAAAATTCTTTCCTCCCTAATTTTCTTCTTTGTATTGCACTGCCACAGAGATACAGTACTGGAAATAGCCAGTTCATCCTTACTGTAGACCTGTCATTAAAAGTATAACTTGGTATTCCCAGCACTTTGGGAGGCCGAGGCGGGCAGATCACGAGGTCAGGAGATTAGACCATCCTGGCTAACATGGTGAAATCCCGTCTCTACTAAAAATACAAAAAATTAGCCAGGCGTGGTGGTGGGTGCCTGCAGTCCCAGCTACTCGGGAGGCTGAGGCAGGAGAATGGCATGAACCCGGGAGGCGGAACTTGCAGTGAGCCGAGATCGTGCCACGGCACTCCAGCCTGGGCGACAGAGCGAGACTCCGTCTCAAAAAAAAAAGTGGAACTTACTTTGGAAGGATTGATTATAATGGTCATTGAAAACTTTGCTAAAGACATACACTGAAAAATATGTAACTACCACAGACCCCAAATAAATAGATTATAATGAGTAGCACTAACACGAAGGAGTTTTATTAATTTGCAGGAGGTTTATTTGCATTTGATAATAGTCATGCAAATAAAATATTTTTCATTTAGTTTAAAATAAAATGTAAAGGGACATATGCAAACAAAAAAAGTTCATGAAATGGAATTATTATTAAAAATATCAAAGATGGTCATGAAAGCCATAAAATTCCTTTTATAGAAAGTGGGTTTTCCATTATCTCTGGCTTCACTGATCACTATACAGGTGAGGTTATTGCTTTTTCAGTTTTATTAATAAACCTATTAGTACACAAATAGCCTTCTAGCCCTTCCTAAACAAATGGAAAATGAAATAGTTTCATTACCCCCAGGGTTTCATGCACATCTGATAATAGAACTATCCCTGAAGAAATGGCTCTGTATACAGGAAAAAGTTTATCTTGAAGACTTTTCAAATTAAATTCTATTTTTTGTATTCTTTAGATTTTATAACCAGAAATGAAATATTATTTGAAGGCTGTTCTACTTTATGAAAAAATCTTTAAAAATATTACAATTCAAAAAAGGATATAGCATGAGTCTTGTCAAATTGAAAAATAAAAAATAAAGAAATATGAGAATAGGCATTTTGGTGTCAAAGAAGGGTATTTTATTATTATATAGTGATATTTCATGATAATGAAATGTTTTAATTTTCATATGCCCTTCAAAGTAAGAGAATAGGATAGCACCAACTGTAAGCGAGGCCCAGTGATGTGCACTGGGAAGTGAAAATAATGCATATCCCAATCATTCATTCATTCATATCCTGATGAGCCTAACTCTTCCCCACCAAGAAGGGGTGCCTGCCACTTGCCCAAAAACCCAAAGAAGTTCATTCAGCCTTGTACACAGATGACAATTCTTTATCACAACTGTGATAAAGACAATTCTTTATCGCAACTGTGACCCTTACACATTCACTGATGCTGTGCCAAATTACTTTGGTTTACATCACTAGTCAGAAAGCTATCAAAGATGATTTCAAAAGTAGTAATTCTTATCTTTCTGCTTTGTGTCCCATAACTCGTTAAAATATCAGGCTAGAGATAAATGAATATCCAACTGTAATACTGACTTGCAGAAGATTCAAATGGCTGCAAGGAAGCAGGCAAGTGACACAGCAGGGAAGTGAAAAAGCAGGGCCTAAAAGAAGTGGGTTGGTAGCTGATCTGCCATGAATAAGAAAAGTTGACTATTAGTTGGTTAGATAACAAGATATGATGGAATTAGAAATCAGGACCATTGCTATTAACTATTAAGTGTTTCTTCATTTAGAGCATTTCATGCTTTGGTATAGACAGTTTAAAATGATTAGAGACAAACTAATTTTGTGAATTCTTTGAGAGCAGTAGATAATCCTCATTTCTGCAACGCCAGTGTTGATTTCAGTGCTTGACAGATGAAGGGCACTAAAACTTATGTTGACTGAGGGAATTAATGTATTAATAGAAATTAATAAAACCTAGTATATATATAAGAAGAGTCGGTAAAATTTGTCATTAAAATACAATTCAATTCCAACATATTTATTGAGGAATCTTCATATTTGGAATATTATATTTCTCTATGTATGTTATGTAAAACCAACCAAATGCCTGAAACAGTCATTTAAGATTTTTGTATACTGCTTGAAAAGCTAAAACCTAAGTTTCTTATATCCAAAGTTACTTAAGATCTCATTCAATATATAATATGGAAATGGGAAGATGAAGATTTAGAAGTAAAACATACCCAGTGTGGCTTACCTAAGCATTCAGATGGATTTTGATAAACATATGTTTAAGGTTTTTTTTATAGTGTCAGAGATCACATAAATAACAATGTACACTGGGAAGAAATCACATAAATACGATTCTGTCTATGTAATTTCTACAAAACTGTAGGGAAGATGTCAAAGATTTTCCTTAGAAAACTTAGGAGCTGTACTTCCCAAGGTGAAGTACTGAATTATTTAAAAATTATTCCAGAACAATAATAAGCATTTTATAAAAGTTAATGAAAAATTGGGATAATAAAAATGAAAATACATGTCCATGAAAATTCATAAACCTTAAAAATAACTGCCTTTGGAAGTACATTGTTATTAAAAAGCACATACACACTTGATAAGAAAAATAATACATTTTCAGCACATGAAAATTCAATTTTAATGGAAAATATTCTGAATATATTCTATTCACTTTCTGGGATATGAGGCTTTGGGATCTTTATTTATATTGACATATATATTTACTTAAGGATCACAACGGGTTAGGCTCTTGGTTCTTTGACTACTTTGAACTATAGCATTGCATTTTTTTAATTTCCACATTTTATCAAGGAGAGTGCTGAGTAAGTGCTAGGTTTTCTGATGCCTATGCCAGCCTAGTAGGAATTATACAGTTGGCTGTATTTGAAGAAAAATATTCTATTTTATTTCTAAATGTAAGCTCTTAGTATTAAATGTCAATGTTTTCTTAATTCATTTTAGAATGCTTTCTTATCCATTTCCCAGTTTCTACAATTTCCTGAAAGGTGCTCCCTACTGAATTTAGGAAGAACATAATTCATCGAAATGGTAATTTACCAAATGTTCAGTTATTCTATTTACTTATCAATATTCCTTCTAGGATGGCCCTAGAGATGCAGTGTCTAATTTTCTAGTCCTAAGGGACAGCAGGCAATTTATGCATAATAACTATCTGTTACATTTTCCTAACACATTCACTTTGTTTATAAATAATCATTGTGTTTTAGATGTGAGAATGTTTACCAGGAGATTAACAATTTGTAAAAACCCTGACATAGCTGATGTAAAATAATATAATTCAATTTTAAAAGCTATAATTTCAGGTGATACCGTTTACACCACTCTTCTTAGTGAAGGTAGGATAAAGCAGCCTTCCTGTCAGGGATGATTGGATAATGTGATACATTACCTGATTACAAAATGATTCTGGGAAAACAACCCATTTCTCTATATTAATCTGACTTGTTTAATGTCCTCCCTCTCTCTGCATTCAGATGAGATGCTCTGCATCAACCTAATTCTTTTTTATGTGCATTGGCTGTTTTTTTTTTAAAAGCACAGTTTTCTCTAAACTGCTTAAATAATGACAGTTTTGCAAAGTTCTGAATAGTTTTTCAACTCTCTTGAATTTTAATTTGGTGCATTTTCCTTCATGGCAGTATTATGTGTGGATTGTAACAATAAATTGAAAAACATGCAACTTGGTTGGTATCAATAATATGTAAAAATAGTTTAATATAGTTAATATCACTTTTCATTTGTGTGACACTCTCATGTAGTTTCAAAATATTGTATGGTTATTTTGTAATTATTATTTTTTGGAAAAGGAAATTAGAGAGATGCATGAAATAGACAATTCAATTTTATACAAGTGCATAAATTCCTAATATTAAACAAATGTCTTTCTGAGATTTCTAAAGGTTTTATTGATTGAAAAAGGTAGAAATCATTTGTCCACTGTTGAATATTAGAACTTTCATATATTATGCTAAAAATGTCCCAATCTCTAGGGATCCATACTTTACATTTTATAAGATATAAGAGATTGTCCTTTAATCTATTGTACAAGTTAAACCCACTCACCACTATTCTCCATGCATTCGGTACCTGGTAATATATGCTTGCCAGTAGAATGCCAAATAAGGACTGTGATGTTCATTTTCCCTTATAGATTTTTGTTATCCTTTTAGTCATGATCCCAGCTGTTTGTTCTAAGGTTTGCTTAAATCGGTGAAAATTTGAATAGACTTTATTCACACCATACAAAATAGACAATTTTTTCTCAAAGAAAACTTTAATGAACATTTTATTTAACTCTCTCCATTCATGAATGTGGAAACTGAGGCCTAAAGAGATTGAGGGACTGTATTAGTCCGTTTTCACCCTGCTGATAAAGGCATACCTGAAACTGTGAACAAAAAAAATGTTTAATTGGACTTATAGTTCCACATGGCTGGGGAGACCTCAGAATCATGGCGGGTGGGCCAAAGGCTCTTCTTATAAGAGAAAATGAAGAAGCAGCAAAAGTGGAAACCCCTGATAAACCCGTCAGATCTTGTGAGACTTACTATCAGGAGAATAAGCACGGGAAGGATCGGCCCCCACGATTCAACTACCTCCCCCTGGGTGTCTCCCACAACACGTGGGGATTCTTGGAGATAAAATTCAAGTTGAGATTTCTGTGGGGACACGGCCAAACCATATCAGAGACTTTTGCTAAATCAAAGGGAATTAATGGCAAGATTGTAAATTCAAAGAATAGATCTTATGTTCTCTTTCTAGAATAAAACTGTCTTAATTCTTTTTTACTCTATGGCTATTTAATTAAACCTAGATCACTTACATCATACTACAAAAGAGTGTTTTTTTATTTGTTTTTCAGCCAGAGATGGCATAGACTATGCCTTATTTGCTTGTTATTTGATTGCCAAACTTGTGATTTTTTTCTTCCTTCTACATGGAAATTTAATTCGGTAGCTTGGTTTTCTAGTCTGCTATATTTTTCAAGCTCTACGTCTTTGGGCTCTCTTCTATGGCTTCTTTCCTTGGTATCTGTCTTGTTTTTTGTTTGTTTTTTTTTTTCTTTTTTTCTCAAGTTTCTCTACGCACAGGTCAGAATGGGTTTGAATACATTGGTTAGTTTTCTGGAACAACTGACCACACAACCAAAGGCTACTCATATGTGATCAAACACAAACAAGGAACCTCGCACCTGTAACACTTGCTTCATTGAGTAGGCATAGGGGATTGCATGAAGAGGATGTTACAGTCTGCCGCCTGTGGATCTCTTCTGGACATTCCTCTGTTTCTGGATGATTCATATCTCACTTTCACAGTCTGGATTTCCTATAAGTGTCTTCTCTAGACACCTATTTCTTTGCTAGAATCTCCAATTAGTTATAAGAAGAACAAATGCTTATACAACATTTATTATGTGTCAGGCAATTTTTGAGGCTGCTTACATGAAGTGGTTTAAGCATCTGATTTAATAAATAGTAGAAATATTTTTAGACCCAAAGGCATAGGGTCTGCCACTAGGTTATTCCTGTCTGCCCAATAGACATGATGACCAAGATTTCCTATTCTTCCAGCCTGTAAATGAGATTATTTGAACATATATATACACTAAATTATAGTGGGGTCTTTGTTCTAGCACAATATAGGTGGTAATAGATGTTTGCTCCAAAATTACAGCCTTTATTCTCTCCATTGCAGCCACACACCAATCTCTAACTATGATCATATATTTTAATATTTTAGTCAAGATCTAAAGGCACTTCTTTATCAACCCTTCATATTAAAATTATAGATCCCACCTGTTTTTTTTCTTTTCAGTATTTACTGTTATATCAACAGCCAGATAAAATTTAAGGATCTGTGGCTACCCAAGTGGCTTTTCAGAATATTCTGTGCGTAACAGGGGATTCCCATTGACCACAAGGCCCATTTCTGCATCTTATATACTGGGAAGGTCACAGAAGAGAAAAGTGGGCTTAGTAATCAATGGGCACATTCAGATCAGAGAAATATCAAATTTCATAAATTTGGACTGCTCTGAGAAGAGAAGGAGGTGTTATGGGATTGAGTGGGATAGCAGATATCCATGTGATCCTTGATGTGTCTGTGTGCATAATTACATATTATCCCCGAAAATACACCACAATACACACAAACACACACAAATCCACCAAATCTTATCCCAAAAGCCTGTGATCAGAATTATGTACATTTCTGAGGCTAAGATCTCTCAAAGGACGTCTTTGTTGTGTTTTATTTAGCATAAACAATCCAAGATGGCTAGGGAAGGTCTTCTTTTATCCTTTTTATAGTTAGGCTTTTTTGTTACTTAACTTTCATCACTCTTCATTGGATAAATTTTCAACATTCATTTTCAAACCTGGTAGTCACTTTTAGTAATCGCCCCAAGACTTGTTTGCTACATAGCAATGTAACAGGTATAGACTTTTAACAGTTGCTAAGTACAATATGAAAAGATAATACACATTGTTTGTAAAACAGTTGCTAAAATTAAAACAAGCTCATGAATAAAAGAAAACAGTTATATGACAGTCTAGATCTACAAATATTCCTGTTTTCAAAAATTGTCTTACAGAATTGGGCTTATATATGAAAAGGTATATTTTTCTTTCCGGTTAAAGCATATCCCATGTTGTTATTTTGTTTCTAAATGTGTGATTTTAGAAACCTCAAAAGACTGAAAATCCAAGCCACAATCTGGAGAAAATGACCAAAGTTTCCATTGTGAGAAGAATGTGGTGAACTGATACCCTTGTGTTGCTACAGGGACCCTTGCAGGGGTCTTGATGAGTTTTGTGACAGAGAACTGGCTCAGGTCTAGAAACTCGGCAAGGGATAAGTTTTCCATTGCAGTGACTGACATCAGCATTCAGCTTTTAATCCTCTTTGGTTGTATAAATCAAGTAATGTTTCTTGCCTATTCTCTGTTTCATCCTTAGGAATTCTGTGGTCTGTTTTCCACCGCCATAGGTACTTATGGGTCGAGGACGCTTTGTTATCCCTTCAATCTTGCTTTCCATTTAAATAATTATAAAAAAACTAGTTATGCAGGTTAATTACCACCATCTGGCCTCTCATATTTTGTAGTCCTTTCATCCCATTAGTAGTAGGGAGGCTTGTTTCAAGGCAGAATCTCTTATTATCAGTCCTGGATTTCAAAGGAAGACCACCAGGAAGCTTCTCATCATAGGATCTCTCACTAGTGATTTTCTTTTCTTTTCTTTTCTTTTTTTGAGACGAAGTCTCGCTCTGTCGCCCAGGCTGGAGTGCAGTGGTGCGATCTCGGCTCACTGCAAGCGCCGCCTCCCGGGTTCACGCCATTCTCCTGCCTCAGCCTCTCTGAGTAGCTGGGACTACAGGCGCCCGCCACCACGCCCGGCTAATTTTTTGTATTTTTAGTAGAGACGGGGTCTCACCATGTTAGCCAGGATGGTCTCAATCTCCTGACCTCGTGATCCGCCCACCTCGGCCTCCCAAAGTGCTGGGATTACAGGCTTGAGCCACCGCGCCTGGCCGTGATTTTCTTATAGTTTTAGCAAAGGGATTCTTTTTTTCTCAGCCCTCTTGGAGAACATAGTGAGCTAATGGACTTTGGTTTCCTCCAATAAATCCTTTCTGAAATGCCCAAACCTATCAGCCTAACAATCCATTCTACAATTTTGAAGGCAATTTTGGCATTTCTACAGCATTCAGTATAAGCTATTGTCATTATTAAGTGAAGGCAATTTTGCCATTTCTATAGCTATTGTCATTATTATGTTTCAAGGAGCCATCTCAGCAAGAGGTCAGAGTAAGCCCTTTGTCAGGACATCGTATTATGAATCCTAGGAGGGTGTCATAATACCAATAAACTCTTCCCTATCCAGTCATTTAATTCTATATCTCAATACTGGAGTCGACCACCCTCCTCTTCTCCCAAACATATTCTCCAAATTGCTAAACCTGTTGTTTCTATTGTCCAGGACCTGCAGTTATTTTTGGTAAATAAGCCAGTTCCTTCTACAACAAGGACCATATTTCCCTGCATGGTCCATGCTGAGTCTTGGCCCTAATTACTGGTGAAGAGGAAATTGACATAGGCAAGGACAGATTGTGAGGAGGGTAAGCATCACCATATGAGGCATGCAACTCAGGTGAAGCCTCTTCATATTCTCCAGCTAAACAGAGTTTTCTTCCAGCTGTTTTTTCAAGGCTCTCAAGATCATTAGCCCATATGCCCCCTCCTTCAAGTCTCAGTTTCCCATTTCTTCAGTATGTGAGACCTAATGTTAGTATGGAAGACCTGCTAGTCTTTGCATTCATTCTGTCTTGCAACTTAGTTATACTTATGATAAAATGCTATGCCTGAATTTCTTCCCAGCAGATGATGTATTTAAATGCTGCTATGTAGGACACCTGGCTTTCACAACATTCCCTGAGTTGATAATTATGATCTGAGCCTTTCGTTTTTCTTCAAAACCGCTAAGCCAGCTCCACAATCTTTATAATTACTTTTTGCCCTTATATCTTTCCAGTGCTAGAGGTACTTCACAAGCCAGTGCTCCCCATTTCACCTGCATCTCATCTCATTTGCTAAGGATGAGAGTTTTGGTAATTACGATGCTATATCATGACATAGGCTATCACCATCCCACTTATCACCAGCAGTGGGGTGCTTGTTGCCATCTGACTAGTGACTAATCTAGTTTCAGGATCCCATCTGGAGTGTCTGCTTTCAAGGATTACTTTTGAATTATACGAAATTGGGTTCATACAAAGTGGACCCTCAGAAAAAGCCTTAAGCTCAGGTGGTTCATTTGGAAAATGATGCCAAGAAGCACAAATGAGGGATCTTGGAAATATCAAGGAGGGAGTAACACCAATAAAGAATGTGCAGAAGAATGAATTACTGTTCTGGGATCCTGGCTACCCAAGTGGGACGTTCTAAGAAATGTGTTTTGGGAGTTTGTGGCATTGATTTACCTGCTGCCACCTCTGACGGTTGTTCTTGAAAGAATTAATTCCACACAATTCTGGGTTATCCATAAAAGGGCATCTTTTCTCTTGGATATATACCAAAGGGTGGAATTTCTGGGTCATGTGGTAACTCTCTGTTTTACCTTTTGAGAAACTTTCAGACTGAAGTGGCTGAACAGTTTTAACTTCCTACCAGCAGTATATGAGAGTTCTGATTTATCCACTTACTTTCCAATACTTGTTATTATCTAACTTTTTGGTTTCAGAAATATTTAGTGGGTGTGAAGTGGTATCTCACTGTGGTTTTGCTATACATTTTCCTGGAAGATGACTAAATTACCTGATAGTTGACTAGAAATGCAAAACATCTTATTATATGCTTATTGGTCGTTTGTATATTGTTTTGGAAAAATGTCTATACATATTTTTGCTCATTTTAATTGGGTTATCTTTTTATTATGAGTTGTAAGAGTTATTTGCATACTTTAGATTCAAGTTCCTATTAAGATATATGATTTTCCAATATATTCTCCCATTTTGTGGTTTGCTTTTTCATGTATTGAGAGTGTCCTTGGAAGCACAGATTTTATTTTTTATGAAGTCCAATTTATCTATATTTTCTTTTGTTGCTTGTGCTTTTGGTGGTATATATAAAAATTAATTGTCAAACCTGAGGTCATGCAGATTTACTCCTAAGTTTTTTTCTAAGAAATTATTCATGTTTAGCTATGAAATTTTGGTCTTTTGTGTTAATTTTTGTATCTTTTGTAAAGTAAGCATCCAGTTATTTTAAAGATTATTTTTCCTCCCATTGAATGGTCTTGGGACTCTTGTCAAAAATCAGTTGACTATAGACTCATGAGTTAATATCTGTGCCTTCAATTCTATGCTATTGATCTATATGTCTATCCATATGCCAGTACCATACTGACCTGATTATTTTGCTTTGTAGTTAAGTTTTGAAACTGGGAAATGTGAGCTCTCCTATTTTGCTTTACTTTTTAAAGATGTTTTGGCTATCCTGAGTTCATTGCAAACCTTAGAATCAACTTGTTAATTTCTACAGAGAACCCGGCAGAAATACTGATAAGGTTTGCATTGAATCTGTAGATCAATCTAGAGAGTATTTCCATCTTAACAATATTAAATCTTCTGATGGAGAAATATGGACTCTTCTGTTTATTTAGATCTTTTCTAATTTTCTTCAATAATATTTTCTCATTTTCAGAATATACATTTTGCATTTCTCTAGTTAAATTTACTCCTAAGTATTTCATTCTTTTTGTTGTTGTTCTAAATTATTTTCTTAATTTTACTTTTAGGTTTTTCGTACAAGTGTAGAGAAATACAATTGAATTTTGCATATCAATCTTATATCCTGCAAATTTGCTGAACTCATTCATTAATTATAAAAATTATATTGTATTCCTTAGGATTTTCTATAAAAAAGAACACACCATCTGCAAGTATAGTTTTACTTTCCAAATGTATGATTTATTTTTCTCTTTTTAAAATGTTTACTTCTGTATTTTTTGCCTAATTATGCTGGCTAGAACATTCACCATAATGATGCATAGAAACAAAGAGAGCAGACATCCTTTTATTGTTCCTGATCTTAAGGAGAAAGTTCAATATTTTACCATTAAGTACAATGTCAATTGTGGGTTTTTTTAGATACCTTTTATCTGATTGAGGAAGTTTCCCGCTATTCTGAGTGCTTTTATCATGAAAAAGCATAGAACTTTGTCAAATGCTTTCTTGTATGTCTAATGAGATAATCGTGGTTTTTTCAAAAAATATCCTATTGATATATTATTTAGATTAAATGATTTTGAGATGTTCTATCCATTTGACCAAGTTGTATAGTTATTTTTATGTGTTTTTGGATTTGCTTTGCTAGTAGTTTGTTGAGAAGTTTTGCATCTATATTGGTCAGTAATTTTCTTTCCTTGTGATACTTTATTTGGTTTTGGTATTATGGTAATAATGGCTCATATAATGAGATAGGATGTCCTGCTTCTCTTCTATATTTTGGAAAAGTTTATGAAATATTTGCGTTAATTTTTAAATGTCAGAATTCTCCAGTGAAGCCACCTAGATCTAAGATTTTCCCTGTGGGCATTTTTTTTTAAATAATTCATTTTTTAATGTTATAGGTTTATTCAGATTGTCTATTTCTTTTTCAGTAAGTTTCAGTAGCTTATATTTTCTTCTAAGAAATTGTCCGTTTTACCTAAGTTATCAAATGTATTGGTATACCATTGTTTGTAATACTCCTAAGTAATCCTTTTCACTTTTGTAAGGTCAGTATAATTTCATTTCTAATTCTAGTAATTGGAGTATTCACTTGTTTTTTATTTGTTAATCTAGCTAAATGTTTATAAATGTTGTTGATGTTTTCTCAATTGTTTTTCACTATTGTATTTATATTGTCAAGTTCAGTAATTTCCACTCTAATCTTTAACACTTCCTTCCTTCTGCTTGCTTTAGGTTTAATTTTTTTTTCCCCCGATGTCTTTTGGTGGAAGCTTAGGTTGTGGATTTTAGATTTTTCTTCCTTTAATACAAGCATTTATAGCTATAATTTTTTATTTAAACACTGCATTTGCAGCATCCCATAAGTTTTGGGGTGGTGTATTTTTATTTTTACTTATGTCAGGTATTTTCTAATTTTCTTTTTGACTTGTTATTTGACTCATGAGTTATTTATCAGTAGGTTGTTTAATTTTCACATATTTGTGGGTTTTTCAAATTCCTTTCTGTTACTTTCTTTTATTTTTTTGTAGTCAGATAAAATATGTTATACTGTTTCTATCCTTTTACATTTATTGATGTTTGTTTTATAGTTTAGTATATGATCTGTCTTGTAGAATGTTACATGTGCACATTAGAAAAGTGTGTATCCTGTTGTTGTTAGGTGGGTATTCTGTAGATATTTGAGTATCTGTTAGGTCTAGTACTTTTATGGTATTGTTTGTGTCGTATATTTTCTTGTTCATCTGCTTAGTTGTTTTATCTGTTATTGAGAGTGGGGTTTTAAGCCTCCAATTGTTATTGTTGAGTTGTGTATGTCTCCTTTCATATCTTTTTCTTCACATATTTTGGTGTTCTATTATTATGTGCATATATGTGTTCATCACTATTTTATCTTCCTAATAAATTGACCCTTTTATCATTATAAAATGTTCCTCTTTCTAGTCACATATCTCCCTCTCTCTTTTTGGTTTTAAAGACTATTTCTGATTTTAGCTTAGTCATTTCATCTTTATTGTGGTTGTTATTTTTTCATCCTTTTTCAAATTTTATGTTTTGAATCTAAAATGTGTCTCCTGTAGACACCATAGAGTGCATATTATTTTTTAAATCCATGTCTGCTCTCTTTTCTATTTCTAATTTTAGCTTCGTCATTTCGTCTTTATTGTGGTTATTTTTCATCCTTTTACTTTCATTCAAATTGTATATTTGAATCTAAAATGTGTCTCCTTTAGACAGCATAGAGTACATATTATTTTTAATCCATTCCTGCTATCTCTTCCTTTGATCCAATTTTTAAAAATTCTCTAATATTTAATGTTATTATTGATATAGTTGGACTTATGTCTACCATTTTTATTTTTGTTTTCTATGTCTCATGTCTTTTTGTCACTTGATTCTTCTTTTTCTCATCTCCTTTTTAATGCATTAAGTGAGTAGGGACTAAGGTATCATTTTAATTTTTGTAGTAATTTTTGGCTATATATTTTTGAATGGTTGCTTTAGGACATATTATATGTATTTTAATTTTTCAGAATAAGCTTCATATTTATATTAACTTAATTTCAGTACACCCAGGATAGATCCTTCATCCAGTGAATGTAGGCTGAGAAGAAAAAAGGAGCCTCCACCTCTTAGCCTCAGCAACAGGCTATGACCAGGATATGAAATGCTGACATCCTGCCCCTTCCAAGAAAGTAACACTCAGCTGGTTTCTGGTGGCCTGGAGAGCCCTGTTTTTGGCCGTATGAGTCTGGAGTGTTATTTTTGTCTTAATAAATTGGGAGAACATTCTCCCAACCACAATGATTTGGGAGGAGAGACAGGGTCACATATACCAAAGACTCAAATACCAAAGACTCACTGTTCTTATTGGGTTTTAGTATATTTTCTTGAATATATGTTTCTTGATTTTCTGTATGCCCTTAGAACAATTTTCAAAGACTTTAGATGCATTTTTATTTTGTTTAATTTAAAAAAAAATAATTCTCACCTGTTTCACAGGATAGTAGGTCTGTGGAGCCCCTCATGCCATTATGCCACAAGTAGAATTTTTGATGATTTTACCTCATATTCCATATTCAATATGTGAGCTAATCTTTGTCTACTTAAAATTATTAGGAATTTAGATAACATGTTCAATCTCTATTGCAGCCACCTTTGTCCAATCCACTGTCATTTTTTTTTGGCTGGATTTGTGAAAAACTTTCTAACTGATCTCTCTTATGGACTTTACTTTCTATTTTTCATTTTTAGAACAGAAAACAGAGTGATGTTTTTCAAGCATAAATCAGAGTATACCTATCTTTCATTCAGAACTCACCAATGCCTTCTCAACTCATGCTGAGAGAAAAATTACTCCTATTTAACGTATCTGTAGACCCTCTGTTAATGATACTATATGCCTCACAGACCATATTTCTACCCTTCTTGCCAATTATTCTTCATTTATACTAGTCTTCTTGCTGTTTTCCATACACACTTGGTATGTGCCCACCTCAGTACCCTTGTAATGGACTGTTCCCACTGCTTAGAATGGACTTTCCACAGATATCTGTATGGTCCACTCTCTTCCTATTTTTAAGTCTTTACTCAAATTTACCTTCTCCACAAAGTCCACCCTGATTATTCCATTTCAAATTAAAGTCCTCTCCCTGAAATTCCCTATTCTCCTTTGTTTCATTTTTATTCATAGTACTTATCATCTTCTAATAAGCGAAAGTACATAAATTATTTAGTGTATTATATGGTCACCCCTATGACAATGAAAACTTTATAGAATAAGAAATTTATGGTTTTTTCCATCACTATCATATAGCCAAAGCCTAGGAAACTTATTTAAGGATGTTAAGCACTCAATAAATCCTTATTGAACAAATGGATTATTGATGGTCCCCAAGAGTAGATCAATTTCATTAAAGCAAATACTGTGTCATATGCCCAGAGTTATGCCTTAAAGCTTGAACAATCTATGTCTTCAAAAAACTATTTTTTGAGTCAATATTAAGAAAGTCTTTTAAAAACTTGGCTCATATTTGCTATATATTATTATTCTCATGTATTTTTTGCAAATATTTTATTGCAGATGTTTTAATTTTTTTTTTTTTTTTTTTTTTTTTGAGACAGAGTCTCGCTCTGTCACCCAGGCTGGAGTGCAGTGGCACGCGATCTCGGCTCACTGCAAGCTCTGCCTCCCGGGTTCACACCATTCTCCTGCCTCAGCCTCTCTGAGTAGCTGGGACTACAGGCGCCCGCCACCACGCCCGGCTAATTTTTTGTATTTTTAGTAGAGACGGGGTTTCACCATGGTTTCGATCTCCTGACCTCGTGATCCGCCCGCCTCAGCCTCCCAAAGTGCTGGGATTACAAGCGTGAGCCACCGCGCCTGGCCCAGATGTTTTAATTTTTATGCTCTTAATTAGTGCTTTAAGATATAACTTAAGAAAATTTGCATGTACCTAGGTAAATGGACCACCCAATTCAGCCTATGAGGACTTTCCAGAGGACCAAAGTTCCAGATCATTTTAAATAAATGCCTAGACCAGTTGCTAAAAATTCCTATTTTACCACCTCCCCATATTTTCCAATGGTTGTGTCACTAGGGCTGGTTATTTTCTGTATTGTCCTCAGTGAGGCTGTATACACTCATGCTCTGTGGTGCAGCCACTGTGGCCCTGTGTGGATGTAGTCTCTTTAAAGGAGATCCTTGATTGTAGGAGATGGACTATTATTTTTTCCTAAATAGAAAAAGAAATTGCATACATTGTTGCTTCAGTTGACTCTGAAAGTAAAGTAATGTGAGTGAACACTGCAAATTTCAAACTCTTTTGTTTCCACCAAGCAAATTTGTCTATTGTCAAAGCAAATCCAGATTATTCTGTAGTTCAAATTATTCTATGCATGCAAGTTGTATGTCTGAGGTTATGTATTCTTTCATTCCTGTTTGTTAGCACTGGTAAAAGAAAGGATCAAACAGAATTTTATGCTTAAGAATTGTTCATTTTAAGGCCAAATTCCATTTCCATCTCATAATAGAGACCGATAACAGAATGATGGAAACCTAGTTGTAAGTGTGGTAGAAAAGAAAATCTGTACATTAAATGAGAGATGCCAGGACTTTTTTCCTCAGAGCTCCATGAATAAGTATCAAGTCCACTTTATTGTTGGTTGGGGGAAAATAAAAAAGCAACCTGAAGGTGAGTGATTTGGGTGTTGCAAGGAGTCGACACTGACAGCTGGCAAACTTTCTGTTTATTTTCTGTCAAACAAAATGTTTAATTTTGATGCCATGTGTTTCTGGGAGATATAAATATTTCTTTCATAAATATGTGACTGGCATAATTATTTTCTCTTTCCTCTAACTCAGCATTCTAGCAATTATTAACTCTAAGGTTTAGAAGTAACAGCAATTTAGGATTTTTTTATGCTTTGCTTTTTATGCAGACCACGTACTTGCCAAGTCAACTGTGTTAGTAGAGGTGATTTCTTGCTTAAGCTGTTCTTATGGATAGAATTTCACTGTGACAATATGTAAGCAATGCTTTGAGTATGCTGAGGGAATTCAATAATCAGATTATGATTCCCTGCCTAATAGTAGAAATGTAAAAGTTTCACAAACTTTTCTGTCAAAGGACATGCTGCCTAAAAGCAGCAAAGTGGCCTTAAATGTCTTATACATTAACAACTGTTTACCCCTATTTATGTAACTCATCGTCATGATTATTGAGAAATATGCACACCAGAAAAGGAAATAAATTATTTCAGATAAAAAGTATTTTTTAAGGATAGAAAAACAGTATTTTGAAAGCCTGGCAAAGTTTTTGAGGGATCATTGATGCTGTATGTACAGATGAGATATTAAGCATGTGTTTTTATAATTCAAGTGACATTTTACTCCTACCCCCAGCCCTGCTGGTTGTAGCAAAAGAAGTCTATTTTAGTTATCTAGGTGGGTCAATCTTTGGTTCAAATTATATGTGCAGACCTAGCCTTGGCCAGCCATGTTTACTACTCCCTTTGCTTTGCATGCCCAGGAATTTGATATGTGATATTCCCATTTGCCCTGGAGAGTTTTTTAGTCTGTTTCCAGGCCCTATGCAGATAAATGATTTCCTCACAAACCAGGCCATGAATAAGTTGAGTTCTTCATATTTAATATTGCTAAGATGTATGGTTCCACAAACCAAACATGTTATTTTCAAATGTCTCACTAAACTGAAAGTACTATACTAATAATCTGTTTCATCTAATGCTTATAATTCTAAAGAAAAAGGTTTATGGCTCTGCTTCATCTTTGTGGGATACATGTTTAATGGACAAATTTCTCTTTAAATCAACATTTTTACACAAAAGGATTGGGTTGTTGAAAAGAATGAGACTTAACTCTCTACACATACTCCATCTATAGTAAACCAAAGGAATTTTATTGCAGGGGAAGAGAACTAAGTATAAACTATGTTAGGGAACAGTCATCAAAACTAACTGCTGTGATAGAGATGTATATTCTTATTTTATATATAGTGTATTGGGTTGCTCTGGTAGCAATAAACATTGTTAAGCGGGAAAAAACCGTGAAATGTTTTGACTATTATGCTTAGCATTTATGGCCCAAAAGACACACTTTTTCTGCTATTTTTCCCCATAGAGCAAATGGTCCATTATGAAGGAATGGTGCCTCAGTTTAAAACCAAGCCAGACTTTAGGATTCAAATATTTCTTTGACTGTGGTTTAGTGTCCATGATTATTAGGTTAGTTTTTCTACTTTGCCAAAGCCTAAGAATCTGGAAGAGAAAAGCAACAAGAATTCATATTTAAGCATACTTTTTTCTTTTTAATTCATCTGTATTTATTACAACCTTTTTAAGCAGAATGTGACTTGGGTACTATGTTTCCGTTCACCAGCCTCACTGTGAGTTATTTTTGGAACTTAGTAGACCAAATCTTTTGTCAGTGATGTGTTCTTAGATTTATGTTGATGTTTAGGAGAAAAATAGTCACTCCAGGTACTAGGATATTTAAGCTTTTATGTTTTGTTATCATTAATATCATTCACAAGCTAGTCATTAATGTTCTTTTTTCCTACTTTAAGCATTTCAGAAATTGAAAGCATTAGGGTGAGTATATAATGTAATTGTGTATAGAATATATATATGAGTTTAGCATATTTTAATCCACTATAACAAAAATAATTGTATCTTTTCCCTTTATAGTCATCTCCCCTTATCTATGGTTTTGTTTTCCATGGTTTTAGTTAGTTGTGGTCATTGGTGGTTCAAAAATACTAAAAGAAAAATTTCAGAAATAAACAATTCTGAAACTTTAAATTGTGAGCCATTCTGAGACCCTCAGAAATTTCTTGCCTTCCCACTCCATCCTGTGAATGGAAGTGAATCATGTCTTCGTCCAGTACATTCACCCTGTGTGTATATGCTACGTGCCTGTTTTTTCACTTAGCTGTCTTGACTGTTGCAGTATCATAGTGCTTGTGTTCAAGTAACCCTTACTTTACTTAATAATGGCCCCAAAGTGCGAGAGCAGTGATTCTGGCATTTTGGAAAGAAACACTTTAGAATGCTTATTTTAAGTGAAAAGGTGAAAGTTCTTGACTTAAGAAGAAAAGAAATCTTATGCTGACTTTGCTAGATTTATGGTGAACAAATCTTCTATCCATGAAATTGTAAAAAGAAAAGATCACGCACAGTATCTGTACGGTTTAGTACAATCCATTGTTCCACGCATCTACTGGGGCTCTTAGAATGTATCCCCTGTGGATATGGGAGAAATTCTATATATCTCAATATTAAATATTTTCTTGTTTTATATTTAAAAATGTTTTTTCATAAATTATATTCATTATTCAAATGTATTTCATCAGCTTTAAAAATTCTGTATATCTCGGCCGGGTGCAGTGGCTCACACCTGTAATCCCAGCACTTTGGGGGACCGAGGCGGGGGGATCACGAGGTCAGGAGATCGAGACCATCCTGGTGAACACAGTGAAACCCCGTGTCTACTAAAAATACAAAAAAATTAGCCGGGCATGGTGGCAGGTGCCTGTAGTCCCAGCTACTCAGGAAGCTGAGGCAGGAGAATGGCATGAAGCCGGGGGGCGGAGCTTGCAGTGAGCAGAGATCCCGCCACTGCACTCCCAGCTGAGCAACAGAGCAAGACTCCAGACTCCGTCTCAAAAAAAAAAAAAAAAATTCTGTACATCTCATGGACTAATATGCTAAGGAAGTGTGCTGATCATGCATTGCTGTTTATGCTTTCTGGTGGGTAGATGGGCATGCAGGATACATGCTCTGATCTCACTTGGTATCAGTGTTCAATACATGGTAATGACACTGCTTTGGAAGATGTACTAAATAAATATATTTTTCAAATACTTACGTCTTAAGTAAGGAAAATCATTTATTTTAGGTATGAAACAAAATATCTAAAAAATAAGGCATATATAATGGAATACAAAGCTACAATTGTTGGCCGGGCGCGGTGGCTCACGCTTGTAATCCCAGCACTTTGGGAGGCCGAGGCGGGCGGATCACGAGGTCAGGAGATCGAGACCATGGTGAAACCCCGTTTCTACTAAAAATACAAAAAATTAGCCAGGCGTGGTGGCGGGCGCCTGTAGTCCCAGCTACTCGGAGAGGCTGAGGCAGGAGAATGGCGTGAACCCGGGAGGCGGAGCTTGCAGTGAGCCGAGGTCACGCCACTGTGCTCCAGCCTGGGTGACAGAGCGAGACCCTGTCTCAAAAAAAAAAAAAAAAAGCTACAATTGTTGCATGTTTAAGTCACTTCAGCCATTGACTATACTCCAAGGTTCAGTTGTGATAGAATTACTAGATATTATAATGTCCAAATGGGAAATTTTTTGAGTGTATGATCGGGATGTATCAGGGTAGCTAAGATAATGAGGTTTATAATCATGATATGGTTATACAATTGAGGGACAGTATAGAAACATTTTTGGCTTTTACTATTAAAAGTTGAAAGACAATACAGTTGGCTTTCGATATCCATGGATTTCACGTGCATGAATTCAACCAACCAGGGGTCAAAAATATTCAAAAATGAATGGATGATTGTATTTGTACTGAATATATACAAACTTTTTTCTTTTTCTCTAAATAATATAGTATAACAATTATTTGGATAGCATTTGCATTATATTATGTATTATAAGTAATCTAGAAATGATTTAAATTACATAGGAAGATGTGTTTAGATCATATGCAAATACTACACCATTGTATACATGGGACTTGAGCATCTGCAGATTTTGGTATTGGTGGAGGGAAGGGGTTCTGGAACAAATTCCCCACTTCCCCATAAATAACGAAGAATGACTAATTTGTACAAATGCACTTGTTCTTGAGTAGTAATTCTCAATCTCATTTACACTTGTACATGTGTGCGTATCTGTGCAATAGGCATTTTTTTTTTCCTATTGGCTTATCAGCTATATGAAAGGTGAAGCTGTACTGTCATCCTTTTTTCCTTTCTCCAGCTGTGTTTATTTGGTGGATCTTTGATAACATATTTTTTCCTGATTATTTATTTTTATTGAGGTTAGATGTGAAGCTGGGGTGGAATTCACTTTCATGGGCAGGGATTTACATGGTTTTGATCTACTGCTGGCAACAAAAGAGGGGGAGTACCCAGATTTTTTTTTCTTTAGATGTGGGGCCACAAGTAGAAGAAGGAGGGTTTATTTCACTTTATTCTTTAATTTTTTTAAATAATAGCAACTTTTATTTTAGATTCAGTGGGTACTTGTACAGGTTTGTTACATGGGTGTATTGCATGATGATGAGGTTTGAGGTACAAATGATCCTGTCAGTCAGGTAGTGTGTATAATACCCATTAGTTGGTTTTTCAAAAAGTGGCCCTCTCTGTCTTCCCCCTTTATTAGTCTCCAGTTTCTATCATTGCCGTTGTTATGTCCATGACTACCCAATGTTTAGCTCTCATTGAAAAGTGAAAACATGTAGTACTTGGTTTTATCTTCCTGAGTTAATTCACTCAGGATAATGGCTTCCAGTTACATCCATATTGCTGCAAAGGACATGATTTGCTTCTTTTTCATGACTGCATAGTAATTCCATGGTGCATTTATACCACATTTTCTTTATCCAACCTACCACTGATGGGCACCTGGGTTGATTCCATGTCTTTGCTATTGTGAATAGTACTGCAATGAACATAGAGTGCACATGTCTTTTTGGTATAATTGTTTATTTATATTTGATACACACCAGTAATGGGATGTCGGGATTGAATGTTATTTCTGTTTTAAATTATTTGAGAAATCGACAAACTGCTTTCCACAGTGGCTGAACTAATTTGCATTTGTACCAATATTATATAAATGTTTCATTTTTTTTCTGCAGCCTTAACAGCATCTGTTATTTTTTGACTTTACAATAATAGTCATTCTAACTGGTGTGAGATGGTATCTCATTGTGGTTTTGATGTGCATTTCTGTGATGATGAACATTTTTTAATACGATTGTTGGCTACTTGTATGTCTTCATTTGAGAAGTGTCTCTTTATGTATTTTGTCTCTTTTGTATTTTAATGGGTTGGTTTCTTTGCTTGTTGAATTGTTTAAGTTCCCTACAGACTGTGGATATTAGGTCTTTGTTGGGTGCAAAGTTTGTAAACATTTTCTCCCATTCTATCAGTTGTTTGTTTACTGTTGATATTTTCTTTTGCTCAAAAAATGTTATCTCTGTTGTCTACCAGTGGAGAGAAGAAAGAGAAACTATTTTCCTCTCAGTGTCTGCCTAAGACAGAAATGCATATTGAGAACATAAGATTTAGGCATATGTTTACTAAATATTTCAGATCCCAAATCCAAGCCATACAGAGTCATGGAATGCTGCAACATCACTTAATGATGGCATGAAAGGACAGGACCTCACTGTCACACACTCAACTTTTGACTGTACTTTATGATCACCCTTGCTCTTGCTCTTGTCCCTTCCTTGTCACTGTCTTCTGTCCTTTCAGATCACTCTCCCTCCTAGAGCTCTCCCTGCCCCATATTCTTGGTCGGCTATTCCTACATCCCCAAAGTAGCTAGTCTCTCATCTCCTTTTGAGTCTTGTGAACTTTATCATCTTTCACAGAATTATTAGTTAGAACTTCCCACCCACCCCTTTTATTAATATCTGTTTATGGATAAAGAGGAGAAGCCTTCAAGTAAAAATGAAAGGCTTTACAATTATTCCCAATTCTGTTTTTTTCAGGTTGTTACTTTTTTTGCTGTTGTTGTCACAGAAGTGTATTTACAAATGTATACATAGTTCTTCTCACCAGTGTTAATTTTTTTTACCTAAAGCTCTAACGTTTACTTATTTACCCAAATCATATCACCCATGCTAATATAACTGTGTTCTTCAGATATATGTATAATATATAATCATTCAGATATATATAAAATATGTATATAATCATTCATATATGTATCTGAAGAACACAGTTATATTAGCATGGGTGATATGATTTGTGTATATATATATATATATATATCTTTGTGTGTATATATGTGATTTGTGTATATATATATATCCCAATGTGGATAAGTTTTCAAAACCTTCATTCATTATTTTTATTGAAGGCCAGTTGCTCTTTCCCAATTCTTAGATTTCTTTCCCTGGGTTAAATATGAATGGAATACAGTAGAATAATCTTATCAATGCAAATAAAACAGATTGGACACTATCATATCTAAAACATCATGTTTGTACTGGAAAAGCCCTTCAGTGTACTTGACATATACACTGAAATTTTCTGAGAAGTCTAAGTTTTTGCTCTACCTAGATCCTCTTTCTGAGATGTTCCATATGATTCCACTGTGGACTCCATGACTGATTAGACCTGGAATCAGCACTTCACCTAACAGCAGCCATTTGCAAGACACCTGGCCCAGAAACTCCTTTTGACCTGATAAGATGTTTCTCTTGGGAAACTTGTCA
Organism: Nomascus leucogenys; assembly: GCF_006542625.1. Taxonomy (NCBI): domain Eukaryota; kingdom Metazoa; phylum Chordata; class Mammalia; order Primates; family Hylobatidae; genus Nomascus; species Nomascus leucogenys. The sequence continues at coordinate 80,883,181 of NC_044387.1, forward strand.
CCAAGAAAAATGAAGATAATAAATAGAAGTGATGTGTAATCAGAGGCATTAAAAAAGGAGAGAAGGAAGACTGTCAGCAAAAGCATGATGCAGTAGAAATCATAGCTAAAGCTACGTGGCAGACAGAAGGTAAAATTCTTTAGCTATAAAGTAGAAAAAACAAATTAAGAACCATAGAGCAGATTGCTATTCTGCAGTCAGGCTTCTCAGCCTATGGCTGTCTTCCTAAAATGTGAGTGATCAATTGTATCAAACCCTTAAGCTTGGCTCTCTGACTGCTGAACTTGTTCCCTATATTCCTTGTTTCTCTTTTATTTTGCAATCATTACCTATTAACCAGAGCAAGTTGAGTTGCTTTTTCTCTAAAAACCAAAATAAATCTTACTAAAACATTATTAAAGTGGAGAATTTTATGATGGTGATTTTTTTTATGTTCAAGGAATTGGTCTTTTAAACTAATTTAAATACAAGAATTGGCTGATCATAAAGATAATTTAAACAGTGCTGAAATAGGTTTTATTTGTAATATATTTCCCTAATGTTGTAATGCCATTTAGAAATAAATAATGCAAGTGTCTTAGGAATCTGCCAAGAGAAAAATATTATTTTAACATTATATTTTCACGATAAGGCTTATTATGGAATATTATTAACTTTTTAGGTGTATGCAACTTAGAATCACATTAATCCTGACCAAGAATAGTTTATACTCCAACATGAATTGACTGCAATTGAAAAAAAAAAAGTAGAAATAACATTTCAAAATAAAACCTACATATGTGATACCTTGCTTAACAGGCTATATATTTATTTTTAAGTCTTAATCATAGTGTTTGTTGAAACTAAAATTACTTAGCTCCAGAACATACTTATTTAAAAATTTAAAGTATTTCAATTTAAAATTCAAATTAAATTCAAATTAAAAATATTTACTTTTAATGCTCTTCCCTTAAATTGCATTTATTATTATGCATAAGTTAACTTGGAATGACACATTTTATATTGTAAGTGTATTAAATAAATGGTCATATAGGTAAGGTTATTTTTCTTTTTTTTTTTTTTGAGACGAAGTCTCGCTCTGTCACCCAGGTTGGAGTGCAGTGGCGCGATCTCGGCTCACTGCAAGCTCCGCCTCCCAGGTTCACGCCATTCTCCTGTTTCAGCCTTTCTGAGTAGCTGGGACTACAGGCGCCCGCCACCACGCCCGGCTAATTTTTTGTATTTTTAGTAGAGACGGGGTTTCACCGTGGTCTCGATCTCCTGACCTCGTGATCTGCCCGCCTCGGCCTCCCAAAGTGCTGGGATTACAAGCGTGAGCCACCGCGCCTGGCCTGGTTATTTTTCTATGAAACTATGAGTTGGTCTTTGAGTAATTTATTCTGGCATTGGCTGGTAATAATATAATGATTATCATATATCAAATCTGCCTGTCTGCAGCTTATTACATGCTGTCCTATATGTATGACATCCAAGTGACTTGTATTATCAAGTTGTTAACTATTTCATTGCAGATGATAAAGAATAAGGAAAACAAATAATTTTACCAATTTCATTTTAGGCATTAGGCAAAGAGAATCAAAAACAAAGATGTAGATAGAGCATACATCTTGAGTGCCTTTACCGTTGAATTGGCACAGCACTTGTAGTAAGGTTGCTTGGAAAACAAAAGTCACTTACTATTCTCAAAAATAAATCACATTTAGATAACTTCATATTTTTTATATCTTACTAGAATTTATTTCAAGTAAATGTGTATAGTGGAAATCAAATATTTTACATTTTTGCAGGTGGCTTCTTTCAACATAATTTATTTGAAAATTTAACTTTTGCAATTGATTTGTGGAGATTTTTCTTTCACATAAAGTAGTTTTCTATATTTTGTTATGTGTGTATGAGCTGTCTCATTTTTATGTCATTTAGATTGTCATATTTAATACCATTAACATAATTTGTATTATAATAGTTTTTATAACAATTTTATAAATTGTCAAGATAGGGTCAATTTATAGCTTATCAATTTAAAACATGTTCTTTGTATTCTTGTGGCTTTTTTTTTTTCTTTTGGATTACATTTAGAGTTTTTCATTGATTTCAGAAAAATTATATTTAACCAATTATCCAGGCACCTTGTGGCCCAGTCAAGTTGACAGGTAAAATTAACCATCACATTGTCTTAGCACATCTCCTTAAAAGATATTTCATCTCCAAAAAAAAAAAACAAGGTTACAATTTCACCTAATAATATAATTATCCTGTGCATAACCAAAAATGCAATAAGGCCTTCCTTACTGAGGAGTTAAAGTCTTTGAGTGATGTTTACTCTTCTCTTTGATAACCCATAACTTAAATACTGTAATGTAAAACTAACAACACTTAAATGTAATTACATAGTCAATACATGATAAGAGTTAGGAAAGGGAAGAAAAGAAAGATATTTGTATACACATGTATTTATAATAAAATGAGTAAGTATTCTGTAAATCCATAGATGATAGTATTTGCAGAAACATTGCTTGCAGGGAAGATAAATCTATATCCAAAGTGTCTATTCCAATAAGTACAAAAAATTGCCCTTTCCATGATGGAAGCAGTCCAGTGGAATCAACCTGGCATCAGATTCCTGAATGGTAATGTGGATCATAAGGTTATGGTGCCATATACGAGAAACTCAATGCTCGTCTTTGCTGCTGGCGGTTTGGGCACTCAGTGGTAGCTGTAGCCAGGTCAACCTTGATGAGTTGAAGTTCATGTTGCTGAGCCCGTGCCTAATCTCCAGCCTTGCCACCGTGGCCACTTTGTTTATAAGCCCACTGGGTGATCACAGGGGTGGCTGGGGAAAGAGGCTGACTGGAATTCACAGAACAGCTATCCAGTTGGTTATTTAAATCCTTTGCTACTGAGGTCAAACTTCTGTAAACATTTATATGGAACACAATTATCTTTCACATGTTTTACTAACTCAGAGAGGTTTATCGACCTACTTTTTTTTCTCAAATTTTCTTGTCACTAATTTTCCAATTATAGCTCCTTAAAGTTCCTGACTATCCAGCCAAACCATTGACCATGGAATATATATCAGTATATAATCATTCATCTGAACATTTCTTCTTTCAAGAAGAGTACACAACCAGGTGCACTGTCTGAAGTTCTGCCAACTGGGAGGATTTTCTTTCACCACTGCCTTCAGAGATTTCCCAGAAAGCAGGTGTAGTGCTGCAGCTGTCCACCTTTGAGTGGTTACCCCTTGTTAAGCAGAACCATCTGTAAAACAGGCCCCAGACTTCTCTTTCTCTGACAGTTCATCCTGGGGACCACCCCATGAGGTCATAGATACAGGCTGGGAGAGAAAAGGCAGTATAACAGGGGTGGGGAATACGGGCATTTAGGGCACATCGTCATGTAACTTACTTGTGCCTTCAGTGTTTATTCAGGCCCCATCACATATGTATCTCTTCCATTAGATGATAGAATTTTGCTGTGCACACTCAATTTTGTGGTTTGGTGGGTCAGATAACACTCAGTTGATGATGGGCAGCTCAGGTCACATGATCACTCAGTGGCCCATGGTTAAGCATTTAGTTTCTACCACGGCCCTGTAGCAGGCCAAAAGCTGTTGACTGAAAGGACGGTAATTATCTGCAGATGACACCAATGCTTTGCCCCGAAATCTTAACAGCCTGTGCTGCAAGTCACCCATAGTTGCCTGTGAAAGTCTGCGAACAGGATGCCTATCTTCCATTAACACTTCAAACACCATTAGATATGCTAGATCATATGACATGAGAGACAGAGCAGTTTGCATAGCACCTAGGCCAGCTGTAGAGCCTTCTCTTGTTCTGGGTCCCACTCAAAAGTAGCAGCTTCTTGGGTAACTCAGAAAATGGCTGGAGTAACACATCCAAATGACAAATTATGTGGCCTCTAAAATCTAAAAAGACCCAACAGAAATTGTGCTTCTTTTTTCATTGCAAAAGGGGCCAAATCCAATGACTTATTCTTCACCTTAGAAATGATATCTTGACATATCCTATATCACTGGACCCCTAGAAGTTTAGGTAGAAGGCCTCTGAATTTTAGTTGGATTTATTTCCCACCTGTTGACACGCTAATGTCTTACCAATAAGTCCACAGTAGTTGCCACTTCAGACTCACTAATCAGTTAATTATGTGTACCTAGTAATGTACATAATGATCCAGTCAGCATAATGGACCAGTATGACATCTTGTGAAAGAGAAATGAGATCAAGATCCCTGCAGACTAAATTATGATATTTAGTTGACATCTCTGAAGTAGGACAGTGGAGGTTTATTGCTGACCTTCCCAGCTGAAAATAAACAGTATCTGGCCATCTTTAGTAAAAGGTATAAAGAAAGGAGCATTTACCAGATTAACTGCAGCTTACTAGGTACCAGAGGGATGTGTTAAGTTATTTAAGCAATGAAACCACATCTGTTACAGCAGGTACAGTTGGATTCACCACCTGGTTAAGCTTATGATAATTCACTATCATTCTCTAAGATCCATTTGTCTTCTTCTCAGGCCAAATAGGCAAGTTGAATGGTGATGTGATGGGGATCAATACCTCTGCATCTTTCAAGTCCTTCACAGTGGCAGTAAGCCCTGCAGTCTCTTCAGGAATGCTGTACTGATTTTGGTTTACTACTTCATAAGTAGGCACAGTTCTAGTGGCTTCCACTTGGCCCTTCCCAACATAATAACTCTCACTCCACAGATCAGGAAACTGATCTGGGGATACTGCAAGTTTCCAAGTATATCTTTTCTAATTTGAAATTCTGTAACTCAGGAAATAACCACGGGATGGATTTCAGGACTCATTGGGTTCATTGTGAGACAGACCTGAGCTAAAACACTATTGATCCTCTTACCTTCATGAGCCCATACTCTGACGGGTAGACTGCAGTGACATTTTGGGTCTCTTGGAATTAGTGTCAGTTCAGAGTCAGTGTCTGGTAGGTCCTGAAAAGTCAACTTATTTCCTTTCCCCAATGTACAATTACCCTTGTAAAACACAGTAAGTCTCTTTGGGGAATTCTAGGAGACAGATTAACAGTATGAATTTCTGGCAGTGTTCTATGGTCCTTCTACAAGGGGACCTGGCCTCCCTTTTATTCAAGGGGTTCTCAGTCTGTAAACTGGCTCACGTTTTTATTTGAGGGCCTCAAACAAGCCTTTGATCCAAAGGTGTCTTAGTCCATTCTGTATTTCTAGAACAGAATTCCACTGGGTAATGTACAATTAACAGAAATTTACTGGCTCGCAGTTCTGGAGGCTGGTTAAATTTGGTATCAAGGTGTAAGCATCTGGCAAGGGCTTTCTTGCTTTGCCGTAACATGGCAGAAGTCATCAAATGGTGAAAGGGCAAAGAGTGATAGAGAGAGTGCAGGAGGGAACAAACTGACTTCTGCAATAAGCCACTCCCATAATAATGGCAATCGTCCATTCATGAAAGTGGAATCCTCATGACCTAAACACTTTTTAAAGGTGCCACCTCCCAATATTGTCACAACTGGTTATTAAATTTCAATATGAGTTTGAAGGGGACAAACATTCAAACCAAGGGTCATGACTCTAATTTTGTGATTCACTTAGACATTTGTTCATTTGTCCTAAAACTTTTCTGCTTTTATCTATTAAGTAAAATTCATTAGGCATCCTATCCATTTCACTTCTAGAAACACCATCATCAACTAGTCAATCTAGAGTTCTGTGCATATCATGTTGGACCTTCTGAATATTGCTTTGACTGTACTGTACTTTGTAGTAACTACACCCACCTTCCTTCTCAAAGTTGAGTGGCTCCGCTTAACCTCTGGCACCCTGGGATCCAAATACTCCCATTACCTTTAGGTTGTCCAATTCAGTGACTGAAGTTCCAACTCTGAAGTCTGGCTTGCAGAAAAGAGCAATCGCAGAGTTCTTCCAAGAGGCTGGGGGTCCTTTCACAAATTTATTTCTTTCAGTAGTGGTGAAAGTATGTTTTCTGGGTCCTACCACTAAACATAGTAAAGATGAGAAGGTCTTAAATGACAAATTTACTCAAATATTCTCTAAGCCTTTGAATACTTAACATTAAAGCAAAGCAGATTTGGCATTCCTAATTCACTGGCTGTGGGCCACCTTTTGGTCCATGTTTCGGCCTACCAAACAAACTGTTAGAGCCTGCTCTAACTCCCTGAGGTGCAACATTAAATGGAGAATCTCTCCTTGGTGAGCCTATATTTAAAAAATTTAGCCTTATTCAACTTTCTGTTTCTTTCACTATTATCTCGTTGCCTTAATGCTCATTTTCATATATGTTCCCTCCTTTTATGCCTGTATACACTAGAAAACTGAAGGAGTTCTTTCAGAGTGTAGGAGTGTAGTGCACTTCCTCATGAGTCATGCTTTGTACCTCAGCTTTAGAAGCTTGCTGGGACTTGAGTTCAGCTACTTATCAAGCAATGAGGGGAGGTGGGGTTGGATCCTGATAAGAATCATCATTGTCTTACATAGTAACTGCCTCAGGGGAAGCCTTTACAGTTTCCTCAGACAATGCAGTTAGTCACTTCAAATGCCAGTGGAAAGGCCCATAGGACTGGCAGCAGGGAAGGCATGTCTATTGGCAGAGAAGATTCAGCAGGATTTAGGGACTCAATGTCCCCAACTTCATCCCAATCAATGCCCTCACTTTAGCAGTAGACACCTTGTAAAGTGGGAGTTCAGCTTGTGCTATAATCCAGCCAGTTACTGAATGAGGCTCTAGATTTGACTTTTACCAGTTTCAGCTCTGTTGTTCACTGGGATAAGAGTTTCCTTCAGGAAACACACAGAAGCTTTCAGGTCACTTGTGTAGCCTACGAGCTTGGAATTCTGGTCACTGAGTTCATCCTTGTTTTTCATCATCTTTTCTAGCAGCATAATTACATCCGTTAGTTTTCCGAAAAGGTTTGAAAGTATCATATCCACAGTCACCTGACTTCTAGAATATAATAGGTGGTTGATTAAAAGTGTCCAATAGAGATATTTTGCATATGTCCATTGCCGGATCATGCCATGGGACTATCAGTCCATCAGTACTCTTACTACTAGAAATGGGCCCATTTATACTGGGGAGGGCAATCGCTTTATTCAGTCTACCAAGTTCCAAGGTTAATTTCATTGAGAAATATCCTTACAAACACACCCAGAATGATGTTTAACCAAATATCTTGCACGGCACCGGGTGAATCAGTCAAACTGACTCATAAAAAAAATAGCCATCATGTTGTTTCTAAATGTAATTTAATTTTTTCCTAAGTTTGTGTTAGTATTTTTTTCTGAAGTTTTCTTATCTGTATATTTTTATGAAGAATATTTTGGTTTCTTTTTACAGCAAAATATGGATCCTCCTTTTTATTTTCTGCAGTTATATACTTGGCAAGTTAACTAAATACCTTGGAAAATATTTACAAAGTTAACACTATCTAAATATATCTCTTGTAGCTAACATTTCTGAAATTATTATGAAACTGTTTTTAAAGATTTTCTTTGTCCTTTATATTCTGTAGATGTACTATAACTAGGTTATATTTTTAAACATACTGCCTCATAATCTGTGTGTATTTTTATTTTGAAGTTTCACTTTTTTTAGCTGTGAAATATTCTTAGCTAGTAATCCTCCTATATTATTTGCTCTAATCTTTCCTTCTGAAAATTCTATGTATTAATAGTTTGGAGCCTCTTAAGCAAATTTTCATGTATTTCAAATTTTCCATATTTAGTCTCATTCTCTTTTGCTTATTCTGAATGAATTCTCTAACACTGTCTTCAAAATCATTTATTTTTTTTCTTTGTGCTTATTCTAGAATATTCTACATCTATGGAATATTTTTAATAGGATAATTATATTTCTAGTACTTCCAATTGATTCTTTTGGATGTTTTCTGATTTTGATTCAAATATCCTATTTTGTCTTATGATTTCTTGTTTGTACAGATATTTTCCTTCCTCCATTTCTCTGGGAGTCTACATTCTACTTATTTTTAATTTTTTTAGAATGTGTTGTAATTTACATATTATTAGTGATGTAATCTGATTATTCAGTTGTCTGGCTGTTGTTCTGTAATACTAATTTTTTTAATGGGCTTTTAATTTTAATATCCATGTTCTTTAATGCGTTTTACTTTTTTTATGTCTATGCTTATCCTTTTTTGTCTGGTAGTTTTGCAGTTATGTCAACTTTTTCCTTCTAGATTCCATTTATGAATAACCAGTTTATACTGGCAGGTGAGGTCAGAATTTCTTTCCTTTGGAGATACCAGGGATTTAGGGAACAGTGTCTCAGTTATGTACACTTAAACTTTTTTACTCTCATCCACTAGCAAATGTGCTGCTCTATAAGCCATAGACCTAGGAAAATGCTCAATTTTCTTTAACTTCATTTCCTGAGTAAAGCCCACTTCAAGACCTTCCCTGACACTTTTCTGCTCTATTCTCCACTGTACAAGTAGGTTATTTTGGATTCACAACTGCCGTCCATTGCTGCCTGTTTCAAAACAGAAGCCCAACCGGCCAAGGCTTCAGACTATTATTATCTATCACTGTGGCCTCAGACTCCCATTAATTAGTTTATTTTTATTTTAATGTATTTTCTTTCAATGCCACCTTTAAGAAACACTTATGGAAATCATAGAACTGTATTTCTTGAAATCCCCAAACAGTTAAGAATACTTTTACATCACAGTTCTTTAAGTCCAGATTTTTTTTCTCATTTTAATTATTCTCATCACATCATTGCTAATTCTTGTGACTGTAACTACTGCCATTTTAACATTGCATATATTTCAAATGCAGGAACAATATGTATCATAAATGAAGAAAGTCAGAAGTAAAATAGTGACATGGAGACTGAGAAAACAGAAATAACATAATGAAAATTTGTGGCTTCTGCCAATTTTAGCCAGTGATGCAAAACTGCTGCTTCTGGGACTTTGATATTTAGAATTTAATAGAAAATGAGAAAAAACACATAGGTCAGTGTTGAAATAGCTTAAGCATTTTAAAGAAGTAGGCAGACACACTTCACCAAGTTTACTTTTCATTGATGATAGCAAAAGCGGGCTCATGTTTTATATGAATGCACATATTTGGTTAATGCCAGTTAAGTCTAAATTAACTATAGGTCAAACTACACTCTAAAATGCCTTTTGTAATTTGTAAGTAAGCATTACTTGATTTTCTAGGTGACAAAAATAATCATTGACATGAATAAAGTCCGATTAAGAGTTTGGTTAGAAGGTTTCAAAAATTTTAACAGAGCAAGTTAATTTCAATGAAATCTCACAAGAAATTGCTAAATTAAACAACAGGGACGACACAGGTACAAGTTGACCAGCTATGCCTAAAGCCTGGATTAAGTAGGTGACTCAGTGGAAATTTTCTCCTTTCATTTGTTCCCTCTTATCAGTCAACAGTTAAAAAATAAAAATAAAAAATAAAAACATTAATTTGGAGGTAGAAGTCACAATGAATGTGGAGATAACAAAAGTACTTTCAGTCTGAACTTGAATTATTCTGAAGAAATGACTACTCTTTTTGACTGGAAAGGGGAAATTGCCTGTGGATTGCAGAGACTTTATATCTGGAAAGCTCTTCCAGTGCCTTCCTCAAAAATTTATTTTTCACTTATTGAAGGCCCAATCTTTCCTATAAATAAAAGGGAATGATTAAATTTGAATTGTATAGAATGCACTTCTATTTACTCATTGATATATTAATTTATTAAATTGCTTCATATTTTCCTGCAGTTATTTTTTAAAACATTTTAAGTGTATTATAGAATGTTTATTTTCATTTTCATGGTTTTAATAAGTGGTAAATAGACAGAAATGTTCCCCTTTCTCTGCTTATTTCTGGGGTGAGAGTAAAAGCAGGACAACTCTGACCAAGTGCCCTATTGACATCTGACATCTGACAGATGGCTCAAGTGCAGTAAGAGACAGAGTCCAGGTAGTTTGGCAAGTTCTAAAGCCTGGATGGAAGAAAAGCAGCATTATAGAACAGTTGATCCTAAAACAGAGGTTGATTGCTCTTTTCGATGTTTTATTCTTTTTGCAATGTCTGAAAACCTTGACTGACAAGAGTGGACTGTAGGCAGCATGAGGTCAAAGGTATACATGAAAGTCTTGCCGTTGATTGAGTAATGTTTTCAGTTAGAATTGGCTTACACTACTGTCTAGTCGGTGTTATTATTGCAGTCTATTAATTCTGACGTGCCTTTCTAAATTTTCTTTATTCTCAATATGAGGAAAAATATGAAAAGAAATAAAAAAGAGAATAAGGTTACAGAGACAGTGGAACTACTGGTGAAGGGCAATAAAGAGCAATTGAATGCAAGGTACAGTCCTTTGTTGTCTACTTGGAATGAAAGATTTTTCCTCTCAAAAGAATGAAGTGGTAAAAAGGAAACAGAATAAAATGACATAGATATTATTCTTCAAGTTATGGTGGGTCTTTGAAATTGTCATTTTATATTTCTTTTCATTCTAATTCTGAATTAACACAGTAAAACCAGGAAGAATATCTTTGTTTCTAACTTTCTTTACTTCATATCCTATACATTGAAATAGTAGGTGAAGGGTTACATGTAGATATATTTTTAATAAAATATATGTTTCTTTTAATAAGGTTTATTAATTTTTTTATCCCATGGAATAAGCAGTGGTCTGAATATTTATATTTCCCCACAATGCATATGTTGAAAGCTCATCACCACTGTGATAGTATTAAGAGTTGGGACCTCAGGGAGGTGATTAGTCTCCTTATAAAAAAGGTTCCAGAAAGCTGCTTTGCCCTTTCCAACATGTGAAGACCCAGCTAGAAGATGCCATCTATGACAGAAATTGGGACTTCTCCAGACACTGAATCTGCTGGCATCTTGATTATGGAATTCACAGCTTCCAGAACTGTCAGAAATAAGTTTATGTTGTTTATTAGAGACCCTGTGTATGGTATTTGTTACCGAATCCCAAACGACTGACAGGGTGCCCTCCCATTTATTGAGAAAGTAGGATGCACTCAAGTAATTAAAAAAAATATGGGAATCAGCATTTTAGTTTGATCAACCAATTCATTAGATACCTTGGACACGTTAATCAAATTAAAAGATTTATTAAAGTTACCATATTTGTGTTTTTACAAATGGACAGATAATTATGATCATCAAAGAGAAATAAAAACAGTAACTCACAGTGTTTGCTTATTTCATTATTATTTATTTAATAAATGTGGACTATTGAGCAATATGTCCACTTTTATTTATAAATATTATTTACTTCCAATACTCCTACAAAGCTATAAAGATAATACTAATGACTTTCTAAGTCAACTTTTTTAAAAATAAAGTCCAAACTTCCCCAGGAGTACTTGGAAGACTTTTTACAAATTCAGATTACTAGGCTAATTCCAGACATATTAAACCAGTATTTCTGAAGTAGAATTTGATAATCTGCGTTTTGATGAAATTCTTAGGTAATTTTTATGTACAAAAAGGTTGAGAACCATTATATTAGTTGATTAGTTAGTTACATATGGCTAATACCAGTATTGTATGCCTAACTTAAATTCAAAGGCATATTTCCTATAGATTTTTTAGTAATAGAAGAAAACTATAAGAGTATCAAATTTAAAGAGACTGAGGAATTCCTGTGTATTTTTTGTAGCCAAAATACTTTTTAAAGTACATTTAATTTGCATTCATAGAAAGAAGAAAATATGTTCCCCAAATCTAATTTTGTCTCAACTGTTTTTCCCCAATGTTTGTCTCCCATTTTAAGAATTACATTTAAAAGCAAAATAACCAAGAATTATATTATTAAAATGGAGTCTGAATTGCTTAAAAAAATTGCAAGTAAATGAAAATTCCATTGGAAAAGAACAGAATTTCACATGAATAAAATGTAAGGAAGCATAATACATACACTGAAACAGAGTTTAATGATCTAAAATTGACAGTGAAGTTGATACAGGCAATTCCATGTATGCCAATGTTGAGCTGTAAACTATTTTCTTTGTAAATAGTTCTACTCGAAGAATGCTTCAGTTCCCAAATTTCTCTAAAAGCAGAAAAAGGTAACACTTGTCAGTCTATAAGGAGGGTTGTATTTTTAGTGTTCTCATATTTTTAGCATTCGATATTAATGTGTATCAAACTAATTTTCAAATATGAAAGGAAACGCCTAATAGTTTACAAGTGTATTTTGTTCTTGTTGCTCTTGTTTGAGATATATTTATTGCTAGTTTAAAATCTATATTAGAAAGTTATTTTTACTAATAACGTTCTGAATATTTTGACAATATAAAATGCATAATAATGCTTAACATGCGGTAATAGTTAAGCTAAATATTTTGAGATATGTTCTTCTAGTCTTACTTCTATAAAAGCATATGTATATGTGTATTAGTGAGGGTTCTCTAGAGGGACAGAACTAATATGATATACATATATATTTCTTATAAATACACACACACACTCCCCTTTATGTAAAGGGGAGTTTATTAAGTATTAACTTACAGGATCACAAGGTCCCACAATAGTGTCTGCAGGCTGAGGAGCAAGGAGAGCCAGTCTGAGTTCCAAACTGAAGAACTTGGAGTCCGAGGTTCAAGGGCAGGAAGCATCCAGCACAGAAGAAAGATGTAGGCTGGGAGGCTAGACCCATCTTGCCTTTTTACGTTTTTCTGCCTGCTTTATATTTGCTGCAAGCTGATTAGATGAAGCCCACCAAATTAAGGGTGGGTCTGCTTTCTCCAGTCCACTGAGGCAAATGTTAACCTCCTTTGGCAACACCCTCACAGACACACCCAGGATAAATACTTTGAATCCTTCAATTCAATCAAGTTGAACTCAGTATTAACTATCACAATATATCTAAATGTTTTTTGAATGAATAATACATTTTCTTTTCTAAACTGTTATTATAAGTTCAAGTTTCCATGTGCAGTTTTGTTATATAGGTAAACTCATGTCGTGGGGTTTGGTGTACAGATTATGTCATCACTTTGGTACTAAGCTTAGTATCCAATAGTTACTTTTTTTTTGCACCTCTCCCTCCTCCCACTCTCCAGCCTCAAGTAGGTCCCAGTGTCTGCTGCTCCTCTTTGTGTCAATGTGTTTTCATCCTTTAGTTCCAACTTATAAGTGAGAACATGCAGTATTTGGTTTTCTGTTCCTGCTAAGGATAATGGCCTCCTGATACATCCACTTTGCTGCAAACGACATGCTCTCTTTATCTTTTACGGCTGCATGGTGTTCCATGGTATATATGTAACACATTTTCTTTATCCACTTTACCATTGAAGGGCATTTAAATTGATTTCATGTCTTTGCTATTGTGAATAATGCTACAGTGAACATATACATGGATGTGTCCTTATGACAGAATGATTTATATTCCTTTGGGTATATATCCAATAATGGGATTGCTGAGTAGAATGTCATTTCTGTTTTTAGCTCTTTGAGGAATCCTCACACTGCTTTTTACGATGGCTTAACTAATTTACACTCCTATCAACAGTGTATAAGTGTTCCCTTTTCTCCACAATCTTACCAGCATCTGTTGTTTTTTGAGTTTTTAAATAAGTGCCATTCTATTTGGTGTGGGATGGTTTCTCATTGTGGTTTTGATTTGCATTTCTCTAAAGATTAGTGATGTTGAGCTTTTTTATATATGCTTGTTGGCTGTATGTGTGTCTTCTTTTCAAATTGTCTGTTCATGTCCTTTGCCTAATTTCAATGGGGTTATTTGTTTTCTTTTCCAGTAAATTTAAGTTCCTTACACATGCTGGATATTAGACCTTTGTCAATGCATAGTTTGCAAAAAAAATTCTCTAATTTTGTAGATTGTCTTTTTATTCTGTTGATAGTTTCTTTTACTCTGCAGAAGCTGTTTATGATAATTAGATCCCATTTGTCAATTTTTGCTTTTGTTGCAATTGCTTTTGGCATCTTTGTCACGAGATCCTTGTCTGTTCCTGTGTCCCAAAAGGATATTACCTGAGTTATCTTCCAAAGTTTTTATACTTTTGGGTTTTAGATTTAAGTCTTTAATTCATCTTGAGTTGATTTTTGTATATGGTATAAGGAAGCGGCCTAGTTTCAATCTTTGCATGTGGCTAGCCAGTTATACCAGCACCATTTATTGAATAGGGTGCCCTTTTCCCATCCACTTGTTTTTGTCAGCTTTGTCAAATATCAGATTGTCGTAGGTGTGTGGCCTAATGTCTGGGCTCTCTGTTATGTTCCATTGGTGTATATGTCTTTGTACCAATATCATATTGTATCTATTTGGTTACTCTATCCCTGTAGTTTAGTTTGAAGTCAGGTAATGTGATGCTTCCTGCTTTTTTAGTTTTACTTGGGATTGCCTTAGCTATTCAGCTCCTTTTCTGGTCCATATGCATTTTAAAATAGGATTTTTTGTCTATTTTTGTTTGTTTGTTTTTTAGTTCTGTGAAGAATGTTATTGCTAGTTTAATAGGAATAGCATTGAATCTGTAAATTGCCTTGAGCAGTAAGGCCATTTTAATGATATTGATTCTTCCTATCCATGAGCATGGAATGTTTTTCCATTTGTTTGTATCATCCTGGATTTCTTCGAGTAGTGTTTTATAATCCTTATTGTACAGATCTATCACCTTTCTGGCTAGCTGTATTCCTTAGTATTTTCTTCTTTTTGTGACAATGGTGAAGGTGATTGAATTCTTGATTTGGTGGTCTACTTGATTGTTGGTGTATAGGAATGCTACTAATTTTTGTATGTTGATTTTGTAACCTGAAGCTTTGCTGAAGTTATCAACTCAAGGAGCTTTTGGGCTGAGACTATGAAGTGTTCTAGATATAGAAATAATTATGTTGTCTGCATACAGGGATACTTTGACTTCCTCTCTTCTTTGGATACCCTTTATTTCTTTCTCTCTCCTGGTTGCTCTGATGGGGACTTCTAATATTACATTTAACAGGAATAGTGAGAGAGGGCATCTTTGTCCTGTGCCAGTTTTCAAGGGGACTGCTTTCATCTTTTGCCAATTCAGTATGATGTTGCCTATGGCTTTGCCATAGGTATGTTTCTTCAATTTCTAGTTTATTGAGAGTTTTTAACATGAAGGGGTGTTGAATTTTAACTGAAGCTTTTTTCTGCATCTATTGAGATAGTCATGTGGTTTTTCTCTTTAGTCATGTTTATGTGATGAACATGAACACATTTACTGGTTTGTATATGTTGAGTCAACCTTCTATCCCAAGGATAAAGCCTATTTGATTGTAGTGGATTAGCTTTTTGACATGCTACTGGATCTGGTTTACCAGTATTTTGTTGAGGATTTTTGCATTGATGTTCATCAGGGATGTTGGCCTGAACTTTTCCTTTTTTTGTTGTGTCTCTTCTGGGTTTTGGCATAAGAAAGATGCCGGTCTCAGAATGCGTTAGGATGGAGTCCTCCTCCTCAATTTTTTGGAATAGTTTCAGTAGCAATAATACTATATTTTCTTTGTACATCTGGTGGAATTTGGCCATGAATCTGTCTGCTTCTAGGCTTCTTTTCTTTTTTTTTTTTTTTTTGTTAATAGATTATTTATTACTGATTCAATTTCCAAGCTCATTATTGGTCTTTTCAGAGAATCCATTTCTATGTTGTCCAATAAAGCCACCTATTCTTTTTACCTTTTTTTACTTAGTACTTTAAAAGCCTTTCTCTACCTCCTCATGAGAGTCATTTTTGAGAAAATTACCTAGTGGCTGCAATAATAATAAGCTATAAGGACATATACTGTTTTTACTTAAACATGTATTTCCATTACTACTACATATTATGTACTCTTGTTAGTATGTTCATATTGGGTATATTGGCCTTTGCTTATTTCATACCTTAATGGGAAGTTTTCTGCATAGAGGTGCATAGAAATGAAATTAGACGTGGAAGTAGTATCCTGCTTTATTTACTCTGCTTGATGTATATCAGTAATACAATTTCAAAAGGTAAGAAAGAATATGTGACTTTGGATTGAAATCTATGACACCCATTTGTTTCGTGTCCAAAAATATACATTTATTTACATAATTTTTTTGTAAATTCTTGGAAGTGGACACATGTAAGACAGCTCTTAATCTCACAGATTTTTGAAAGTATGATAATATCCAGAGTTGGCAAAAATTTTGAGGAGAAGACTACATATATATACTGCTGATAGGAATATACAATTTCAAAACTTCCTTAAAAGTAATTTGGAAAATATTTTAAAACCATTGCTAGAATACTATTATCATAATATTTAAGCTAATGCAGAAAAGACAGAGGCTGGTATGACTTTCTGACATTTTCATAAGAAATTAAAAGATATTTTATAATGAAAGAATCAGAGGAAAACTACAGAAGTTTCCTATCGAGATGAAAATCCATTTTCAGATTACACTATCTCATCATCTTTGTATCCTTTCAACACTGTCCTTAGCCCAATATCAGAGATGTTTGGCCCCAGATATTTTATATTCTATAAATTTCCATTTTCACAGGCACTCTTTCTTAAAACCTGAAAGTTTTCGATATGATTCTGGATTTTATTTATAATTTGGCACCAAAGACATGACAAGAAGTACTAGATCTTCTTGCAGTAGCCCAGCCTAATAAAACACATTTAATACTACAGATTACCTTAGGAAAATGTGAAATTGAGCATTTCTAAGACAATTCTTAGGAGTAGAATTTTAAAGTATGATTTTTAAGAATATAAAGAGTTTTTCATAATTCACAAATGTAATTTTATCATATTAGTGGAACTTAGTTAAATGTATCATAAAACCTGAAGAAATTTGTCTACTTTAATGATAGATAAGCTACTAGCAATAATAATATCTTTAAGACTCTTTAAATGAAAACACTATTGCCTGTTTCTCAAAGAAATAGAGAATATAGTCATTAACTCTGAAACTTAGAACAAAATTTCAAGATCATCTCATGAGTGTTTTATTAGCTAAATTAGCCATTAGAGATGTCTAAATGTTTTTTAAATATTTGAAGACTTCATAACTGACTGTTTCAATTTGATTTTAAAAGTTATGTGAAGATGATAATAGTAATAGTGCTACTGCCTTAACGTTGCGTATATTTTAAATATACTTAACCTTATGTGGACACTAAGTCATGTTATGGGTATTTATGAATGTTTAAAATAGTTTAATTTTATTATTTAATTTATAGTGCATTAAAATCAGCTATATTCCTAATTTTAAAATTTATACAATTTTTGGAGCCCAAGCATAATGCTAATGGCATTTCATTATTAATTCCATTAATCCACATCAAAAATCCTATGGAAGGCAAAATTATTTTTTGTTTTTGCCAATGAGAAACTTGAGGCAAAAAAAGCCTAAACAACATGCTGAAAGTCAAACTTAGAGCTAAATGGCCATGCTATAAATAATCTCAACTATATCAGAAAAATAAGTGTGTATGTGTGTGTGTGCACGTGTGTGTGCACGTAGACAGAGAAAGCGCACATACACAAATGATAAAGCAAACGGAATATTAGGAGGTTGAGCTGGGCAAAGAGTATGTAAGTGTTCTTTATATTATTATCACTATTTAATTTTTCTGTTTGAAATTATTTCTAAATAAAAATCTTTAAAAAACCTGACCAATTCTGAAATATCTATTTCTTTCCATATACATATTTAGAAATGAAAGCTGCATTGATACAAAGAAAATCTTATATTTAAAATTTTATGGAAAGAATAAATGCCATATTTTAGATGTCATAAATAATAATTTTAAGAAATGAGAACTCGAGAGAATGAGAAGATAAAACAGAGACTTGGAGAAAATATTTGCAAAAGACTTATGCAATAAAGGACTGTTATCCAAAACATACAAGTAACTCTTAAAGCTCATCAACACACACAGACAACCCAATTTAAAAATTGGTGAAATATCTGAAAATACATATCACAAAAAAGATACACAGATGACAAATAAGCATATCAAAAGATGCACAACATTGTATGTCACTCGTCTCTACTAAAAATACAAAAAGTAGCCGGGCTTGGTGGTGGGCGCCTGTGGTCCCAGCTATCTGGGAGGCTGAGGCAGGAGAATGGCGTGAACCCGGGAGGCGGAGCTTGCAGTGAGCCGAGATTGCGCCACTGCACTCCAGCCTGGGCGACAGAGCGAGACTCCATCTCAAAAAAAAAAAAAAAAAATCCAATCTGAAAATGTTATATACTCTATATACTGTATGGTTCTAACTGTATGACATTCTGGAAAAAGCAAATCTGAGAAGACAGTAGGAAGATCTGTGGATACCAGGTGTTGGGGCAAGGGAAGGATGAATAGGCAGAGCACAGAGGATTTTTAGACAATGAAACTATGTTAATATAATGGTGGATGCAAGTCATCGTACATTGTAGTCTTTACTATAAAATCCATAATATGCACAATACCAAGGGTGAATCCTAATGTAGACTATAAACTTCAAGTAATAATGATGTACCAATATGCTTTCATGGATTATAACAAATGGATTACTCTGGTATGGGATGTCGATAGTGGAAGAGGGTATATGTGCGTGTGGAGGCAGGAGGTATGTGGTATCTCTCAGTACATTCTACTCAATTATGCTGTGAACCTATAACTGCTCCCAAATTAAAGTTTACTTTAAAAACATTTTTATTTCCTGTGCTTGATTTGTTATATTATCACTGGTTATAATGCTTAGCAAATATGTATTTGTTTAATTAATAATGTATTAAACACAATAAAAACAATCATTTGATAATTTAATGATTACTGCTTTATTAGTTGCATAAAAAATAGAAGCTTAAATACGGATCAGGATATATCTATGGGTTTTCTTGGTAATTTTATGGGAAGAATTAGTTCAATGTGACCATTCTGGTTAAAGTGATGAAATCCTACATTTCTCTATAGCTAAATGAAGAAGGTAGAATTTTCTGTGGATATATAATAGTTGAATATATTTATGAGGTACATGTGATACTTTGATATATATATATACAATGTGTAATGATCAATTACAGTATTTATGATATCCATCACCTCAAACATTTATCATTTGTTTTGGAACATTTCAAATATTCTCTTCTAGCTATTCTGAAATATACTATATATTGTTGTTAACAGTAGTCACCCTACTGTGCTATCAAACATTACAACTTATTCCTTCAATCTACCCATATGTTTGTACTCATTAACCAACTTCTCTTCACCCCCACCTCCCTGCCCGGGCAACCCTTCCGAGTCTCTGGTACCCATCATTCTACTCTCTACCTCCAAAAAATCAACTTTTTTAGCTACCACATATGAATGTTATTTCACTTAACATAATGACCTCCAATCACATCTATGTTGCTGCAAACAACAGCATTTTATTTTTTATAGCTGAATAGTATTCCATTGTGTGTATATACCACAGTTTCTTTATCCATTTATCCATTGATGAACAATTAGGTTGATTGTACATCTTGTCTACTGTGAATAACGCCCCATATTTTAAACACATTTTTAAAACTGATAGGCATTGAAAAAAATTCTTTTTCTGATAAATGTCTCTTAGATATAAATAGTTATATAAAACATTCCAATGGGTAAAAATGTAAACTATTTGGGAGAAGTAAATTAATGTTTGGAATCCAAATTTTATTTTTTTTCAAATTTTATGTTTCAAACTCCAGTCAGATCTTTTGTTTTAAATATAACAGTGTGGCTTAATAGCTAATCAATTTAAATTTGAACAGTCCTCCTGTCTGTATTAAAAGAGTGTTCTCAATTACATACTGAATTAAATAAGAGATAAGAAGATTCTGAGAACTCAAAATTTATAGTTTCATTACTCTGAAAAATTAAATCTAAAAATGTGTAAAAATCCACATTAATCATTCAGTTTCAGCACATAAATGTAAATGGCTTGGAACTAAAATTCACTTCAGACTGTAAGTAATAATTACCCAGAAACACTGCATAAGCCTCATTAGATCCTACATTTAATACAAGTGAGGAGCACAAGGGACCTGCACAAATCTGCACAAATAAGTGGATTATAGTATTTAATCAGCATAAAATGGTCACTATAAAGCTTCATTAAGAAGCATTTTCAAAAAAGAAATCAGAGAAGATGATCTTGAAAATAAAATTTGATGTTGAAGTTGACAGTTGCTTTAACAAAATGCAGCTAATTTTTATGCAGCGGTCTTTTCATGTTGTTTTTCTCTATGTAAGAAATTAGTAAGAAGAAAAAAATAAGGAAGCTGTTGAAAACACCAATGGTATTCAGTATCTTTGTTTGATACACAGGCATTTACAAGTGCCATTAACTTTTTTTCAATTTCTAATTTTATATGATTCATGCCAGAAAATAGTATCTTTCAAGAAGTCACTTTGGTAAACATCTCTAATTCTTACGGAATTGGGGCGCAAATTTTGTTATTAATCTTGTAAGCTATATTTCTGATTTTCTACCCAGAGTAAATCAGACAACGTGATACATTTAAAACCGACAAATTGGAAGGCCTGAATTTTAAATTTGGTTGGGAATTTTCAGTATATTATTAGGAAGATATATTAACCTTGAAGTTTTATTTTTTTAATTTAGAAAACCATCTAAGTAACATATGGTTTATATTCTTATTAATATCTAAAGAACGCATTTGTTTATATAACACAATAATAATGGATATGTCAGGTTTTAAATTTTATTTTCTATTTTCATACTAGAATATATATATAACTTTTTAAAAAGCATAGCATTTAAATGAAATTATTAATTGCCTAGTACATACTTCTGCAAGTGCATAAACAAAAACTGTACAATTTTATTTTTAAAGTGGTGTTCACCACAACCGAAGTAATCATTTTTGGGGAATATAAGGGTTCTTTATTATATAGTCCATTAAAAGTCAAAAATGTTATGGCTTTCCAGCAACATACTTAACAGTACTATCCATTTAAATTTAGGTAATTCAAATAGCTAGAATAGTTTATGAAATCCTGCAAGAAATAAGAACATATTAGAAAGGTAATCAATTGGCAAAGTGCATAAGCTTTGGCCATTTTTTAAAAACATACTCAAAGTTTGGAAGGAAAAAACATTGCATAGTTACATGAAACAAATACACAAACCTTTATTTAGAAGGGATATTAAATAATATCCCTTATTACATATCCCTTCTAAATAAAAGGATAAATATTAAATAATATCCCTTATTACATATCCCTTCTAAATAAAAGGATATGTAAATGAATGACTTAATAAATATAAATAAATGACTGAGACTTGGATCATTGGTTTGTTCTATACTTTCTGATATCTCTTAGGTAATTCACATGAGATTCCAATTATCAAAGTGTCGCACTCATGTATTCTTTTTCAACACAAGCGGGATTTTAGTAGGATTAAATTTGGTGAAATTTCAATTTATACACTTCTAAAAGTTAAATATGCACTCATGTATACACACATATATAAATATAGATATATGTGAATATACCCCTATATTTATATAGGTGTGTATATATACCTATATATATATTCCTTTCTCTATATATACCTATATATAGGTATATATTCATATATTCATATTTATATATGGATTCAGATATATTCATATATTCACATATCTCTACATAAATATATGTGTGTATATACATCTATATAATACGTTAGCAAACATTATCTTGTGATGTTTCAGCCATTAGAAAAAAGTGAAATAAATTATGTCAGCGTAATTACAGGAAAAATCAGTTATATATTTTAATAAAAATGTCTTCTTAAGCCAGTTCCCATACCATTTTGTTCCTGCTAACTTGCTCCGAATCACTATAATTTCTCCTCAATGTTTATATTTTAGCTTTTGAATAAGAAGTAATATGTGTGTGCATGAATGTATGTGTGCTGGTGTGTTTTAGATTCAAATCCCAGTTATGAGACTTGTCCAAGTTCTGTCCACAACTAACATACTAAAAATGAGGTTAGTGGGACAAAAGGTAAGTGTCTAAAACAGAGGTCACCCACCACTTGCACCAGGATCACCTGGGAAGCTAAAATGTGCAGATGTCTTAGTCCCACCCAGGGCTGAACTAACATCTTTTGGAGAGGGATCTATAATCTGGTTTTCAAGAAAGCTATTCTCATTTTCTTAAGCACATTAAAGACTGTAAATCACTCTTCTAAATAAAGGGATATGTACAAGAATGACTTAATACATATAAATAAATGACTGAAAACCACATTAAGGTTACTTTTTTAAAAGATGTCTTCAGAAAGATTAGAATCACCGTAGGGAAGAAAGAAATATCTGGAACAAAGAGTTCAAAGAGCTTCATGGGAGGACTCAACCTCCTAGTGAAGGGCAGCCTTTTAAATTATTCAGAGTAAACTAATAGTAATATGTTAAAAGTTCAGCATAACTTGATTTTGGACTTTATTTCCTATTACTAGAAGATTTTACATTGGTATGCTGTACTGATGGGAGGAAAGTGGACCCTTCAGACTTTGATGGATCAGACACATAATAAAGCACTGGAAACTGGAAGATTTCATGTGTTGCAAGTAACTGAGTGAATATTGTTGGCTCTTTGAGAACTGACAAAAACCCTAGTGGGATTCTGATAAAACATACCGATTTACGTTTTTAAAAAGTCATGACACTTAGATGATAGGGATTGCTCTGGCTCAAAGTAAATTATATGAAAATTTAATCATATATACAAGCCAATGTTGAAAGCAGTTCCAAGAGTATAAATGACAGAGAGGGATGATGGTAAAATGATGAAGGGAGCGAGAAAAGACAGCAAGTCTCAAGGATTTCTTAAAATCTTAAGAAAATTTGTGTTGATGATATAAAGAAAATGAAAAAAAAATCGTGATAGTGATCAGGCTATTAGAAACATTTCTTAAGCATTAGTATTAACAATGCACTAATTTGTGTAAAACAATTGCAAAGGAATGCCAGGTAAATTATTTCTGTAATTCAAATAATGTGAACTATTTTAAGCTTTATGATTTTTTATATATACTTTAAATTCTGGGATACATATGCTGAACATGTAAGTTTGTTACATGGGTATACACGTGCCATGGTGGCTTGCTGCACCTATCAACCTGTCATCTACATTAGGTATTTTTCCTAATGCTATCCCTCCCCTAGTTCCCCACCCCCCAACAGGCCCCACTGTGTGATGTTCCCCTCCTTGTGACCATGTGTTCTCATTTCTAACTCTCACTTATGAGTCAGAACATGAGGTGTTTGGTTTTCTGTTCCTGAGTTAGTTTGCTGAGAATGATGGTTTCCAGCTTCATCCATGTCCCTGCAAAGGACATGAACTCATCGTTTTTTTATGGCTGCATAGTATTCCATGGTTTATTTGTGCCACATTTGCTTTATCCAGCCTACAATTGATGGGCATTTGGGTTGGTTCTAAGTCTTTGTTATTGTGAATAGTGCTGCAATAAACATATGTGTGCATGTGTCTTTATAGTAGAATGATTTATAATCTTTTGGGTATATACCCAGTAATGGGATTGCTGGATCAAATGGTATTTCTGGTTCTAGATCCTTGAGGAATCACTGCACTGTCTTTCACAATGGTTAAACTAATTTACACTCCCACCAATAGTGTAAAAGCATTCCTATTTCTCCATATCCTCTCCAGCACCTGTTGTTTCCTGACTTTTTAATGATTGCCGTTCTAACTGGTGCAAAATGGTATCTCATTGTGGTTTTGATTTGCATCTCTCTAATGACCAGTGATAATGAGTTTTTTTTTCCATATATTTTTTGGCCACATAAATGTCTTATTTTGAGAAATTTCTGTTCCTATCCTTTGCCCAGTTTTTGATGAGGTTGTTTTTTCTTGTAAATTTGTTTAAGTTCCTTGTAGATTCTGGATATAAACCCTTTGTCAGATGGATAGATTGCAAAAATTTTCTCTCATTCTGTAGGTTGCCTGTTTATGCTGATGATAAAATCCTGAGTTCTAATTTGATTGCACTGTGGTCTGAGAGACTGTTTGTTATGATTTCTGTTCTTTTGCATTTGCTGAGGAGTGTTTTACTCCCAATTATATGGTCAATTTTAAAAAAAGTGCGATGTGGTGCTAAGAAGAATGTATATTCTGTTGATTTGGGGTGGAGGGTTCTGTAGATGTCTATTAGGTCCCCTTGGTCCAGAGCTGAGTTCAAGTCCTGAATATCCTTGTTAATTTTCTGTCTTGTTGATCTGTCTAATATTGACAGTGGGGTGTTAAAGTCTCCCACTATTATTGTGTGGGAGTCTAAGTCTCCTTGTAGGTCTCTAAGAACTTGCTTTATGAATCTGGGTGCTCCAGTATTGGTTGCATATATATTTAGGATAGTTAGCTCCTCTTGTTGTGTTGATCCCTTTACCATTATGTAATGCCTTTCTTTGTCTTTTTTGATCTTTGTTGGTTTAAAGTCTGTTTTATCTGAGACTAGGATTGCAACCCCTGCTTTTTTGTTGCTTTCCATTTGTTTGGTAAATATTCCTCTATCCCTTTATTTTGAGCCTATGTGTGTCTTTGCATGTGAGATGGGTCTCCTGAATACAGCACACCAATGGGTCTTGACCCTTTATCCAATTTGCCAGTCTGTGCCTTTTAATAGGTACATTTAGTCCACTTACATTTAAGGTTAATATTGTTATGTGTGAATTTGATCCTGTTCTCATAATGCTAGCTGTTTATTTTGCCCATTAGTTGATGCAGGTTCTTTATAGTGTCGATGGTCTTTACAATTTGGTATGTTGTTACAGTGGCTGGTACCGGTGTTTCCTTACCATATTTAGTGCCTCCTTCAGGAGCTCTTGTAAGACATGCTTGGTAGTGACAAAAATCTCTCAGCATTTTCTTGTCTGTAAAGGATTTTATTTCTCCTTTGCTTATGAAGCTTAGTTTGGCTGGATATAAAACTCTGGGTTGAAATTTATTTTCTTTAACAATGTTGAATATTGGCCCCCTGACTCTCTTCTGGCTTGTACAGTTTCTGCAGAGAGATCCACTGTTAGTCTGATGGGCTTCCCTTTGTGGGTGACCCGACCTTTCTCTCTGGCTGCCCTTAACATTTTCTTTCCTTCATTTCAACCTTGATAAATCTGAGGATTATGTGTCTTGGGATTGCTTTTCTCAAGGAGTATATTTGCAGTGTTCTCTGTATTTCATGAATTTGAATATTGTCCTGTCTTTCTAGGTTGGAGACGTTCTCCTGGATAATATCCTGAAGAGTGTTTTCCAACTTGGTTCTATTCTCCCCATCACTTTCAGGTACACCAATCAAATGTAAGTTTGGTCTTTTCATATAGTCCCATATTTCTTTGAGGCTTTATTCATTCCTTTTCATTCTTTTTTCTCTAATCTTGTCTTCACACTTTATTTCATTAAGTTAATCTTCAACCTCTGAAATTATTTCTTCTGCTTGATTGATTTGGTGAGTGATACTTGTGTATGCTTCATGGAGTTCTCATGCTGTGTTTTTCAGGTCCATCAGGTCATTTATGTTCTTCTCTAAATTGGTTATTCTAGTTAGCAATTCCTCTAACCTTTTTTCAAATTTCTTAGCTTCCTTGCATTGGGTTAGAACATGCTCCTTTAGCTCAGAAGAGTTTGTTATTATCCACCTTCTGAAGCCTGTTCCTGTCAATTCATCAAACTCATTCTCTGTCCAGTTTTGTTCCCTTGCTGGCAAGTAGTTGTGATCCTTTGGAGGAGAAGAGGTGTTCTGGTGTTTGGAATTTTCAGCCTTTTGCACTGGTTTTTCCTCATCTTTGCAGATTTATCTACCTTTGGTCTTTGATGTTGGTGACCTTTGGAAGGGGTTTTTGTGTGGATGTCCTTTTTTTGATCTTGGTGCTATTCCTTTCTGTTTGTTAGTTTTCCTTCTCACAGTCAGGCCCCTCCACTACAGGTCTGCTAGACTTTGCTGGAGATCCACTCCAGACCCTGTTTGCCTGGGTATTACCAGCAGAGGCTGCTGAACAGCAAAGATTGTTGCCTGTTCTTCCTCTGGAAGCTTCGTCCCAGAGGGGCACCCACCAGATACCAGTCGGAGCTCTCCTGTATGAGGTGTCTGTCAACCCCTGCTGGTAGAGTCTCTCAGTCAGGAGGCATGGAGGCAGAGACCCACTTGAGGAGGCAGTCTGTCCCTTAGCAGAGCTCTAGCGCTGTGCTGGGAGATCCACTGCTGTCTTCAGAGACAGCAGGTGGGAACATTTAAGTCTGCTGAAGCAGCGCCCACAGCCAGCCCTTCCCCCAGGTGCTCTGTCCCAGGGAGATAGGAGTTTTATCTATAAGCCCCTGATTGGGGCTGCTGCCTTTCTTTAAGAGATGCCCTGCCCTGAGAGTAGGAATCTAGAGAGGTAGTCTGGCTGCAATGGCTTTGCAGAGCTATGGTGGGTCCCGCCCCATTTGAACTTCCAGGTGGCTTTGTTTACATTGTGAGGGGAAAACTGCCTAATCAAGCCTCAGTAATGGTGGATGCCCCTCCTCTCACCAAACCCCGGCATCCCAGGTCGACTTCCAACTGCTGTGCTGGCAGCAAGAATTTCAAGCCAGTGGATCTTAGCTTGCTGGGCTCTGTGGGGGTGGGATCCACTGAGCAAGACCACTTGGCTCCGTGGCTTCAGCCCCTTTTCCATGGGAGTGAACAATTCTGTCTTGCTGGTGTTCCAGGCGCCACTGGTGTATGAAAAAAAAACTCCTGCAGCTAGCTTGGTTTCTGCCTAAACAGCTGCCCAGTTTTGTGCTTGAACCACAGGGCCCTGGTGGTGTAGGCACCCAAGGGAATCTCCTGGTCTGAAGGTTGCAAAGACTGCGGGAAAAGCCTAATATCTGTGCCAGAGTGCACCGTTCCTTATGGCACAGTCCCCCGTGGCTTCCCTTGGCTAGGGGAGGGAGTTCCCTGACCCCTTGTGCTTCCCAGGTGAGGCAACGCCCCACCCTGCTTCAGCTCACCTTCTGTGAGTGAGATGAGCCAGGTACCTCAGTTGGAAATGCAGAAATCACCTGCCTTCTGTGTTGATCTTGCTGGGAGCTGCAGACCGGAGCTGTTCCTATTTGGCCATCTTGCCAGCCACCTATGATGGTTTTTAGGTAAACTATTCTGTTACAAGTTTCTTTAAATTAGAATATTGATTGTTATTTAACAGTATTAGTGTGACCAACAGTCTCAATTAGGTGATACTGACCCAATTATAGTAAATTCATTGATTTCTAATTCAATAGCTTTAAAAGGAGTGTGAGCCTTGTCTTTATATTTATTTGGAGATAAATATAGAACTAGATATTGTAAAAGTTTAAGCTTAAAGAAAAAACACTATTTCACTTGTGTACAATGTAGAAAAGACAGATGTGGTATTTTCAGCTATATATCCAGAGGTAGGTTTTGAAAAAGAGTGGCCAAAGATCTGAATAGACATTTCTCAAAAAAGACATACAAATGGCCAACAGGTATATGAAAAGCGCTTAACATCGTTAATCATCAGAAAAATGCAAATCAAAACCACAATGAGATATCATCTTACCCCAGTTAAAGTGGCTATTTTCAAAAAGACAAAAAATAGCAAATGCTGGCAAGGATGTGGAGAAAAGGGAATTCTTCTATACTGTTGGTGGGAATGTAAATTAGTACACCCATTTTGGAAAACAGTGTGGAGGTTTCTCAAAAAACTAAAAATGAAACTACCATATGATCCAGCAACCTCACTACTGTATATTTATCCAAAGGAAAGGAAATCAGTATATCAAAGTGATAACTTCACTCCCATGTTTATTGCAACACAATTCATAATAGGTATGATATGAAATCACAATAGCATCAACAGATGAATGGATAAAGAAAATGTGATATATACACACAATGAAACACTATTCAGCTATTAAAAAGGAATGAAATCCTGTCATTTGTGACCACATGGATGGAACTGGAAATCATTATGTTAAATAGTATAAGCCAGGCACAAAAAGGAAATACCTCATACTCTCACTCATATGTGAAAGCTAAAAAGTTGACCTCATGGAGGTAGTGTAGAATGATGGCTACAAGAGACTGGGAAGGATTGCCCCAGGGAGGGGAGAAAGAGATGAAGACAAGTTGGTTTGTAATGTACGTACAAAATACAGTTAGATAAAAGAAAAAATTTCTAATGATGGATGGCAGAGTAGGGTGACTATAGTTAATAACAATATATTGTATATTTTAGAATAGCTAGAAGATTTGAAATGTTCGAACAAATAGATATGATAAATGTTTGAGGTGATGGATATCCTAAATATTGAATTTTTAGGATATCCTAAATGCTGTAAAATTTAGTATATCCTAAATACTGTAATTGATTATTACACATTGTCTGTTTGTATCAAAAGATCACATGCAACCCATAAATTGGTATAAATATTATGCATCAATAAAAATTTTAAAAAAGAGATTAATAACCCTACTATGATAGCAAAGTATATAAAATACAGAAAAATCAGAAAGTGTGAAAAATATTTCTTGATAATAAAGTATAATTGTGTTAATATTAACTACATCACTCAATTTTTAATACTTATTTGTGCTTCATTAAATCTCTGAAAAATCAATATCTTAATTTATCAAGTATTTATTGCTCTAATACTATGTAACAAACTCTGATAGGTAATATAACTAGAAAGATAATTTTAAAAATTATTCTCTTGAGAAGCTTATAGTCTAAAAGGTAAAGAAATAGATTATTGTAACCTAATGTCATAATTCTATTATATGTTCTTATGTAGCATGCCTTATGAAAATATAAGAAAAGTGAATCTTCCACTCAGGAGTTAGGAAATTCAATGTTATTATATAAATTAAAATTGGAACAAGTGAATTATATTTCAGAATCTATACACAGGGTATATATAAGTCACATTTAGAGAGTGTGAGAGAAACATTAAAATTCAGTGAGACAATATTTTTTCCTTTGAGATACATTTTAATCCAACTTCTAAAGTGTTGAAGAAAATAGGTCTCTATTAATAGGGAAGTGGCAAAACCAAAACTTCCTGATAGAGTCACCTTCATCCCTACAATCATCACCGTTTCTCCATCTTCAGGCTAAGACATCTATAAAAAGCATTTAGAAAAGGCATTAGCTCCTTCGTGTTCAACTGCTACTGCAATGCGTGACTCTACATAGCAACAAATGGTACCAGAAATAGTGCACTCAGAATATGAAACATAAAGTTGGTCCAGTTGGGACCAAAAGTATTTATAATCCAATGATTAGGGAAAGAGTATGTTCTGTAGTAGACCACAGGTAAAGAATCATATGTAGTCTAACATAGGAGCCAATAAATAGATATTAGAAAAATTCATTAAGTTTGATTATCTCACAGAAAAATGACCTTTATTTTCTTATTATTTCCTAAATCACAGATAATTCTATGCTCTTTGATTTTTGTTTGTTTGTTTGTCTGCCAGGCCTCTATTTTCAAAGTCCTAGTGAAGAAAAAAATTATTAGGTTGGTATTCTGTTTGATACTCTTAAATCTATCTATGAACTTTAATTTATGCTTAAAATTCACAAGTTGGGTTTAATTTACAAGGCTTTTAATACAAAATATATCCTCATGATCAAACTTTAGAATGCTAATTTCAACAAATAATTATACTTCCATATGAGGAAAAACATTTCTCAACACATCTGAGTATCTAATGACAAAATAAATGCCTGTTTATACATAAAATATTTATTTTGAAGAAAAATTTCTAAGGGCATTTTTATTCAGGAAACTAAAATGTTACAAATTAACTTATCAAATAATGGGCCTCATATATAAGATGAGAAACAAGCCCCCCAGTTGTCTTGTGGAGCAGCATTTTGAATGTTCACTAAGAATATTTATTTTATTATGTTTTACAGTCTTTATAACCAAAGCTAATGCTTTTTTCATTTAGCTACTCCAGCAGTTCCATTTCTAGTTTGAAATTTGAAATTACATAAAAGCATAGTTTTGGAATTTTAAAAAATCCTGTTAAAATCCAGAACAGTATTTTAGTGTGCATTCTTGGGAAAATATTCAAATATTTGTATTGCCACATGGCAGTTCTGAACACAGAAGCATAGAGTAATTACTCACCTTCCTCCCCCACCCCCCCGAAATTATCTTATTTGTTTGCTAAAACAGATGAGTTCTAGCTCTATTTTTTGTTTTGGGGAAACACTCCAAGTAGTCTGTAGAACATGTTTCATAGGCTTTAGCACACCTGAACCAGGTCTTCAAACATGGGAATACAGCCAGGAACAAGCCTCAGAGGAAAACTGACGAGAGACTCTGCTATTGGTTTATGGAAAATGGAGCTTAGTGCCAGAAGTTGATGTTTCCTTTTTATATGTATACACTAGAAACCTAAATTTATGAAAGAAAATGCTGGCTTACAGAGAGAAGAGAGATCACGTTTATTCCAATATTTAGGTCTCACTGTTTCTTCTTCAGTGCTGCTGTTTTCTTATTTAAAATTGTGCTCTTTGAAAATCTGCAGCAGATCAGAGCTGCTTCTTTTAATAAATGGCAAATACATCAATTATCATTCACTCTTCTTAACTGCTTGCTTTAAAAACACACACTAATATAGAGAATATGAATATGACGTATTCTGATGTTAGAAAAGCACCAATTCGGACTTAAAGATACAAAATTTTGATAAATTGTTATTGTAGTGTCTACCAGTAATAGGATAAGTAAAAATTCAGAAAACTGAATGAATATGTGCTTATTTTTGTTTTCATTTTGCATAATAGCACTCTCTTGTTTATCATAACATTTGTAAATGTACACACATATTCATTGTGGAAATACTGAAAATGTAAAACGTATATAAATAAAAATTAAACTGACATGGCATTTCATCATATGGAATTAATCACCATTATCCATTCATTGTATTCATTTTTAGAACTTTTCCTATGTTTCTATGTGGAACTCTTAGGCTATATGTGTATATTTTGTGTGACTGTAAGAGTTCTCTATGCCTTATCAGGTTATAGATACAAACAAAATTTACCAATGGCAATAACCATAATTTGATGATATTTTTTCTCACCTGCTACTGCTGTAACTCCAAGTCTTCTCAGTTATTTCTTTTCATGTTATCTAACAACATCTTCGGAAGTATTTCTCATGTGGTTGACAATATGTCTAGAGAAATTCTCTTTTCATACACTACTGGGTATATCTGTGTATTAGGTTTTCTTCACCTACTCACATTGCTATTATTCATTATTATAGCCCAATGAGTTCCAATTATTCATGTTAAATTTTCTTTACAGGCATTGGCTGCATGCTGTTGTCAGTGTTTCCATTTTCCATTCGACTTTCCATGGGCATGGCTTCTGTTTTGACTGAGTCTTGAATTTCTTTCACGTCATTCTGTCTTTGATATAAAAGTGAGATGAGTGGCCTTCTCACATTGCGTCACACATTTCATCTGGCACCAAAGAAGTGTTATTTTTTTTTTCCAGTCTCATGGAATGTCTTCCAAAAAGCAGGTTTTTCTGATTTCCTGTGTTGTCAGTATAATCTGGTCTTGGATGTCAGTGGCTTGCCAATATCTGCATTAATTTTGCACAGCATACATGGATATGCATACCTTTGCCTTCACCGAAACCCCCAATGCATTTCCGCCATGCAAGTGGAATTGGGGTATTCATATATATGCCTAATACGTCAAGAAATGTCTGCATTCCAGTGGTGGGCGCAGATTATGCCTATCTTGATATCTACCAGATTGTACCATGTAAGTCTACACAATCCTAGGAAAAAATAAACCCTTTCATCAAAATGTTTTGAAAGAACCTATTGCAAGATTCTTCTTATCACTGCAATATTTTAACAATTTGAGATTTGTTTTTTAGTTTACCTCAGAATGATGTTTGCCTCTTACTTATTTTAACTTTATAAGAATTAAAATTTATTGATATGTGTTCATAACTTTTTAAAATTTTATTTTATAGTAATGCACTCTTATATTGAGGTTTATTAAATACTTATTTTTTGATCGCATATTTTGTATTTCTCCCTCTTATCCATCTGCCCATCTGTACTTTTATTTGCTGTCTGTTGTAAGGTGGAAATACAGCTTGGTATTCCTTCTCTACATTAAAATTGAAATGGAGAATTCTTCTAAAGATACTGTGATAGATATTAGGAACTCAGAAGTCAATTTCAAAAGATTTTCTTCAATGAACTTGAAGATTCTTGAGAAAAACACAGGTAAAATGTAAATTTACATGAATAGTTAATGATTGCCATATGTGATAATTTCTGTTATTACTATTTTAAATAGTTAATATTTACTGAGGGCTTCCCGTGAAGATTTATTATATCTTTTATTAATCAGACTTAAAGGCTAGAAGAAGGATGCAAGTATGCCATGCAGTTTTCCAGCTTGAGAAACTGGCTATATGATATAGCACAATTAGGGAATTCTATAGGATGGACTGGTGTACGGAGAAAAAAATTATGAGTTCAATTTTGGACAGATTGGTTAATATGTCTGTAAGACTTCTAAGAAGAGGTGTCCTGGAGAAGTGTCTTGGAGACCTTAGCAAAAGCAGTGCCACTGGAATGACAAGTCACAAGTCAGATTAAATTGAATTGAGCAGTGAGTGAAAAATTAGGAATAAGGGCAGCAAGTACAAACAAAGGTTCATATAAAATGAAAATGTGAAATAAATGAAAGCTAGGATATGACCTGGATAAAAACAGAGAGTCAAAGGAGTGTCTTTTTTGTGTGTATGAGAAAGAATTTAATATATAACAGCAATGAAAGGAAGAGTACAGTGCAAAAGGATGCATGTGTATCCAGGGCCTCTGAAGGAATATATAACCAGGAAGCTGAGAGGAAGAAGAGGATGTGATAAAGGCAGAAGATAAGAGTCATTCATCCATTGAAATAATGAAGAAAGAGGTCCAGATAAATACACATTTGTTAATTTGATGGTGCAAAATTGAAGACCTTTTAATAAGATGACTTACTCTCTTTAATGTGGCTCTGAGGTTATCTGCTAAGGAGCTTGAAGAAAAGTCGAGAAGGTTGAAAATAGTGATTGAGAAGAATTAGAGAGTAAATTCACAAGGGAAATGGTAATATTTCTGATCAAACCCTAGAAGGCACTGTGCTTAGTGAGTAGAAATTTACATTGGTGCTACTTTTCTAGGCCATGTGATTACTTCCGGCATGACAGCTAGCTTGGATAGGCAGGAGAAGGACACTTGATTTCAATCAAAGTTGAAGTCTTTAGGGCAGGTGAAATGTAATAGCTGGGGGTTTAAACCTTTGTCAAAAGAATATCAAAAATGATGTCAAGGGGTGTGGGTGGTAGATAGGAGAGCTTAGCCTGGCCCCCCAAATGGCTTTTAACATTTATTTTTTTAAAATACACAAATTACAGTTTATGAGGAAAAGATTTTTAAAAAGACTTGGCAAATTGAAATAGTGAAAAAACACAAGAGAATTGCAAAGATAATCTTGTTAGGGTTACCTACAGATGAACAAATTCAGCCAAAATGTCCAGACTCCTCTTAGGAGAAACTGAAAGGGTGTTTCCCTTTTCTTTAAGAAGGCTTGTGGGTAGTTAACTTTGGTGTGATTACTGCTCATCTTTTATAAAATGCTTTAACCTTTCTTTGAGAGAATCTTAAAATAGGGAGCAGTGAAAATAGTGCTTTAATTACACTATCTCTTCTTTGCATCTCTTATCTCATGTTTGAATATATTCTGTGGGAAATCAGCTGCAGTAAAAAGTATTTGGAATCTTCCCTTACCATACTTCTCTTAAATATATATGTTTAAAATACATATATATTTAAAAAAATATATATGTGTATATATATATACACACATATATACATATATATACATATATAGTATATATACTATATATATACTGTCGATTATACTTAGTCTGCTACTGGAATTGTACATTGCTAAAGTAAGGACACCCACTCTTGTCATCTGTGTGAATTTACGTAAGTAATCTCACCCCCATACATACACACACTTCACCATATGAGTTATTGGT
This sequence comes from Nomascus leucogenys, assembly GCF_006542625.1. Taxonomy (NCBI): domain Eukaryota; kingdom Metazoa; phylum Chordata; class Mammalia; order Primates; family Hylobatidae; genus Nomascus; species Nomascus leucogenys. The sequence goes on from NC_044387.1 coordinate 80,917,282, forward strand.
ACTTTGTTAATAATGCCAACATTATTTTTATGGTGGTTGATACAAATTTGATAAGCATTAAAGTCAGAATTTTCTGCTATAATGTGGAGATAAATTATTGTTCCACTGTATATACATATATACTATGTATACTATATATATAGTGTCTATATAGTATATAAAGTATAGTATATATAGAGTACATATAGTATATATACACTATAGTGTGTATATAGTATATATACTATATACTATACATATATACACATATACTATATGTACACATATAGTATATGTGTATATATACTATAATACATATAGTATATGTGTATATATACTATATGTATATATAGTATATATACTATATATGTATATATAGTATATATACACATATACTATATGTATATATACTATATATGTATATGTATATATGTATATAGTATATATATACACATATACTATATGTATATATACTATATATGTATATATAGTATATATGTATAGTATATAGTATATACTATAGTGTATATATACCATATGTGAGTACATATAGTATATATGTAGTATATATACTGTATACTATACATATATACTATATATACACATATAGTATATGTGTATATATAGTATATATGTATAGTATATATACATATATATACTATATGTGTATATATATGTGTATATATACTCTATGTATATAGAGTATATATGTATATGTAGTATATATACTATATATACATGTAGTATATATACTATATATACTATAGTATATATGTACATATAGTATATATACTACATGTATATAGAGTATATATGTATATGTAGTATATACTATAGTGTATATATACTATAGTGTGTATATACTATAGTGTATATATACTATAGTGTATATATACTATATGTACTCTATATATACTATATATACTTTATATACTATATAGACACTATATATACATATATGTATATAGTATATATGTATATATGTGTGTATATGTATATATGTGTGTGTAGATAGTATATATATGTATATATGTGTGTATATATATAGTATATATATGTATATGTGGTGGAACAATAATTTATCTCCACCTTATAGCAGAAAATTCTGACTTTAATGCTTATCAAATTTGTATCAACCACCATAAAAATAATGTTGGCATTATTAACAAAGTACCATTTGCAAAGTCCCATTGCAAACATTTAGCAATGTACAATTCCAGTAGCAGACTAAGTATGATGGTTGTGAGTTAAATAGCTGGAGACACCCAAAATGTGAATTTTGAGAGAGCAATAGCAGATGATTGACATGTGAATAAAGAAGTGACTAAATACTTTAAACTTTCAAGCCCTGCAAGAATGTTACACACTGTGATTTTTTTCTGACCCTGGCACTGTAGGAAGAAATGTTACTCTTGCCTTGTCAGATGTAGTGTGAATAGTTGTGAGGCGGAGCATCCGTCTTGGTTAAGTGCTGTCCAATTACTGTCATGATTCCCACTGCTCGCCAGAAAGTGTTGCCTTAATTGTGTTCATTTCAGCAATGCTAAAAATACATTTCTTGTGCTATAAAAATGCAGATTTTTTTTCTGTCAGTGATTTTGGATAATAATGTTTATTGCAAATGCAAGATGAGGGTAGAAAATTTGCTAAAAGCCAGGATTCTATAACAAAATTTTGCCTGCCTAATACCCCATATAAATAAACATATAACAAGTTGCAAAATAGTGACAAAATTGTTTTAATTGAATTAAGACATTTTATTTTATAGTGTTTCAAAAAATAAATAACTGACAACATAATGATTATTGCGGGAGGGCAATGTCTTATTTAAAAAAAATAGCAGCAAATATATTTTTGCCTGATGCCTGTGGGGGAAAACATCAAGTTCTCATATCCTAGTAAACAAGAAAATAATTCAAGGTAAAGCAAAAAGTAGTGCAAATGAAAACCAAAACAAGAATGTATTGTGAGATGAGAACTTTGTAGGGTTTTGTGAGATATAAAACAGACTGAATAAAACAAATGAAACATCACACCCGTCTGGTACACTGTCTAAAGAAACAAAAAACAGTAGAGAAAATGTCACCAAATGTCAAAACTAGAACTCCTACAAAATAAAGCAGAACATTTTCCTAGAGATAAAGACTGCTACACAAACCTACCAGAACTCTATAAATCAAATTCACGAAAAAGGGAGACCTCAATAGGCTAGAATGTCAACATTAATAAAAAGAGTCAAATAGAACTACCACATTAGAGTAGTAATGTAAAAAGGAAGAGAAGTGAAACTATTATTTCCAGTTGTCAGGCTTTGCAGCAATATGTTTGTGGGAGTTCTAGAAGGTGATGGTGGTGAAGAATAGTATAAGGAGGAAAAGGGGAGATATTAGGAAAATAAGTGGGTGCACCAAGAAGAATAGAAAAGGCATCATTGATCTGCAGGTGTTGCAATTTTGTTTTTAGCATGAGCATAATGTTAACAGCTACTAGAGATGGAGCCTGATGATATGCTAGCAACTCTGCTTGCTGCTTATAAGATTATTTTATCCTAACAATAACTATTGTAGGAATGTATTCTATGTTCTTTTAGAGATGAGAATAGTGGATCAAAAGGCATATATTAATTGATCAGCATCACATGGTAACTGAGTACCTGGAGTATGATTCAAGCCAATACACATTATTTTGAAATATAATGTGTTCATTCATTCTCTTGTATCGTACCTATTCTGCTTTCCATGTTAAATGCTTAGCAGATAAATCTGCATTGCAATTGTGAAAATATGAGTGTGATGCTGGGATTCTTATCAGATGATTAACTATATAAGGTTAAAGGTTTCCAACTAGACGATTTTACCCCAATTGGAACTTATTTGGGTCCCTGAAGAATAATTGACAATTTAGTCATAAATAATTTGACCTCTGGGTGAGGCTATATATTAGCTACTGAAACTTTAGAAAATATTTACAAAACATTAGGGCTTTTTTCAGCTCAGCTGCTGCTAAGCTATTATCCTGACAATAATTAGTGAAAGGTTCAATAGCTTAAGGCTGCTTCATAATGAAACCATGTCATCTGCACAGAGAGGGATGATTATCTCCTAATTTGTGGAGTTAGAAAGGACTGCATCCAAATTATCTAAATCAGTAGCTAAGTTGTCCAACTTATTTTCTGCCTCACACGGATCATATTGACAACATAGTCTCATGGGTGACATCACTCATTACATGAAATAATTCTAAAATGATAGAGAAGTAGAAGGGCATATCTCCCTAAGATAATAGTTCTCAGTTCAAGCTGTTCATCATAGTTGCTTGCAAACTTAATAAAAATACAGTTTCAGATTTAAGTCCCTACAAGTTTGATTCTGCACAGCTGAGAAGGACCTGGGCATGTCATTGTTTGCAAAGCGGCTTGATTTTGAGGTATAGACAAGATGGAAAACTATTATTAAAGGGGGATATAGAATCTTCTGTGTGTTAGATTCAAAGAGGCTGTTGAATTAAACAAATGTTCAACAAAAACAAAACTCCAAACAGAATCCTGATATACTACCTGAACTGTGTTTCTAGAATAGAATCAATCAAAATGCTGGTTGATGAGCACATTTATAGACTGAATTCAAGATTTGTGCACGAGTGTGCACATTTTTACCTGCATCTTTTTGAAATAGCAGAAAAATATAAAATGTAAATAATTTCACAAAAGTCTTGAAATACAAACTTGAAATCCTGCTAAGCAAGAGAAGACCTTTGAGTGAATTTCCCCAGAAGAAATCTGGCGAGTGGCGGAAAGGACTACAATCTCAGAAATTGGGAGCAGAAGATGGTGATTCAGAAAAGCATTTAGTGAGTGATATGTATGGAACAATTGTACCAGGCCCTCTCAGAAAGAGGCTGATTGCAGCTTATGTTCCCTCACTAAAGCCAAGACTATTTTTACACTGTGAAAGCCCATAACTATTCTAATGAAGTGGAACATCTGTAATGGTTGTGGTTCGCCATGCAAGTGTTTGAGAGGCAATGCCTGGAAAGTGCCCAGATAATCTTCCGGTTGATACAAAGAACAAAGGAGCTCGAATAGTCAAAATGCAAGCTGCTCACATTCACAGCTTCTCAGGCCAAAAATCTGGATATCAGATTTGATCGTGTTTTTTACCCCCTTACTCAATATATCTGACAATTTTGTTAGCTCCAAATACAAACTTTACATCACATGTATATACTTCTTTCAATTTCCACAGCTACCATTCCATTCTGTACCAGCATCATCTTCACTTGCCTTACTGTAGTACCTTCCTAGCTGGCCTCACCATTTGCACTCTTCTTTCATCCCAATCTAATCTCCATACAGCTCCTATAATGACATTTTCAAAACATAAATCAGGCCATACTCTTCATTAGCTTAAAGCCCTGCCATAGTTCCTGAATCTTAAAATAAAACCAAATTTCTTGCAGTGGGTTGAGACATTGCCTTTTATTTCTTCCCATTTCTCTTAGCTCCTGTCCTCCCTCATGGGGAAGCATTCTTGATTTTTGTCCTTTTCTGTTGTTCCTAGGTATATGACTCAGGATAGGACATGTCCTCTTTTAGTATAAATGTGAATAAATGTAAATTGGTATTAAAATATATACACCTGTAAGTAAATATAATAATGTACATAATACTGTTGATGTACTATTGCTTGAGAGAAAAGGGTTATCTTTTTAAAAAATTATGGATAAATATTGCAAGATCTTAGACCACAGAAAGTTATTGTGGAATGAAACACTTTATTTTTTTCCTTTTATTTTTCTAGTCTCCATGTTTTATTGATTATGGTCCCTAGAGGAAAAGCAATATTGAAAGCAAAAAAGGTTTTCTCAACTTGTTCTAAAATATCTGTCACTGAAATAAAGGTTAGCAAAGAAAAAAGAAAACAAAATGTAATGCCTTAATTAGAAATGTAAAAGTACTAACTCAAGAAATGTCACACACATTTCCAATGAGTAATAGTTATCTGGTATTATAAATTATCTCAGACAAATATATTTTTCTCATATTGAAATAAATATTTATGGAGAAATCCATATCTGCTGTGAATTATGTTTTGACAAAACGATATAATTATTTGTATTCAGGTCTTCCAAAATTTAAAATTCAGGTGATAGGCACTCAATAGATGGACATTATAGTTCTAGACATACTTGAACAACAGCCATATGCAACAGCAAAAGTAAATATATATATACTTTCTGAGGCATACCAAGGGCATCCTAGAAATTGTGTTCAAGACTGAAGGAAATAAATGATTATTTTATATACTAGGTAGACAAGAAGTTGACACATACAAAGTAAAATAAATTGTGTAATATAACTTTCTTTACCAAATTTACTTTAGTTGAAATCTGAATAAAGAATGGCATAAAACATTAAATAAAGGGAGGCTTCCTTAAAAATAGCCAATTAGCCATATGAAAATGAAGTTAAAGACTGAAAAAAGGCCGGGCGCAGTGGCTCACGCCTGTAATCCCAGCACTTTGAGACGCCGAGGTGGGTGGATCACGAGGTCAGGAGTTGAAGATCAGCCTGACCAACGTAGAGAAACCCCGCCTCTACTAAAAATACAAAAACTAAGCCGGGTGAGGTGGTGGGTGCCTGTAATCCCAGCTACCCGGGAGGCTGAGACAGAGAATTGCCTGAACCCGGGAGGCGGAGGTTATAGTGAGCCGAGATCGCGTCACTGCACTCCAGCCCGGGCGACAAAGCGAGACTCCATTTCAAAAAAAAAAAAAAAAAGGACTGAAAAAGGTCAAGTAGTCAACCGAATTTTATTGTTTTTCTTCAAGTTATTATATTGAAAACAGATGTCTTAAATATTTGGAACAGTATTTGAAAATTATCTTTATTGCCAGAAAAGCGTCACATTTGCTTGTGGGACTTGGCCATTTTATTACTCTGTAGTAACTAAATTGTTAACACCCCTGAAATTCAATATATCTGACTAGTCAGACTTAAACATTAGAATAGAAAATCATTTTTCCCTTTGGATGTGGCAATTATAGACTACTTAGTTGGTATATCAGCTAAGAAGAAAGGCTAATTAACAAATCAAGCATAAATTGATACTTATATTCTATTTATTGAATGTAGTTTGGTTATGAAAATAGTCATGCTGAAGAACAATGATAGATGATATTTCTAGCCAAGGTGTAGCTGATTTGGGAAGCTTTCATGAGTGGGTCAAAATTACTACCTTGTGAAGAATCAGGCAGGTTAAAAGATGTGTTGTGGGGGGAAATATATATATGACATATATATATATTTAATATTAGGAGTGTATATATGTGTGTGTGTGTATATATATGTATGTATATACACACACACACACTAAATAGAAACTACAGGTTTTGACTATGACAGAATGGCCTGTAATGAACTCAACTCTCACTGAAAATAGCTGTCCAAACTGAACTAAATGCATCAAACCTCTATTTGAAGGCACTGGATGGGATAGGTCAATGCAGCCAGGATTGGAAAGAATAAAATTCCTGGGAAAAGGGAGGCACTGGGAGGAGAGCTACATAGTCACCATGCTTTGTTTTTCCTTGAGGACATTTGCCAGTTCACAGAGGTATAGGGAATAGAATCCTAAGAAGATTAGGAAAGGAGTAATACTAGGTTAAAGATTCAGGAGTTGGTCTTTAGAGTGCAAAGGCTCATGAGATTTGAGGTGCAAAAGCTTATGAGATTTGAGAAGCAAAATCTCAGGGATGAAGAAACACCATGCAACTGAACTCAGTGTATTACCCTGGAAGCTCCATAGGGGAGAAAGAATCATAAACGGAAGGATCTATTTTCTTGAGAGTAATTTTGAGGCTCTGTATCAAGAAGGAGAGCTAGCACCTGACATAATTCAGTGAGGTGAGGTGTTTGATACAGCTAGAGCTGTGTTGGGAAACACTACATGTGGCATATATTATGGGGTGGATTTAGTTTACTGCATCTGTGCACAGGACCACAACATTCTAGTAACCTAAGAGCTAAGCACCTTTGGCATGCATATTGAACTTTGAACGATGGACAATTTCTGCATGTCAGAGATAAGCCTTCTTCAAGTAGCTACAATAAAAGGGGCCATCGCAACATGAAACCTGAGTAGTAGGTGACAAGGAGCAGCACAAAATCCCCATGCTGCCAGATCTCCAATTATACGCATGTACACATTTGAAGATCCCCAGTTATTACTGGGGAAGCTACTTTGAAAGAAGCTACTTTGTGTGATGTGTGTTTACATATGAATATATACAAATAGCTAGGTTGGAATTCATCCTATTTTGTTTTTATTATTCATTATTTAAAAATTATTAGTAAAAGTTACTGATTTCAACTCTGGTCATATGATAACACATAGACATTCTGACCAGATTACAAACATGAAAACGTAAAAACCTCAGGTTTCTTCAGAAGTAAAAATAATATAAAAAATAAATAGTCAAACAAATGCAGGCAATACCTATTGCTATTGTTCTCCCTGAAATCTCCACTAATTTTAAACAAGGAGACATGTGGTTATGATCAGAACCAATAATGGGTATCTATAAAAAATGTGGCATAAAGAAACTGACCTGGTTTAAATCCTCATGGGCAACTGTAACACAAAATCAAAACATAAATAGGTCTGGAAATAATGACAACAAAAATTACTTCTAATCATAAAATTGTAGAGAAATTCAGATGCCTAAAATTGTAAAACACACTGGAAATGCATACATTTTCCCAGTGAAAATGTCATTAGTTTCATCACCAAATTCTTTGATTGATCCTTGCCACCAAAAGTCTAAGAATCATTGGTAAAAATGAAATAGCCCTGAACTGGGATTCAGGAAACAAACGTTCTGATATGAGCAAATCAATTAACTTATACAGTCTTTTGCTCTCAAGTAAAGAACAAGGAAGTTGAGCTATATGGTCACTATGGAAATTTTCATCTTGGGTAGTCTGATTTTCTTTTTGTTGTTTAAGGATGATTGGTTATTCTTGGTAATATCTTCACTCAGAATAGGAAAATGACAAAGTCCTTGTTCTACTACACAGCACATGCTTCTTTGTAGCTTCACTGATTTCTGAAAGAAGAATGGATTAATAGCTAACCTTGTGCAATGAAGATTTAGCATGACTTCTGGTGGTTGGTTATTCTTTTTCAGTCATCTAATTTTTTTTCCTGCATTTGTGACCTTCCAGGTAATATCTTGAGCATTTTGTAAAGATACTGGCTCTTTCAAAGCTTTTGGGTACCATTGCACTATTCTAGAGGACTATTAAATAGAGTAACCTTTCATTAACTGGCATTGTTAAGAATTAGCTTGATCCACATGAGTGAAATGAGTTCCGAGTGCACACGCTTTAAGTTTTATGGTATGAGCTTATGCAATCGAGCTCTGATTACCTGGTTTAGGTTTGCCTTCTGGATAATGAAGTTTGGTTTAAGCTGTTCTAAACTAACTAATATCATTGTTTGGAAAATTTTACTTGCCTTAAATGAACAAACAAGGCATAATTTCAAAAGTGACTTTGACTGAAGAAACACAGACAGAATGTCACTTAATACAAATAAAAGAGCTTCGTGATTGTGAGAAGATTTGCCTTTCAGAGACCTAGATGCTCTTTACTATTATTAGTTCAGCAGAAATCCCATGTATAAGAATACAGATATGGGGAATTTGTTTCCTTTAAGAAATTTTTTCCCTTTAAAATCATACAAAAGAACAATTTGGTCTAGGTCCAGAAAGTAATGAGGGAATTACCCTTGAATCGCTGGTAGTAGGTAGCATAACTTTACAATCTGTTCACTTTACATTTCGCATGTAATTGCAGCAGTGGGAGTTGGAACACAGGTTTAAGGCATAATGAAATTACCATGGAGAGCGGCCATCTAGCCAATAGAAGTCCGGCTAGAAGTGACAGTTACACTGCTGCCATCCAAAAAGCATGTAAATAATGGCCCTGAAAATCATAGAGAATTTAACCATAAATTTTATACAGATTTATATCTTAATGTAAAGGGATGGCATAAAGTAGAACTTTTAGTAGTATCACCTGCTGAAACAAATTCATTCATTTTTTCATATGCATATAAACTCTAGCCCATTTTTAAATCTATGAAACTGTAATCTACCTAGGAAATCTACCTGAGACAGAATCATTTTAAAACTGAGCTGATAATCTCATTATGTTAGAAAGATTATATAATAGAAAATCAACATTCAAAAATTGAATTTATAATAAATTATCACTGATCTTTAAGAAACAAGAACTGCATCTGTACTAAATGAATCTGTAGTAGACACTTTTAGCTTTTACTTTACTAAAATTTTATGAGAATACATCAAAATATCACATATTTAAATTGTACTTCAAAACTGTTATAAAATATATAAATGCATTTTCGAATGTGTAGGAATTCTTGTATTTTCAGATACAACTCTATCTAATGTATGATTTTTTATACAAAACCTTTAATCTTTACTCAGAAATGAGAAGATTTCTTAGAAATTTTTAAATTCCCATGTTTCCTTCTATACTAATACATTTTTCAGTGGATAAAATTTACAATAGAAATAGAATATCAGTTGACTATAATAGTTCAAGGTAGAGTTAGTTAGATGATTATATATTGGTGTTTTCAGAGAAAATTTAGTGGAGAAAAGTGTGAAGCTCACCTTAAGAGAAGGAATTCATTAGAACCAAGCACCATGTCCTGAGATAAAGAGGCTGGATACCACATAAGTGGGAACTGGCCTGGCATATGCAGGAGCAACAGGGACTTAGGGTGGACAAAACAAGGATTTACATAGAAAGGATTAGAGGCAAAAGTTGAACAGACTCTGCCAGTCAGTAGAGAAATAAAATTATTTAGACTTAATGTAGAAGAAAATAGGAAGCCATTGTGCCTACTTTTTTTTTTTTTTTTTTTTGAGACGGAGTCTCGCTCTGTCGCCCAGGCTGGAGTGCAGTGGCGCAATCTCGGCTCACTGCAAGCTCCGCCTCCTGGGTTCACGCCATTCTCCTGCCTCAGCCTCTCTGAGTAGCTGGGACTACAGGCGCCCGCCACCACGCCCGGCTAAATTTTTTGTATTTTTAGTAGAGATGGGGTTTCACCGTGGTCTCGATCTCCTGACCTCGTGATCCACCCGCCTCGGCCTCCCAAAGTGCTGGGATTACAAGTGTGAGCCACCGCGCCCGGCCCATTGTGCCTACTTTTTAATGCTGGATAGGGACATGATGTCGCTATCATTTCAGGAAAATCAATCTTGGACTAATATTTAGACTATATCAGAGAAAGAAAAAAATCACCAAATAATACTGAAAAAAAATCTAAATAATTCTGTTGTAAAAATACAAGCACCTGGTCTCCACACAGATGATATAAAAGAGTGGCAAATGTTAGTCTTCAGACCTAGTCAGAGGCAATAGGGAGGTGCATTGTCGAGAATTTGAAAATAAACTGAGTGAAAATGTGTCTGCTTCTAAACAATGTCAATGATAAAATATTCTTTCCTTTAAAACTAAAATCTTACTTTCCTTTAAAACTAAAATCTTACTTTTGGTCTAAGTACTAACCAATTGCTGTTGTTACTGATGGGTTTATTCATATATATGCAATATTTAAATTGTCATATTTTATTTACGTTTCCTTAATAAGCATTGTGTCTGCAAGAATGTTAACTCAAAGAACTTCCAGTTAAAAAGTCATCTCCCTCTACATGGGGACTCAGCTACACCAGCTTATTTTATGAGACAATTTATAAGAATTTGGAACCCTTTGAGCTTGCTTCAGGTAGAGTTTGTATTACAAATCCCTGAGTTATTAGGTATTCCTGCACTGAAAAGCAACAAGTTTGAAATAAGCAAAGGGGGTTCAGTAATTTTAAAGATGATGAAACAGGATTTGAATTACTTTATTTTTATAATATTTACTCTAATTTTATTTATTAATTTGCATATTTAAAGAAATGATTATGAGATTCAGTAAGACAAAATTTTCAGTTTCCTTTCTGACCATTGGTTTTCTTTTTCTTTTTTTTTTTTTTTTTTTGAGACAGAATTTTGCTCTTGTCGCCCAGGCTGAAGTGCTGTGGCCTGATCTCAGCTCACTTCAACTTCTGCCTCCTGGATTCAAGCAATTCTCCTGCCTCACCCTCCTGAGTAGCTGGGATTAAAGGCACCCTCAACCATGCCCAGCTAATTCTTTTATTTTTAGTACAGACAGAGTTTCACCATGTTGGCCAGACTGGCCTTGAACTCCTGGCCTCAGGTGATCCACCCACCTTGACCTCCCAAAGTGTTGGGAGTACAGGCGTGAGCCACCTCACCCAGCTGTTTCATCATTGGTTTTCTTTCCAGATTATTAATGGAAATAATTTTTTGAATAGAAGAAGGTGTTAGAAAACAATCCATATCTGATATGAAGTATACTAGGCAGGCCACTAAAATATATAGTAGACACATTTGTAGGTTATTTACAAGATAAATGGAGTAGAATCATCAAAAGACTTTCATGTGTTTTGTTTATAGATTGGGAATATAAAATATAATAAGTAATTTGGAATTAGAAATCAATTAACTATGAGGAAAGGAATAGGTATAAAGGATAGTGAGTTTTTGCACACTTTGATTTGATGTGGTTGTATTAGTCTGTTCTCACACTGCTGATAAAAACATACCTGAGACTGGGTAATTTACAAAGGAAAGAGGTTTGATTCACAGTTCCACATGGCTGGGGAGGCCTCACAATCATGGTGGAAGGTGAAGAAGGAGAGATAATGAATGTCGTGCATGGCAGCAGGCAAGAGAGGGCATGTGCACATGTCCAGGGAAACTCCCCTTTATAAAACAATCAGATCTCATGAGACTTATTCACTATCACAAGAAAAGCATGGGAAAAACCCACCCCCATGATTTAATTACCTCCCACCAGGTCCCTCCCACAACATATTGGGATTATTACAATCTAAGGTGAGATTTGGGTGGGGACACAGAGCCAAACTGTATCATTCCACCCTTGTCATGTCCCAAATCTCATGTCCTCACATTTCACAACCAATCATGCCTTCCTAACAGTCCCCCAAAGTCGTAACTCATTTCTGCATTAACTCAAAAGTTCAAAGTCTCATCTGAGACAAGGCAAGTCCCTTCTGCCTATGAACTTGTAAAATCAAAAGTAAGTTAGTTGCTTCCTAGATACAATGTGGGTACAGGCATTGGGTAAATACATCCTTTCCAAATGGGAGAAATTGGCCAAAATAAAGGGGCTACAGGCCCCATGCAAGGCCAAAATCCAGCAGGGCAGACAAATCTTAAAGCTCCAAAATGATCTCCTTTGACTCCATGTCTCATATCCAGGTCATGATTATTCAAGAGGTAAGTTCCCATTGCCTCAGGCAGCTCTGCCCCTGTGGCTTTACAGATACAGCTCCCCTCCTAGCTGCTTTGATGGGCTGGCATTGTTTACAGCTTTGCCAGGTGCATGGTGCAAGCTGTTGGTGGATCTACCATTCTGGGTCTGGAGGATGGTGGCCCTCTTCTCACAGCTCCACTAGGCAGTGCCCCAGTGGGGACTCTGTGTGGGGGCTCCCACTCCACATTTCCCTTCCACACTGACCTAGCAGAGGTTCTCCATGAGGGTTCCTCCCCTGCAGCACATATCTGCCTGGACATCCAGGCATTTCCTTGCATTGTCTGAAATCTGGACAGAGGTTCCCAAACCTCAATTCTTGACTTCTGTGCACCTGCAGGCTCAACACCATATGGAAGCTGCCAAGTCTTAGGGTTTGCACCCTCTGAAGCCATGGTCTGAGCTGTAACTTGGCCACTTTTAGCCATGGCTGGAAAGCTAGGACTCAGGGCACCCAGTCCCTAGGCTGCACAGAGCAGGGAGGTCCTGGGCCCAGTCCATGAAACCATTTTTTTCCTCCTAGGCCTCTGGGCCTTTGATGGGACAGCCTGCCAGGAAGGTCTCTGACATGCCCTGGAGCCATTTTCCTCATTGTCTCAGCAATTAACGTTCGGCTCCTCATTACTTATGCAATTTTCTGCTGCAGGCTTAAATTTCTCCTCAGAAAACGGGCTTTTCTTTCCTACTACGTTGTCAGGCTGCAAATTTTCTGAACTTTTATGCTCTGTTGTCCTTTTAAACATAAGTTCCCATTCCAAACCATATCTTTGTGAATATATAAAGTTGAATGCTTTTAACAGCACCCAAATCACCTCTCGAACACTTTGCTGCTTAGAAATTTCTCCCACCAGATACCCTAAATCATCTCTCTCAAGTAAAAAGTTCCACAGAACTCTAGGGCAGGGGCAAAATGCCACCAGTCTCTTTGCCAAAATAAAGCAAGAGTCACCTTTGCTCCAATTCCCAACAAGTTTCTCATCTCCATCTGAGATGAGCAGAATTTGGTCAAAGCCATTCAACAAGTCTGTAGGAAGTTTTGAACTTTCCTACATCTTCATGTCTTCTTCTGAGCCCTGAAAACTATTCCAAACTCTGCTGTTCCCCAGTATCAAGTCACTTCCAATTTTCAGGTATCTTTACAGCAGCACCACACTCTACTGGTACCAATTTACTGTATTAGTCTGTTCTAATGCTGCTAATAAAGACATACCTGACACTAGGTAATTTATTAAAAAAGAAATTTATTTGACTCACCATTCCACGTGGCTAGGGAGGCCTCACAATCATGGTGGAAGGTGAATGAGAAGCTATGTTGTATCTTGCATGGCACTAGGCAAGAGAGAGCATATGCAGGGGAGCCCCGCTTTATAAAAAACTATCAGATCTCATGAGAGTTATCTACTATCATGAGAACAGCACAGGAAAAAACCTGCCTTTATGATTCAATAACTTCCCAACCAGTTCCTCCCACAGCACATGGGGATTATTACAATTTAAAGTGAGATTTTGGTGGGGACACAGAGCCAAACTATATCAGTAGTGTTGGCTACTTTAAGCTGAGCTAGAGTTTCACATATCCATACATATGAACTTTCGCAGGTATGAATCTGTGTATACATGTATATTATAGCACTTATTGTTGGTAAAATGTTGATTTTTCTTTAAATATTGCAAATCCCTGGTACCTAACTCAGAACATGGTACATAGCAGACATCCAAAGGCACTGAAAGATTGAGCACACATGCACGTGTTCCACAATTCAGACCTGAGAACAGATGGGCTGTTAGGGCCAGAGATGCATATTTTGAAATCAGATTGCTCCTTTCTCATGATGGTTGACCAAGAGTGCCTTAACTCTGATTGACCAAACTTTAGACAAGCTTCTTTTCTCTAAAATCTCAACATCCCTTCCCTTAGATCATTTACTTTAGAAAACTTTTTATTGAAAATTATTTATCTGCCTTTTTGAGATGTTAATCTTTTGTGAAAGACTTCTCAGTTTTACATCCCAGTACAGTCTATTCCAAGGGCTTGGAAGTCATTCTTTTGAAAGGTAAGCATTAAGGAAGATAGCATCCCTATCTCTCAGTCTTTATGGGAGGGTAGAAGTCTAATTTAGGTGGCATTCTTTAAAAAAAATTATAAAACTACCACCTGTCATGAAAATAAGAAGTTTACTTTTCTTTGGATAAGGGTAATTAGCAACACAGATGGCCTCTGATCCTCCCAACTTCAGCTCTTAAAATCTCTGTAGCTATTTCTTTTGAAGGAACTTAGTTCAGACTCTGTTGTATCTTCTTCCTTATTGCAATAGCCTTGAATAAAGTTTTCCTTACCTTTTAATTTTGCCTACTGTAATTTGCACTTTGACAGTCTTCACATGTATTCTAGCTTCTTTCTTTTCTGCTGTCCTCCACATTTTCTCCATGGTTAGATGTGGGGAGACCCCCTGAAACTATGGCTACAGAATAAAAGATGAAATGCTCCTGATTATTGTAAATACAAAATTGCATGCAGGATAGTGTAAAGACAAAGCCAGGTTGGACTACCAGAATGAGCCAACAGTGCGTGATGTGCTTCCCCCTGCAGAGAGCCTATGAATGGATGGGCAGTCAGGGAGGTTTCACATCACCAAGATTCCTATCCCAGAAAAGCAGATGTTCATAGCTCTGGGAATGGAATGTGACCCTTGTGGAGAGCCTATAAACGGACACATAGGGGGGCACCTGTCCATATGGATAAGATAGGGCTATAAATGCCCTCATCTTGCCACACAGCTCTTCTAGGCCTCTTTAGAGTTAAGGCATACTCCCTTCTGAGAATTTCTGGTCTAACCAGTTGTCTAGCTTCACATCCTGTTTCTATGGATTGTTTGTAACCAGCTTTTGCTGCAGCTGTTACTGCTGATTAATGCCTTGCTAATCATAGGTTATGGAAAGATTGTGTTTCTGTTTTAAGGCTCTGTTAGAAATTACTGACGCACACACTATATTGTAAATTCTTATCTCTGTATACTGTACTTCTACATACAAATGTTATGTTAAAGAATTACTTCATCCCCATGTGACCATCTCACCTCATAATCAAATGACCCTAAATCTCTCACTAACCTACCCCCGCCCTCACTAAACTTAATAATAAATGCTGGTATATCCAGTGCGTTGTTGGCACCACAGGACCAGAAGGCGGTGACCCCCCCTGGACCCAGCTTTCCCTATCTTGTGTGTGTCTATTATTTCTCAACCTGCCAATCTGCCTGGGAACAAAGAGAGAGCCCCGTTGCATTGTGGGCTGCTGGCCAGATCCCACAATATCTGGTGCCCAACGAAATTCTCAGAAGGGAGTATGCCTTAACCCTAAAGAGGCCTAGAAGAGACATGGCAAGATGAGGGCGTTTATAGCCCTATCTTATCCATATGGACAGGTACCCCCCATGCATCTGTTTATAGGCTCTCCACAAGGGTCGCATTCCATTCCCAGAGCTATGAACATCTGCTTTTCTGGGATAGGAATCTTGGTGATGTGAAACTTCCCTGACTGCACGTCCATTCATAGGCTCTCTGCAGGGGGAAGCACATCATGCGCTGTTGGCTCATTCTGGCAGTCCAACCTGGCATTGTCTTTATACAATACTGCATGCAATTTTGTATTTACAATAATCAGGAGCATTTTATCTTTTATTCCATAGCAATAGTTTCAGGGGGTCTCCCTACAGTTAGACTCATCCTAGTACTCATCTTCAACTTGGATTTTACTTCCTTAAGGATATTCTCTGACTATCTCACTAAAGAAGACTTTCCCAATTAGTACCCATCTCATTACCTGGTTTCCTTTCTCTATATAAAGACATACTGCTAGTTTGTTATGCAGTTAAGCTGTGTGTGTGTGTGTGTGTGTGTGTGAGAGAGAGAGAGAGAGAGAGAGAAAGCATGTGTGCTGTGTGTACATCACTGACACTAAGAACACATAGCACAAACAGCACATCTTTGAGTGTTTTGGTTACTTGGTTCACTTAGACTATCTCTGTTCTGTGATGACTTTCATAAAATTTATCATAAGATAAAATTTATAAAAGAAAAACTCATGATCATTGCTGCTTCTCAGAAAGAAAATATGTCTTTTCTAGTTATATACTCAGTATACACATACTATTTCTCTGTACTGAATATCTCACTATAGAGCATGGCTTGATATTAATGGAAGATTGAAAAAATTTCTGAGGAGGATAAAATACAATAGCCTCTCATTAAAGTCTCCCGCATTTATTTTCAGTATTTACTTATATCATATGCACCTTGACGCTACAGTTACTGTTCTATAACAACACCTGTAACAACAAGGGTCTTAGAGATGACCAGACTGAGCTACATAAACATTGATCTATATATATGGTAGCTAGAATCAGAACAAAGATTTTTCTGAGTTTCAGACAGGATTATCATGCAAATGTGGCTTCATTACCAGGCAAACATTATGAATTATAATACTCACCTACCATTCAACCTCTTGCCTTCTCTTTAGCTTTTCTATTCTGTCAGTGGCTCACGTGAAAAACAAAACATGTCTCTTTTCAATTTCCCTTTCAGTCAATTCTGTCAAACTGAGAAGAGGGGAAAAAAGCAACAACAACAAAAAAAATGTAGCATGTTTTGATAGGTCTCCTTAGAATGAACATTGCACCTGTCTAATTATAAGATATTGAAAAATAAGAATCTTTAAACAGACATCTGCCCCATCTGCCCTTGTCAACCATCTTCAGTCTTTTCTGTTGTGCTGAGAATAAAGTAAAACTTCATGAATGCGACCTTAATGGGTTTGGAATTTGTAAGATTAAGGCATAAGCACAGCTATTTTAAATTGTTGCATGATTTAAATTATATAGGATCTTATATGAATATTAATAAATAGAATGTAGTTAATGATTTACATTTTCAAATAAAGGACTTTTTTGTATATCATTATTATTACTTTTGGTCAATAATATTGTTATTTTAGGTTAAAAGAGACATGTATTTAAACAATTACCTATTAAACCAATAACTCTTTTAATAAAATATATGTCTAATACTGAATATATATTTTATCCTGTTTTTAGTCTTTTTATATATTTAATTACATTTTCAAGTAATATAGCTTAGTGAAATATTTTCCACTAATAAATATAAATTATATATTCAAATCTTTAAGGTTTTTCTATGTGTAATTTTCTTTACCAATTTTTTGGTCATATTTTGTGCTTGTAATAACTCTTAAAATATGTAGCATAAAGCAAATACATGAATAAACAAAGGGTTTAAAAATGAAAATGAGTAAAAAATTGCACTCAAATTCATTTCTCTAATCCTTAAATATTAAGAACAAAATATTATTATCACCAATGTTGAGTTTCTCTAATATCAAGTCCATTTAACACCAAAGAAATTTACATTTATTACAAAGAGTTTCTGTTTTCAACTTTTAAAAAGATACAGGCAGTTCTTTGCAGCTTGAGAACATAATTGGAGGGCACAACTTAGAAAAGATAAAACAAAATCAGTACTCTCAAGAAATTTACTGTGAAATTACAAGTATTAATCAAAAGCCGAGACTATCCTATCATTTGTTTGAATGATCCAACTAGGATACACAATAATTAAGTCTGTTAGAACAACAGAATATTACGTTATTCTACTTTGACAATAGGAATTTTATTACTTTGTGCAATACAACTGCAGTATAAATGTGCTTCTTCACTATAGAACAGTACTTCTTTTTAATCTTATTGAAAACATGTCTTAATGTCCATCTTATTTGATCTTGTTTCTTCCATTTGCATTTGTTCACACCAGAAACTTGAGTCTCACCAGTCTTCTACTTCTTCATTTACTTCTCTACTTTTAATTTTTTTCAAACTTTTTTCTCTTCATTGCCATCTCTTTAGTCTAAAATAGTGTAATCTCTTACAAAGACTTCTGCCAAATCCTCCTATCTTACCCCTCTATACCTATTTTTCCCATTCTACTTTCTTCACCAAATTAGAGTGTGTATGTATATATTTGAAGGATAAATGAATAAACAAATGTGGTATATGTATAGGCAATGAAATATTACTCAACTAAACAGGAACAAAATTCTGTTACATGCTATAATTTGGATGCATCTCAAAGACATTATGCTAAGTAGAATAAACCAGAAACGAAAGGACAAATATTGTATGATTTCACTTACATAAGATACCTAGAATAGTTAAATTCATAGAAAAAGAAAGTAGAATAATGGTTACCAGGAACTGGGGAGGAGAAGAGAATGAGAAATTATTGTTTAATGGATATAGAGTCTGAGTTTGGGATGATGAAAAAGTTATAGAAATGAATGGTGGTGGTAGTTGCACAAATATGAATGTATTTAATGCCACTGAATGGTACAGTCAAAGTGGTTAAAATACTAAATTGTTTGTTATGTGTATTTAACAAAAAAGTGATGTAAATGTAATTTTAATAGAAAGACATTCTTCTTGTCATCTCAATAAATTCCTATGCCTATTTTTATGTTTGCTAATAGCAACCTCAGAAATTTCTGCACTTTCCTCCTCACCTGCATGAATCCAACACAAAGAGCCCTGACTTTCATCATAATTGTCCAACATCAAATTTTCCATGACACACTTACATGATGCAAGGTATTCCAAAATATGTGTGTTAAATGTTGGTTAATATTTTCAAAGTCATGCTTACATATCTAAGATATTATATAATACTGTTTAACTCAGGATACAAATAATATCAGCCATAGTACACATTTGAGACTGAATTTCTTTCAGTAATTCTTTTTTATTTCTAAGTTCTTTTAATTGGCAAATCATAACTGTATCATATTTATGGAATACAATATGATGTTTTGATCTATGTATATGATGTTGAGTGATTAAATCAAGCTAATTAACCTATTCATTACCTCACTTGATATTTTGGTGGTGATACATTTGAAGGTTACTCTCTTGGTTATTTTGAAATATACATTATGAACTATTATTGAGTATTGCTGTGCAATAGAGCTCAAAACTACACAATCAAATACTATTCTGCCTTTAAAAATAACAAAATTCTATCATTTGGGACAACATGATGATTCTAAAAGACATTATGCCAAGTGAAATAAGCCAGGTACAGAAAAAATACTGCATGATCTCACTTACATATAAATCTAAAAAAAATGAATTCATAGAAATAGGAAGTAGAACCATCATTGTGAGAAAGCTATCTTAAGGACAGAAAACCGAACACCGCATGTTCTCACTCATAGGTGGGAATTGAAACAATGAGAACACACGGACACAGGGTGGGGAACATCACACACCAGGGCCTGTCATGGGGTGGGGGGAGGGGGGAGGGATAGCATTAAGAGATATACCTAATGTAAATGATGAGTTAACGGGTGCAGCACACCAACATGGCACATTTATACCTATGTAACAAACCTGCACGTTGTGCACATGTACCCTAGAGCTTAAAGTAAAATAACAATAATAATTAAAAAAAAGAAAGTAGAATGACAGTTACCAGCAGAGGGGAGTGGGGGAGCAAGGGAACGAGGAGTTATTGGTCAAAGAGTAAAACGTGTTGCCTGGACAATAGAAAGAAGTTATGAGTTGTATTTCCAATAATTCTTGAATATCTTAGGAGATTTTAAAATCTTCAGTGGAAAATAAGATATAAGAAAAGAATATAAATTTAAGTATGAATGGATGTTGACATTGTCCTACTAACTGTGGGACCTATTGAATCAAGCATATTGTATGTACCAGAGGACTAGAACAGGAAAACAAAAACTGCATTTAAGAAGAAAAGCTTGAGGACATTAGCATGGTATATAGAAGAGAAGTAACTTCTTGCTTGCCCTTCATTTGTCCTGTAAATCTGTTTGTTTTTACTGTATAACAAACTGCCTCAACAGTTAGTGGCTTGAAACAACAATCATTTATTTAGCTTGCAATTTTGTGGGTCAACAATTTGGGTTTGACTTCGGTGGTAATTCTTCTTAGTGAGTCTCAGCTGGATCCATTCATGCATCTATAGTTAGTGATTGGTGTAGCTCGGGGATGTCTGGTGTTTATAACCTCAGATGTGATAGCTTTCCTTTACTTCATGTGGTCAGCTATCCTCCAGCAGGTTAGCCTGTATTTGCCCACAAGGTGGTGGCAAAATTTAAGCATACTGAGATTCTTGAGACCCAGGTTATCGCTGGCACAAGACCATTTCTACCATGTCTTACTGGGGGAAAGAATATTTTAAAGAATCACATAAATAGAGAGATAGCCTCTACATTTTAATGGAAAGAGCTTCAAAGTCTCATTTCAAGAAAGATGGTAAAGCATGTGGACATTTTTTCAATTTGTCATACTCTGTAAGAGAAGTATTGAAGTTTGATTTATGTGAAGCTAAATAAGACATGGTCTTTACATTCCAGAAACCCTATAATATGATTAGAAAATGGTGCATTTTGTGGAAAGTGGGGTGACAAAGATGCAATAAGGATGTATATAAAACTAAATATTGTCACAGCATTAGAGACTATCTTCTGGAGTAGATATAATTTTATCTAGGGCCTTGACTAATGAGAATTGCTGTAGAAATGCTGTGCTGATCTGAAATAATTTCTACTATTTTGTCAATTCTAAAACTTACTCAGAGAGTGGCTTTGGTGCTGAAAAGAATGGTCTATAGTCATAGTTTTGTGACAATAACAGTAATAAAAAGATAAGTATGTATATTAGTCCATTCTCACACTGCTAATAAAGACATACCCAAGACTGGGTAATTTATAAAGGAAAGAGGTTTAATTGACTCACAGTTCAGCATGGCTAGGGAGGCCTCTGGAAACTTATAATCATGGTGCAAGGGGAAGCAAACATGTTCTTCTTCACATGGCGGCAGGAAGAAGAAGAATGAGTGCCCAGTGAAGAGGGGAGTCCCTTATAAGACCATCAGATCTTGTGAGAACTAACTCACTCTGATGAGAACGGGATGGGGGAAACCACCCCTAATGATTCAATGATCTCCACCTGGTCCCTCCCACAACACTTGGGGATTATGGGAACTAAAATTCAAGATGGGATTTTGGTGGGGACACAGCCAAATCATATCAGTATGTTTCTAAAAAATGATTAAAGCTGTTTCAAAATTACACCTGTGCAATTATTCACTACTATACATATTGTGAACATAAAAAATTTCAAGGAGAGAAAGCAGTTCATTGAATTAAGGAAAAAATGGGAAAGGTTAAATGAGCTCCTGTTTTGCCATTGAATATGTTGTGTGGGGAAAAGATTATGCTGAATAGCTACCACTAGAATTTAACAGAATGAATAAGCAATAGAAATGGCTTGTGAAATATTTTATATAGTCCTCATAGTTTAAAATTACAGCTTCAAAATTAAGAATGAAATAATGACATAAACTGTGATATTCTTGTAGCAGGTGTTGAGATTTTCCCTGGGTGAAAATTTGAAAAAAAAAATTGTCTTTGGAATACCAAGTTCCTTGTCACATAACCTTGCTTAACTTCAAGAATGCAGTGGCTGTTATTGAGAAATTCTTATTTCAATCAAAACCTGCAGTTTAAAATTTTCTATTATTAGTTGGTAATTTGTTACTCCATAGCTTTGTTTTGTGTTTGCTTCCTTGTTTAGTTTCTGAAGATATATAATAAAATATATCTTGCCTGCAAAATAAACTTTAGATATAAGATAAATTATTAGGGAGTTGTAGTCTTTTCACTGAGGGATAACACGGCACAGCTGAGGGATCCATGCCATATTTCAGTTCATGTTGTAGAGTTCAATAATCTTCAAATAGGAAATATATTCCTGAGAGTTCGTAAAGTTTCTAAGGGCTAGGTGCATGCAGCCAGCTAGTTTTGAGGGAACCAATTTCCACAGTCTTAACTTCAATGTATTTTTTTTTTTAATTGAGAAACTGCCTCAGAATTTCTTGGGCTCAAAATATCCTCTATCTAATTATATCAAAACAGGAGTGTTAGTCAATGTTTGCTAAGTTATGTGGTAGCAAATGACAACTCCCAAATTTAGGTACCTTACAACAAAAGTGTATTTGGTACTCAAGTCGCACATTGGTTGCTGAATAGCTATGGTTCAGCTCCAGGCTACAGGTCAGCTTCAAATCTTCTAAGAAAAGTGTCTTCTTATTTTTGAGATGCAGGCTAAAGAGCAGTAACCTATTTGGGACCTAAGAGAGGGAGAAAGTAAGCAAGTGAGTGGAATTGTACGGAATGTTTCTCAAAGTCCCAGTGGGGTCCTGTCACCTATGGTAATATTTCCTTGGCCAAAAAGGAAATATTTTTAAGCCTTAAAATAAGGAAAATAGGTAGGCTTCTATATGAATACCATGATTCTCACGCAAACAGGAAAGGATGTCTCATCTTCTCATTGGAGACAAAAATAGAATATGACACAGATGTCAAACTCCTCACTCATCTCCAATTTTACTGTGTTTCATACCCCAGGACATAAAAACCTCTCAGGAACAAAATAAGCAAGTATTTTAGATTATGATATTTGCATGTGGAAGCATTCTTAATTAATTAATGAAGCCATTTGGATTCCACAGGACTGTCAGTTTTCTCTCTCTTATTCCTTTTCCTATTCTTATTCTTATTATTGGCTCATATTGAAATGTTATGAATTCAAAACAAAAAATACAGTTTAAGTATTGAGCCTGATTTTTTAAAAATAATAACTAGAATATTTTTCAGATACAGACATTTTTATAAGATTTATACATAAGCACTTTCAAATTCATTGTGAGATATGCAATAAGATGATTCAAACTTATTTTCATAAATCATATTGTGGTATGGGTCACAATATATAAATTGTATTGTGCCCAGTTATAACTAAATCCTCATCTTATTTCATCTTATAAAATATTTAGTATGTCTAAGTCATAGTAACACAAAACTAAATATACTTCAACTTATGTTAAAAATTTCAAATGTCAGCTCAATAATGTGTAAGGTGGTATATAATATAAAATTATTTCAAGGAGGTGTGCCATTAATTAAATGATTGTCTCTCATTTCCATGCCCTTTCTTTTATACCTTCTTTTGTAATGCAGAAACTGAGGTACCATACCTGCATTTCTTCTTGGTTAGCTGACTTCTTATTGAGCTCTGCCAAAAAGAAATGCAAGAAAATGACCTCAAGGCATGAAGCTGTAAAAGGTACTTGCTTCTTCTTGTTTTGTGCCACCTTAGGAATTGTTTTTCCCTTCCCAGCAGTAATTGGTTTTAGTCTCCAGATTCCAAATATATTGATACAGATGCACTCACCATGGATTCCAGGTGTAATGAGTTAGCTCAACCACCTGAAACTGCCTATAACACTTTACTTGTTTAATTGATTTACACTTGAATTTACAATGATGGAAATACTATAACAGATTCAAAGGCTTAGGAAGAAAGAAATACTGGAGTGCATTTATCATTGTATGACCTGCAGGCCATCCTCCATTACATCACTAATAGGGTCTAGAAGATACTTCACTCACTCTAAGACGTTGGTAAATTCGTTAGTGAAGGGAATATCAGAATACATGAAAAGCTCTGTGGTGGCAGTACTCTGTAGGCTGAGTATGACTCGGGAATGCTGCTATTAAGATGGCTTCTCTAATTTAGTAGGGATGATATAATTACAGAGCAGTGAGGTTGAAGTTTTAGAATTTAACCATTATAGACAAGGTATCACATTTCCATAGTGTGCAGCAAGCACACAATAGTGTCAGAATGTTTTGATATACTGGGATTCTTGCTAGTGGTGAATTGCTTATGGTGTCCCTAGAAATAAAACATATAGCCTACTCAAATATTTCTTGATTTCTGTAACAGAAAAAACGGGAGGCCCAGTGGCCACTTAACTTGAGTCATCAAAGGAGTTGTCAAATGTCGAAGGAGAGTCATAGTCCCTCACCATGTGTCAGTTCATAGATTTGAGCTTTTTTTCTTGAAGAAGAAATCAAATCCTCTTAACATTCAGGTTCCATTACATGATGCAGTCTTTTCTTTGGACCAGTGATTACATGAGCAGTTTTCCTTTTTTTTTTTTTTCCTCACCAAATGCATGGGTATAGGAAACCAGAAATGAAAGGTGAATTGGCAACTTTCGCTATTATTCCTCATGAGTTACTCAAAAATTTTTATGTTTCTAATCTTGAAAATTTGGAATTTGGTGATCCGGAAGTCTGAGCTCCAAAGGAAATGATTTATAGTTTCATAAAATTGAATATTTAGATAAATGCCTGGCTCTGTTGGGATCTCATGCCATTGTTTTTATAAGAAGATACAATATTATTACATTGGTTGTGGTTATTACCAAGGGGAAAGGGGTTTCCACTATACAACGGTGACATGGAAGACATTTTCGGACAAGGTGACTTTCCGGTGTGTGTCCTTGTTCCCTCATGTCTAATCGTAATAGTTTAAGGAAAATCACAATGACAAAAAGGCTGGACCACTGAGTACACTGACTCTTATGAGTGAAATTTTAGGTTACTCAAACAAGTAAAAATTTCAACCACTGAGGCTATGGCTGAGAATAAAATGAGCATGGAAGGGAAACAATAAAGTCATAACGGCACATTCATGGATAGTTACAGAGTTGAAGCACTTACACATACTGTCTTCCTTATTAAATGTGATGTGTGTGCATTTATTTTTCCTTTCTTCTTATTTCTTATTGTTTTACATAAAGATTATTAATGGTAATTAACTTAGCAATTTAGTCATTAGCCTAAGGAATATTAGAATTGAGCTGGAATTCAATTTGAGGAGTAATTAACATCACCCAAAATTGGGCAGCGTGGTTGTTGAAATGTTGTGATCCCTTTTGGGGGAAGAGAGTAAAACTATTTCTAGTTATATAAATGTTTACTTTTTGGTATGGAGGTTTACATATGTATGGAGCATATGTACGGATGCTGATTAGGAATAGGAGTGGACTGTGAGGCTGAGTTTAAATCCACATTTCTTTTTTGACTGCTGACTCCCTGTTAGTTTCTACCAATAGGAAATGCAAGATAAATAGCAGAAAGCAGGAGGGAGAGGAAGAGACACAGCCCTTCTCATTTCTTCCATTATCACCTCAACAACTGCTTTTCACATTAGCTGAGGCAACAGGTTTCAGTTTCCAGCATCTTCCAATATTCCCAGATCCAGCCTCATCAACCTCCTTAGAGATACCAGTGAAAGCTGAGTAGTACGCTGTATTCAGAGATTTTAATCCCAGCTCTTTAGGGCACCTCATTTTGGGCTAGTGACAAAGCGTTGGTAGATGAACACTAGCCTGCACATCATACATTGAGTAACACCAACCCATAGTACTCATGAACATGATCGCCTTCAGCAGCATTTCGTTCTTGTCCTTAGGCTTTAGCGGGAACAAGGATATCTTACTTCTTGCTCCCTTCTTGTTCCTTTTCTTTTAATCACGTTTATATTTACAGCTGTCCCACCCACCCCAGGTGAAACAAACTTAACAACCACATAACACATCTTTGGTAGTCAGTCTCTAAAATGGTTCATAATTGTGTAACTTTCTCCTACATTGTATCAAAATTGTCTGTGTAGGTTAGAGAATGTGGTAAAAGTGATGACATGTCACTTCTGAAAACTCATCCTGGTTTCTTTCTCAGTCTCTCACTCTTTTTTTTTTTTTTTTTTTTTTTGAGACAGAGTCTCGCTCTGTCACCCAGGCTGGAGTGCAGTGGTGTGATCTCGGCTCACTGCAAGCTTTGCCTCCCGGGTTCACGCCATTCTCCTGCCTCAGCCTCTCCCAGTAGCTGGGACTACAGGCACCTGCCACCACGCCTGGCTAATTTTTTGTATTTTTAGTAGAGACGGGGTTTCACCTGGTCTCGATCTCCTGACCTTGTGATCCACCTGCCTCGGCCTCCCAATTTCTCAGTCTTTTAGATCATGCACTCTGGGGAAAGCCAGTTGTTATCCTATGAGCTGCTCTTTGGAGACTTTCACTGAACAAGGCTTTGAGGCTTTCAGTCAACATTGAACAAGGAACTGTGGCCTTCTGCCAAAAGTCTTGTGAATGAGCCATTTTGTCAGGTTATCCATCTGCCCCTGTCAAGCCTTCAGATAACTGCAACCCCAGCCACACCTTGACTGCAACCTCTTGAGAGACCCTTGGCTAGTACTAGCCAGCTAAGCTGGATTCTTGACCATCAGAAACTGTGGAATAGAATAAATTTTTGCTTTCTTAAGAATGCTAAGTACTAGCCAGCTAAGCTGGATTCTTGACCATCAGAAACTGTGGAATAGAATAAAGTTTTGCTTTCTTAAGAATGCTAAGTACTGGGATAAATTGTTATACAGCAATAAATAGATTGTATGTCTTCTACCTGTGAAATTGAATTTTAGTTTACAAAATGTGCCCAGTAAGCAGAATAGTATGACATTGTATAGAGTTTAATAATGTAAAGTCATTGCATTTACTTTAAATTTGCCTCCTCTCTCTCTCTCTCTCTCTTTCTCTTTCTCACTCTCCTCTTAGGAGGAGGTTTTAGAGTAGTAGATCCAAAGAAAAGGGACCCTCTAAAGTTCTTAATTCCCGTGATATGTTATTAAAAACATTAAGTATATATTATGTCCAGGTTTCTGAAATTAATAGGAAGAGTTTGTTTCTATTTAAGCAATAAAAGAGGCTGAATTTTAAAAACTGAATGTATTCTGAATTATAAAAAGCCATCTAGCAGCATAGGTGCTATGGGTTCTCATATCTTCTATTCTTTAGATTTATACTTTTCTGCTTTTCTAGTCTATAACTTCCTATAAATATTATTCTCAATGTGAATGTTATGTTGCTTCCTTAAATTCTAAATGAATCTCTTCCATTTCCTCAAATTACAGATGTTCTTTCAGTTACTTAAATTCATATTCAAGAGTTGTCTGAATTGTATGTATTAGGCCATTCTCACATCACTATAAAGAAATACTGAGACTGGAATTTATTTTTTTAAAAAGAGGTTCAGTTGGCTCACAGCCATCCAGGCTGCACAGGAAGAATAGTGCCAGCACCTGTTTCTGGAGAGGCCCCAGGAAGCTTCCAATCATGATGGAAGGTGAAGGGTGAGAAGGCATCTCACACGGAGGGAGCAGGAACAAGGGAGGGGGAGGTACCACACTCTGCTGCACAACCAGATGTCCTGTCAACTCAGAGTGAGAGCTCACTTTTCACCAAAGGGACGACCCATTCCATTCATTAAGGATCCACCCTTATGACCCAGACACCACCCACCAGGTCCTACTTTCAACATTGGGGGTTACATTTTAACGTGAGATTTGGCAGGACACATATCCAAACTTTATCACTTTACTTGCTCCTTTTTTTTTTCAATATTGTTTTCTTCATTGTGGGGAAACCACAACAATTCTCTTCTCTCAGCTGAAGTTTCTTAGTTAACAATCCAAAGTTTTCACATTTGTGTCTTTGATTTTCTAGTCTTTTCTGAAATTGTTACCAGCTTTGGGCCATCAGCTTTAACACTGTACTAAGATTGTCAACAAAAAGATTTTAAAAAGTACTTTCATATATATCATAAATATCAAATATATATTATATATGTTTTATATATATTATATATGTATATGTGTGTAATAATCAGAAGAAATTGAACAAGAATAGATTTTTACCTTGGTTGACATTATTACAAGTACTAAGATATGCTCTGTGCCTCTGTGCCCGCTACTTCCAGAGTGCCAGTTCATAGAGGTGGTATAATTTCTTATGCATAAAATGTTTTGTATAAGAAAAAGCTCATTTGTTTGAATATGTTTCCCCCTTTTACTATGTTTCCCATTTTGGAGAATAATTATGTCTCAATATTATCATTAATTAGTAACTTTACTCACCTATTTGACAGTTATTTACCAGGTTAAATTCCCATATCATCTACAACATGGGAAACATTGCTTTGAATGCCAAAACAAAAACAAAAACAAAACTCCTCTTAAAAGAGGCTTGCATTTCAATTAAAGGAATAAGGTATGCATCTAAGTAACTACAGGTATTATCATTATTTTATTATTCAGTAGAACATATTTTGATAAATTATGGCCCTAAACTGACTAGATGTATTCAATAAAATCATTTATTATTAATAACAAATATGTAACCACGTTAACACTTTCGTAAGAATATTAAGTTAATTTCTCTGAGACATACCCAGAGTTCTAACTTTCAACACTATAAGTGTGTAGTAATAAATTAGTTTGACAAAGAAGAAGAATTTGATACTCTTCTCTGGAACACTTGTTTTTTTTAAGTGATCTCAATCTCTTCCCCTCCATCCCTTTGTCTTTCTCTGTCTGTCTCCTTGTCTGTCTTTTTTCCTGTCTGTATTTGAGGATTTTCTCTGTCTAAACATTCTAAAATATTGAGGTTGAAAATTCTTTGATTCTTCTGCTAATCCTGCAGTTCATTTTTATGAGTTTAGTTAAATGAATATATACATACATTTGTTATAATATTTATATATTATATATTTGTATATTATATGTAAATATATACATATATTTGTATACTATACATTTGTTTTATATATAATATATTATGTAAATATATATTATATATGTATATGTGTATATATGTATATGTATATATATTATATATGTATATGTATATGTGCATATGTGCATATATATATGATTGGGAAGGAAAGGGTTGTTTGCAGAAAGGGAGGAAATTACCTTTAAGTGTGGTTTGGGGAATGATTAATGGAGCTGAATAAAGTATAGAAAAATCACACATTGTTTGAGAAAAGAGTTTTAGATTTGTAAGAAGAGTTAATAGGGCTAAAATTTAGGTATCATATGATTTAGTTCGTGTGACATTGTGTAAGAGAAAATTCTATAGGACAAAAAATAAATCAGTATTTTCCAAGGCACAGTGGTGAGAAGCAGTGAACAAGTACACAGGACAAGGGGGGATTTTATTTTTATTTTTATTTTTATTTTTATTTTTGAGAAAGAGTCTCCCTCTGTCGCCCAGGCTGGAGTGCAGTGGCGCAATCTCGGCTCACTGCAAGCCCCGCCTCCCGGGTTCACGCCATTCTCCTGCCTCAGCCTCCCGATTAGCTCGGACTACAGGCACCCGCCAACACGCCCGGCTAATTTTTTTGTATTTTTAGTAGAGACGAGGTTTCACCGTGTTAGCCAGGATGGTCTTGATCTCCTGACCTCGTGATCCCCCCGCCTTGGCCTCCCAAAGTGCTGGGATTACGGGCGTGAGCCACCGCGCCCGGCCAAGGGGGTAATTTTTGAGGTGATGTTCTCTATCTTGACTGAGGTAGTGGTTTCAGGACTGTATATATTCGTTAAAAAATCACAGGATTGAACATTACAAAATGCATCACCTGATACGTTATACTATATATGTGTGTGTGTGCAGACACACAAATTATATATAAAGAGAGAAAGAGAAAGAGAGGAGAAACAGTGAAAGAGAGAGATATTAAAGGGATTCTGATAGTATTAATACCTAGAAATGCCAAATTCTGGCATGCCAATCATCCTCCTCTTTCTAAAATAGCTTAAGGTAGACTTATTTAAAAATGGATAATTATAAAGGAAAGGAATTAAATACTGTATTTTAGTTAGACTTGTATCCCAAGTCATCAAAAGCAAATAACATTAATGCTTGAACAGACTGCTATACTGAAGCTTCAGACCAGAGAGGCCTATCTTTTTCCTGCTCTAACAAAGCCGAAACATAAAGACTGTCTGGAAGAGAAGACAACTTTATCCATGCAGGAAGAGACATCATTCAAGTTAACCGGTTAGATCCTACAAGAGGAAGTAAAAGAGCAGAATGGAGTCCTACATCCATTTTAATAACTAGTTAAAGTACAATGAATTGCTTACCCGACTAGTGAATGTGGCTGAACATTATTGTTCCTGAGACTGACTTCTTAGCCATTTATTTTACTTCCTGGGCTCAAAGGAAGTTCCTGCCTCAGCCTCTCGAGTATCTAGGACTACAGGCATGCATCCCAACATCCAGTTAATTTTTTAAAAAATTGTGTAGAGATGGGTCTCACTACGTTTCCTAGGCTGGTCTTGAACTCCTGGCTTCAAGCAATCCTCCCACCTCAGCCTCCCAAAGTGCTAGGATTACAGGTCACCATGCCAAGACAATCATTTCTTTTTTTGTTTCTTGCTATACAGCTAATGGTGAAATATGGTTGATAATCAAAGATTTGTAGACTTAAGGCCATGGGTTAAAATTAAAAAAAAAAGTTCTAGTAACTTTCTGATCTTTTCTTCAGCTGTTCTTATTTGTCTATAGAGAGTTGAGTCACACAAACGTCATTAAACTCTGATAGTTTCTATAAGCTCAACTGTTTAGATGTGAATTGTCACTTTTTTTCAAATGATCCTCACTGGATCTAAGAAAAAATCTAGAAAAGTAGATCCTATATATTTCTCAGCTGTAAAAGTTTTTTTATGGGGCAATCTAGCATACATTGCACCAGAAATGCATGGATGGGATCATAGACTATCATTGGGCATTCTGGGGAATGTTATCTTTTGAAAGGTCATTCAATGTAAGAAAGGTTTCTTTGCTGAAATTCTATCTCCAGCACATTAATTTTGTGAATTTGATCAAGTTACTTAGTCACTTTCAACTTCAAGTTCATCATTTACAAAGAGAAATTAATATCTATTTCTTAGGAATGTTTTGTGAATTGACAATAGTAAATGCAAAATACCTATCATAATAAATAGCATAGAGTCGAATAGAAGATACCTTCATTTAGCTACACTTCACTCAACTGAGTGTCTAGGAGCTATGTGCATTTTCCCCTCTATAAATAATAATAAATGTTTTTTTAAAAAATCATTAAATAATAAATATGTTTGCTAGTATGATTTTTTTCTAGTATGCCCTAGCACTGTTGTTCCCTTTAGGGGAGCTACTTGATTATCAAGAGTCCACTGTGCTTGCTTAAAATATTTCCTTTTCTTTTATTTATTATCATTACATAGCTGAATTGATGAAAGTAGAACAAAAAACAACTTATGTAAAAGAAATAGTAATTTATATTAAAACTAAATTTAATATATTGGAAAGATTTAGTAAAGATGAATCACTAAAAATGTCAAATTAGAGGCAGGTGAGGCATTTAAAAAAGATAAGATACTAAAATTTTATTTTTCTAGATTGCAACTACATTGACATTCCCATCTGAAGAAATTGCCCATCATATATTAAATGTGTGATTTATGAAAGAAAGAGATGTGAAATGTCTATTGGTGTATGCCTAATATAGGAGAGGAAATATCTCTTTTCTTACCCATTGCTAAGTTCATGGCTGAGGCACCTGTAACAAAAGACAGATTAGCAAGAAGAAAGTATAAAAATCTGCTTAATGTAAGTTTTATGTGACACAGGAGCCTGCAAAAATGAAGATCCAAAGAAACAGAAAAACCTGCACATTTTTGTGCTTGGATTTAATGAAGAATGGACAATCTTGGAGAAGTATGATCTAATATTAATAAATTGGGGGGAACTTAGCAAAGCCTGTTTGCTCAGATTTTTCTCTGTGTCCCTGTGTCTTCAGAGATAATGATAATCCTCTGGGTATAGGGAGAGAACAGAAATGAGGGTGTTACGACCTACTTCAGGTGAAGGTTAGCCAGATTTTATGGCTTGTTTTAGAGGGGGGAGAGGGAAGGGGAAGGTGAGAGTGATCTTCCTGCTTCTACTCTTTTTCCAAATGCGATGGTGCCCTATTTTAGGGCAGTGTGTTCTGAATCCAGTCAATATTAAAAGAGGCATCCTTGACTTTATATCAACTATTTGGAGAAAAAAATTATATACATGTATGATATAATTTAAAATAGACACACGTTAAAGTATGAAATTATTTCATAAACTCAATAAATTTTACCTTATTATTCTCTCCTTTAGTTGGTTTTTCCTAAACAAATATGTGGTTTCATCAGAAAACTTTAATACCTCATGTTAAACAAAATAACATAAAATGAAGGAAAATAAAATGAATCAGTAAAGGTAAATAAGAAAACTTAAAAACTTGGAAAAAATAGAAATGTGTCACTAAGACATTTCACGTTGAGAAAAGGAAGTTAAAGTTTCAACACACATCTAGGGGATAACTGAGAAGATGGAAATTGTGTTTATAATGATGTGACATCCAGGGATGGGTTCCAGGCTGAGCATTCCTCAAAGGACCTGTTGAGATTGCCAGAGGTAAAGCACTCTTCGACATATGCCAAAAGTTTAAATATTACATGCCTGGGAGAAGAGAAAAAAAATGCTGCAATCATTCAAGTAAAATTCCAACTGCCTCCCTAGTTGGCTGGTGTGTATTTGGAATAGATATCAAATAAATCATTTCTCTCCTTCACAGCAAGTGGGAAGGTTGATATATCCTGCTCAGATTCAAGGCTAGCCCTGTGAAAAGGTGCAAGAAACTGTTCAGGTAAAGTGATATGTGGAATATGGAATATTTTCACCTGGCCTAATAACATCTCTTAAAATATGTGTGTATGTGTGTGTATATGGTTACCAAAATTTCTGCCTTTGTCATTGAAAGCCTTTGGATTAAAGCATGATTTTTTTTACTTCAAATAGAAAATTGACAAAGTTTAAAAAATTTGCCAGCATCCATATTGCAGTGTATCTTATGAAATGCTGGCACATGTTTTTGCAAGTTTGGTGATTGGAGGGGGTGCAATTTAGCAGTAACTACAAACATTTAACATAAAAACATTATTTTGTATGAATTTTTTTTCACGGTTTTCATATTATGCAATACCCTCATATGCATTGTGAAATGAAGTATGTAGCAATATGTTTATTGCTTACAAGTCCAAAAGAAACTGTAAACAACCTAAATGTTCATCAGTAGACAAAAGGTTAAATAAATCAATGCAAATGTAAATAATGCAGGAAGTTTTTTAAAAAATAAGATACATTCACATATGATTATTGAATAAATATTCCCAAGGTAAATTAAGTGAGATAAAAGAACAGAATGAACAGTATCTTTGTTCTATATAAATATTGATATGGTTTGTCTGTGTCCCCACCAAAATCTCATCTTGAATTGTAACTCTCACAATTCCCATGGTTCTGGAAGGGACCAGGTAGGAGGTGATTGAATTTTGGGGGTGGGTCTTTTCTGCACTGTTATCGTGATAGCGAATGCGTATCATGAGATCTGATGGTTTTAAAAATGTGAGTTTCCCTGCTTAAGCTCTCTCTTTGCCTGCTGCCATCTATATAAGATATGACTTGCTCCTCTTGCCTTCCGCCATGATTGTGAGGCCTTCCCAGCCATGTGGAACTGTAAGTCCATTAAACCTCTTTCCTTTGTAAATTGCCCAGTCTCTGGTGTGTCTTTATCAGCAGTGTGAAAACATACTAATACAAATATACTTGCAGTCATGCAATTATAGAAACATTAATTAGAGCTAGTTGTCTACCTAGATATATTTCACATGTGCATAGAAATTTCTCAATGAATACAAAGAAACTGTTCTTAGTGAATATAGAGGGTTAAGTAGGATGATTAATTTCACACTTCATATATACCATTCTATATAATCCGGCTTTTAGAAATCATGTGGATGTAATAGTGAACACCCCCTCCCCATTCCTGTTTTTCGTAATGTTACTACCATTTAATTCTTTGTGCTACCAGAACTAATCCTATATGCCCTTCTTATTTGTTTACATCAATAACCATAAGAAGCCCAAGACTCCCAGGACACCACTCATTCCTTAGATTCCTATCCCAAACACTTCTAATTGGCCTTATCTTCCATTTCTTTCTAAAGACTAAAATATTCTAATGGTACCCTGCAATTCACAGTCCACGATGAGCAAATTCTCCTTTGTCTTCTCTAATTGTTCCATCGTTTGGTTCTTCAACCTGAAATCTGTTTCTCCTATGAATACTGCTTCCCCTGTAACCCTATCACAGGGTAGCCGGAAGAGGGTTCCATATCCTCCTTGTTTCTCATTTCCATTTCCAAGCACTTAGATCTAGGTCTCTTGTCTTCAAACTATATCTATACTCTCCTTCCTTGGTGCCATCTTCTACTGATGATTCATTCACTCCTGTTCTTTAAGATTTTAGCACGTCTCACTGCCATTCTATGGCATTACTGCTTTTGTAATTAGTGGCAATTTAATTTCCATGTAAAAATTAATTTTGATATTTTAATGTATGTCCTTTCACTTCCTTTACTCCAATAACATGTCGCCAACCTACCTCAATCACTCTCGTCCCTTTTCATTTGAAATAACCAAAATCCCTGCAGCATTTTCCTTCACTTTTTCACCTCCACCTCTTAACTTCTCAGCTCATTCCCAGTACTCTGACAATTCTTTCCCCCGTTGCTACATGTAATTCACTGCTCATATAACTGCCTATACCTACCTCAAATGGTCATTTCTCTAATGACTTATAATAATGAGCCCTTGTTTTTTTAATTATAGTCACTTCCTTGCTATCCTTGAACTTTCTTTCTGTTTTATAACTTCATTGTACTTAACTTGCTAAAATGCCACTGTCCAACTAATTTTTTCCTGCACAGCCAAATATGACTGGGAAAAATGCGTACAAGGAACAACAGCTTACTATAACAATGTTACATTTGTAACCACCCACCTTAGTGCTGCTTAGCATTCTTAAGCAATTCTTAAGCTCATTCATTTGCTCACTTGCTTCATAACTTCTCCCTTTTTATTAAACTTCCAATATCTTCCTGTATCCTTACTCTTATCTGATGATCTTTATTTTTATTTCCAAGAAAAAAGAAGCAATCAGCAGAGTATTAGCATGCCATTGTCACAGGACATAGGGTGTCACTTCACCTGCCTAAAACCTCTGTGGCCGGTGGTGCTTTTGCCCGAGTTTTGCTTGGGCCAACTGGACATATACTGCCCACTTGGCCTGGCAAGCTGCACTAGGCTTGTGCTACCAGCCTGGATCCCATGCCTGCCAAGGGCAAGTCCGGTGCAGAGCGGAGAGGGGTATATGAGTGAGCGAGCACAGGATCCACCTACTGCACACAGCCAGGCATGCTGGCTGTGGCAGGGTGGTCAGCTATACGTGCCGTCACAGACACCAGCTTTCTGAGAGGCTGTGGCCGGACCAGACATACCAGAAGCAGCTTCCACTATGCACCGGGGAACATGGTGGCATCTGGAAGCTTGAAGATGCCAGGAACCACAGAGCCCCAAAGAGGGTGTCACAGTGTTGGCTTGAGGAACTCCTAGTCTGGGCTCCCCCAAGGGCCACAGATCTTCTCCCTCTTTCTTCTCTCCTTCTTGTTGCCTGCAAGGTGGAAAGTGGGGGGCGTGTTTTAGTCCTGTTTGTGTTAGAGCTCTTTCAGTACCACCATTCAGCAGGTCCTGAATTCTTGTCCCATGTCCAGGAAGAATGTGGTACATGGACTACTGGAGGGTGAGCAAGGTGAAGAGGTGCTTTACTGAGCGACAGTATGGCTGTCAGGTGACCCAGAGTAGGTGACTCCTAACCACAGGCAGGTCATCCTGACATCTCTGCAGCTCTTAGCAGAGAGGAGACCCAGAGTGGATAGTTCTATCCACAGGCAGGTCATCCTGATGAGTGTACAGCTCTCAGCAGAGAGGAGACCCACAGTGGGTAGCTCTTCTCTGCAGGCAGGTCATCCCATTTGTCTGTTGTAGTCTAGCTGAGTCCAGGGTGTTTATGAGCTTCAGAGGGGAGGCAGTCTGGACTCATTGGTCCAGAGGCAGCCATGGGCAGGCCTGGATAAAGCACCATAAGTTCCCTCTCTGGTCCATGAAACTGGCAGTCTGGCCCCCAGGCTTCAGGCCATCTCTAGCTTAAATGTGGAATTTCACCAGGGACCTACCCCTTTCTGCCCAGGAGCCTGTCTGCCTCCTGCTGCATTCATGGCACCTGGGATCTTCATGACTGGGGCACCTGCAGGCCCATGCTGAGCTGCCCTCAACTCCTCCTTGGCCCTCCTCTCACACTTGTCAGCATCCAAAGTCTAGAGGGGGCCAAGGTGGTCAAAGGCATCCCGAGCATGTGTACACATCCCGAGCATGTGTACACCCAGCTGGGTCATGACAGTGCTCAGGCTCGGCCACAACTTTGCTACAAAATCAGAGCAGGTGCCTGGAGAGGGGAGAGGCCAAGCAGCTGAAGCAGGCATTTCCAAGCCTGTGGGGGCTTCCTGGGTCCCTGCAACTAGGTGGTTGAAGTTGTGCTTGGGAGAGCAGGACTCTCATCCCACCAGTTTGGAAGGGGGTGGGACTCCCTCCTGTTTCCAGCTCCCACTGACTCCACAGAGGGAGCAGCCCCAGCCACACCTCACCTGCTGCAGCCATTGTCTTTGCAGCAGCCACTCCGGACAAGCCACTGCTGCCATCACTGACACCATACAATCTGGTACAGCTTCATATGTTCCCACACAAAAAAGATGAAGGAATGATTCAGTTGCTCTTTCTGGACATTACATTTAGATTTGTCTTGGAGATTTCCACTTCTTCTCAAGGGGGTGGTGGTTTGTATAATAACTATTTTGTCTCACCTGCTTGGGAATAAAAACGATAATTAATAATATTGGCGATTATGTTAGGATATTAAGATTTTAATTCTTCAGCTCTCACTCTTTTTTTAAATTTACTTCAACCAAGTTTTGTTTCCACCAATCTACCCAAGTAATGATTGCTACATTGTTACATTCAGTAATCAGTTCTTAGGCTACATCTTACTGGACCTATCAGCATCATTTGAGAGGGTTGATCATGTCCCTCTTCTTGAAACTTATTCCTTGCTCATCAGTGGGGACATCACTATTATTCAGTTTTTCTTCCCTTTCATTGGCTTCTGTTTTCAATATCCTTGGAGAGTTCCTCCACTTCTCTGTGACAATTAAAATCAGTGTTTGCTGAGATTAGACATTTTTTTCTTCTCTGTTTAGATGGTGTGGTAGATGATTGTAAAATTCCTCTCAATTTATTTTTCAACCTTGAGCTATGCATGTGTAGTGTGAGGCTGTGGTTCCTGCCATCAAATGATGTAGTCTATTTCCCATTCCTTTTAGTCTGGGTTTTCTCTAACAGGATGAGACAGAAGCACTACTTTCCCAGTTTTCAGTCTAGGCCTCAAGGAACCTTGCATACTTCCACTTTCTCTTTGGGAACACAAAGATCATCATGTGAACAAAGCTGGTTTAGTATATTGAACAAAGAAAAAAAATCATAGTTCAATTATATCTGTGATCTCAAATGAGAGCCAAACAATTGTCAGATATGCAAAAGAAGGCAACTTAAAATACTCAGTTCCCAGAACACCAACGAGTTGACCTATAAACAAACACAGCCAACATCAATTAAGCCTAATTTACATTAGCAGAACTGCCAAAGTGACCTATAGATATGAGGTCTGTATCTATAATATGCATGTATTTTTAAGCCACCAAGTTTAGTAGCAATTATTTTAATTATTTACATGTGAAGGAACAGAGTACTATGGCCAAATCATTCAAACTTTTAGACTCCTAGGAGAATAGGAACAAATTATCTGCCTGCAATGATTCTTTTTTTTAAGAGCCATGAGATAACTGGAGAGG
This sequence comes from Nomascus leucogenys, assembly GCF_006542625.1. NCBI lineage: Eukaryota > Metazoa > Chordata > Mammalia > Primates > Hylobatidae > Nomascus > Nomascus leucogenys. The sequence goes on from NC_044387.1 coordinate 80,955,359, forward strand.
TTTTGCTCTGCCAGTTTCTACAACTTTTTTAACCAAGAAGGTTAAGAAAGAGATAAAAAAGGTTTGGGGCCACTAGAGATTAAAGCTCAATAATAAGATTCAAAGGCCTTGTGAACTGAAACTGAGATATTTTATCCTTTGCAATTCAAAGTTTGCCTTCTAGAGAGCCTAGGGAATTTATAAAAACAGAGTGAAATAAATTCAAAACTTATATCAATAAGCAGAAAATGAAGAGAAGAATAAAAGTTATCTGAGTACTACTTCCATCAGAAAAAAAGTGACTATATAGGAAATAGAAACAGTAATAGGTCATTGACACAATAAATAGATTTGATATCTTTTTCCCTCCGAAATTTCCTTTTTAAAAAAAAAATTCTATACCACTATACTAAAATTATTTTAATTATTTTGCATAACATATATAGAAAAATAGATGCTGTCTTAATAACTGAATGAGTTTTTTTTAAAATGAGTTTGTTTTAAACTTCTTTTCCTAGTTTTATATAAAACATAAGAATTTCTTTAATAGATCTTATTACCTAATAAATTAGCATAATACTCATATCAGTAAATACTTATTTGTATAACAGTTAACACATAGGAGAAAACATGGCTCTAAAGGAAGAGGGCTTGAGATTTTGAAGAAGATTAGAAGACAGAGAAAAGTCTAGAGGTTGAGTGATGTTGGAGCCAAGAAGTTATGCTGTGATGCAGGTAGATATTACAAAAATGGGTATCTGACCCACTGACAGAAAGAGAGAGGTGCCAAAGATAAAGTTAGTATAAGGCAATTACTTAATTTTCATATTAGTAGCAAATTAGTAATCCCAAGCCTCCATCGTTAATACTAATTCCAATAATAAACACTATACTATGTTCTTGAGCACATTAAAAAAGAAGAGAGTAATAACTGGGAAGATAAAAGGAAGATAATATTCCATAGAACTCTGCCACCTCAGAGGTGGTTAATATTTTCCATGATGGTTTTAACAAACTGTGTAGATAAGATTTGTGTTTCTCTCATTCTTCTCAAATAAGAAAGCCACATACAAAATTTCTATTATTCAAAAGAATGTATGTCAAATATAGCACCGGAAACATCTTTATTTGAACAGTCTACCTTATGAGAAGTACAAATAGTTCCCCTATCTCTATTTTAGTTGGTTGGATTATTCATCACTCTATAATACATTGTAACATTCAAGATGCGTGTTTCTTTTTAAAGGAGGATGATGAGATGATTTTTTTTTTTTGAGACGGAGTCTTGCTCTGTTGCCCAGGCTGGAGTGCAGTGGCGTGATTTTGGCTCACTGCAACCTCTGCCTCCTGGGTTCACATTCTCCTGCCTCAGCCTCCCGAGTAGCTGCGACTACAGGCACCCACCACCACACCCAACTAATTTTTTGTATTTTTAGTAAAGATAGGGTTTCACTGTGTTAGCCAGGATGGTCTTGATCTCCTGACCTCGTGAGCCACCCATCTCGGCCTCCCGAGATGATGTTTTGATAGCAAGACAAAAAAACTTGAATTAGGTAAACTATTTTCTCAATCTAGAGTGGGCTGGCTTTATAACAATATATCAATGAATTCTCTCTGTTAACAGGATTTGGTTTGTTGATGACACAGATGACACAGATTAACAAAGACATTTGGGAATTATTCTTGTTTTTAGTAATTTTGTAAGTTGATAGCGAGTGCTGAAAGCTGTGGTCTGCACTTTGATATAATATTTTGCCATTCCATCTAGGAAAAAACTCAGTCTTTTCTGATTGCTTTAGCACTGGTATGTTCATTTAAATTTAAGATGTTCTCAAAACAAACAAGCATCTAAACAGCAGTAAAATCCAACCATAAAAAGTGAATTCCCTGACAAAACCGAAGCAACTGTGACATCTGAAGGGAACACATGTCCTTAGATCATTGATGTCTTTCACTTCAAAATGCTGATTTTTCAGTGTCACGATCAGTCTATCTAAAATAAAATATTACCCAAAGGATGTTTCCATAGTTTTATTCTCTATGTTATATTAGTTTCCTTCCTTTTTTCTTTTAATAAAATGGATCATCAAAGGACTAACTCAGAGAGAAATAAAAAGAAAAGCACTTGAATCTAATATTTTCATGGGTTTTAAAAACAGGCTTAGACTTTGATCATTTCTCATTAGATCAAAGAGTATTTGGTACCCTTTGAATGGAACTGTATTGTACTATATATCAAATTTAATTCAGAAGTTCATTACGGCAAAATGAAAGAAAAAAATCCACTTTTACTGTGAAATAAATGCATTTATATAAAACAAGCACAGATCATATATATATATACACACACACGCACACACACACACACACACACACACATACATATTCCAATTTAAAATTCTTTAATCACTGCTTTTGGGTAAACAAACATCATACATTATGAGAAATTAGAAAATGAAATATATAGTAGAATTCGACATTAAGTAAATGTGGTAGTAGTCATTCTTCTATGACAATGTAGGTATGTTCACATTTTAGTTGATTTACCATGGAGGTCTGTGTTATTTAATTTAGTGTTTAATTATTTCTCATAATGTAATGAATGCTGTGAAGTGTCCATACATGGGTACAACTTGAGTTCTTATCTCACAATATGAAGCAAAATGTATTTTATTTCTCTCCTGTGTCTAGGATGCATGTATAACAAAATATTCAGGTTCAGTAGTGAAACAAGAAATCGGGATTCTTTATTTATAGAGTTCCACACACTCATTTCATTAGAAACACGTGGATATTTGTGGCCATATTTAAATCCTCCTTTAAGCTATTGATGGAGAGCAGTTTAGATATAGTATAGCAGTTTAGATGTAGTTTATCTATACCGTCTCTTATTGATAATCTATTGGCCATTGGGTTGCCAGTGATGGTCTACCTTAGGTATTTTGCTTTAGTAAATAATATTCACTAATAAATATATTTATTGGGATTTTTTTTGTCCCAGTGCATTTGAATTTTGCTTTATGGCTTTTTTGGGGATCCTCCTAGTAGACTGTGTGTGTGTGTGTGTGTGTGTGTGTGTTATACAGTATATATACTATACATATATAACATAATATATATAATATTTTGTGTATATATACACATATATATGTGTGTGTATATATACATATATGTGTGTATATGTGTGTATATATATATATGTATACATATATATATAGTGTGTGTATGGCCAAGTGCTACAAGTGCCACTAAAGACCCATAGTTGACTTTTTTCCCTTTGTCTATTTAGACGTTGGTAATTTAGAATGGCTTTAACACTAATTGAAAACAGACAATAATGTCATCTATTGCTTTGTTTATTTAATTTATTTAAAGGGAACTTTGATGTTTATTATTGTTGTGACATTTAACTTAATTTGTATTATTGTCTTTAAAACTTCTAGAGAAATTTAACCATTATTATTCTTTCTTCTAATCCGTTTTTATTCACATCTAGGTATTCTTTTTCTGTGGGTGATCTTTTAGTATATTAGTATCATTATGTTTTTACCCTACAATTTACTAACAGAAGATGATGAACTGTATGTGGCCTCATTGCTTCTATTAACATGATTAAGTTAATATTTCTGCCTGCCTTACATTTTCTACTACACTAAGAGAAATAAAAACACACATGAACAGATAATATGTATTTTATAGACAGTTGTCAAGAATATTGGAAACAATTAGAAATAAAACAATGACCAAGACCAAACTTATGATCCAAAACTCAAAAAAGTGTTGGAAAAAATGTAGAGAAATTGGAAGACCCCTTATGTGTTGTTTTGCAGCATGTGAAATGGTGTGACTACTCTGAAAAAGTTTGGCAATTCCTTAAAATGTTAAACATAGAGTTACCATATGACCTAGCTATTTCAATCTTAAAGGAATACCTAAGACCAAGTAATTGATAAAGAAAAGAGATTTATTTTGGCTCATAGTTCTGCAGGCTGTATAAGCACGAGAGCAGCTTTGGCTTGGCTTCAGTTGAGGGCCTCAGGAAGCTTATAATCATGGCAGAAGGTGAAAGAGGAGCAGGCACATCACATGGCAATAGACTGAGCAAGAAGTGGGCAGGAGAAGGTGCCAGGCTCCTTGAAACAATCAACTTTCAAGTAAACTAACAGAGCAAGAGCTCACGCATCATCAAGGAGATGGTGCTAAGCCACTCGTGAAGGATCCGCCCCCATGATCTGACACCTGTCACCAGGCCCCAACTCCAACATTGAGATTTGAAGTAAACAAACATCCAAACCATATCTTACATGAATGCTCACAGAATTATTCATAATACCAAAACGGGAAGAAACCCAAATGTCCATCAATTGTTGAATAATTAAACAAAATGCAGTGTCTCTATGCCATGTAAGATTGTCAATTAAAAGAAAGAAGTGCTAATACATGCTACAATGTGAATAAATCTGAAAATATTATAAATTAAGGGTGTCACAAAGGAGCACCTATTTTATGAGTTCATTTATGTGAATAGTCTAAAATAGGCAAATCTATAGACAGCAAGTATATTAATGCTTGGCTAAGGCTGAGAGATAATGATGTGGAAGGTATTTGGGAGTGAATGCTAAAGTCTACGAGGTTTCTTTTTGAGGTGGTGAAAATGTTCTAAAATTAGACTATGTAGTTACACAATATTTTGTAGTTGCCCTGTGGATGTCAGGATAAACCTCCCACCAAAAATCAGTTTGTATGTCAAGACTGATGATGCAACATGCACTAGGAAGCTATGAAAAACCTTACTACTCATATTATGGGACTCTCCAGGGAGAGCAGGGCTGGCACAAGGCAGTCCAGATCACAAAAAGTGAAAAGAGACAGGTGGCTTTGGCTTTTATTGTGGCTAGGAAGCAGGGCCAGGGTGAAGGTTCTTGATCATGGGACAGGGTTTCCATGGTTTGAACTATGAACAAGCTGAGGGAGAGAGAGTGAGGAATTTCTTATGCCCAGATATGGGGCAAAAGAGGAAGGGAGAAAAGGAAAACTGATAGTAATTAAAAGCTTAAGGTATCTGAAATGGAGTCTTCCTCTTTATTACACACAACCCATTTATACATTTTAAATGGGTACCTTTTATAAATATGCAAGTTATGGCTGATTAAAGCTGTTTAAATGAAAACCCGACAAACAGAAAATGTTGGTTACAATGTGGAGCAAACAGAAATATCATATGTTACTGATAGGAATATTTAATGATAAAACCACTTTGGAAAATGTTTTTGATATTTACTTAACTATCAGTTACCAGTTTAGCAAGCAATTCCACTTTTAGGTATTTTAATCTATGAAGAATAATTACTGTTTTCTATCAAAAGCTCTTACAAGACTGTTAATAGAAGTTTTATACATAATAAACAATAAGTTCAAATAACCCATCCACGGAGGGATACATACCTAAGTTGTGGTATGTGGGTGCAATGGAATGCCACTTGGCCATAAAATGGAACAGAATACTGCTACCTACAACAGTGAAAGAATCTCATAGGTATTATGCTGCTTTAAAGGAGCTAGACGCGAAAGAGTTGTAAGATTAAATTTCTATTACATTCTCAAACTGGCAAAACTAATCCATAGTGAAAAAAAAAGTGGTTGCCTCTTTTATAGGGATGGGCCCATTAGGGCCATAAGAGAAGTGTTCTGGGTTAAGAAAAATGTGCTATAGCTTGCTAGGTCTTTGGGTTAAATCAGTGTATTTATTTGTCAAAATTATATGGCTTAGATATGTGAAATTTAATGTACATTGCTTTTACCTCAAAAGAGACTATAAAATACTAGTGATTAAGTTGGGGAACTTGGAGTTGGACTAGATATTGATGAAACAAAAATTATAGAGTAATGATTTGTTGAAACTAGGTGATTCATTCATGAGGTTTTATTGTAATATTTGATTTACTTTGCATAGGTTTGACGTTTTTCATAACCAAAAGTTTTTTTAAGAGTTTGATAGGCAAAGATGGTGACAATTCCTGAGAAATCATAAAAGGTGATATGGTAGAGCACTGCTGTTTGGCTAAGAATGTTTTAACTATAGTGAATTTGAGGCTTTATCATTGTGGTAGGAAGCTACAAACAAGTTTAAGCATTTGATAAGGAAAGCTTATTGAGACAATGTTATAATAATATATATCTAAAAATGATTGATGCGTTTGAAAAGAGCTACAGCATTCTCCTAAATTTATGATGTATGGTCATGACATGTTTTAGTTTATGCCTCCACATATCTTTGTATATTTTAGATCTATTTAACGTGTTTTGCTACTTCTAATTGCATACACTTATGAAATACTTAAGATTTCAGTTTTTAATTCATAAGACTGTATTTATGAACTGTCATAGATTTAAAATATCAAATGTTTTACTCATGCATATATACATAGAGTCATGCCTTCAGGCATTGGCAAAAATATGACCCATGATATCTGTTTTTGCTCAATTCTTTTTGAAATTCTAGGTTAGGTGCATTATTCAGGATTACAGAATAACTGCATTGCATATTTAAAGCTTGTTCTGAATTTCTAATTCCCAGGTCAATTCTATACTAAAATGTATTACCTTGTTTTCCTGTTAAAAGGTACCAAGAATATTTGAAATGTCAATATCATGCCTCACAGGGAAGATGTTAAGGAATGATTACTTTAGAAAAGTTAACCTTTCATAAATTCAGATGTTTTAATATTCAATTCCATACGTTTTACTCAAACTTTACATAAATATGTTTTTGACTACACTATAGATGTAAATATATGTTCTACAATTTAAAAATGGTATTTTATGCAACTGCATGTATGATATTATTCTTATTATTGTTACTACCATTTTATCTTATTTTTGAAAGATTAGTGATCAAATGAGGAGTGTTAGATGAAAAGACCTCATTTATTTAGACTTGGGTATAACCTTTAGTTCTTCCTCAGATAATCCATCAAAATAATCAATGCAGATTTCCATAGCTTTTCATTCCAAGCAGTTTGGTATATAGAATCAAAATAGTGCCAGACCTTAAAGTCGTAACACATGGAGACTAGGTAGTACAGTTGAATCACTAAATTGTGACAATGTTTAGTCAAGAAAATTTGCAAACAGGCATTCAGATTTCAGTTATAAACATTAGAGAATAGGATGATATGTTTTAAAGGTAAAATGCAAGGATGAGAGTAACTATCTCAGTAAATGTCAAGACACACTCTAACTGGAACAGAGAAAAATTTTTAAGAAAACATAGGTTCTCATTTTTACTTATCCACAACTTCTCACTTTATTCTTACTTTACACCCCTCATTCTCAAAGATCCTGATCCACCAGTCTGACAAGGTTAAAATATTTGTAAGTTTTAGGTCATCTTTGTGTTTGGATATGGTGAATGAAATAAGCTTGTGAATCAAGCAAACCTTACAAAATATTAAAGAATAGAATAAAGCCCCAATCAAAACTGGCAATCCTATAATTGACTTCCTTTCTTTAAAATATTTTTCTTTATATTGAATAAAGATGCAGAAGTGCAGATCACGATGCCAAAATTCAAAAGGAAACCCAGAGGTTTGCATGTTCCTTGCAAGACTCCTCCGCCTTTCCCAAAACTCATACAATCACCACGTGGCATGGGCCAGCATCAGTGTAATCCTACCACATCCTCATTTCTTTTTCTATCAGTTCTTCTGAGGAAGAAGCCCAAGAAACCTTGACCCATCTCCACAGGGCTTTGTGCATCCCCTTTACATGACTTCCTATGACCACTTTACAAATCTCAAAATTATTCCAATTTTATTGTCTACAACTACTCACAGTCAATCATCAGAACAATCTCACACAATTTTTAATCTCACATTATCCTGTCAATCTATGTCCTTGTTTGGCAAGTCTCTACACTGCTCAAATCCAATGTTTACCTATCCTGCCTCTGCAGTGTCTGCATGGTTGAAACACACTTCCATCAGCATACAAATAGTCTAAAATTTATGCTAGGAGGAATAGTACAAAACCCACTGTACACATTGCATCCTTCCTAGGTATTAATTTATAATTCTTTTCCCTTAACACCACCAAATGTTCGTGAAAGAGTTTTCTGAGCTCATTCTTTCTAACTCTTCTGCAACTTTTTCTTACTGAGCTCTCATAGTCAGGTTTCTCTCCATTCACTTCTCAGCTCTTGTCAAGGCCACAGAGCAGTGCTAAGTCCAGTGGTGAATTATTAGTTCATTTAGATTTATCAGCAGACATTGAAAAAGTCAATCCTTCCCTTTTTCTTAAAACATTTCTTTACATGGCATTTGGGAAACTACTCTCTCAGTTTTCTGACCATGACGGCTGCTCTTTCTTAAATATTATTATTATTTTGCTGACTTTGCTTCATCACTGACGTTTCTGGACTCAGGCCACAGATGTTCTCGCCTCTCTCTTTATTCACATCTTTGGAGTTTCTATCCAGTCCTTTAATTTAAATATGCTCTTTGTGCAATGACTCACATATTATAGCCACTTCTCCCTTGAACTTTACCTGTGTATATACTTGCTTACTTGACACTTCTATTTTGATATTCAGTAGGTATCGCTAACTTAAGAAATGCTCCCGAAACAATTTTTTTACTTCTTATCTCCAAATATGTTCCCTCAACATTCTTTTCTTTTTTTTCTTTTTTCTTTTCTTTTTCTTTTTTTTGAGACGGAGTCTCGCTCTGTCTCCCAGGCTGGAGTGCAATGGTATGATCTCAGCTCACTGCAACCTCCACCTCCCAGGTTCAAGCAGTTCTCCTGTCTCAGCCTCCTGAGTAGCTGGGATGATAGGCATGCACCACCACACCTGGCTAATTTTTGTATTTCTAATAGAGACGGAGTTTCACCATGTTGTTCAGGCTGGTCTGGAACTCCTGACCTCGTGATCCACCTACCTCAGCCTCCCAAAGTGATGCTCCCTCTACATTCTTACCTACCTCAGCAAAAGAACCCTTCATCCTTCCAGTTATGTAGGACAAGCAATTGGGAGCCATCCAAGACTCCTCCTTCTCTCATATCCCACACTCCACCTGTCTACTGCTGATGTTACCTTTAAAATATCCCCCAGGTCTGAAGCTTTCTTATTCATGTTCCTCTATCATTTTGACCCAAACCACCATCATCTCTTGTTTGGATTAAAACATACTACAGCAGCAAGATTGAATTTGTGAGAATCTAAGCAAATTATATGACCTCTGTGTTTAAGTCTCCCCAGTGGCATCTCATTTCACTTAAAGTAAAAGCCAGTGTCCGTAAACCTTTTCCTTTTTGCCCCGAAATACTTGCTGATGGCACTTGGGGTTGCAGCGTTTACCCTGAGATAACTTTGCCATGAAGTATCTCGCTTTTATTATTATTTCTCCATCACTTTAGTATATTGACTTTGGAAACAAAAGACATCATTCTATTTATACAATTCTGTTTTTAGCAGTGGTCTTTACATTTACAAAATAGTAATTCTGGATCACCGAAAATGTTAAATTCTAGAAAACGTAGCATTCCTACCCATGATGTTAACGTTCTCAAACAGTTGTTGGCCAAAGACTCATTTGATGAACCTGATTTTTCCGAAATAGAAGATTCCGATTATTCTGATGATTCTGATGTTAGTTCTGTTTAGAATTAACTCCAAAACAGTTTTTATATTTTACTTTCACTTTGAAAATTAGTCAGATTTGCTTCAGCCTCAAAGAGTCTGTTTATGTAAAATTAAATGAGTGCCTGCAGTGAGCTGCACTTTTTTTTCCTAAACAGGAAAATGGTTAAAATGTCTTACAAGTTATATATATATATATATATATATATATATATATATATATATATATGGAAGAAAGAGAGAGAGAGAGAGAGAGTCTCACTCTGTCACCCAGGCTGGAATGCAGTGGCACAGTCTTGGCTCACTGCAACCTCTGCCTCCCGGGTTCAAGCAATTCTGGTGCCTCAGCCTCCTGAGTAGCTTGGATTACAGGCGCCCACCGCCACTCCCAGCTAACTTTTTCTATTTTTAGTAGAGACTGGGTTTCGCTATGTTGGCCTGGCTGTTCTCAAACTCCAGGCCTCAAATGATCTGCCCACCTTAGTCTCACAAAGTGCTGAGATTACAGGTGTGAGCCACTGCTCTAGACCTACAAGTTCTATATTATATGGACCCTCACTACTTCTCTGACCTCACTTTGTATATCCTTCATCACTGCCCACTGGATTGTACCCACACTGACTTCTTTGAATTTACATGAGCTTCGTTATCATTTTTCTACCTCCTTTGCATTTGCACTTTATGAGAAATATTACTTTCTGTCCCTCTGTTGTCTATGTTTCTGTTCAAACAACACTTTAACATTGATTTTTTTCTCTCTTAAATTCTGTATAATACAGCAACCCATTCCTTTATTCCTTATTCACATTTCTTACCTTTATTTCCTCCATAACAGTTACTACTGATATATATGTGTTTAATTATTTATTTTTGTATTTTTGTCTTGTCTCAGATGTAAGCCAATTAAAGGAAGAAGCTTTATTTTATTCACTACTAAATTCATTGCACTTCCAAAGGTGCATGACCTGTAGTAATATGCAATAATTACTTGTACCATAAGTGTGCAATGCATTAGGTCAGGGTTATAATGTGTGAGTGATGCAAATTGGTGAGAGAGAAAAATGCAGGGGATGAAAAATAAGGGTAAAGGGTGAAGTAAGAGACTGTCAAGATATACAGGGAACACTTAAAATATAATGAAGAAGTGCAAGTGAAAATTTTAGAATCAGAGAACCTAGTTTCAGATTGCAGGTTTGCCACTTGGAGGATATATGCTCTTGAACACATGACTTAAATTATTTGTGCCTCAATTCCCATGATTGATAAATAGGTGTAGTAGCTATCTCATTACATTATCAATATTAAATGCAATAATACTTAAAAATGTTTAGCAACGTGGTGGCATATAGTAAGTAAACAGTCAGTGGTAGTTGAAAGACACAATAACATCAAAATAAATCAGAAATCAAATTGCATAATACTTCCATATTTCAAAAATCTTTTTAGAATTAGCCGTATCCTTTGAAAGAGAAGGGATTTTTTTGTCTTGTTTCTCCCATAATTTGCAGAATTATAGTAATGTGATTGCTCACCTTATGAATAAAATAAAATTTAAGAACAAAATAGTAATGTGATTATAGAGAGAGCAGAGGCTTGTGTGTGTGTGTGTGTGTGTGTGTGTGTGTGTCAGAGATTTGTACCCATCACAGCTATTTCACTTAATGTCCTAGAGCCCCAGTTTTCTTGTTAACCTAACATAATAATAATAGGACTGCATTGCAAGGCTCTTATGAGGTGTTTTAGTTTTCTATTGCTGTGTAACAGATTACCTCAAACTTAGTGTTTAAAAGCAACAGAAGTTTATCATCTCACAGTTTCTGTGGGTCAGAAGTCTGGGCATTATGTAGGAATTCTCTGTTATTTTCTCAAAAATCTGAAATCAAGGTATTGACTGGGGGTGCAGTTTTCATCTGAACCTCTTCTTTCTCTTCCAATCTCATTCAGGTTGTTGGCAGAATCCAATTTCTTGCAGTTGTAAGCCTGAAGTGTCTCTCTTCTTACTGGACTGTCACCTGGGGTTCACTCTCAGTTCCTAGAACTTACCCTCAAGGTCTAGCCTTGGGCCCCCTGCATAGGCAGTTTAGAACATGCCTGTTTGTTTTCACCTAGTTCAGCAGGAGCGTGTTTGTTGCTGTTTCTTTTAAGAGCTCTACTGAATAAGTCATGACCACCCAGGATAATCTCCCTTTTGATTAACTCAGTCAACTGATTAGGGACCTTAATGACATCTACAAAATCCCTTTTACCATGTAAGGTAACATAATCACAGGGCTGGTACCTATTGTTTTCATAGGTCCCATTTATACTCAAGGAGAGGGAATTCTATAAGGACATGAGTCACCAGGGGCTTATCTTAGAATTGTTTACCATATGAGAATTAAAAGATTTGTTGTATATGAAGCCTTTCCCCCATGACTTGTTAACTGTGGTGGTCAATAAGACAACGTTGTTATTATTTTCCTAGTTTCAGATTCTAAATACATAATACGTTAATATTTTGGGAACCGGCTTGTACTTTTATGATATTTATACTTTAGAAAAATTACTGATTACAGAGATCGCACAAAAGTATTCTCACTTCTTAGAGAGGACACTGATAAAATGTGTGAAGTTCTTGTTCTATTTGACTTCCATTTTAACTCACTATTTCTTCAGCTGAGCAATCTGCTCATCACATTCCCTAGGGGACTGAGAAAATTGTACTTGTACGATGTTGCAAAAGGAAACTTCCATGGCCTTCAAGTACAAGCTACATTATTTATTATCACATCAATGTTCTGGCAGTGTTGCTTGTAAGTAGATATACTGATTTAATCTGAAGATCAGTCAGGTGAGCTCAGTTTTGCCTTGGGCTATCAGATAAGGAATGCATCTTACTTTTCCAGTGCTTTTGAAGCCAAGCTCATTGAAGACAATATTCAGATTTACAGCAATTTTCAACCAATATTATTCTGCTTCTTTGGCCAATATAATTGAACAAAAACCTAAATTTTAATTGAAATTATTCTCATCTAAATCGGCTGTGAAAATTTTTTTAGATAAAGATGAAATTTACTAATTCAACATCTAAGCTAGTTACTAACTTCATATCTATGAATATGAAAATTTTGTAATATATAACTTCTCTTATCAGGTGCTGAATTCTTTCTTTTTTCTTATATCGGCACTTTGTTGAACATTGTTAACAACGTATTAATACTATATGATGAAATCTGAAAACTTTATAAAAGCACTTAAAGGTAGACTATCATAATGTGCATTAACTAGTATTAAATTACAATATTTCTAATGTAAAATATAGTAAATTTAGCAAAACAGGACCATTTGGAAAGATTACCAAGTAAACATACCAATCTCTGCAAATGGAACATACCATTAAGGTAAAAAAGAATACTGTGTTCTTATTTGAGTAATGCATTTGGTCAAGGGGCTAGCCTCAAAAATCTAAGTAATGACCTACCTGAAGCTCTGTGCACCATCCCAACCCCATCCCCACATACTTTCATTCTTCACTCTTACAGCCACATACCTACTACATCTAGGGTAAGCCATTTCTCAAGATATGGCACCAAGATAATTCTTGTTAAGTAAAAAAAAAATTCAGCCTTTATTTGCTCACCAGATTTAGTTTCAGAGAAACTTTACTGTTGCTCCTGTTGCTGTTAGTTTTCATAACATTCTCTACCCTTACTTAATTCAGGAATAAGTTTATTCTTGTAATTTCCATCCCTTCCCTTAAGAACTAGAGATACTCACCATACCCAAACATTGAATACCTGTTCCATGAATGTTTGTGCCCCACTTTAATGTGTTTCATGAAACACCCTCTTTTGAGACCTTCATATGCTGAACAAAAGCAGGACCATCACTATATTTTCAAATACTATATACTTCTTTCCATTATGTGAAAATATATTTGATGATTGTTTTTGTGTATTTAATTTTCTAGTTGTGGCTCTGCTGAAACATATTTCCCTGCCATCTGAAGCCAATGTTATAGTAGCCTAATCTCAAAACTAAATACTTAATAACTGAGAGCAATCAATTTGTAAAATACCTATAGATTTTTATGATATTTTTAAAAAGTTTGGAAGAACCATGAGAATGTGACAGCGAGTCATTTCTTTTATATTGTTTCGAGACTGTTTCTTTGCTTGTTCAAGGCAGCATAATGAGGCATTTCTTCACAATTACTCCTATTTTTCAATCTTACTTCATGACATATGGAAAAATACCCATAAATATTTTATTTTTCTAAAAAAATTGCAATTATCAGCAAGAGCTTCCATGTCAAATTTAAACCAAAAAGACAAACTACTTGAAAAGATAGGACCTTTAAAACATACTTTTCTTCTTTCAGTAATAATTTTTCTTTTTTAGGGTCTTTATAAAAAAAAATCTACTCTCAATTTTATTGAACAATAATACTCATCTAAAAACATAAATAAATAAAAACTGTGGAGTGAACATGCTTTGTAATACGCATCTAGAATTTTTAAAAGTAAAACAAAGCTAAACAAAAATTACTTGAAATCTAAAAGTCCACCATGACCCTTTGTTCATTTTCTTCTCAATGGTCAGAGATAGTCACAGCCTATTTCTAATACTATAGATTGATTTGGTTTATTTTTTTAACTTTATGCATGTGAAATTATGCAGTACATGCTCTTATTTGTGGCTTCTTTCAATCAATAGATGTTTGTGATATATAAGTTGCACTTTGTTCATACTTATTGCTTTATAATAACATTCTTCTTTATTAATATACTACAAAATACATATTCATTCTAATATTCATAGAAATTTTACTTACTTTTATTCATTTTTGTTTACTGAAAGGATTGTTGCTATGAAAAGCTTGTATATGTCTTTTCTTGTGTGGTAGGAATTGGGGTCCTTTGTTTTCGTTTGTTTTCAAATGAATATACAATTGACCCAGCACAAATGTTGAACTGCAGTACCCCCACTCAATCAGGTGGCAGCATATACAGGAATTTGTTTCTGGGCTATTTTAGAACTTGATCTATTTTTCTATCCTTGTGCTAATAGCACACTGTCTAATTTATATCACTGAATAAGGCTTGGTATAATATTAATCTTTCAGTCACATTCTTCTTCAAGATTACCTGTATTTCCATGTAATAAATAATAGAATCATCTTGTTGATTTCTAGAGAAATAAAATTTTATAATCTTTTGGTTGAAATTGCTTTGATTAGGTGGATTAACTTGGAAATAATTGACATCTTTACAATGTTAGCTTTGCAATTCATGGACACAGCATATTCCTCCATTTATTTAGTTCTTTCTTGTTTGTATAATAGATTGTATGTTTTGGTGTGGAGATTATACACATGCTTTAAAATTCTAGTTTCTAGATTTTTATGTCTTTGATATTATTTTAAATGACCTGTTTTTGTTTTCTGTGTGTAATAACAGTTTTTTTCTGTTTAAGCTCTTAAATGTGTAATAATTTAAGAAATTTGACTAAATTTAACCGCATTGCATGCAAAAAAAAAAATGTTCTTTCACTCTTATAGGAGAGGGAGGAATCCCTCTCCTCCCTACCTTCTTTTCTACCTTCCAGTCTCTTATAATCATAGTTTCTTTTTGTTCTTTTTAATCCTTGTGTCATTTAGTTTTATTTATTTATTTATTCTTATTGTACTAGTTAGAACCTCTAGTACAGTATTGGGTAGAAGTGGTAACTGAGGGTTTCATTGTGCTGTTTCTGATGTCAGGGTGAAAAACTTCACACTATTCATTATTTACCATAATTTCACTCTAAGAGTTTACAGATATTATTTATAAAATTCAAGGATGTGTATATCCTTATTCTCTATAATATTTATACTTTTATGTAATTTTTTTTTTGAGTGTGACCTAGGCTTAGTGATTCATTTCTAGTTAATAAAATAAGGCAGATGCAATGGTGTATGACTTGGATACCAGATAATAAAAGGTCACTTTTACTCTCTCTTGTATTGGGCTTGTTCTATGGGAGGCCAGCTGCCATGGTGTGAGACGTCCTACAGAGAGATCCATATGGTGAGGAACTGAGGCCTCCAGCCAACAGCCAGTGAGGAACTGAGGCCTGCCAAAACCCATGTGAATGAGCTTGGAAGAGGATTTTCCAGCCTTAGTCAAGCCTTGAGATGACTGTAGTCCTGGCCAACAGCCTGACTACAACTTCACAAGAGACATTAAGCCAAACCACCCAGCAAAGCTGCTTCCGGATTCCTGACCCTTAGAAACTATTTGAGATAGTGAATTTTTATTTTAAGCTGCTAAATTGGAAAGAAATTTGTCAGGCACCCATAGATAACTAATGCAAGGAAATTATCTTCTTTTCATAATTTTCGAAGTTAATTTCATCGAAAGTTAGTTTTAATTTCTTGTTTTTTACCATTTCCCCATTTTATCATTTCATTTAATATCTCTTTTAGAATGAGTCTATAATTTTAACAGACTGTTCACCTTGTCTGTCATGATGACATTCACTTTCATCTATATGTATTTGTTACATGGATATCAGTTTGGTCCCTTAAGCTAGGGAGCTTATCTCTTGAGGACCAGTACCTTCTAGTGTACACCCACACTCCTTGGAGTTCTAAAGAATATAATAAATATTTGATGACATACTATGAATAAGCATGAGAAATTTGAATGATTAAATGTAAATATGGATTTACTAATTCAAAAAGTGAATAGAATTGTCACCTCTTTGAGCTCTATTACTAAAAGTTTTTAACTCTAGATTTCTATATGAAAAAGGAAATTTTCTTTTAAATGCAACAAGCTCATTTTATCATGCTGCAATCAGTACATTTAAACACATTCTTTTTAAATGTTTAACATAGAGCTATTTAATGTATCTAAAATCTATTTTTATGTTATAAAATAAAAATTCTGGATATTAATATTATTTAAATGTCAACTTCCCAATTAAGGAAATAATGAACATTATTGGCTGACTTTGCTACTGAAACTATGAGTAATACTATTTTAAAGCTACTTTCTGAACACCATTTATAGGGCAAATATACGGGAAGGATAATATAGCTACCATAAATCAATAAGAAAAAACAGATGATGAACAATTCAATATGAGAATAAGCAAAGAATATAAATAAATCATTCAAAAAAGAGAAAATTAAAGCTTCACAGAAGCATGTAAAGATAATGTCGAACTTCACTAACAAGAAGGGAAAAATTGAAATGAAAATTAAAACTGTAATACAGCAGTATTCTTATGAGAAAGAACGCAGAATTTCTGTGATACACTGTACTTTCAAAGGCATATAGACAAAGTACTCATGCATTGTGAGAAGAAGGGTAATTTAACAATATCTGTCAACGTTAAAAATTGCTTACATCTTTTGATGCAGCATTTTCCCTATAAACATATATACAAAGGTATTATTCACATCATTGTTTGGAATAGCCCCAAATTGAAAACAACCCACATATCCATAAATTAGGGCCTAATTAATTAAATTATTGAATAACCACAAAAAAGTGATATGGAGCCATTTAAAAACACAAAACCACTTTAGAGGTAATAATAATAAACAATATTCAAAATATGTCTTTAAAAAGAAAAAAGCTAAATGAAATAATGAATAATTTGGATAATGTCATAGAGTCTGTAAATGTGGCCACCATTAATCTAACAATCCTCTCATTTTTGTGCATGCATTCCACCTCTCCCATCAAAGAAAGAGTGGAATCTATTTCCCTTCCTGTGAATCTGCGCTGGTTTTGTGGCACCCTTTCACTCAAAGACTGTGAAGGAATTTATCTTATAAGCTTAGACCCTAAGAAATCTGGTAGCTTCTACTTTTTATCAGCAGCTAGCTGTCATCATGGGAAGAAACTCACCAAGCTACTCTACTAAATAATGAGGGGCCACGAAGACAAAAGCTCTAGAGGGTGACAGGCCATCACAGATCAGTGTGGACATGTGACTTCAGTACATACCATGTGGAACAGAATAGTGTTCTGTCACTTCAACCCATAGAATTGTGAGAAATAACAAACTGTTGTTATTTTAAATCAAGTTTTGAGGTGAGTAGATAACTGAAACAAAAATTTATGTCTGGAAATTTAATTCTGCAATGTTGGAAACATAAAATTATAGCATTAGTTTTGGGACTGAATGGTGACAAAGACTTAAAGCACAATGAGTGAATTACCATTGCAAACTTACTCAATGAACTGGCAGATCTGACTGAGAATTTCAGGCAAAATGCTTTGACTTTTCTTAATAGTGAATCATAAGATATTGCAAAAAAATGAAATGAAGAATTAACTCTCTTTTTTCAAGAAGATATTCAATAACTTGCTGGTTAGAAAGTAAAACTGCTTTTTTGTTTGTTGTTTTTTTGTTTTTTTTTTTCTGAGACAGGGTCTCAGTCTGTCACCCAGGCTGGAGTGCAGTGGCACGATCTTGGCTCACTGCAGCCTCTGCCTCCCGGGTTCAAGCAATTCTCCCACCCCAGCCTCGCGAGTAGCTGGGATTACAGATGCATGCCACCATATTAGGCTAATTTTTGCATTTTTTGTAGAGACGAGGTTTCACCGTGTTGACTGGGCTGGTCTCAAACTCCTGACCTCAGGTGATCTGCCTGCTTCGGTCTCTCAAAGTGCTGAGATTACAGGCATGAGCCACTGCACCTGACCTAAAAGCAAGAATGAAATTTCTGGATCACAGATCAAATTTTTTTATTATTTTCAGCAATAACTCTGCTGGTTCCTAATGCCCTATTCTTCCCTTTGGAGTGATATGATGAGAGCAAATGTAACCTACATGTACAGAGGAGGGTCCACACTATAGAAGAAATCTGAAGTTATTAATTTCAGACTATCAACTGGAGTTACTGCACAGTAGTTCTTCCCTTTCTAAAAGAAGGAGAAAGTCCTTACCTTCCCGTTACAAAGAATCCTCTCTGGGAGAGTAGGGAAGGTTTCTAAATGTTCATAACACGTTTGGATGCAAATAAGTAAATGACTATTGGGAAGAAAAATCTGCAAATTGGAGGTCTCCAATTTGCAAGTTACGCTTAATATTCAAATACTCACTAACCCTGGTTGCCAGTGATTTTTGCTCAGAAAGCCCTGACCATAAAGGGATACGAAAATATTTTATTTTCTAGAGCTCTACCCTTTGTTTTTCATGGTACGGCTTATGTAAAATGTACTATTTATGTGCCATTACATCAGCAATTCTGATTACTCTTACCAACAGGGGTGAGAAACAATCTGCTTGGTTTTGCTATGTAGCACTTATCAGTGCTATTTCTAGCAGAATTCAGAGCAGCAGGATGAGACAACTGTAGCGTTGAACTCAGCCATGCCCCTCAGGTGTCTTGTATTTAGCCAGCCAATAAATACCATCAGGTCTCAGAGTTTACCTTAGAAAGCCAGGTGGCTTGACCTGTCCACCTGGCCCAAGGCAATAATCCAGGTACAGCAGGGTATGTTAATTATATGCACAGACTTCACCTTGGCCTGCAAAGGAGAAAGTGTAGGGTAATTCCATATCCATAACAAACCTGGCCAGTGAGCTGAGGCTGACTTGAATGCCTTCCAGGGCAGCAGCAATGTCACACTGCCCACAGAATATGCATCTCAGGTGTTTTCTTTTATACTTGAATGTTTCTGATGATTATCCCTAAGCATAAATCTCAACTGCTTCCAAAGACTAGAACAGCTACTGTTATGCATTATAAGGTTTCAGCCTAGCTGAACATTCCTGGAGACAAACTTGACTTTGGGGAAATTTCCCCATTGTGAATTAAACGTCCTCAAATAGCCAGTGACTTTAGTTTTGCTTTGGAGTGGGAAGTTTCCCGCCACAGGGATAGCTGCCATTTTTTCATCTAAAGTCAAGATAACCACTGGTACTGAAGAGCTACATTCTTTAATATGCCATGTTCATTCGACAAGGAGGGAGTTTCATTTGTTTTGTTTTTCATTGCTTCCGCCTTGTCGTTCAGAGAGTCCACCTAAAAATGGATATTCAGTCTGAGAGTTACCAGGCTTCTATGGGTCAGGCATTTAATTCCGACAAGAGCTCAGTAACAAGTTTTTCAAAGGCATAGCTGGTAGCCAGATCCAACACTACAAAAAGATGCCTCTAGCTGGAGGCTGTTTTCCTCTGTATTCTGTCTCCCTTTACATACTGCTTTCCTTTTTGGTGGCAAGAGGTCAAAAAGACAGCAGGTTTTCCTCTGACTGCGGACCTGGAAAGTTAGAGGCATCCATATTATGTCCGAACGTACTCACACTTAGCAAACAACAGGGGAGTT
The DNA here is from genome assembly GCF_006542625.1 of Nomascus leucogenys. Classification (NCBI taxonomy): domain Eukaryota; kingdom Metazoa; phylum Chordata; class Mammalia; order Primates; family Hylobatidae; genus Nomascus; species Nomascus leucogenys. The sequence continues at coordinate 80,975,284 of NC_044387.1, forward strand.
CACTCAATAACACACTTCTCTATCTGTAGCTTTTCCCAATTGGGATGATCTGCTCAGAGATTATGGGCTGGGGAATTACAAGCGTATGACAAATTATATCAATTTTGACCATATTTTCACATGAGAATAAAACAACATAAAATATTTTTGACACAAAATTTTAAAATCCTCATTTGTTTTCTTACACATACATTTACTCACATCCCTGACTGTTAACTCACTTTTAGCCCATTTAGCATTTCAAAGATTAAAATCACAGCTAACTGCTGCTATCTCCCATTGGGAATCTGGGGATCTGGGAATGCAGTGGGCCTGTTGCTGTCTAGGTCATGTGATGTGTTAGGAATTGCTGGGGAATGCATCTTTTCTCTCTCTCTCTCTCTCTCTCTCTCTCTGTTTCCTCTGTCTCTGTCTGTCTGTCTGTCTGTGTATCTCTCTCTCCTTCCTTTCCCAGGAACCCAGGAATACTGTCTTTCCCTGTATATTTCCTACTGTCTGGGGAGTGCTCAGGGTTCAAGGGGTTCTTTCTGCTCCCTCACCTGCCACCATGGATCTATCATACATTTATTGGTACTTTGGCTATCCACAATGCCAGCTCTCTTTCTCCCATGGGACTAGGTATTTAGGTGTCGGCATCCTAAAGAGCTGTACCTGTTTAAATATCTGGTCTCCATGACATTGCCCATCATAATCAGAAAGCGTGTGGCACTGCTGGTCCCTTGGGAACAGGTTGACTTCAGCTTCATCCTGAATCTGTAAGGCAATTGTGGTCAGGGTATAAGGGGAAGGATAAATTAATGGAACCAGAGAAGGTGTGCCAATAAATGTGTCAGGTTTGCCTTCAGGTTTGGGAGGCATAGAGGCCATTCCAACAATGCCTTAATCAACCTTGAGAAGTAATTCAATGTCTCCTCTCACACACAAGCCTAATATGGTTGGCTCACCCAAGGCCCAGCTTTCAGGATTCTTGGACACTTTCTTCTCATTTTTGGAGGACAGAAGACCATAATCTTGTACTGTTCTTGGCCTTTACAAAGCCCTAAATCAGCTCTGTGAACTCCCAAAGTCTTTCCCTTCTCTTCCAGAGGAGAGACCAAAAAATAAAACAGCATCTGAAGTGCTTGTTGTATCCCTACTCCTGTGCTGGACTGACCACTATCTTCTCAATCCCTCTGTAACAGGCCGAAAAGTCCAGCAACAGTGTGATCCACGTGATCCACATACCTACTACCAATTTTCATCTCCATCTGTCTGTGAAGCTTCTTTTGCTTCCAGAAAATTATGTTTCTCATAGAATCTCATGCTCAACAAGTCTTAAAATTTATGTTTAATACCTATACAGATTTTATTCTGAAAATAAACACATACATAGAAAGATCAATTTTTTATGATTAATGAAATACTAGTTAAAATATCTTGTATAATTCATTATTTTAATATAATTATATGCAATCTTAGTGAAAATGTGGTGAAGATAAGCAAAATCACAAAATATAGTATATCACTTTCTAGTCATACAATGCAATTCTATTAAATGTCTATGTAAATGGAATGAAGTCCTAAATGTAACTGTTAGGTAATATATTCAAGATCATTTGACTATTACAAAATGCAAGGTCTAAAATAGAATGCATTGTATTAGCCTATTTTTGTTATAAAAAACAACATACCTGCATCTATACATAGAAAAGATTTTATAGAATACTAAAAAAAATTAAAAGTGATTTTTTTTTTCTGGGTACAGGGAAGAAGGTGAAAGGAAAGTAAGTAGCCTTAATAGTTTTACTTTTATACTTCTCTACTACTTGCCGCTTAAAATAAGTATCATTTATATTTATATTGAGAATAACAAAGGAAATAATCTTGGAGGAAATGTTTTTTTCTTTTTGGATGAGTAATCTGCGCTTTATCTTCTAACATTCCTATAATTATGAGACTTTATAATAAAAAATTTAATAAAGAAACTGGGTAAAGGAATGTAAGGATTATTTGGTCAAGTGGTTTTTCCTTTGGCTACATTGTTTCAATATATTTATTATTATTTATCATAGTCCTGAGGCTAGCTACATAAAGTGTGTCCTACATTCTCACTATAGTAGAGTAAGTACCAGCTTGATTGGGATGTTGTGATACGAGCTCCATCCAACTCTTTTTCTTGTAGCAGAGTGTCCTAAAGGAAGATTCTTACTGACAACACTTTCTTCTGTTTGGATACTATTGCATGTATTGATACTAATGCATGTATTGATACTAATCATTGTTACCCAAAGGGATGTGGAAAACTTTATTCACTCAACAAATACTATTGCCAACTTGCCATTTTGCAAACCCCTAAAATAAAACAATGAAGAAGGTTGCTATTCATAGTATTAGTGTAGCAGGCTGAATTATGACCCTCCGAAGATGTCCATGTCCTATTCCCCAGAACCTGTGAGTACGCTAATTTGTATGGTAACAGGCACTTTGCAGATGTAATTTACTAAAGAATCTTGAAATGGAGAAATTATCCCGGATTATATGGGTAGGCTCAATATAATCTCAAGGGTCCTCATAAGAGACAGGTGAGAGGATCAGAATCACAGGGACAAGATGTAAAGATGAAACCAGGTGGTTGAGTGATGCACCTTGAAGGTAAAGGAAGGGCCCTGAAACAAGGAATGATGGCAGCCTCTAGAAGCTGAAAAAGGCAAGGAAGCAGCTTCTCCCCTCAAGCCTCCAGAAGGAACGCAGCCCTATGGCACTTTGCTTCTGACCTCCAGAAGTGTGAGAATAAATTTGTACTGTTTTAAGAAATCAAATTTGTGGTAATTTGTTACAGCAGCAATAGGAAACTAATACAATTTAGAAGGAGTTATATATTTGTTAAGAAATAAATAACACACTGATCTATTTGAAATAATGATCATATTGGATTTGATGGTAGGCTTGTCCTTAAGTTTCTCAAAAATGTTATCTTATTTATACAGCATTTTGGGTATAAATTATACTATCTTCTCTCCAAGAGGACACTCTAAAACTAAAGTCAAAGAGCAGAAAATACTCTACTCAAATTTATCTAATCTCTCTCTCTCTCTCTCTGTCAATCATCTATCTATCTATATCTATCATCTATCATCTATCTGTCTGTCTGTCTGTCTGTCTGTCTGTCTAGCTAGCTAGCTATCTGTGTGTCTGTCTATCTATCATCTATCTATCTGTGGATATCTATATCTATGTGGATATAGATATATGTAATGGTGTGCAGTCTATAGCGTCAGTTCTATTAGCAATAGAAATTGCACATCCTTGATGGAATTTAGCATTTCAGCATGACTAAAATGCTCCACAATATATTATAGGTTAGAATTGGATGTTTTATTCATGCATTCTACTATGAGTGGAATGGAGTTGATCAATTATGTCTTAACTCCCACTAATTAAAAAACCCATTGGAGTAATGGTCTCTTAAATTCTCCCTGGGGTCTGAGGAAAGTCTAGAAAGAAAGACACATAGTAGTATTTTTTCTCATGTATCTAAGTAAATATGAGTTTTTTCTTTTAAAGTCTGATTACAATGGTTTTAATCACCATCAGTTTATTCCCCAGGACTTTGCAACCAGGATTTCAAGAGTGATATAAAAATTAAGCTCCATTTGAGCATGGGATGGGGCATGTTAGCAGTGTTAAGACCAGAGATGAGACAGCCCTAAAGGATGTACAGCAGCACATCAGGCTCTCTTCAGATTTGTTATGTTTTGGCTACAACTTGGACAGTTTTATTAACTTTTTCTATTAACTTGACCATCACTTTCTTTATATGAACTCTTCATCAGAGTCTCTTAAATCTCTCATGCAAACAGAGCCCTGGAAGCCCGACTCTACTTGTCCATGGAATATGTGTTGATGTGTCTGCTTATCAGTGAATAGAGCTTCCTTCGTAACTTGGGAAACTTTGCAACTTCTTAGAAGAAGCCCCCAGATGTATTTGCTCAGCAAACCCAAGATTAGAAAATAAAAGTTAATAATTTAGGATGACCACACACTCTCAATTTATTACATTTTCTACTATTCCTTGTTGTCAGACATCCAGCTGCTTCCTGCTTGTATGTAACCTGCCTGGATCACAGAAGCATATGATTTGGCAACCTCTGTGCTACCCCTTCTGTCAATTACATGCAGCTCTTCTCCCAATTACATTATATTGTTAAAGTATCTTGGGAGCAAGCAGGTTGTCATTTATGTTTTGTATCCATTTCTTTACAGCTTCTCCCTCCCTGGTTGCTTTAAGTAATGTTCAGTAAGCATTTGTTCAATGATTGATGTCAATATTGATTTCTCCCATATCTCTGAGATGCCCTGGCTACAGAAAAAAAGTGAGAATCAATGGATGTGAAAGAGAAGGATCCTGTCAAGTTCTTTCCAGATGGTGGATTGCAGATTCACAGACAGCATTTTTTTTAATGTTGCAATTTTTCTTGAAATAGCCTCTGATTTTCTCCTATGCAGAAAAATGTACTTTTTTTAAGCCTAATTCTTCTATTAAAAGGTTACATAGATTCTTCCCTTGTTAACCATAAAAAGAATTAGTTTTACTATGCTGTAAAAAATGGTTATATGATTTATAATACATTTTGTTTAATATGTCAGAAGGGTTATTTTTTATTTTTGACTCAGTTATATAAAGTTACCAAAAAAGTTATTATTAATTACAAAGTCCGTATCACAGAATACATGATATATTAGAAAATACGTTAAGCACACATGAATAGACAAATAAATATATAACATACCATAATTATCATGTGATTTTAGTACTGATAATTCTTCTGGACCTATGTACAAATGAAACAATAACATTTGTATCAAATTATATTTTCTCATCTTGATTATGCTACAAAATTTTCAAAGTTATTTAAAATTGTGTTTGTTATTTAGGATTTTAAAGCAGTGGTCCCTGACACCCAGGCCAGGGACTGATGTAAGTCCCTGGACTGTTAGGAACCGGGCCACACAGCAGGAGGTGAGCAGCAGGCAAGGGAGCATTACTTCCTGAGCTCTGTCTCCTGTCAAATCATCAGCAGTGTTCGATTCTCAGAGGAGCCTGAACCCTGTTGTGAACTGCGCATTCCAGGATCTAGGTTGCTCTTCGACCCCTGCACTGCCCCCACGCAGTCTGTGGAAAAATTGTCTTCCGCAAACTGGTCCCTGGTGCTCAAAATTTGGGGGACCACTGTACTAAATTCTTATGTTTATTTTTATCTTTAATATTTTCTTGTTTGGAAGGTGTGGCTAAGCTCTAAAGCTACCTGTAATTCTGAACCACAGAATTAGACAACCCATCCATACAATCACTACCTGGAGACTCCAAAATTGGGTAATATTTTTATGACACTAGGAAAGCTTATAAATGACTTTGGGATGAAATCACTCTGAAATATATACATAAAATATATATATATTTCATAACTATGTTATATATGGTATATATGTGTCATAACATTCTTTGTAGCTTTACTTGACCATTGATGTTAAATCAATTAATTCATTTGCACAATATAAAATAAAGCATTAATTAATGCGATATTAGTGTCAATTAATTCATTTGTTAAATATAAAATAAGTAAGCTATGAAGAGTGTTATCTATGATTCAAAATCCTTTTGTATTATTATTCATTATTATGGGACTTCCTATTGCAAAGCAACTAACCATATACTCATGTACTTGAGATCCTGTCTTGGGGATTCCATTAGATTTTATGCATGCTTGTTACATATCTTAGCATATTTTAATTTTGCCCGTGTATATTTCTTCTTCATAATTGTCATGAGCTGCTAAAAATTATCTCCTTCATCTCAGAATCATCACAAAGTAGAACCCAGAGATAAGTATTTCTAAACTTTAAAGACTACCCCAGTTAAGAACTACTGATAATTCAACCCTCTCATTGTTTTTATTTCATAGTTTTATTTACCATTTTGAAAATGTCATATTGTTAAGGGAAATTTATGGAAAATTATTTGTGTAGTCTCATGGCCTGAATGTATGAATTCTTTTTATTATTTATATTTATCATGAGCTCCTAGAAATCAAAGACCATTCATTATTCACCTGGATCCCCAGCTCCCAACAATATAATGTTGTAAAATCAAATACATGGATGTAAGTATTTACCTGGGACTTTATTCTTTAATTGACTTGGCTGTCTTTGTTTGAGTTACAGTGACTTAATGAAGTCTAGGCTGTGTAAAATGAAATCTTCTATTGTGGACATTGCAGTCCCTATTTAAAATCTGACTTGCAACATTTTTCCATTAGTCCTATTAAAGGAAATATTCCCAATTCCTGATATTTTTTGCCATGTAGAAGGATTTCCATTTTCTCTGTCATCTCACTCCTCATGAAAACTTCCTCCAGAAAGATTGAATCATTGTTGTGTTATTTTGAGTTTAGTACAGACAACCGGGCACTTCAGTTATTTCATTCTGTGAAGCTTCCTGCCTGCAGAGAGCAGGTCTTTAGATTTGCTCCCAAACAAAAAAGACTTAGATGTCAAACCTCTGTCTAATTGGGAGATACTTGGGGATTCTCAGTAAGACTGCGTCTGGGTGGATTGTTTACCTAATTTTGCACTTCGCTGTTAAAAGCCCATAATTAATCTCATATCCAGTCAGTATTAAATGTGCTATTATTTTGATCTCACTTTAGTTATGATCTCACTTTAGTTATGCTCTTTAGTAAATCAAGTTTTATAGGGAGAGACCCTCAGCTGGGGAGTATTATGAAGTTTGGGGAAGATAAGTTTAATTTAGAGGTGGAGTATTAATAACTTGTGTATTGATCAAGGAACTTTGAAACTTAAGGGGACAATTGCATGAATCAAATAATTTCAGGATGATTGAAGCTCTAGTGATGCCACGGAAGGAACATCAAGCATTTTTGTCACTGAACTAAAAAAGGAAATAAAGATTTCTTATTATAATTGGAGTAGTACTGGTTGTTGTTTTGCCTGTAAGGTTTACAGTGACCTCTATTGTGCCATGTGGGTGCTTTCGCGGTTGCATATTTGGCTTCTAACTGCTGCAATCTTACGCTTCAGACTTTAAGCCAGTGAGCCACATGGGATTTTGATGTTGGCAGTTACCTACACCTTCTGGCTCTTTTTTACATAAGCCAGTATTCATTTGTATACAGAGAAGGTTGCATTAGGATAGAGTCGAATGGCAAGAAGGTCACAAAACCGGCTTGGGGCCTTATGGCTCAGGCTGCTGCAGCTTGATCTTAAATTGAACAAGTATTTCCTTGTAGGTGAGGGTGAGTTTGGAATAGAGTATTTTTTATATACACTGGCAGAAATTAAAATAAGTAAAATATTCTCTGCTTTCCTTTATTGGCCATATCTGTATGATGAGGATATCAAACATCAAGACACCTGACTTCTGCCTGAGCAACAGAGCACTGTTGAGTTTCTAGAATTGCTGGTCTCCAAGTCTATGTAGGCAGAGTTAGATGGGCTATGACATATTGAATTCAGTGACTAGAGTGAATAATGCAGAAGATCACTTTGGGTTTCTGCAGCTTGTTCACAGGCCCAAGATTCAACTTTATGGCATGTCCTATAATTAATTAGGCTTTGCATTGACTAGTTGTATTATCTATGACCATGGCTTTTGAGTCTCAAGACCCAAATTAAAAGGTGTTTTGAGGAGCACATGGCAGAGATGTTGATTCTAAGACTCTGGGGCATAAGCTTCAGAAGCATCAATCAAAGATTCAGTTCAGAAAACCTCTGAGAATATTTCTAAAGCTAAAACCAATCTTAGGATTACCCAACACATGAGTGCCAGAAACACAGGTCTCAAATGGAAAATGCAAGTTAAGAATTTTGAATATAGATAGAGGAAAATGAAATATACCTCATTTAAAGCCCAGTAACTAAAACTGTCTCCAGGCTAAACTTCTAAACTTTGATAGAAGGCAGAAATGGCTCGAATGCACTCTGTGAGTGCTAGCCCACACTGCTACACACATACACATTCTCAAGTATCATGAACACGGATTTTAAATAAGTAGCATCAACAGATAGCCCACTAAAATACTAAAATCAAATTTTCTTGTATCTATCTTCCTTAATTCGAATACCCCTGATTCTTTGCTATAATCACTAAGCATTGCATCCTGGTAACACACATTCATAACTGTTAAAGATGGTTTAGGTAGCAGCTAGACAAAAAGGATAAAAAGTCTACTCAAATATTGATAACCTTTCTAGATGGCACATAATTTATTAATAAAACAGGTAGATTACATTTTGGACTTTATTTGTTAACTTCAAATCAGTATGGGAGTAGTTTGATTTTTAACTTAAGTTCATTTGGGCTTTACTTGTCAAGATAATTTAATTTGTGGCTGTAATTCCTCTATGATAATTTGGTAATGAGAGGCAGTTAATACAAATAAAGTAGCATAACACTTTTTGATGCATTGTATTAGAGTATCTTTGTAAAGTCTGATCTCTTTGAAGGGCTTTTAATAGACTATATGGAACAATACACTTAGAAAAAAATCAGAGTGGGAAGTAGAAGAGGAAATACAATTTCAGCCTTAGGTACAGAATGATCATGCAACTAACTTAATTAATGCAGTATTCTAACCCATTTTAGGCCTCTGTGTTTTCCAAAACCATTTGTAAAATAGTAGGGCTTTATTTATAATCTCTTCCTTCTCTGTTCCCATATACTGAATCATTCCCCTTGATCAGAGTCTTAATGCTTGAACACGGTGGCTTAATAAAACAAACAGCATCGGCCTTGAGGGGATACTTAGCCTTCATTTCTCATGATACATTCCAAAAATCAATAGTAAACTTAATAATAGAGTGATCCATGAATAAAAACTTTTGGACTTTTGGTCCTTTCTGGTACTGACTTATTAGTGAGGATGATACAAATTTCACAGCAAATATGGCTTATATTCTCTCTTATAGGGTATCTGTCTGCAGAGAACATGTGATCTGGGTCACTTTTGGACTTAGATTAAACTTAATAATAAAAAGGCCCTGCTCTTTGGAGATAGCCTTTCAGTTGTCTAATGCTGCTAGTCCCTGGGTTGCAAAGTCTATAACTCTAATGTTAAGCATTTGCAAGCCCGTTTTTGCTACACACCTAGGCCGTGTTTTAAAACAGTTGTGTCAAAACAACAACAACAAAAAACCTCACTAGCATTTTAGTCTCTATCTGCCTGAGTCCTTCGGCCTGACTCCTGATTAACTTCCTTTGTTTCAGATTTTTGTTAGAAAAAATAATTCTAGAGAATTACAACCATTAATTGTAATTAATTGAATTGATTCTAAGTGTCAGTTTTTGACAATTATGTAGTGTAAAATATAAAGAACATATATGAATAAGAGAAATAAGAGAAGTAAGTGAAGAGAACTAGAAAATCATTTTAAAGTGTATTATCTATGACTTTGCCTAGAAGAGACATTTCAGAAACAAAATCATCAAAGATTCTGGAATTTGCCTCTATAACAAAAATAACAATAATGAAATTTAAAAAATTAATTTTAGATAATTGTCTAAAAATTGTGGCCAAATAGTTTTAGGATTTTTAGAGTATTTGCACAGGCATGTGCTTCCCCAATTAGAAGAAACCGTGTTGACATTTTAACAGAACAGCTGTGACCCTGCTTTAGCAATAGACGTGTTTAATGGTAAACTAGTTAGGTCAAGAAAGCACAGGTATCATCCCAATTGACAGGCTCAGGTTTCATGACATCAGTCAAGGAATGAAATGTTAACCAGCTGACTGAGATGTTTGTCTAAAGAGTCTAAAGAGTATGTTATTTGAAGGTTCATCTCATCATATAACAGTGAACTAATTTATTCCATCTCACGACCCTTTGAGATAGTTTCTTTTATCCAATTAGAGTTCCTTCTTTGATATCAGCTGTAAGGCTAGTGTTCACATCATTGCATCCCTTAATAATAAAAAGGAGGACTGGATGGAACAGAGGGATAAAAAATACTCAAAGAGTTAGAGGGTAGAATTAATTACAAAGATTGAAAAGCTGTAACAAAATATTCCAATATATCTTACCGTTTCCCGTGTGAATCATTCTCAATATGTTACGAGATTATGTAATTCCTTAAAAAAAAAGTTGAGAGCTACTATTCTGTTTACTTTTCTCACTGAAAAGGCAATACATTCCATGTTTATTTTTTAAATGCAAAAATGTGGTTTAAATGTGCATTGAAGTAGGAAACCAAATCCAACATATAAATTCTATTGGAAGAATTGTTCCACGTGTTCAGTTTTCAATTTGATAAGCATTTGGTGGATATTTTAATTTAACTTTAATTGATCCCTCAGCTTAAGAGGAGAATAATTCATAAATGTATGTGGATTGATGTTCTTTTCAAATACACTTTTCTCTGAGTGAAAATTGATTGATTGATTCTGCCTAAATCTACAATTATAGGAATCATAGATGTGTATGTTATTAAAAACATATGGTGGACAGGATGTGGTGGCCCACACCTGTAAGCCCAGCACTTTGAGAGGCTGAGGCGGACAGCTCACCTGAGGTCAGGAGTTTGAGACCAGCCTGACCAACACGGAGAAATGCCATTTCTACCAAAAATATAAAATTAGCTGGGTTTCGTGGCTCATGCTTGTAATCCCAGCTACTTGGGAGGCTGAGGCAGGAGAATTGCTTGAACCCAGGAGGTGGAAGTTGTGGTGAGCCAATATCACGCCATTGCACTCCAGCCTGGGCAACAGAGTGAGACTCCATCTCAAAAAAAAAAAAAAAATGTATGGTGGCAAGTATAGTTTCAGTTTTATATGCTGCCTAACTTTATGTTGTGAGCAAATATTAGTAAACGATAATAAAAATAGAAAACATTTTTATTTCATATTTAATTTCAGCATATGAGAAATAATTTTAATGCCTGCATGAGTATCTTCTTCATCTGTGATGACATGCCAGTTTTCTCTTAAGGATGGTAAGTGTTCATATATTTCACATAAATTCAAAAATGTATAACAAACCATTGCCTGGTATTGAAACATTCATATCAAAACAAAGATCCCAAGAAAGTAACAAATGTAGTTTAAAAAGATTCATCAGGCACTCTTAAAAAGCAACAAATTTTTTCACATTGTTCAATAAAAGAAAATTTAGAATTACCGAATTAGATGTTAAATTGGCAACATTCCTTATATTGATTCACTCATCAGAGTTTCTCATTAGCATGAAAAATCAGTCTTTATAACATTTTTGCTCATGTTACAGGTGCGTAATGAGTGAAAATAAGAAAGCATATAAAAGATGTCAGTGTTTCAAAGCTAAGTTATAAACAAAAATAGTAAAAAGAATACAACCATCTTGACTTCCATGCTAATTAGGATGATTTCTTGCCTTTTGCAAATGAAGTTAGAGTTAAACTATGTTGTATCATTGAACAGAGTGGAACATTTCAGAGGAAATATTAGTAAACTACAAAAGCTAGAGCGCTTGAATTAAATCTGTGTGAAAATATTGAGGGAAAAGCTCAGTTTCTCATTAGCAGCAACTTTAACAAATTAATTTTTCACAACAAATTTACCATGGAAATCTATGGTTAATTGATAAATTCTTTGAATTTTAAATTCAGGAGGTGAGGTCTGTTCATCCAACTACTCATTTTATGGACAAGGAGATGGACCTTGTATTTGATGTATGACTCAAATTTCTCACATTAACAAAAGCCAACATCATACAGCAATCTCTGGGACGTAGTTCTTCTGAATTTTAATCTAGTTATCAGACTGAGAATTGATGATCTGGGCAGACCACAAAAACAGGAATAATAGTCAACCTCTCAAACCATGCTGGAACACTGAAGAACAACCAAAAGTAGGACCTGGGGAACTGCTTATGGAAGACTCAGATCCCAAATTCAAGGACTAGACATTCTTCCAGTTGAAATAGTAAAAACAAACCCATGTGGGCCTATCCAGACTACAAACCCCACAGGTAGGTACCTGGAAATAGAGACCCAATCAAAAATTGCCAAATGTATTCAAAAACCAATCATAAAGCATCACTGGCTTCCTAAATTCACACTCTAGAAGAAAGTTCCACATTAAGAGAAGACTCACCAGTCAGATTCTGGCTCAAATGCCATAAACTCTGGCTGTTTTCACTGAGATTTAGTAGAACTTCTTGTATGAATATTTCTTCACTTAATATATGCTCTTTTCTGGAGACTAGATTACCATAGATGATTGATGATTGTTTCGTATAATTTTCTAAGTTAAATTACGTTTGTTGGGGTAACAGTTTACCACATTAGTTTTTTAGTGGTTATCTTAATAATTATATATATTAGAGTTAACAAATGCAGTTTTTCCTGTCAACTTTCTCTTAATTGCGCTAGTTTTTGTTTCTTTTGCTTTTAGTTTTAGTTGTTCTAGTGGCTTTCTTTTTAATTCTAAGTGTTATACACTCTTAAAGTAGAGAGGTATTAACAAGATATTTGGGGAAATTGTACATTCACCTACTCCTACATAATGATTCTTTGGAAATCAGATTTAGAAACTATATAGAATGTTTCTAAACATAGCCCTATAGAATATTTCAGAGTTTTATTTCACCTATTTTTTTCTGGACAAGCTATCTCCTTTGGTCATTGCTGATATATTTTTATATGTTACGACTTATTTTTAAGTTTTAATTTATCTGAATGAAACATTAAAATATGACATTAAGTCATCATATACTTCTTCATACATCTCTAATTTTACTTCTGTGTTGCCAAAGCCGTTTGGTTTGTCTCTGGTTTTACACGCATGTGGATTTCATTCTCCTTCACTTTTCCCCTACCTGAATTTTAAATTTTCAAATTTTTTAGTGCTTTCTTCTTTCTGCACCTTTTTTCTCTAGGTTACATTTCATTCCTGTGGTTTTAAACAACCTCTAAAGATCTTCCCCCACCTCAAAGTTGGTCTCTTGAGCCAAGATTGCCAAATGAAAACATGCAACTGTCTTCTTGACACTTACTTTTGTTTAACTAGAACTCATGCTTTCCCACAGGCATGCTGGCCCTACTCTTGGCATTCATTCACACATTTTTTCTTTGGACAAGTATCATGTCAAAGAATAACAACCAAACACAAAATTTCACATCCCTTCTTGAAATTTTTTTCTCAATTTTTAATGTCATAAATAAAATAATTCTCAAATAAAACAATTTTGGAGTCATTATCTTTAAAAATTTAGGGGAAAATTACCACTGAAATGACCAAATCATTTTCATCCCTGCTACAGTTTAATCAACCAACTTCAAAGAAAATTCTCAGCTTAACATCATTTTCTCAGTTCATTTGTTCAGTATGGCATTTGAGAAATTTATAACACATCTTTTGACCCTGTCATTACATAAGGGTACATTTTCAAGCTTGGCTGCCTTTTCTCAACCTGAAATACATTTGTCCATAGCTTTAGCCTATGGCTTCAATAAATTCTCATCAATTGTATAAGCCTCAAATTCCAATCTTGAAGAAAACTTTAAAGTTGATTTTATGGCTTATTTAATCATACTTTTTACTATATTGCTCCTGGAAAACAAATATCTTGAATATCTTGTATTTGCTTCAAAATAATTTTGGTGATTGTTTCTCATATTTTAATACAGTTCTTGGCAGCAGTGATTTCATGTAATCAGTTATTCTGTGGGTTTGTGCATACAAGAAATTCAGATTTTTATATTCAATTATATTTGCCACTACTAAATACCATACTTGAAATTATCACATGAGAACATTCCATAATTTTAAATTGACTCCACTACTCAGTGATTCATTAATTTTATTTGGGTCAATGCTATCATTTTCTGCACTGTGAAAATTATTTTAAGATTTATGCTTAATTGGTCTAATTTACCCTGAATTTTTCACAGTTATTATATTAATTTTCATAGTTTGAGTTAAAAATTTTGACAAGATTATTTTGGGATGTAAATTTTTACCTTGCTCTATCAAAATGTAAAATTCTTTCTTTAACAAATAATGGAGGACCTTATATTACGTGAAATAAGACAGACACAGAAAGAAAAATATCACATGATCTCACATATGTGGAATCTTTTTTTTTTTTTTAAAGAAGCTGAATACATAGAAACAGAGAGTACAATGGTGCTTACCAGGGATGGAGAGTGGAAGGAAATGGGCGATATAGGACAGAGTACAAAGTTGCAGTTATGTAAGATGAATAAATCTAGAGATCTAATGTAAGGAAAGAAGAAGGAATCATTCTCAAGTAACAACTATTACAGTTAATAATAGCGTATTGCATATTAAAAATCTGCTAGGAGAGTCATTTTAGGTACTCTTAGCATACACACAAAAAGAAGTAACTAAGGAAAGTGATGGTTATGTTAATGTGCTTGACTGTAGCAATCCTTTCATTATGTATATCAAAACATCATATTGTACCTCAAGTATAGACATAAAAATAAATTTTTCAAAATCATCCTGTTCTGTTTAATACCGTGAAATAAACAAACTGGTTTCTCCCCCGTTGGTGTGAAGGTGCTGCGTGGGCAAGTAATGGTACTATTTAGATCTCTGCCTCTTACTACCTCCATATCTACCATGGCTGTGTGAGACTCTCACTTTTAATTTTAGTTTTAGTATTATTCCACAGTTTCACATGTGCCAGACTTATAATCTGAAAGAAAAAAAGGGAGGATTTTTTGAAAGTTAATTATAATTGGTATATTTCTAATACAATTACATATTCTGCAAAGCCACTATTAAAGATTAATTTTATTTCGTTTTATTTTCAACTTATCATTCTCTTTATATTTAAAAGTGTCTCTTTTGGGGGACATATTATAGAGTCTTGCTTTTTTATACATTTATTTTTGGCATTAAAATGCAGTTTTTAAAACAATAATATTTAACATAAGTTTGGTAGGTTAAAATGTAGACCTACAATTTTATTATTTCTTTAATTTTTGTCTCCCCGTTTTTATGTACCTCTTTTCCTTTTTTCTTTTAGATTATTTGTCTATATATTTTTAGTATGCAATTGTGACTATTTTTTTTTTGGCTACTCTAGAAATTGCAATATACACAGATAAACTTTGACAGTCTAACAAGGGTCAGTATTGTACCATCTCACAGTGTTGAATCCTTGAAACATACAGCTCTTTTTATTCTTCCACTGACTTTCATATTTCAGTTATTGTAAGTATAAATATGCATGCATTGAAAATTCCATCACACGTTTTTACAGTTTTGCTTTAAACATTCATACGTATTTTAAAAATCACAAGTGGTAAAAATAAGTATTTTATATTTACTTTCATATTTACTATTTCTGTTGCTCTCTCTTCATTCTTGATGATTCAAGGTCCCCTCTATTATTTACCATCATCCTGATGAAAACTGCTATTGGTATCACCAGAAGAGTAGGTTTTTCAGAAATAAATTCTCTTCATCACAGAATACTTTTATTTCCATTTTATACCTGAAGGATATTTTCACTGAATGTAAAATTTGAGGTTAACATTTCTTTTATTTAACCACTTTAAAGATGTTCCACTGTCTTCCAACCACGGTGGTTTCTGATGAGAAATTCATGATCATTGTAATTTGTAATCTGTAATTTATTTTTTCTAGTTGCTTTCAAGAGGTTTTTCTTAATCTTTGGTTTTCAGCAGTTTGATTATGATGTATATAGGTATGACTTTCTTTGATCTTGTCTGGAATCCCGAGCTGCTAAAATCTGTAAATTATATTTCTTTTACTATAATTTATGATTTTTTAGCCATTATTTTGTATATGTATGTATGTTTTGTGTATGTATGTATGTATGCATGTGTTTGGATATATGTATGTATAAAAATAAATATGTACACACACACACACACACACAATTTTTGGTGTGCCCATCCCTTTTCATTTTCTTCTGATACTACAATTACACATATATTAGATTCTTTGATAGATTTCTACACGTGCCTTATGATCTGTTAGCACTTTATCACTTTTTTTCCCCTCTGTTCTTCAAATTGAAAAACATCTACTGATGGGTCTTAGGTTGACTTTCTTTGTTTTACGTCGTCTACATTCTGTGACTAAGCTCCTTCACTGATCCCCACCCCCACATCCTGTATTACTCAGATCCAAGTTTCCCACTTGATTCTTCAATTATACTTTCTTTTTTACTTCTAAGATTTTTTTTCTTAATTTAGTATGGGCTTCCCTTTTCTTTCTATGTCTTGCTAAGTTGGTTTTAGTCTGCTGCACTCAATCATTATATAGGGGTTACTCTGAGATTGATGTGGGCAGTTGCAATGACAGTTCAGCTTTGAAAGCTGCCATTATGTTGTTTGGATTTGTCCCACACTCTGGATACTTAGCTGTTAAGCTAATACATGTATGGATTTACACATGAAATTAAAAATCTTTTCTTGGTTTCCTCTGAAATTATTTTATAAACATTGCATATGAAGGATCCTGGTTCCTCTAAAACAAAAATAAGATTTCTATTGTAGTTTTATTCTCTCCACAGTTTCACTCCTCTGTAAATAGTTTCTGCCTTGGGATAAAGCCAGGAGAGGATAAACAATAAAAACAATGATAATGAAATATTTATTCCCATGAAAGTTACTTAAGTTTTGACTTCCCTCTGCACAAACCTGCTTTTGTTTACTTTTTCAAGTTTTTAGCTAGTTGCTTTCTGTACGTCACACAGAGGCTTTAGGGGTCCTCACCGGAAAAGAAAAGTTTTAGTGGGCTTAAGACATTGCCAAATTTGAACCTCTTTTCAGATATTTCTTAAATACAGATGAGCACATGCAAATCTGAATTAATCTTAGTTATTAGCATAATTATCCTTATGTAGACATGAATACAATTTATAGGATCTAATGAAGTACTACATAAGAAACACATAAAAATTGAGATTCAGATAATTAAATTCACTAACATTGTGAAGTAATCTATTTCTTTTTTCATTCAATCAACAACTTTTTTTAGCTCTAATAAAGTACTAATCACTATCCTAGTTTTAATTCCAAATAAATTGTCGAAAGTTGTTAAAAGATTTTTAATGGGAAAAAAAGTAGAATGCCAAAGTTTTCAAAGGTAATACAATGTGTAAGATTTAGTAAAAAGTTAAATTTCCAGCAGCCAACCTAGAGTTATTTTCATCATATTATGCTAAAATTCACATTAGAATATATTTTATGTAAGAAAATCCTACATTGAAATTCACTCTAATTTATCACATTATGTTGAAACTACATAATCTTAGGCTTTTGTATGTCTGTTTGTTTCATAGCAGAAGAAATTCTTGTGACATAGTCAGTGCAGGATGTGAACTAGAATTAAACATGCCTCATATGCCAAAAACACTGGGAATAATATAAGGTTCTACCACTGGGGATGCAAAACATGTTAATATATTCCTCTCTCACCCATCATATGGCACATTATAATCTATAGAAGCCAAAAAAATCAGGAATACATTCCAGAAGTTTTTCTTTTGTTTTCCAAGACATTACCCAATTATACTATTTCATTGGTCGTATAAATGTGAGTCCAGTCAATTTCAATGTATTTTTAAAAACATACGTATTTTGAAAATACATCTTAAATTGGTTTATATGATGCTCTACATATTTCTTACACTACCTAAATATTTTCAACTAACTGGCAGGCCAATGGTTTTGATATTCTGGGATAAAATAAACAAGATGAATACCTCTGGGTAAGGATCAAAAAACTTTTCATCCTTCTTCTTCATCCCCCATACTGATCTTTTTATTCAATAAATTCATTTCTCACAGTGGTGTTGCTTTCTTCTAATTTAAAGTGGGGCACAAGTAAGAAGTTTTGAGGAACTTAGAAATCGTAACTGGTGGTATATGAAAAGTGTAAGCATTTATGAAGTGTGAGCAGTGTTTCTTTTGACTGAGAACGTTATTACATCATTTTTCAATATCTAGAGAAAGAGGTAGTGGAGTACATTATTTGGTAGTTAACTACAATACACAGGTTTTTCCCTAACCACTATCAGGGTCTATTAATTTCTCTCCTAAACTATGTCTTTTTGGTAACCTCAACTCTTACACTGGCATTTTGTCAGTCCAATGATTGTAGGACATTACCTAATAATTTATTTTATCTTGGCTGATAAAATGTCCTTTACTTAGTGAACAGACTTAAACATCCTTAACTAAATTATTTCCAATAGTTTAAAATAAGACCAGGTTATAAATGACAGCACAGTGGAGAGGGTGTTAAATTACTTATGTAAATTTAGACAACTTATTATAGAACACGTGTACTGATACTGTGATTTAAAATTTTGAAAATCTTTCCCATTTCATAAATCAGATCATTAAATTAAAAATATTTTAGTTTTTTATACTTAAATCAAATTATTAAATCTGATTAGATTATTTGGTTAATAATTAATTCGATTAATTAATTTAATGTGATTAAAGTAAGTTCAATTTATTATATTTAGAAAATATTGTGATTTAAAATAAAAAATACTTTTGTAGTTAAAAAGTGCATTTTGTATGTGGTAGGGTGCATTTGCTGTAGTAGGAAGATTGATATGCCCGTTTTCCACACAAAGTTTTAATTATAGATTTTTATTTTGAATTAACTGCAATGTTTGTCAGATGTTTCCATCAAAAAACACCTATTGGCAAAGAGTGAATTTGCTTCCTCTAGAAATTCTTTCCCACCTCACGCCTGCCTCAGGCTTGTATGAGAATAATTGGAGGAAACACCTGCATATAATGCAAGTTGTGAATTTGTGTGATATCATAAGTTATCTATTTATTTTCATTATGCACTCAAAATTCTGGTAAAATATCATCTTTCAGAAAAATATTGAAAGCTTGTCTGGGAGATTCATATATTCCAGAGACATGAGGTATAGGCAGTCAAATTCAAGCAGCAATGAATTAAACTGACTGATGTGATAATTGGGTAATTGGAATAAATTTTCCCTTTTGATCTAGGTTTGAGATAACCGATATTCACATTTGATAGTATGATGTCCTAATTGACCATGGCTGTGTTGGGAAGCATTGGGCAGGTAGTTCTCCCATTTTCTATTGCAAAGATTCTCAAGTACAGCTCCTAAGAACTGGGGTGAGTACTTGACAGGCTTTTATCTAACACTCAGACACGTAAGAAAAATACAGACACATTAGTGCATTTATTTTTTAACACAAAGGATTTATCGTTTGTATTATAAGATGATATCCTTTAAATTTGTGGGGGTTAAAATGACCTTTTCATTTGACAAAGTAAAAAGTTATTCTGTGGTAGTGAGAAAAAGTTTTGCTTTAAATTTTGCTAAACCATGAAGTTTTAAAGTCTGGCAAACCCTTGTGTGTTGCATATTTAGTATGCAAGGAAAGGTGTGCTTTGCTTCCAGACAAAACTGAAGTAATGAATGAAAGTTGGCAAAGGGTGATAGATGCAAGAGAAATAGTGACGTACCTATGTCTCCTCTGATCTTGAAATGACACTGGAGCTTTCAGTGAATGACTGAAGAGAAAAAAAAGTCGAAGGAGCTTTTTTTAATGAGAACAATCACAGCCATTTACTTCTGAGGTGACAAAGCACAGCACTGCGTAGGAGGGGAAGATAATTTCTTTATCTCTAGTTTTAACTTGGCCCTTCTTGGGCATCTAGTGGATTGGAAACTTCATGACATAGTACCCTGGATATGTACAACAACATCCTCACAAGAAAATGGAGCTCCGTAAGTGAATAAATGAGAAGTGAACATTAACATCGAGCTATGACACTGAAAAAGAAAGCCCATGATGACTGTTTCCTGGAGACGATATATGACAATGGTTTGTGATATACATTAACAGTTGATTTAGGAAATGTCAAAGATAACTGAGTTGGGAGCTGGAAAGTAATCATGAAGATTTTGCGTGAGTATTTCAATTTCATGCTACTTTACTGCAACTTTACTGATGTTCCCTGAACGGTGACAGCAGGTGACATTTGCATTAATAAATAGAATAAATCCTAAATATACTTGTATTGGTCTGATTTCACACTGCTAAAAAGAAATACCCAAGACTGAGTAATTTATAAAGGAAAGAGGCTTAATTGACTCACATTTCGTCATGGCTGTGGAGGCCTCAGGAAACTCACAATCATAGCAGAAGGCGAAGGAGAAGCAATCACCTTCTTCATGAGGTGACAGGAAAAAGAGAGAGAGAGAGAGAAAGGGAAACCACCACTCGAAAAACCATCAAATCTCATGAGAACTCCCTCACTATCACAAGAACAGCAAGGGGTGCTGCCATGATCCAATCACCTCCCACCACATCTCTCCCTGAACACCTGGGGATTACAATTTGAGATGAGATTTGGGTGGGGACACAACACCAAAACACATCAATACTATCTACAATTAAGTGATCAAAATTAGTGTCCTGTCTACTATTATATTTCCCTATTCCTGTTCCCAGTTACTGGTACTATCTTTAATTCAGAAAAGGTAACTAGAAATCTCCAAAATATATTTAGTTTAACTATTGTCCTTATCTCAGTCTCAATATGCTCACTTAAAGACCAAATTTAATCACTGTTACTCTTGCGAAACATTGTATTTATATCTTTTCTGTTTTTTTCTTCATGTCAGAGTTCTATAATATTCTGCCTGAACTATTTCAAGTAGTTTAAATTTGTGTAATAATTTTTCCAATTCACCAGCAAAGCAATCAAACTCTACAGATTAACTCATATTTAATTGTTTTTTAATTTTCATTTTTAGTTCTGCAGTACATGTGCAGGATGTGCAGGTTTGTTACATAGATAAACGTGTGCCATGGTGGTTTGTTGCACCTATCAACCCATAACCTTGGTTTTAAGCCCAGTATTTATTAGCTATTTTTATTAATGCTCTCCTTCTTCCTATCCCACCCCCGACAGGCCCCAGTGTGTGATTCTCCCCTCCCTATGCCTATGTGTTCTCATGTTCAGCTCCCACTTAAAGTGAGAACATGCGGTGTTTGGTTTTCTGTTCCTGCATTACTTTGCTGAAGATAATGGCTTGCAGCTTCATCTATGGCCGTGCAAAGGATATGATCTCATTCCCTTTTATGGCTGCATAGCATTCCATGGTGTATATGCACTGCATTTTCTTTATCCAATCTATTGTGATGGGCATTTGGGTTGATTCCATCTCTTTGCTATTGTGAATAGTGCTGCAATACACATATGTGTGCATGCATCTTTGTAATGTGATTATTTATATTCTTTGAGTGTATACCCAGTAATGGGATCACTGGTTCTGGAAACTGGTATTCCTGGTTCTCGATCTTTGAGGAATTGCCAGTGTCTTCCACAATGGTTAAACTAATTTACATTCCCACCAACAGTGTAAAAGTGTTCCTATTTCTCTGAAACCTCAACAATATCTGTTGTTTCTTGACTTTTTAAAAAAGGCCTTTCTCACTGGCGTGAGATGGTATCTCATTGTGATTTGATAAATGTCTTCCCTTTTTTTTTTTTTTTTTTTTGAGACGGAGTCTCACTCTGTCGCCCAGGCTGGAGTGCAGTGGCACCATCTTGGCTCACTGTAAGCTCTACCTCCCAAGTTCACACCATTCCCCTGCCTCAGCCTCCTGAGTAGCTGGAACTATAGGTGCCCACAATCACGCCTGGCTAATTTTTTTTTTTTTTGTATTTTTTAGTAGATACAGGGTTTCACCGTGTTCGCCAGGATGGTCTCGATCTCCTGACCTCATGATCTGCCCACCTCAGCCTCCCAAAATGCTGGGATTACAGGTGTAAGCCACCGCGTCCAGCCCCTGTATAAATGTCTTCTTTTGAGAGGTGTCTGTTCATGTTCTTTGCCCACTTTTTAATGGGGTTTTCTTTTCTTGTAAATTTGTTCGAGTTCCTTGTAGATTCTGGATATTAGACCTTTGTCAAATAGATAGATTGCAAAAATTTTCTCCCACTCTGCAGGTTGCTTGTTCATTCTGATGATAGTTCCTTTTGCTGTGCAGAACCTATTTAGTTTAGTTAGATCCCATTTGTCAATTTTTGTTTCTGTTGCAATTGCTTTTGATGGTTTCATCATGAAATCTTTGCCTGTGCCTATGTCCTGAGTGGTATTGCCTAGATTTTCTTCTAGGGATTTTAAAGTTTGGGATTTTACATTTAAGTCTTTTTTTTTTATTTTATTATACTTTAAGTTTTAGGGTACATGTGCACAATATGCAGGTTTGTTACATATGTATACATGTGCCATCTTGGTGTGCTGCACCCACTAACTCGTCATTTAGCATTAGGTATATCTCCTAATGGTATCCCTCCCCCCTCCCCCCACCCCACAACAGTCCCCGGAGTGTGATGTTCCCCTTCCTGTGTCCATGTATTCTCATTGTTCAGTTCCCACCTATGAGTGAGAACATGCGGTGTTTGGTTTTTTGTCCTTGCCATAGTTTACTGAGAATGATGGTTTCCAGTTTCATCCATGTCCCTACAAAGGACATGAACTTATCATTTTTTGTGGCTGCATAGTAATCCATGGTGTATATGTGCCACATTTTCTTAATCCAGTCTATCGTTGTTGACATTTGGGTTGGTACCAAGTCTTTGCTATTGTGAATAGTGCTGCAATAAACATACATGTGCATGTGTCTTTATAGCAGCATGATTTATAATCCTTTGGGTATATACCCAGTAATGGGATGGCTAGGTCAAATGGTATTTCTAGTTCTAGATCCCTGAGGAATCGCCACACTGACTTCCACAATGGTTGAACTAGTTTATAGTCCCACCAACAGTGTAAAAGTGTTCCTATTTCTCCACATCCTCTCCAGCATCTGTTGTTTCCTGACTTTTGAATGATGGCCATTCTAACTGGTGTGAGATGGTATCTCATTGTGGTTTTGATTTGCATTTCTCTGATGGCCAGTGATGATGAGCATTTTTTCATATGTTTTTTGGCTGCATAAATGTCTTCTTTTGAGAAGCATCTGTTCATGTCCTTCACCCACTTTTTGATGGGGTTGTTTTGTTTTTTTCTTGTAAATTTGTTTGAGTTCATTGTAGATTCTGGATATTAGCCCTTTGTCAGATGGGTAGGTTGCAAAAATTTTCTCCCATCCTGTAGGTTGCCTGTTCACTCTGATGGCAGTTTCTTTTGCTGTGCAGAAGCTCTTTAGTTTAATTAGATCCCATTTGTCTATTTTGGCTTTTGTTGCCATTGCTTTTGGTGTTTTAGACATGAAGTCCTTGCCCATGCCTATGTCCTGAATGGTAATGCCTAGGTTTTCTTCTAGGGTTTTTATGGTTTTAGGTCTAACATGTAAGTCTTTAATCCATCTTGAATTAATTTTTGTATAAGGTGTAAGGAAGGGATCCAGTTTCAGCTTTCTACATATGGCTAGTCAGTTTTCCCAGCACCATTTATTAAATAGGGAATCCTTTCCCCATTTCTTGTTTTTGTCAGGTTTGTCAAAGATCAGATAGTTGTAGATATGCGGCATTATTTCTGAGGGCTCTGTTCTGTTCCATTGATCTATGTCTCTTTTGTGGTACCAGTACCATACTGTTTTGGTTACTGTAGCCTTGTAGTATAGTTTGAAGTCAGGTAGCGTGATGCCTCCAGCTTTGTTCTTTTGGCTTAGGATTGACTTGGCAATGTGGGCTCTTTTTTGGTTTAAGTTTTTAATCCATCTTGAGTTAATTTTTGTATAAGGTTTGAGGAGGTGGTCTAGTTTCAATTTTCTGCAAAAGGATAGACAGTTTTTCCAGCACCATTTAATAAATAAGAACTCCTTTCCCCATTGCTTGTTATTGACAGATGTGTCGAAGATCAGATGGTTGTAGATGTGTGCTCTCATTTCTGAGTTCTCTGTTCTGTTCCCTTGGTCTTTGTGTCTGTTTTTGTACAAGTACCATGCTGTTTTCTTATTGTAGCCTTATAGTTTGAGGTCTGGTATGATGCCTCCAGCTTTATTCTTTTTGCTAAGGATAGACTTGGCTATAGGGCTCTTTTTTGGTTCCATATGAATTTTAAAGTAGTTTTTTTCTAATTCTGTGAAGAATGTCAATACTAATTTAATGGGAATAGCATTGACTCTATACACTACTTTGGGCAGTATGGCCATTTTCATGATATCAGTTACTCCTATTCATGAGGATGGAATGTTTTTCCATTTGTTTGTGTCGTCTGTTATTTCTTTGAGCAGTTTCTTGTAGTTGTCTTGAAGAGGTCCTTCACATCCCTTGTTAGCTGTATTCTTAGGTATTGTATTCCCTTTGCAGCAACTCTGAATGGGAGTTAATTTATGATTTGGCTCTATGCTAGTCTATTGTTAGTCTATAGGAATGCTTGTGATTTTTGCACATTGATTTTGTATCCTGAGACTTTGCTGAAGGTGCTTGTCAGCTTGAGAAACTTTTGGGCTGAGACAGTGGGGTTTTCTAGATATAAGATTATGCCATCTGCAAACAAATAGTTTTGATTTCCTCTCTTTCTATTTGAATACCCTTTATTTCTTTCTCATGCCTGATTACCCAGGCCAGAACTTCCAATACTGTGTTGAATAGAAGTGGTGAGAGAAGGCATCCTTGTCTTGTGCCAGTTTTCAAAAGGAATGTTTCCAGCTTTGCCTATTCAGTATGATACTGTCTGTGGGTTTGTCATAAATGGCTCTTATTATTTTGACATATCTTCCATCAATACCTAGTTTATTGAGAGTTTATAACATGAAGGTGTGTTAGATTTTATTGAAGGTCTTTTCTTCGTCTATTGAGATAATCATGTGATTTTTGTCTTTAAATCTGTTTATATGATGAACTACATTTATTGATTCGCACATGTTCAACTAGCCTTGCATCCAAGGAATGAAGCCAACTTGATAGTGGTGTATAAGCTTTTTGAGGTGCTACTGAATTTGGTTTGCCAGTATTTTATTGAGAATTTTTGCATTGATGTTCATCAGTGATATTGGTCTGAAGTTTTTTTCTTTTGTTGTATTTCTGCCAGGTTTTGGTATCATTATGATGCTGGCCTCATAGAATGAGTTAGGGAGGAGACCTTCCTTTTTCATTGTTTGGAATAGTTTCAGAAGAAATGGTATTAGCTTCTCTTTGCATTTCTGTTGAAATTCAGCTGTAAATCCATCTGATCCTGGGCTTTTTGTTAGTTAGTAGGCTATTTATAACTGCCTCAATTTTAGAATACTTTATTGGTCTATTCAGGGATTCAACTTCTTCCTGGTTCAGTCTTGGGAGGCTGCATGTGTCCAGGAATTTATTCACTTCTTCTAGATTTTCTAGTTTATTTGCATAGAGCTGTTTATAGTATACTCTCTTGGTAGTTTGAATTTCTGTGAAGTCAGTGGTAATATCCCCTTTATCATTTTTTATTGTATCTACTTGATTCTTCTATCTTTTCTTCTTTATTAGTCTAGCTAGCAGTCTATCTATTTTGTTAATTTTTTTTATAAAACCAGCTCCTGGATTCATTGATTTTTTTGAAGGGCTTTTCATGCCTCTAGCTCCTTCAGTTCTGCTCTGGTCTTAGATATATCTTATCTTCTGCTAGTTTTTGGATTAGCTGCTCTTGCCTCTCTAGCTCCTTGAATTGTGATATTAGAGTGTCAATTTGAGATCTTTCTAGCTTTCTGATGTGGACATTTAGTGATATGAATTTTACTCTTAATACTGCTATGGCTGCATCCCAGAGATTCTGATACATTGTCTCTGTTTTCATTGGTTTCAAAGAACTTCTTTATTTCTGCCTTAATTTCTTTATTTACCCAGGAGCATGTTGCTCATTTTCCATGTAGTTGTGCAGTTTTGAGTGAGTTTCTTAATCTTGAGTTCTAATTTGTGGTCTGAGAGACTGCTATAATTTCAGTTCTTTTGCATTTGCTGAGGAGTAATTTACTTCCAATTATGTGATCAATTTTAGAGTAAGTGCCATGTGGCACCAAGAAGAATGTATATTCTTTTTTTGGAGGAGGGGGGTGTGGAAAGACATTTAGATATCTGTCAGGTCCACTTGATCCAGGGTTGAGTTAAAGTCCTTAATATCTTTGTTAATTTTCAGTGTCAATGATCTCTCTAATATTGACAGGGAGGTGTTCTCACACTATTATTGTATGGGAGTCTACATCTCTTTGTAGTCTCTAAGAACTTGTTTTCTTAGTCTAGGTACTCCTGTATTGGGTGCATATATATTTAGGATAGTTAGCTCTTCTTGTTTGATTGACCCCTTTACCTGTATGTAATGTCCTTCTTTATCTTTTCTGATCTGTGCTTCCTTAAAGTCTATTTTGTCAGAAACTAGGATTCCAACCTCTGCTTTTTTCTGTTTTCCATTTGCTTGGTACATTTTCATCCATCTTTCTATTTTGAGTCTATGTGTGTCTTTGAATGTAAGATGAGTCCCTTGAACACAGAACACTGATGTATTTTGACTCTTTATCCAGCTTGCCATTCTGTGTTTTTTAATTGGGACATTTAGCCCATTTACATTTAAGTGTAATATTGTTATGTGTGAATTTGATCCTGACATCATGATGCTATTTGGTTATTTTGCAGACTTGTTTATGTATTTGCTTCATAGTGACACTAGTCTGTGTACTTCAGTGTGTTTCTTATAGTGGCTGGTAATGGTTTTTCCTTTCCATATTTAGTGCTTTCTTCAAGAGCTCTTGCAAGGCAGGCCTAGTGGTGACGAATTCCCTCAGAATTTGTTTGTCTGAAAAATATTTTATTTCTTCTTCACTTATGAAGCTTAGTTTGGTTGGATATGAAATTCTAGGTTGAAAATCATTTTATTTAAGAAGGTTGAATGTTGGCCCCCATCTCTTCTGGCTTGTATGGTTTCTACTGAGAGGTCTGCTGCCAGTCTGATGGGCTTCCTTTTATAGGTGACTTGGCCCTTCTCTCTGACTGCCCTTAACATTTTTTCCTTTCTATGGACCTTGGAGAACATGATGATTATTTGTCTTGTGGTTGATCTTCTTGTGAAGTATTTTATTGTGGTTCTCTGGATTTCCTGAATTCGAATGTTGGCCTGTCTTGCTAGGCTGGGGAAGTTCTCCTGGACAATATCCTGAAGTGTGTTTTCCAACTTGGTTCCCTTCTCCCCATCTCTTTCAGGTACCCCTATCAGTTGCAGGTTTGGTTTTTTAACATAATCCCATAGTTCTTGGAGGTTTTGTTTATTCCTTTTCATTATTTTTTCTCTAATCTTGTCTGCCTGCCTTATTTCAGCAAGATAGTCTTCAAGCTCTGGTATTCTTTCTTCCACTTAGTCTATTTAGCTATTGATTCTTGTGTTTGCATTATGAGGTTCTTGTGTTTTTCAGCTCCATCACATTATTTATTTTCCTCTCTAAACTGGTTATTCTGGTTAACAGCTCCTATGTTTTACCATGATTCTGAGCTTCTTTTCAGTGAGTTAGAATATAATCCTTTAGCTCGGGGAAGTTCGTTATTACCAATCTTCTGAAGCCTACTTCTGTCAATTCATCCATCTCAGCCTCAGTCCAGTTCTGTGCCCTTGCTGGAGACATGTTGTGATCTTTTGGAGGAGAAGAGGAACTCTGACTTTTTTGAGATTTCAACATTTTTGCACTGATTCTTTCTCATCTTCATGGGTTTATCTACCTTTGATCTTTGAGGCTGCTGACTTTTGGATAAGTTTTTTTGTGGGATCTTTTTTTATTGATGTTGTTGCTTTCTGTTTGTTTTTCTTTTAGTAGTGAGGCCCCTCTTCTGCAGGGCTGCTTCAGTTCTCTTGAGGTTCACTCCAGCCCCTATTTGCCTGGGTCCCTCCTTTCCCTGGAGGTATCACCAGTGGAAGCTGCGGACCAGCAAAGATGGCAGCCTGCTCATGCCTCTGGGAGATCTGTCCCAGAGGGGCACTGACCTGATGCTGGCTGGAGCGCTTCTGTATGAGGTGTATGGAGACTCCTGTTGGGAGGTCTCAGTCAGGAGGAGTAGGGTCAAAGACCAACTTAAATAAGCAGACTGGGCTTGGTGTAGTGGCTAATGCCTATAATCTTAGCACTCTGGGAGGCCAAAGTGGGCGGATCACTTGAGGTCAGGAGTTCGAGACTAGCCTGGCCAACATGGTGAAACCCTGTCTCTATTAAAAATACAAAAATTAGCCGAGTGTGGTGGTGCATGCCTGTAATCCCAGCTGCTTGGGAGGCTGAGGTGGGAGAATCTCTTGACCTGGGAGGCGGAGGTTGCAGTGAGCTGAAATCACGCCACTGAACTCCAGCCTGGGTGATAGAGTGAGATTCCACCTCAAAAATAAATAAATAAATACATAAGCAGACTATCTGCCCCTTGGCAGGGTGGGTGTGCTGCGATGGGGGGAATCCCCATCATCTAGGCTGCCCTGACCCTCCAGAGCCAGCAGGCAGAGAAGACTAAGATTGCTGATCCATGATACCACAGCCACTCCTCCTCGTAGTGACTCCTCTCAGGATTATCAGTATACTGTCCATAAACTCCTGGCTGGAGATGCTGTGATTCCCACAGGGAGGCCCCACCCAGTAAGGCGGACTGGATCTCATCCTGCTTAAAGAAGCAGTCTGGCCACAAAGTGGTCCAGCCACTGTGCTGTACTGTGGGGAACTGCTGTTGGTCCAGACCGTCCTTCCTGGCTGACACTGGCTGCGGGGGAAAACAGCTGACTGTCTCAGCCTCCACAGATGTTAGGATTAGAGGCATGAGCCCGAGTTATGATTCTTTTAATTTGCTATTGAATTTGGTTTCCTAGTATTTTGTTGAGGATTTTCGCATCTGTGTTCACTAAGACAATTAGCTTGTAGTTTTGTTTATTTTTTCTTTTCTATTGCAGTGTTACTGTCTGAATTTGATTTCAATATAATGCTGGCTCCATAAAATGAGTTTGGAAATGTTCCCTAATCTTCAATTTCTTGGAGAAATTTGAAAAGTATTGGTTTTAAATCTTCTTTAAATGTTCTGTTAATATTTGCTTTATATACTTAGGTGCTCTGATGTTCAGTGCATATATATTTACAATTGTTACATTCTCTTGATTATTTCCCTCTTTTATCATTATGTAATAACCTCTGTGTCTCTTTAAGAATTTTTTTAGGTTGGGCGCGGTGGCTCAAGCCTGTAATCCCAGCACTTTGGGAGGCCGAGGTGGGCGGATCACGAGGTCAGTAGATCGAGACCATCCTGGCTAACACGGTGAAACCCCGTCTCTACTAAAAATACAAAAAAATTAGCTGGGTGTTTTGGCGGGCGCCTGTAGTCCCAGCTACTTGGGAGGCTGAGGCAGGAGAATGGTGTGAACCCAGGAGGTGGAGCTTGCAGTGAGCCGAGATCACGCCACTGCACTCCGCCTGGGGGACAGAGCAAGACTCCGTCTCAAAAAAAAAGAAAAAAAAACAATTTTTTTAAAGTCTATTTTGTTTTATATTTATATAGTCATCCTTAGTTTCCGTTTGCATGAAGCATCTTTTTCCATCCCTTCACTTTCAGACTATGTGAATCTCTAAAGGTAGATTTTGTCTTTTATAGGCAACATATAGTTAGACTTTTTAAAATTCAACCACACTTTGTCTTTTGATTGGAATATTTAATCCATTTACATTTAAAATTATTATTTATAAGTAAGAACTTAAATTTGCCATTTTGTGTACCATTTTCTGTCTGTTTTGTAGTTCCTTTCTTTCTTTTTTTCTCTCTTGCTACTTTCCCTAGTGACATGATGATTTTTTTAATGTCATGCTTTTACTTTTAATAATATTTTGTGTATCTATTATGGGGCTTTTCTTTGTAATTATATTTTAAGCTAGTCGCAACTTAACTTCAATAGCATACAAAAACTACACATTTACTTCCTTGCACCCCACACTTTCTGCTATTAATGTCATTATTTATGTATTTTTATTAAGTGCACACATTAAAATTATTGTAACTATACTTATTGTTAGTATTTTCATCTTTTAACTTTCATACTGGTGTTAAACATGACCTACACACCACTATTACAGTGTTTGAGTATTATAAATTTGACTATATCCTTTCCATTTACATTTTATATATTTATATTTTTTCATGTTCTATTTAGTGTCTTTTTTATTTCAACTTTAAGACTTCTATTTAGCAAGTTTTTTTGTGGTAGGACAGGCATATAGTCTTTACTTCTTCATTTCTGAATATCACCTTCGTGGAGTAAAGTAATCTTGGTTGACAGACTTATTTTCTTTCAGTACTGTGAATGCATCATCTCATTATTTCATTCCTGCAAGATTTCTGCTGACAGAATATTGATATTTTTCTGCAGCTTCCCTTATAAGTCATATTTCACTTTTTTTCTGCTCCTTTCAAAAATCTCTGTTTGACTTTCATGATGGATAATTAGATTATAATGTGTCTCAGCACAGATCTCAAAGTGTTCAGCTTATTTGGGGTTATTTGAGCAGCATGGATATGGATATTTATTTTCCTTTCTAGATTTGGGGAATTTTATATTATTAGTTATTTAAATAAACTTTTCTTCCCTGTTTTCCCCCTTTGCTCCTTCTAGAACTTCCATAATATAGATATTGTTTCACTTGATGGTGTACCATAAAGCAGGTAACCTTTCTTCATTCTTTTTTCTTTTTCTTCTGATTGGATAATTCAAATAATGTGCCTTCGAGTTTTCCAATTTTTTCTTTTTGATTGATTCTTTCTCTTTCTGCTTGATTCAGTCTTCTGTTGAAGCTTTCTATTGAATTTTTTATTTCAGTCATTGTCTTCTTTGGCTACAGATTTCTTGTTTATTTTTATGTTTTTATTTTATTTATTTATTTTTTTGAGATGGAGTCTCGCTCTGTCACCCAGACTGAAGTGCAGTGGCACAATCTCGACTCACTGCAAGTGCTGCCTCCCAGGTTAATGCCATTATCCTGCCTCAACCTCCCGAGTAGCTGGGACTACAGGTGCCTGCCACAACGCCTGGCTAATTTTTTGTATTTTTAGTAGAGACGGGGTTTCACCATGTTAGCCAGGACGGTCTCGATCTCCTGACCTTGTGATCCACCTGCTTTGGCCTCCCAAAGTGCTGGGATTACAGGCATGAGCCACCGTGCCCAGCTTTCTTGTTTATTCTTTATGATTTCTATCTTTTTGTTGATATTGTAATTTTCTTTATGTGTTGTTTTTCAGATTCTGTTTAGCTGTCTATCTGCATTTTCTTGTAGCTCACAGAGCTTCTTAAGGATGATTATTTTGAATTCTTTGTGAGGTAATTTGTAGGTCACTATGTATTGGTGTTGGTCAGTGAAGTTTTATTTTGTTCTTTTGTTGGTGTTATGTTTCCTTGATTCTCCATGTTCTCTGAATCCGTGCAGAGCTGTCTTTGCATTTGAGAAAGAAGTTCACCCTTCATGTCTTTACTTTATTGGCTCCAGAAGAAAAATACTTTTATCAATCAGTTTAGCTGGAGGTTTAGGGGTCTCTTGGGCCGTTTTGTATGGATATGCCTGCTTCATTTCCTTTTTCCCCCTTCACTGGAGAGAAGTCTAATGGTTCTGTTCCCTTTCTCAATCCTGCAAAGCCAGGCCAGGTGCTGAGAGAGTCCCCTTTGTTTTCTCCAGGGCAATGGCCTGAAGTTTTCAAAGTTGTTTGCCTTCACCAAATCCTGAAGGATTACACCAGCCATATTGTCTGCAGAAGTTTGAACACAACGTTTTCAGAGGCTCATGCTTACCATCTTGGGGATGTATACAGAATTCTGGGAGTATTCTTAAGTCACTTGGGTCGTTCAAAATTAGTTGTTCCACAGTGTTCATGGGTGGACTTATTGGAGGAATCTATGAGCCATTTAGCAAAATCTGCAGCCAATTCTTAAGATCCTCATAATGATTGCCATAAACTTCTGCCCCCTTTCCATGCTCCTAGCTCCTTTCTGACTCTTCAGCTATACTGATCCCCTCAGTGATCTGTGTTGGATGAGGCCGAAGTGGCCCTCTTGGGCAACATCCTGCCAGACAGGGCAATCCAGACACTTACCCTACTCTAGTTTTTCCCTCTGGGGAAAATCACAGGCTTAGGGGATTGCTCTTGGCAGTGAGCTTTGCTGCCTTATGTGATGAAATGACGCAGATAAAGTAAAACTATTATTCTTACCAACTTCAATGCATCTATTCTTAGAATTTTTGTTTCAATTCAGTGATGGAATCTTTCTAGTGGCCTCCCAGGTTCACACAGAGTCACTGCTGTCAGTAAGCAGTTGTTAAAATTGGTGTTTTTATGGGAGCATGAGGGTTGGAATTTCCAATTCTACTGTCCTGCTGATTCACTCAGATGAATTTGTCATTAAGATAATTTATTTATATACATATTTTTTCTTTTCTTTTTTTTTTTTTTTTTGAGACAGAGTCTCGCTCTGTCCCCCAGGCTGGAGTGCAGTGGCGCAATCTCGGCTCACTGCAAGCTCCGCCTCCCGGGTTCCCGCCATTCTCCTGCCTCAGCCTCTCTGAGTAGCTGGGACTACAGCCGCCCGCCACCACGCCCGGCTAATTTTTTTGTATTTTTAGTAGAGACGGGGTTTCACCGTGGTCTCGATCTCCTGACCTCGTGATCCGCCCACCTCGGCCTCCCAAAGTGCTGGGATTACAAGCGTGAGCCACCGCGCCCGGCCTACATATTTTTTCTTAAGGGCTGGTTACTGGGGGGTTATTTTGATCCTTTGGTTGTACCATATTTTCCCTAATCCTTCATGTTCCTTGTAGCTCTACATTGCTGTCTGCAAATTTGGAGAAACAGCCATTTCTCTCAGACTGTACAGACTAGAATTGACAGGGAAAGCCCTTCATTAATCTAACCAGCTAGAGAGACTGGGAGCCTTGTAAACATATTCTGTGAATGTGTATTCTCCATTGCTTTCTGTCTTGTAAGAGAGAAGTCTCAGACTTGTGCACCTTCTCTGAATCTCGCTGAGTTGTGCTAGCTTCAGTTTGCCGTGTGCCCCTTTTCTTTGTTCTTAGCTACCCTGCGGTGTTGAAGCTACATTAGTAGTTCCCTCAGCACTCTGGGTGAAGTGTGAAAGAAACAGGTCCCTCAGGCGGCAGCCTGATAGGCTGAGAAAGTTGTGTTCATTCTTCACTTTCTCTATTCTCCTGAGGGAAAAGTTGTGGCTAAAGTGATTTCTCCTGGCCCTGAGCTGTACTGGCTTGTGGGTGGGGCTGACATGGCTAAAGGAAAAATGCTCTTCTTATCCATTTCAATGTGGCTGTTATTGATTTTTGTTTTGTCTTGGGTACTGCAACTCGAGTGAATTCTGGACTACTTACAAACGGGTTGTGTCCATATATCATTGTTAAATCAGTGTTTCTGTGGGGGATCAAGGGCTTGGACTTCCCATTCTATCATTTTGCTGATGTCACTATCCAGAGGCATTTTGTGTGCATTGCCCCCTTCATCATACATTCAGTTATTCTTTGTCAAATCTTACAGTAAGTTTTTTGTTTTGCATCACATTTGTTATATTCTGAAATAATATAGCTCTCTCATTTACTTATAATTGTCTCTCAGAACTAGAACATAAGCTACGTTGAGGCCCTGACTACATAGTATCGACACTTATTAAAGGTGCCTTACACATTAAATCAGTTAACGTTTTAGCCTATTCATGAAGAAATTACCAAGACTTGATGATGTTCTAGAAGCAACAACTTTATGAGAAAAAAGTATCATTTTTCTTCCTTGCTATATATTTTATATATGTATATATATATATATATATAGCCTTTTGAAGCTAATGTACTTAAATGAGTTATGCAGCTAAGGAGTAAGAGTGGGTGAGTCTACTGAGTAGACTGAGATGATAATGAGAAAAATATCTGTAGGAGGAAGAAGAGAATATGAGAAAGAAGGGCTGTGTATAGAAACAGCATGCAGGTTGTAAGGTAAAAGGAGTATGAAGATGCTTCAAAAATATCTCTAAGATCATTACTTACAACAATACTCTTAGCAGGCATGTAATAAAAGGAAAACAGTTATATTAGTTACTATAAAACATTAAAGATGTTTTACCACTGAGTCAAATACTTGCAAATTCTCATGATACTTCATCTTTTAATTTCTAATTTAAAAAAATATTTTTGAAACTGTTATAATAAATGACAAGTATTTATTATAAAAATTGACAGGTCCAGACACAACTCCATATCTCTATATCTGTGTTTATGTTTATTTATAAATGCTGTCATCTATTTTACTGAAAATTATGCATACAACAAAATGTTTTTGTTTTGCTGCTTTGTTTTAAAGGTAGATCAAAACGGATTAATAAAAATTTAAAAATTACTTTAAAAACTGTATTAATAAAAATTGTCACATGTATTCCTTTTTGGGTAGAAATGAGATTTTACGTTAGGAGTAA
The DNA here is from genome assembly GCF_006542625.1 of Nomascus leucogenys. Lineage (NCBI taxonomy): Eukaryota > Metazoa > Chordata > Mammalia > Primates > Hylobatidae > Nomascus > Nomascus leucogenys. The sequence goes on from NC_044387.1 coordinate 81,009,697, forward strand.
TTTTCTTTTAAAGGTGATCTTAATCAGCAAAACATTTTGGTGAACTCTTAATTATACTCATATAAGGAATGCGCCTACCCTTTGTGAAGAGCTGCATAAAGGAAGTAACCCAAGGACAGATGTTTAAGACGAGTATTCTGTTCAAGAATATACATTGTGCTTTTACAAATTATAATGCTCATTAGAAAATGGATATTTTGTACATCTGGACTTGGACTAAACTATACCTTTAATATAGTATTCATTTCTGTTATATTGTGCTTGCTGTTAGCAAGTAATCGTTTATAGAAGGTGTAGAGCTTGAATATAAATGATGAAGGAGCAGTTCTTAGCTGGAAAAATCTATAATTTATTCTGAGTTTTGTCAGATAACAGTGTAAATCGGTGAGAGTCTATTTAGGATTATAGAGACTATTCCAGGATTTTATTCTTTTTCCTTTTTGAGACGGAGTCTTGCTCTGTCGCCCAGGCTGGAGTGCAGTGGCGCGATCTTGGCTCACTGCAAGCTCTGCCTCCTGGGTTCACGCCATGCTCCTGCCTCGGCCTCCCGAGTAGCTGGGACTACAGGCACCCACCACCATACCCGGCTAAGTTTTTGTATTTTTAGTAGAGACGGGGTTTCACTGTGTTAGCCAGGATGGCCTCAATCCCCTGACCTCGTGATCTGCCTGCCTTAGCCTCCAGGAATTTTTAAGCCTAGGGAATTTAATTCAAAGAATCAATTGAATAAGTTTATGAAAACACTGAGGGTTATAGCAACAGACAGTAATGCCACCCAGTAGATTAGGAACAGAAAATTCCACTGTCCCTAGGGCAGGAGGTACAAGGGAGGAGACTAGAAACCACAGCACTCCATATGGAACTTTAACCAAAGCAATGTTACCCCTGCAGGAGTCAGGGCCACAAAATGAGTGTTAGGCCGATGAAACACAGTAAAAGAGCACATAAATCCATTGCTAGATTTATCACTGAAGGCACAGAGAAATGGTTAGAAAACTCTGATTTCTCTTAATTCCTCTTATTTTCACTTCCTTCTTCTTTTCTTCCCTCAGTTGCCTCACATTGACCAAATCTTTAGGAAAGCCAGAGAGCAAGAGCACCAGGGAAATGTAACTTACAAGAGAAGACTAAGAAATGGATCTGGAGATAAATAAGCTAATGGCAAACACAAGAGAGCATCTTCTGTGCTTTCACAAAAGCATCATTGAAAGTTTTAGCCAGATAATATTTTTTGGTATAATCAAAGAAAGACTTCTTAGAGAGCTAGAAGGATCTAAGTGAAGAACTGTGTGCCCTTATGAGATTGGTATGGTGGTGTCAGTGGTGATATCTATTGAAGAATGACTGTCTACTAAATTTTGGAGCTGAAAACTGGCTTAAAAAGGAGTCCAAAATTGGGCCCCAAAAGGAAGAATATTGGGCCCGTGTCTTTGAGAACTCATGAAAAATTCTACTAAAGAACTATAAGAAAAATTTATAGGGACCATTAACAGAAGTTGATTTATATTAGTAATATGGGTGTAGGCTCAAATAATTTTGATATAAACTATATTATATCTTGTTGTATCACTATGTTGATTGAAATATCTGAAATATACACACACATATATTTTCAAAGCACTAGTACAAGTCCTTCAGATCCATTAGATATAAATGCATTTTAAATTTATATTTAGAACGTGAAATTAAATTAAAACCTATCCAATGAGGGCTAGAAGAAAATGAAGAGTTTAATAACTCTTATGAGTGTATCAACAAAGCCAAAAGCCTAGACAGAGCATTTATAAAAGGATTATAAATCATATTGCCCTTTAACAGAGAGATAAAAACAAATCTCTAAGACTTAGGTAATATTGGATAATGTAACTTCTAATGTATTTTGATTAAGAGGACACATTCATTCATGAATTTAGCAATGTTTAAATCAAACTATCTTTGAAGGACATTACATTTTCATTAAATTATGACATATATCAGGTTTTATATTCCACCGTTTGTCATTAAACATCTTTTGCAATGTGCTTTTTTCAACTGTATTTCAAAATCCTTTCTTCTTTTTCCCTATATCCAGTTCTTTTCACTTTGTGAGATTATATATATATTTTTTCATAGACTGCATCTATTTAGGATCTTCTATGAGTTAATCATTGGAGTATATGCTAGAAATAAACTAATAGGCAAGATATTATCTTTGCCTTTAAAGATATTGTTGTATAATAAGGGGTGTAGGCATTATGCATGCAATTGTAATGATATCTGATGTGGGTTGTGGTGAATTTGCACTTTCAACTTAGCTCAGTTGGACATTATTTCCCAGAAATCACTTTCCTTTATGGATCTGAGTTAGGGTTGTCAATAAAAGAAATATGGAAGTTAGAATTTCAGCAACAGCCATTGAGCTGTGAAGACTGATGAAGGGTATCTGCCACTACTGTATCTCGTGTACATTGTCACTTATCTGCTAGAACACTTTGTTGGCATGAAGCTGTACTGAGGCCATAGGCCCTTAGCTCCTTCCAGATCTTCTGCCTCACATATTCCAATTATGAGCCATGCACATAGGCAGCATTACTACAAAGGTGCCAGCTTCTTTTTCAGGTCATCCTCACAATCAAGGTTGGAGGTTTATACTCATGGATTCTAGGTTGTCTTCATGGATTCTAGTCTGTCTTTTCTCTCCTCTACTTCATGTCCAGCTTTTTAACCTACATTTTACCTTTCAGTGACTTTAAACCTTCAGATAGGTACAGAGGCAAAAGCCTTTCATTCAATTTGTCACATGGGTCCACAACTGTGTACAGGCTAATCACAGTATTATATCCCTAACTCTGCATCACTCATATTTTTTTTGCTTCTTTGTTTAATCACTGACTGATTCAGAGACTAGTCTTACAAGCAGCTACACTACACACAACCTTCAGAATGGATTTCCTTAAAAAAATCTTCTCATATGATTAATATTAATGGCATTAGTGATGCTGTTGTCCATAGTAAAAGATGCTGGTAGCCCACGGCAATCTGTGGCAAATAGTCACTTAAATTATCATACTTCAATTAGACTCTTGTAATAAAATGCCTATGAGAGGGAAGGTTTAGGAGACAAAGTAGTTGCTGCTAGTAATATTTTAGTGAAAATAAAGAGTATGATGTAATTGATTGGTTGCTTTTACTTGTGTTGCAATGCTTATAAAAAAGAGATTAAAAACAACCCAATTAGTGCAAAGCTTTAAATCCAAAACTAAAGGCCTGAAAAAGTGATCAGAAAACTTTGTGATGACTCCAAAATAACCACTTATTCCCTGTAGGCACAGAGCCAAGTTATAAAAACCAAACCCACAGTCTAATCTTACAGGTGATTGAATTGTAATACAAAATGAATTCATAGTCCCACAGGTCTCTTATGTTAAAATTAAGGCATAGATTAGGTAGAAGTAGAACACCAAAGAGTGGGATGGAGACATATGTTTGAATTTTTATGTAACTGTGGATCTTGATTTCATAAATTCTGCTGAGCCTCCTCTGCCAGTAGAAGCACTGTTTTGTCCCCTGAGGGATATAGTCTCCTTTTGTTTAAGAACCAATCATCATGAGGGAACTGCTAATTTTTCCTAAGGACTATACTCAACACCTCTTATTGTTTCTAGAACTAAAGCAGACTCAAATCTGAAAGCCTCAGGTAGTAAGTTATAAATTGTATCCCATGAGGAGAACAACAAGAATATAAGATTTTTCCAACTCATATCAGTGCTTCCCGAGGGTGAATAAGAGTGAAATAAAATAATGTGGGATCAAGTCATATTTGTTGGTACATATTCTGGATTCTGTATTATCTGTGTTGTCTATGGTAGTTGGTGGAGAGAGTCTTTTAGGTTGTTTGACTGAAGCACAAATTCAAAGGTGACCTAGACTGAACTTTTTTGCTATATTGTAAAAGAAGGAATCCAAAGGTTTAGGAAGGTTGCAAAGCTAGAGCAGATTTTTCATGTGAAAACTGCTCACTCATTTTGTGTCTTGTCATGTGAGAGCATCCAGCAGACCTTCCCTTTACTGAGGCTGTGAGGAATATGTTTGTGAGGCAGCCACTCATTGTTGAACAGCTCAGTGGTGGTTATTCTCTGTAAAGTGATGTAGAGTCAATTTTCACGCTGCTGATAAAGACATATCCGAGACTGTTCAATTTACAAAAGAAAGAGTTTTAATGGACTTACAGTTCCATGAAGCTGGGGAGGCCTCACAATCACAGCAGAAGGCAAGGAGGAACAAGTTGTATCTTATGTGGATGGCAGCAGGCAAAGAGCTTGTGCAGGGAAACTCCTTCTTATAAAACCATCAGGTCTTGTGAGACTTATTCACTATCACGAGAACAGCAGGAGAGAGACCTGCCTCCATGATTCAATTACCGCAACTGGGTCCCTTGACTGCTGGATACTGGCTGTGAACTGACACTAATTTCTAGAAACCCAGAATGCCATCAGTCCACCAGGGAATGCTGAGGCTTATGAAGCATGGGTGATAAAAAAGAATTGGCTCAGGTTCCTCTCTCGGTGGACCTAATGTGTCATGAAACATTTTTCATTATTTCCTGACACGAAATAGACATAGCTTCTGAAATAATCTCCATATTACTTCCTTGACCCAAAGTGTGAGGATTATTCTAGTCAAAAGGCCAAGTGGAAGACAATCGGCCTCTTCAATGAGACATTCCTGGAGAAACTGCAGAGATAATTGCCACCACTAAGAATGTGAAAGAAAAAGGTTGGTGATTTCTCCCATATCCCTTTTAACTTGTCAATTTGGTTGCTGCAGAAGACAGATGGATTATGACAAATGAGAGTGAATTATCACAGACGCAATCACATGAGGACTCTAACTTCAGCAGCTCTTCCAAATTTGACCTTATAACTAAAGAAAATCAACACATTATTTTGCACCTGAAATGCAGTTCTTGATGCAGTGAATTTCCCCTCCACCCATCCCCTGCATACCTGGTAATAAACATCATCAGAAGAAGTTGATTTTAAGCTAGGTAGTCAAGTATACATCTTCACTGCTTAATTGCAGAACTATATCAAATCTCCAACTCAAACTATCCTACGTGTGCTTTCCACCAATGACAGCATCCTTCTGGCTCATTCGATTCATCAACAATTTGCTGATGAGACAAACTCAAAGGTAAATAGCAATTATTATTTTAGAAATTGTAATAAGGGACACGTTGCAGAGAGCAGGAAATAAATCTCACCAAAAAGTGAGGGCCTGCTACCTTGGTGAAGTTTCTACATATGGTTTGGAAGATATCCTGGTACCATCTGAAGTTGCTAGTTGCGTTGCCACAGCTCCATGCAGGAGTGCCTATGAAGGACAAAAGTGAAGAAAAACCTTCCCGGTGGGCAGAGTTTTGAGCAGAGCACCAAGTAATTCATGTTTTAATGGAGGTAGAAATTGATCAATACATAGATCTGTGTTGACTGATGAGCAGTAACAAATTGGCTACATAATGGGTAACTTGGAAAGGATATAGCTAAGAGATTTTAGGTAAGAAATTTTGCTGAATAAATCTATGGATAAACTTCTTTAAGCTGGCACAGAATGTGAAGATATATGTGCCCAACATAAAGGTTAACCTAGGAAAAACCTATTAGTAATTAGGTGGATAAGATACTCTGTTCTCTAGACATAATTCCCCCTTTTCCCCAACCACTCTGTCCTTGCAAATGTGGTTCATGAGCAAAGTGTCTATGACAGCAGAGATTAAGTTATGCATGGACTCACTAAATAATACCTATTGCTGAGTGCCTAACTTGCCAACAGCAGGCTGGTACTCGCTGGGTGCACGCTCAACTGGCACACAGAACCTCCAATATGGCATTGTTCTCCAAGGGATTCATCTAGCTACATGTAGCAGTTTGCCTAGCTTGAGTACTACCATCTTAGAAGACATAGTTTTCACTTACTCTGTACACGCATTGTGTAGTTACAGAATGACTAATGTGTATTCTACACTGCGTTGCTTCTGGCCAAGTAAACCATTTTATATAAGATGAAGTTTAACAATGATTGCATGCTTATGAAATTGACTGGTCTTACCACATTGCGCCTCACACTAAAAATAGCTGTCTTAGTAGAATAGTGAACGGTCTTAATGTTAACTATAGTTACCAAGCTGTACATTAAATTTCCGGAAACTATTAATCGTATAGATGAAATTTGTACTTCTTGACCAACATTTTCCCATTTCCTCCAACCCCCATCTCCTGGAAATCACCATTCTACTCTCTATTTCTATGAGTTTGACATTTTTAGATTTCACATATAAGTGAGATTTTATATATATATATATATATATAATTATATATAAATTAAAATACATAAAATTATAATATATCTCACAATTTCTTCATCCATTTATCCTTCTATAGACACTTAGCCTGTTCTCATTTCTTGACCATTGTGAATAATGCTGCAATGAACATGGCACTGCAGATAGCTCTTTGAGCTAATGATTTTGTTTTATTCGGATACATACACAGAAGTGAGATTTCTGGGTCTTATGATAGCTTATTTTAAATTTTTTGAGGGCCTTCAATACCATTTTCCATGATGGTTGTGCTAATTTACATTTCCACCAGTGGTGCACAAGGATTCCCTTTTCTCCACATCCTTGCCACCATTTATCTCCTGTCTTTTTTATAATCGCCATTGTAACAGTTGTGAGGTGATATTTTGTGATTTTGATTTGCATTTCCCTGATAATTGGTGACATTGAACATCTTCTCATGTTCTTGTTTGCCATTGTGTATGTCTTCTTTGTAAAAATGTCTATTCCCACATCCCCCAAAAAATGTATTTTCAAGTCTTTGGCCCATTGTAATTCAGATTGTTTTCTGCTATTGAGTTATATGAGTTTCTTATATATTTTGGATGTTAGTCCCTTATTAAAGATCTTAAATGTTCTCACCACACACTCACACAAATGGTAATTAATGGGAGGTGATAGGGGTGTTACCTAATTTTATTGTGGTAATCATTTCATATATGTATGTCAACTCTTTGTATTGTACACCTTAAATTTATACAATTTTGTATAATTGAGAATTATACCTCAATAAACCTGGAAAAAGAGAAAAGTGAATGGTCTTTTGGAAACTCACATATAGTGCAAGCCTGTAGCAATGTTTTACTGGGCTAGGATAATATAACTCAGCATATATATGTGCTCTAAACCAACAACGAATGTAGGGTGCTCTTTATCCCATAAATCATGTTCACAGCTCCATTAGTCAAGGGGGTGAAATGGGGAGCAGATTTTTTCATCATTACCCCATACAATTGTACGAAATTAAAAAAAAAATTCACTTCCTAGTTTCAGTGCAAGAAAGGCTTCATAAGGGGACATAGCAATGGTTTCATTAAATTGGAAGTAGACACAGCCATCCTGCTTCTTTGGACTCTTCACTCTAGTAAATGAAGAAGCAGAGAAGTGAGTTACTCTGTTGAAATAGGGTAATAAGTTTTTCTACAGACTGAATGGTTGTATCCCTCCCAGAATTTCTATTTTAAAGTTCTAACTCCCAGTGCCATGGTATTAGGAGGCAGGGCTTTGGGAAATAATTAGGTCATGAGGGCAGATCCCTCATGAATGGGATTAATGCCCTCAGAAGAAGAAACACATATCCTTGATCTTGGACTTCCCAGCTTCCAGACCTGTGATAAACAAATGTTGGTTAATCCACCCAGTCTGTGGCATTTTGTTATAGTATCCTGAACTGCCTAAACAAATTATCCCTTTCAAAAATAAATTAGGTTTCCATTACATAGTGTGAGTATGGAATTAAATGTGTGGAATGAAGAATAACCCATGAGAAGCCTCTCAGGACTCCATGTCTTGTGGTAAAAATTAATGAAAAACTGTAACAACCCAGAGTAGGCAGGACGGCTATGACACAGACTCTGCAGAATAAAGTTCTGGACACTGCAAGGCAAGAAATGTGGACAGACAAGCTATGTGCCAGGGATAAAGGCACTATGGAATGGATAGTGGAAGAAGCAAATATAAGCAACAGCTATGAAGTATGACAAGTTGAAGAAAAGAGAAGTGTAATAGTTACAAGATTCTCCTTTATTTTTATGTTAAAAAACTGCATATATGTTACCTAATTATTTTCTTTCCCCGCTCTCATTCTCCCATCAGCTGAAATAAAATGTTTTTATAATGGTTAACCTGAACACATCAGGATTTACTGATATTAAAGGATCTGTTACAATAGCAGTAGACTCTATCCTTAACCAGGGATAAAGAAATGATACATGAGATGTTGTATACTATTTTGGGGAGTGAGTTAGCCTGTTTAAGGTTGGACAAGTAATAATTGCATGATGAAATAATTGCATTGTGGAAGCATGATTTAAATAATAAATATGTGTCTGTATTTAGAAGTTAAGAATAGCTAAGACAGAGTATTTAGTATGAATACCTACTTAAGTGATGGACTGTGAATGTTTTGTACTATGTTAACTTAGATAAGTTAGAACTACATTTCCAAGAATCCCCTCCACTGTAGAGTTCTGGAAATCATCACAAAGGTGACGGCAGGCTTGAGACGGTCCGAGAAGGCATGGGGGTGAATCACCACAAAGCATGGCAAAAGCAGGAAGTCACTACCACCTTTGAGCCTGAACATTGCTGGATAGAAAATTCTTATTCCTCAAACATGTATTTCAACTTCAAATTCTGTAATGTCTTCTTTTTCGGTTAATGGTGAATGTTAAAAAGAACCTTGATATTAGTGTATTTTATATCTTTTCATTAATTTATTCAATGAATAGCTACTAATCATGCAAGAGATTACTCTTATACTAGATATGGGATGAATGAATAAATGAAACATAGGTAGGTAGAGTTGTCATGTAGGTCTCACTGATAAAGTGAGACGAAGGTTTAGCCTTAACGAAGACGAGAAAGTTAGCCAAGCAATTATCTGAGGAAAGAAAATTCTGGACAGAGAAAACAGCTAAGGGCAGAGACCCTTAGTTTGGAGTGTGCCTGGAGTGCCTGGAGACCTACAAAGAAGTGAGTGTTCCTAGAACAAAGTGAGTGAGAAAGAGAGAGTTGAGAATAAAGATTTTAGATGTGAAGGTCAGATTATGTGGACTCAAAAGAATATTTTTTAAATGAAAGTCATTATAAGATGTTTATATGCTGTTAAAAAAACATTCCAGTAAAGAGGAAAACAAAATGGTGATATAAGAGTGAGGGAGTAGTTTTTGGAGTTCTGTCCTTAATCAGGTGAGAGCTGATAGGACCAAATGCACAAAAGTGGCCCCTGATCATAACTAGGAGTGCATACGGTTCCTCTCAGCTACAGGAGGGACAGCAGAGCAGATAGGCAGATGTGATTAAGTTGCCAGACGCGGTGGTGTCATCAAGGAGAAATTCTATTCTGGAAACTTCTCTCTTCTCAGTAAAATAGGAAATAGTTAATTAGAAGGAGAATGGGGGAGAAGCTGTAAATGTGTGTGGAACTATGACAAGGAACAGAGAAATCTAGAAGAATAGAAGAATGAGTGGGCTAGGTTTATTTAGTAGAATCATGAAGCTAACATCTTAGGGCAGGTCGGGCGCAGTGGCTGACGCCTGTAATCCCAGCACTTTGGGAGGCCGAGGCGGGTGGATCACCTGAGGTCAGGAATTCAAGATCAGACTGATCAACATTGTGAAACCCTGTCTCTAACTAAAGAATACAAAAATGAGCTGAGCATCATGGCGTGTGCCGGTAATCTCAGTTACTTGAGAGGCTGAGGCAGGACAATCGCTTGAACCCAGGAGGCAGAGGTTGCAATGAGCTGAGATGGTGCCATTGCATTCCAGCCTGGGCAACAAAGCAAGACTCCATCTTAAAAAAAAAAAAAAAAAAAAATCTTAGGGTAGTGTTCTCAAACTTTAACATGCATTGTTATCTCCTGTAGAAACTTTTAAAACTGGTTACAGGGCTGCACGCTTAGATTGCAGGGCCACAGGATTCAGTTGGTGCGGGAAGAATTCTGAAAATTCACATTCCTAACAAAACCCCAGATGATCCTTACTGTTCAGTGATCACACCCGGAAACTCACTCTTGCTAAAGAGATCTAGAAGACAGCCTAAGGCTATGTGATCTCTTTTTGTTCCTATTTTGTGCAATTACTCCCTGAGCACATTTCTCTGCATTTCATATATTTATTAATTGGCTCATTTATTCTTCATATATTAATGTTAATCTGTTTGAAATTCCCCGCAATTTCTCCTAAAGGATTTGAGATGAATACATAATCGGTAATGTTATAATTATAAAATGGTAAAAAAAAATTAATAACCAATTCAACATTCTTCCAGTCTCTCCTGTCTAGAACTTTGTTTAGCAGGGTACTTCTCGTAATTTTAAACATTAATTTTGCAGATGATAATGTGATGCTTATGAATATTAAAAATAATTCATAAGGTACACATTATTTTTTAAATCTAAAACTGCAAATGGATCTGAATATATTTTCCAAAAGAAAAAATAATTCCCCAAAGCAAGCAAATATAAAAAATAACAGAAAAATTTTACAGATACCTACTTATCTTTAGCCCTTGTAGAAAAATCAAAACAAAACAGAAAATCAGCATTGGAGCATTTAAAGCAGTGTAGGCAAAAACTACATTGTTCTGGGAAATGTGTGGTCACTTCTAAACTCCTGTCTGTGTGGGAAAATACACCAGGAGGTTCTATCTCAGTACAAATCAGCATGCCAAATCTGGCAGTAGGATGGTGTTATCTTTCAAGAGGGTCGACGGGAGTTCCAGAAGGAACATTTGGTGAAGAATCTGCCAACTGCCTTTATTACTTTCTGAACTACCTCTAAGTTACAGGTATTTCCAGTTTTGTTCTGCAGATAATTTGAGCTCCATCTGTGGTTGATGAATATTTTTTAGTATGCTATTACAAATTATGGCTTTCGGCACTGTTGCGGCCTCTGTCTGCTAATTCAGCTACATAAAATATTGCGTTTCTTGATTCTGGGTATATTTCCGTAGTGGGAAATGCAGTGAGAGAAATAGGGGTCCTATTTTCTATTGCAATTTGTTGGTCGGTTCATTTCCACATAAAATATTGTTTTTAATTTTATGCCGAAATAGGTGATTATTAATTCTAAGATACAAATTTCCAACAGAGTCTGTACTAAACTCCTTCTAAGGAAGTCAGATATATTTGTACAGAAATTTCAATTCATATCAAAACCTACATAGTAACTATATAGTTACTTAATTTGATTTGAAACAAGAAACATTTGATTATATTTATATTGCGGATAATTTAGACTGTGGTCAGTTAAGAATTAGTTTTAATCCATTGTGGTGAAATTATTCCTATCAATTAACAAAATTATAATATATATTACAGTTTGATGTTGTAGTTCTTCCTAGATATATTCCTGAAATAGTTTTAGTACATGAACTATTATATACTGAATCTGTGTATAGGCTCACAGGTCTGGCAGGTCAATTATAGCAGAGGTCAGAGTAAGGCAGAAGATTATGACCTACATGGTAGAGATGGAAAGGAAGATCAAGCAAGATGATTAAGAGAACAAAGTGTAGGCCGGGCTTGGTGGCTCACGCCTGTAATCCCAGCATTTTGGATGGCTGAGGCAGGCGGATCACGAGGTCAGGAGATTGAGACCATCCTGGCGTCTCCTGTCTCTACTGAAAACACAAAACATTCGCTGGGCATGGTGGTGGGCACCTGTAGTCCCAGCTACTCAGGAGGCTGAGGCAGGAGAATCACTTGTACCCAAGAAGCAGAGGTTGCAGTGAGCCGAGATCATGGCACTGCACTCCAGCCTGGGTGACAGAGCAAGACTCTGTCTTTAAAAAAAAAAAAAAAAAAAAAAAAAAAAGAGAGAAAGAGAGAGAGAACAAAGTGTAGAGGAATTGGGGATTCATTTCGTATCAATTAGTGCATTTTGAATAAATACACCATAGTATATGACATCATAAAAATGGAAGGATTTGGATCTTTTCCTCTAACTCCCATGGTGTACCTGAAGCACAGTCAAGCAAGTCTGGATTTAAAAGCATGTACTCTAGCTTGGACACTCGCTAAATCTGCAACTTTACAAAATGTTTTCTCTGCCTCTGAAACAACCGTGTGTCTTTTTCTCCCTTATTCTATAAATATGGTAAATTTCATTATTACATATCTTGATAAGCCATTTTAAAATTCTGTGGACAAATTTAGGGACTGTGATTTATGTTGGATAAGTGCTGGGTTTAATTTGCTAAGTTAAAAATTCATTTGCATTTATATTAATAAAGTGAGACTGGTCTATGTGATTTTCTTTTCCTATAAAATGCTTCTCCAATTTTGTTACAAAGATTACATAAACTGCATAAATAAATCTAGTAGATATTTCTACTTTTATTCTCTGCAAAAGTTGGTGCAAGATAATTATAACGAGATATTTGTTCTTTGATGTGTTAGTGAAATGTGGTTCTGTGGGTGAGTAAAAATTTGCTTATTATACAACTTCTGTTATTGGTCTATTTCCAGGTTTTACATTTTTGAACTAATTTGGTCATTTATATTTATTTGGAAATTCATCCATTTTGTTTATATTTCAAATTTAGATTCCTGAATTATTTCATAAAATGTTTCTATGACTTTTAAATCCCAAATGTACATGTAGATTAATTTAATGTCCTTATTTTATTCTAAATATTGGGTTTTGGTGGTATCGCTTCTGGGTTTTGCGTGTTACGTTTTGTTTTGCTTTGATTAGCTTACTTAATGATTTTTTTCTATTCTATCATAATTTTTAAAGGACTACTTTTTTTCCATATTGAAGGAAAGGCAGGTTATTTTATTTTTTAACTCAGTACATTTTTGCTTATGGATTACTATAGTACTCATTTGAATGTTTACTTAATTATAATTATTTTTGCTTTCTCTAGATGTTTGAAAGGCAACAAATTGTTTATAAGTAATAATTTGCTTGCTTCTTATAAGTTTTGCAATTTAATGGTCTCATTGTGATCTGGTTTTAAATATATCTTAAATGCTGACATAAATTATGGGTGATTTATGGATATAATTTTAGGTTTTAAATGTGTTAAGATTATGTTTTAGCAATATGATTTTTAATAATTTCTAATTTTATTGCATTGAGATCAGCCAAATCTCCCAAGATTTTTGAGCCAACCTTTCTTGAATATAGGATGGCAAATATTTACAAATGTTTCATGTCCATTTTAAATGCATGCATTTATCTGTTGGTTAAATGTTATCTCTGTACCTGTTATAGCAGACTAGTTAATCATGTTTTTCTGATCTATATACTTATTTCTTGCATGCTTGAGATATTTCTCGAAAGTTGTGTTAGCATTCCACTTATTATGTTGTTGAGTTTTAAATTGTCCTTATCATTCTGTTACTTATAACTTTAGAAAATTTAGGCCTATGAAGTTAGGTACAGACATGTTAATTATTTTATATGTTTGTGCATTTTTTATTAGAATGTAATATCTCTATCTTAGACCTTTTATATAATATCATGTTGATGTGACAGCTATATATGCCTATTGTACTATTTTTCTCATCTCTTCATTTTCAATCTTTTTAAATCTTCTTTCAGAAAAGGATCTAGTAGTTATAGATAAGTGGATTTTTATGGCCAATATGAACATTTCAACCTTTTAATATCAATAAAGTTAACTTATTTACAGTTATGTAACTACTGATATATTTTAACTGATCTGCTGTCTTATTTTACATTTTCTCCTTGCTCTATTTTTTTCATTGTTTCTAATTCCCTTCTTCTTTGAAGTAACCAACTCTCATTTATTCTCTTTTCCTTATATTAATAAGTATTTCAGTTCATTGGAAAATATGAATTCTAGTTACAATCTTTAGTAGCTACCTAGAAATTAATTCTAACTTACATGATTAGTCGTGTTTTTCCTACAAAAGTAATAAGTTATTTAGTGTTTCTCTTCTCATGCATGAGACAGGACCATTTTGCATTGTTTTTATTCTTTCTTTCCATGTCGAACTCCTCTGTTGTAATATTGTAGAACAGAATTTCCCAAAATCCATATGGTTATGCTTGTACAATTAGCCAATCTTTCTTCAACCCCCACCTCCCCACACACACCCTTTTCAGCCTCTGCTAACCATCATCCTCCTCTCTATTTCCATGAGATCAACTTTTTAAGCTCCTACATATGAAGGAGAATATGTAATATTTGTATTTATGCCTGGCTTATTTCACTTAACATAATGACCTTAAGTTCTATCCATATTGCTGCAAATATCAGTATTTCATTCCTTTTTCAATGGATGAAGAGTATTTCATTGTGTACATATACCCCATTTTGTTTATTCATTCATTCATTGATGGACATTTAAGTTGATTCCATATCTTGCTATTGTGAATGGTGGTGGAATAAATATGGAGATGTAGGTATCTCTTTGATATACCTTGTTTTTTAATACAACATAGTTACATTGAATATTTATTAGATTTGCCATTAGGATATTGAACATCTTTGGCTATCATTGCTCCTTGCATATAACTTCTTTGATCTGACTTAACTTTTTCCTCTTAATTAAATTTATTCTAGGATTTTTTAATTAAAAGGGGGTAGAACTCAGCCTAAATGTCCTTAAATAAAATAGGTTATTTTATAAAACATTGGGAATAGAATGGCTTTCATGCAGCTTGATGGCCATGATTAATTTTTCAACTTTGCTTTTACAGCATCAAAACTCATCTCGTGTTTGGAAAAAAAATTGGGGCTGTCTGCTAGCTAAAACACTCTCCAGCAGTCTTATCAGATCAGCAATATAATCATTTAACAAATATTTGATAATCTACTAATTGTACAACAGAATTGCAGGCACTGTGTGTCAGTTTAGGTTTTCCAAGAAGCAGATGACAAGCACAGGAGACCTATTGGAGAAATATCTGCGTGGGATAAAATGGTGAGGGCACCAGAGTAGCTGAGGAAAGCTTAAGATCACATTGCAGGTTTGACACACGTGAGTGCAGAAAGACAGCAAAGGAGGATTGAGTAGAAGACCTCAGAATTCAGTGCAGCGTAAAACTTTTATCTTTTCTCCTTTGTGAAAGATCAGTGGAATATATTTCTGTATGCCTATTTCTTTATTCTCTATTCTGTTCCACTCATCTGTTGATCTGCTCTTTTGATAAGAACAGGTTGTCTTGATTTCTTCAGCATTGTAACTCTTGAAGTCAGGTAGTGTCAGTCCTGCAACTTTAATCTTCTTCAGTAGTGTGTTGACTGTTCTGTTTCTCTTGCCTTCCACATAAACTTTAGAGTGAGTTTGCCGATATCCACAAAACAGTTTGCTAGTATTTTGACTCGGATTGCATTGAATCTAGAGATTGTGTGGGAAAAAAATTCTAACTTAGTGATATTGAGTCTTTCTATCAATGAACATCTAATATCTGTCGATGTATTTATATCTTTGATATCTTTCATTAGACTTATATAATTTTCCTTATATTGAACCCTGTGCTATTTTATTAGATTTTCTCCTAGGAAATGTTTCTATTGCAAATTCTTATTATTCATTGTTGTTACGGGAAATCATTTGAGTTTTTTGTATTAAGATTGCATTTGGCAACCTTGTTATAATTGCTTATTAGTTTCGGGAGTTTTTTGTTGATTCTTTGGGATTTTCTACATAGACAGATGTCATCTGTGAACAATGACAGTTTCATTTCTTTTTTTTTCTAATCTGTATATTTTTTATTTCTTTTCTTTGTTGCATTGCATTAGCTAAGAATTCCAGTAAAATGTTAAGGAGTAATGAGAAGGGACATCCCTGCTTTGTTCTCAATTATAGAGGGAAAGCATCTAAACATTAACATTGATGTAAGCCATTTAATTTTTGTAAGTATTCTTTATTAAGTTCAAGAATGAATGGTTTCCCTTCATTCTTAGTTTGCTGAGTTTTTATCATGAATAAGTCAACTTTTGTCAAATTATTTTCCACATCTATTGATATGATCATGCGACTTTTCTTCTTTCATGTAATAGAGTACATTAATTGATTTTTCAGATGTTGAAATAGTCTCACATAATTGGAATAAATTTTACTTGGTCATAGAGAATAGGTTTTTACACATTGTTGAATTTGATTAACTAATATTATGTTGATAATTTTTCCATGTATGTTGATGAGAGATATTGGCCTGTCATTTTTCTTTCGTAGAATGTCTTTATCTGGTAATGCAGTCTTCCTAGTGTGAGTAAGTAAGTGTCCCCTCTGTTTCTATTTTCTGGAAGAGATTGTAAGGAACTGGTTTTGGAAAGGGATTAGTATTCGAAATGATAGACTGAGTAAAGTAGATGGTCCTTCACAATGTGAATGGGCATTCAGACAATTGTTCAGAGCCTAAAGGAAACAAAATGGTGAAAGAAGGTTGAATTTGCACTCCTCCTGATTGCTTAAGCTGGAACATCGATCTTATCCTGCCCCTGGTGCTCCTGATTTGCAGACCTTCAGACACAGATGGGAATTTACAACACCAACTCTCTGGCTCTCAGGCTTTTGAAGTATACCACCAACTTTCCTGGGTGTCCAGCATGCAGACAGCCAGTTGTGGGACTTTTCAGCCTCCATAAATGCATGACCCAACACTGTATAATAAGTCTCTTTATTTATAGCCCAGAGGCAGTATTTTATCTCCTTGATTTTCTCTGCTTTTCTGCTTAAGATTGTATTGGTTTCTGCCCTAATTTTTATTATTTATTTTCTTCTGCCTATTTTGGATTTAAGTGAATTTTCTTTCTCAACTTGGAAGCATAAATTATACAATTTAGATCTTTCTCCTTTTGTAATATATGCACTCGATGCTATAAATTTCCCTCTAAGCACTGCTTTTGCTACACTGCAAAATTTTTGATGGAGTTGTATTTTCATTAAGTTCAAAATTTTTTAAATTTCTCTTAAGACTTTTAATCTCCAAATATTTGGGGGGTCTCTTCAGCTACATTTTGTTATTAATTTTCAATAAATTCCACTGTAGTCTAAGAGCATATTTTGTATGATTTCTGTTTTTTTAAATTTATTAATATCTGTTTTATAACCTAGAATTAGATCTTTATTTGTGAATGTTCTTTGTGAGACTGGAATAATACGTATTCTGTTGTTGTTTGGTATATTCTATAAATGTTAATGAGATCTACTTTATTAATGGTGCTATTCAGTTCAACTATGCCTTTACTGATTTTCTGCATGCTTAATCTGACAATTACTGGTAGAGGTATGTTTAACTCTCCAATAATAATGTATTTGTAAGTTCATGTTTGCAGTTCTATGAGTTCTTCCCTCACTCTTTTATTCTCTGCATTTCAGTTTGGGATGTTTTTATTGATAAATCTTGAGGCTCACCGGTTTTTTTTCCTGGGCTGTGTCCAGTTTACTGATTAAACTCCTCCAAGGCATTCTTCATTTCATTTACAGTGAATTTGGTTTCTAGTACATTTTTCTGATGCTTCCATTGAGTTTATATCTCTCTGCTTACATATTTATCTGTTCTTGCATGTTGTTTCATTTTTCCGTTAGAGCCTGTCATACTAATCATAGTTATTTTAAGCTATCTGATAATTCCCAAATTTGTGTCATGCAAGAACCTTGTTCTGCTACTTTGTTTTTTCTGGCCATCTTTTTTCTTACCTCCTAGCGTGCTTTGTTATTTCTTTGTTGAATGTTAGAAAGGATGTATCTGGTCATAGGAATGAAGTTAATCAGGCTTTTAGTGTGAGGTTTTATATTAATCTGTGTAAAAACTGGATAGTGCTTAATGTTGGCTATAGTGTAGGTGCCGGAAGCTTTAGTTTTCTCTAGACTCTTTGCTGTTTTTCGCCCTACTGTCGTTGTTTTTCCCTAGGAACTTCTTAAACAGAATGGATGTTCTGTAGTTCTCTCAGTTGTAATCCACTGCTGTTATTCTAGAGCCTTGTTTCCATAGTGGTAAGGCGTTAGAGAGGGGAAATACTTTATAGTCTTATTACTCAATCTCGGTTTATTTTTTACAGGCCTTGGTCCTTGAGCTGTGGCCTTCTGGAGCATTTCTTGATGTTTTTACCATGTTCTACTCTTGTAATTGTCTAATTGACCTCTCCTCTGTTCTGATAAGGCTAAGACAAAGTAGTTTTATTTGAAAGCTGGCCTTTGTTATGAATAATTCTCTGGATGTATTTCAAAGTGATTACTTTCACCTGATATCTTTCAAAATGGTTATTTTTCACCTTCCCCATACACTGAAGTAAGAGAGATTTTATTCTCCCATTTTTACCATGAGAACCTGATGGTGCTCGTGGTCATAAAACCCAGAAAAGTATCAGGACCCTAAGATTGAGCCCACAGGAACATGTAACTATCAAGCTATTCACAGTCACTCTGCAGCAATTCATCAATTAGCTTTAAGTGTTCCTTCCAGTTTATGGCTCCCAGTGAACTGATGTAGGCTGTGTTTCTCTGTACTTGTCTATCTCTCTAGCTGTAAGAATGGTGGTTTGCTATGTAACCTGAACTCCCTGATGGATCTAAGAAACATTTATTTTCGGTTTGTTTAACTATCTGTTTCGTGAGAAAAGGAATAATGACTTACAAATTCTTCACATTTTGGAGCTAAAAATCACAAGTCAGATTATTTAATGTTAATTTTTGAATGTTACTGTTTATGCCAGAACAGCATATAATATAAACTTAATATCTTAAGATGCTTGTTGTATGTTAAATTATGTTGTTAAATGTTGCAGAGTTAATGGAATTATTCAACCAGAACAAATAAAATAGATTATTTCCTTTTAGTTTTCTCTGGAAATCCCTACAGAAGTCTCATACCACATGTAAACAGACTATTAGCTCTTCTCCTATAGCTTGGGTAATTTGTTTGTTTAAACTGGATCAACAAACCATGAGCTCCATGAGCTATGACTACATTTCATCTATCTTTGTGTTCCCAGTCTCTAGTAGAGTGCTAACATATAGAATAATCTCAATAAGATTTGTTGAAAAAGCCATTTGCTTTACATTAAAAACTCGCAGAGTGAAGAATTGTATCCTAAACATCTTTATATTCTACCCCTCCATCACACGATGTAGTTATATGAGTCACCAACAAATAATGAATATATTATAAAATAGTAGATAAATAAATATAATTTTCTACCTTAGTCCTCAAAAATGTTGGTCTGTGATACAGTGAATATAAGTTCCTCTATGAACCCAAATTAAGAGTGAATCAGATGTGCTTGGACTTCAATCCCAGCTCCAAGTTTTTCATTCTTTTATTTACTTTCCTTTCATTCAATTTGCATTCTTTCTATGAACCACCCCAACTTGTGAAATGGAGATAATAATTTGACTATAATTTTGTTACAGATTAAGATGATAATGTTTCAGTATGTAATTTCATACTGTGCATATACTTGGTGCTTAATAAATATTTCCTTTTCCCATAACTCATCACTCCTTCTTTTTTGTAAATATTAACTCTGTATGCAGCAAGATATTTATGTAGATGGTATAAGAAAATTAAATAACATAAAACAATCATTATTTTATTTCATTTTCCGAGGGGGGTACAAATATACTTCAAAATCCACTGATAGATTCTTATCTTTTCCTCATAAAAGTAGTACATAAAAGTATCTTTTCCTCATAAAATCCTTTTGAACACTTTCAGTACTTCAATTTATCTTCATTTCTTCCTCTGACCTGCTACTTCTCTCACTTCCTCACCAGCTAAAGTTCTCTCTCCTCGTGCCCTCGCTCACTGTGTCAAACTATAGGCATGTCAGGTATGCATCTTCCTCAAAGCCTTTGCAAACCTTATTTTATTTTCTGGCTGAAATAATCTTCCTCAAGATGATCTTAGATATTCCTGCATATCTTTCTATGACCATCTTATTTAAACAGCAACTCCCTGGTACTTCATTAGGCCTCCCCTGTATTCATTATCTCTCTAGAGTTTATTATCATCTGACATTCATGACCTATCATGAATTTTATTTTTTATTGATAATGTTTCTCAGGTTCTCCAATTAGAACCAAAGCTCCATGAAATCAGGGAATTTTGAGTATTTTGTTCATTGTTGTGTCTGGCACATGATAGACATTTCATAAATATTTGTGGTGTGAATAAATGAATATAGTGGCATTATAAGTAAAGAGTTCATAAGAGAAGCATACAGAATCTTTTAAAAATACATGAAGGTTATGACTTGCTTTATTATTCTTTATTCTAAGGTCAGAAGCTCTGATAGGCACTCTAAAATAAAGTGGGGCAAGGACAGGTTGATAGTGTTCTTCTAAGCTTATTATTTTTCACAGAGGTTGCTTGGGAGACTTAGTTTCCAAAAATAGAGAAAAAGAAAGAGACAGAGGTTGCATGTGAATGATAGTTTCACTGATACACACCAAATGCCCATTACCATGAGAATATATGTATTGCTTTATAGAAAATTTGTATTAATGGTTCATTTTAATGGAGTACCTTTCATTTGGCATCTAATATTGTCCAGACATATAATCATAACAGCTAAATTTTCAAATAATATAATGTAGTCTCCCAAAGTGGCAGGCATTCTACCGTATGGTGCAGATTATAGTGGGAAGATGATCACATTTTCCTAAATATTCATTTATTTTTAAATGTTTCAGAAAAGAATTGATATCCTAAACCAAATTCATTGAAGTAGCAAGTTTACATTATTGCCATAGACTCCCTTAGACAAATCAAATATATCTTTGAGAAAGTTTTGAGATTTCACAAGCTGAGTGTCTACTCTGTGCTGTATGCTATCTATGCCTGTCACTGGCGATAAAGTAAAACAAAATTCCATCCCTTGCCTCTAGCTTTTCTCAGGCCAGTTTGTCTTCCTCTCCTATTAAAACAATGCTCATTTAGTATTGTAATTTATCTAGAATCACCATTCTTTTTTTCTCTGTAATCCCCCCAATCTCCACATTGCTTGTTTAGATGGTTAATTTTATGTGTCAACTTGGGTAGGCTATGGTGCCTAGTTGTTTGGACAAACAGCAATCTATATGTTGCTGTGAGTGTTGTTTGTTTTTGATTTTGCTTTAAAATGTGATTAACATTTAGATCAGTAGACAATATGGAGATTACTCTAAGAAGAGAGCTCTTCAAGACCATGACATAGAAAGTCTGCTTGAGTTCCAGCCTGCTACCCTGTAGAATTCAGACTTAAGACTGGAATATCAATTTCTTCCTAAATTTCCAGCCTGCCTGCTGGCCTGCCCTACAGATTTAAGACTTGCTAGCCTCACAATGGTATGAGACAGTTCTCTAAAATAAATCACTCTAGATATGAATATATAGATATAGATGGAGATATCTTAGGAGATATATCTATGTCTGTATGTCCTATTTGTTCTTTTTCTTTTGATACTTCTGACTGTAACACTTGTATTCACAATATTTTGTAATTTTCTTGAGAACAGGAATTTCATCTCTTTATTTTGAGCTGTGAAACCTTGTTCAATATATAGTGGCTTGACATTAATTTTTGTTGAATTAATAAATATAACTTCATCTTTTTTCCTGGATAAATTATATCATGCTGGTGTACTAAAATTCCTTTTACATTAAAACTGGAAGAACATTAAAATAAGGAGAATTCTTAGGAAAGGGAAGAATGTCTGATTTCCAAGTATATATTCTTAGAAAGAGCATGGCTAGTGCTTGGAAATCATTTGCAAATTAACACGAGCCATAATCATTTGATATGATAAGAATCAAAAATAAACATTACCCCTACATACATGTATTATGCAAACTGCTAAGAGACCATGATTATCTTTATCTGCTATAAGTAGTGAGAGTGCATGGAGATGTGAGAGCTTATGGTTCTCCAGGGAGCATCAGTAAACAAGGGTTCCAGCCCAAAGATGAAGAAGGAACTGAAGCAATAGCATGATAGGGTTAGTCCGTGTTGAAAACGTTGGCTTTCTTCCCTAAGTCAACTTGGAGGTGTGCACAATTCTTCAGAAGAGCTATGTAATAACGTTATCTGTCCTTGTGGGTATTGAAACACTGCCGTAAGCTCATCCTCTATGAAAAAACTTTGAAGTTAGCCTTTTCTTTAAGGAGCTTAGTGGTTGTTTCAAGAAAACAAACACAGGGACTTGGAAACCTCACAACATTATAAGCTATTGCTAGTAGACCCTATATTTATTCATTTATTTACTTGTCCATATATCATATATAATATTAAATATACATAAATGTACCTTTTGGATTTTTAGTCTATCTCAGGAAAAATTGTGGTTCTATTAAAATATTTCTCCTTAATAATTATTAATAAAGACTCTTTGTTAAGGTCTTTTCTATTTGCATTAATATTAACATTACTTTAGTTTTCAATTCTGTAGCATATCATGAAATTACCATTTGATTCTTTGCACTATTTAAAACTCACAATATTTCTGGCCCACTTTATATCTTTTTTTCTATCACTATTTCAATGTATTAAAAACATATTTGGTCATTGTAATTGGCATTTGTGAGGAAGGGAATCAAATACTAGGTATAAAATTTTAATCTTGATATAAAACCTTGTAGGGTCATTGCATTGACTATTAACACCAATATATGATTTATCAACTCTTTATAGCCATGTACACTCTAATATTTCACTACCACCACTATCACCCACAAAACCTTACAAGTGCTAATGTAAAGATAAAGAACTAAATAATGGTCTTCTCAAAAATTATCTGATGATATTTCTTACTCACAAATCCCCCTACCATGATGAGGCTGACAGTATGTTTAAAAGATTATTGTTAGTGCTAGTAGACATTGCTACATTCTTCAAGGTAAAGATAACTTCTTTGGAGGCATATAAATGTAATGTGCTGAAAATATACATTGGAAATTGTTGCTGGTCAGTTTGTAGAAGCTAAAAATATATAAAAAGTTAAAAACAGGCTGGGCATGATGGCTCACGCCTGTAATACCAGCACTTTGGAAGGCCAAGGCAGGTGGATCACCTGAGGTTGGAAGTTCGAGACCAGCGTAACCAACATGGAGAAAATCCATCTCTACTAAAAATACAAAATTAGCCGGGCTTGGTAGTGCATGCTTGTAATCCCAGCTACTTGGGAGGCTGAGGCAGGAGAATCACTTGAACCCAGGAGGCGGAGGTTGCAGTGAGCCAAGATTGCACCATTGCACTCCAGCCTAGGCAACAAGAGCGAAACTCAGCTAGAGTAGAAGACCATATTAGAAGATAGTCTCTAGTTCATGTATAATTTGAAAAAATATATTTCATATTTTGTAACCAAACTAAAAACAACTAATATATTAATATATAAAATAGAGAAAGTGAAACAGATTTTTTTCTGCTATTATTGGGAATATATACAATAATCAACATCTATTCTGATGTATTTTTATCTCTCCATAGAGAATATAGGTTTTTAAAGCATTTGAAAAATATTGTCTGAAGAGTTTAGTTATTAATAAAGTAGAAGCTTCAGAAGTCCAAGAGGAATAAATAAATTTGTAAAATAGAGTTTTATTATAAATTCTATGCACTAAATATAATTTAAAAAATAAATACCCAAACTTATTTGCAGAAAGTACCAATAACTCTGTTTTATTTAACTTTTTTTATTTTTTTCTTTCCTGAAAATGTGTCAACTATTTTCCTACTCAAGTTGGAGTTATTTGTTAAAGTACTTCATTTCTTAAATATGTGGAGTAAAAAGATTTTAAAAATAAAAACACTTGACAAAATACTCAGTGTATTATATCAAATGTGGACCTCAGTTACGTAAGTAAATCTTAACTGAATATAACTGAATACTGTTTTTGTTTTTCTGTTGAGAGAAACTTATGTCAACAGCCGTGAGCATCAGAAATTATTTTCAAGAGTGTGCTATTTAATGGATATATAGGAAATAGATTTAATCTACCTCATATCACTTATAAATTTTGTAATATAAATTTACCACAAATAATGGTACATAAATTTATTGTGTTCTTTACCATAAATCTCGTTAATTCAACTATTGATAATAAAAATTGGAAATGTTACATTTTTAATAAAATAGAAAATGATTGTGACATTAAATCAAATATTATTTTAAAAACCTAATAGAATTAAGTCTTTACTCAAGTCATGAAAAGTCAATAAAATACACTTTCATTTGTGAGTGAGATTAGACTTTTTTTTTTTAAGAAGCAATAGTGCCTTGAAAATTCCTACCGAGGGTATTTTGTTTGGAATAACAAGGCCTTGGTGTTTGAGGATAATATGAGATAGAATAAAACAATGTTAGAATTTCCAAATTGCAAGCTAGCCATGCTTCTCTCCAATGGTGGAATTTTAAATGGTGCCTTTGAGCCGAAGGCCTGAGAACTCACTCAGAAAGAAAAAACACTAGGCTCTGAGCGACTATGAGTAAGATGATTTAACTACTATAGTCATATCATAACTATTTTATCTAACGAAAGAAAAACCAGAAGAATAGCAAGGCAGTGACCTAAAGTAGAGGAACAGTGAAATAAATTGACAATTAAGAATGAATAAATAAGCATTAGTTTACCACATCACATAACACATACCTGTGATCCATGGTGCTTCAATTTAAGTCAGATAGATGGCCTCCTCAGGTAACCTACTCATCTTTATATGAAGGTAGAGGGTGCATGGCTGCATAAAATAGTAGACAATACTAGATATTTGGTAAGATAAGATACCCCCCCCCACAAAGGTGCTTAGTGTTCTATATTACTTCCAATAAATTAAATATTCTTGAATTAATCAAGGGCTAAGATAGAGCCCCCTCTTTAACAATGTAGGATTTCATAAGTCCTACAGCAGTATATACACTGTTTGGCTAGGTCAAGCCGGGATGTATTTATTTTGTAAGGGCCTGACAACCATCCTTTTTCAGACTTATGGAGATTGCATTCTGATTAAGCTTTGGAGGGGTCATTCTTCATCAGCAAGCAATCTACTCGTTCCTCCACTTAACACATGGCTTTGTATGTCACATTTGTCGGGCAGTGCTCTAGGTGCTAGGGAGCGTGAAAAGCAAACAACAAAGAAGTTCCTGCCATCATGAGCTTATACAACTAATTTAAGTCAGTACGAAGGGATAACAGAGATAATAAACAACATACATATATACATTAATGGTATAGTTTAAATAAAAAGAGAAGGGTGACGAGATCATTAGGAATTGTGGGATGCGTGCTGCAATTTTAAATAGGGTGATTAACATAAACTGATTGAAAAGATGATATTTGAGCAAAGATATTGAGTAAAGATGGAGCAGGTGACCCAAGAAAGCCTACATGATCAAGATGATCATGGCATTCAGGGGTATAGTACAAGAGTAAGACGAGTAGTTCTCAAAGTTTGAATATTGGGAACTTGCCAGAAATGCAGATTCTTTGGTCTTATCCCAGACGGCTAAGCCAAAACTATAGGTCGAGGTACAGCAATCTGTGTTTTATCAAGCACACGGAACTTTGAGAATGACTAACTAAGGCTAAACTCATAGGTAATGAGTTCACCAGTATTAGAGGATAAATCTGTTACCCCAAAAATGTCAATTAGAGCCAAAGAAAAAAGTAATTTTAGAACTTCCTTTAGAACTACTGGTAAACAAAATTTTACATTAGGCAGAATGAAATAGAAATATGAACTTCTCTATGTCAGTAGCACAGAGGTGAAGTCTCAAAATCGAATTTACACAAAAATTCAGTCCAGGAATCAACCTTGAGAATATCATGTAAGCACTGAATAAAGCTGACCCCGAGGCACTCTTTTTATGTTGTTTTCAGAAGCTGGTACATTTCATTTTCACTTCAGTCAATTGGATTTTATTGTCTTCACTAGAAACACTCCTAAATGAGAAGTAAAAGTATTTAAAATTCATGTAACAAAAGCAACTAAATGACATATTGAAAAATATAGAGACTAATGCAGAGTAATTTCAGTTAATAAATATAGAAGAAACAATAAAATTTTAAAATCACCATTTTGCCACATTTTATGTAATAATGAATGAAGGCAATTATCATCAATGAAGATGAAATAATTAGGTAAAGATTAATGGGAGAATTATGATAAATAGATCAGGCTAAAAACTTGGGCAATCTTAACACTATTGAAAATAAGTCAATCAGATATTTTGTTTGATGTAACAATAGGAAGTACGTTGAACCACGTATTTTGACCCCCCCAAAATGAAGCTGAATCTAGTCAACCTTCTATGTATATTCATCAGATTATTTGAAATATGGGACAAATAAATACCACAATTTATATTCTACAGATAAAAGGCCAGGATTCTCTTAAATAGTTAGTTAGAATACAAGAGTGTATTTTCCATTAATATAACTCTTATGTATTTATATTTTTTATCACAATTATGTATTACTTTTCTTGATCTATGTCAGATTATTTTACTAATCGTATGCAAGTTAAAATTGTTACATCTTTCATGTAAACATAAATTTTTGTATATGGTGACTCTATATAGTCTAAGTGATTTTGTCATTGCTAGAGGGGTTTTCCATTTGCTTCTTAATCAGTAAGGACTCATGTTACTACAGGTGCAATTTTTTTTATGAATATTATCCTTCTGTTCTGTCTTTCTTGTATTTTTTTTTTATGGAATCTTGCTCTGTTGCCCAGGCTGGAGTGCAGTGGCATGATCTTGGCTCACTGCAACCTCCACCTCCTGGGTTAAAGCGATTCTCCTGTCTCAGCCTCCCGAGTAGCTGGGATTACAGGTGCGCACCACCATGCCTGGCTAATTTTTGTCTTTTTAGTAGAGACGGGATTTCATCATGTTGGCCAGGATGGTCTTGATCTCCTGAACTTGTGATCTGCAGACCTCAGCCTCCCAAAGTGCTGGGATTACAGGTGTGAGCCACCGTGCCCAGCCAAAGTCTGCAGGATACTTCAGAAAGATCAGGTGTACTAGTGTAAGTGAAGGACTTGAAGCCAACAAAATTCTGAAAAATTCTGTGTTACCTATTCAAAAACCAAGATAAATAAATATTCTCCTCAGAAAGACAGAGGACTAAACAGAAAAGCTAAGATATTTCTAGAATCATAAAATAAATTAATAATTTAAATTTTTTTCTACAACAAAAGCACCTGCCCCAGATAATTGTACTAACTAGTCTTACCAACATTCAGAGAAGAAAAAGTCTTAAACTCATTCAAATTCTTCCAGAGACTAAAAAAGAAAAATTATTCATCAATTTTTTTAAATAAATGGCTAAATTATGAAACCAAAATTCTATGAAAATGTGAATACAACATAAAAAGTATAGGGCAATCTCAATTATGATATAGATGTAAACATTTAAAAACTCAAGTTAGATCTATAAATATAACCGAAAATCATTACCAAATTGGGTGTAATGTCAGAAATGCACATATATTTTAACATAAAATATATTAGGGTGATTTATATCTTTCAGGATAAGTGCCACGAAAAGAATCTGATAAAATTTATTATGAATATGGAAAAATTTGACTTCCGCTTCACACTATAACTAAAGTTAATTACAGATGGATTAAAAATATACATGTGAAACCCTAAAATTTTAGAATTTGGAAGGGTGTATAGGAAACTAGCCCTCAGATATCAGGTTATCCAGGTATTTCTTAAACAAGGCACAACAGAATCAGAAAAAAATGCAAAATTTACAACATCGACTATGTTAAAAAATTATCAAAATATAAAATAAAAAGTAAAAACATCAAACCCCAGATTTAGAGATATTTGCTGTATATGTGAAAAACAGAGTTGATATAAAGACCACATAAATATATTGTACAAATCAATAAGAAAAAGAAATAACCGAAATTTTAAAAATAAGTAAGAAGTATGAAAAAGTAATTCACAGAAGGGGAAATACTTATGACCAATAAATAAATAAAAGGATGCTTACTAGTAATTCATGAAAATCACAGTATTAATTCAATGACCATTTCACAAGTTGCCCAGCATGTAACAGTCAAAAGTGCAAAATGTTTTCTAAGATGTGAAGAATGAGAACACTTATATACTGCTTCTGGATTTATAAATTGATATGAGTTTGGCAGTCTAGGAAAATTTATGAAATTGGAGTTAGTAGCTCCTATGACCTAGTAGCTCCATTCCTACATGTATACAGGAAGAGGCATATACTAGAATGCTAATTGAGGCATTGTTTTTGTATAAAATACAACCTAACTATTTATCAATAAGGTAATGAAAAAATAAGTAGTAGTATTTTTCTGCAATGGAAATACAGAGGCAGAAAATATGAAGCAATTAGTGCTCTATCTGTCAACGTGAATTGGTTTTACAAATATAATGCTATTAGGTGCACAGGGGTAGGTCGACAGGATTCAATTGCTAAAGAAAACTTATGAGGTCCCAAATGACAATGCCTGGAAATCTATAGTCTACTACAGGAAAGGATACAATGTTGAAACAGTAATTAAATTAAGGGTTTATATCACAGCACAAAGCTGTTTCACAGCAAGGGATCTGAAGATGCCAGGCTCCAGCTCATATCCTATTTTCTGCCCTCAATAAGGAGGATATATATATATATATAATCTTGGATTAGAAACTACCGAGGCATGAACAAAATATCAACAACATGGAACCTCGGTCAGGTTTGTTGCGCCATACTAGGCGTGTAGGCGTACCTTTGATACAGACCAGCTTCATGGTAAAGTCTTCTGGATGGCATTATCAATCTTACTATTTTAGTCTGTTTTCACACTGCTGTAAAGAACTGCCAGAGACTGCATAATTTATAAAGGAGAGGTTTAATTGACTCAGTTCCACCTGGCTGAGGGAAGTCTCAAAAAACTTACAATTTAAGCAGAAGGCAAAGGGGAAGCAAGAATCTTCTCCACATGGTGACAGGAGAGAGAAGAGCAAGGAGGGGAAATGCCAGATGCTTATAAAACCATCAGATCTCATGAGAAGTCACTCACTATCACAAGAACAGCATAGGAGAAACTGTCCTCATGATCCAATTACCTCCCTCTCTTAACACATGGAGATAACAATTCGAGATGAGATCTGAGTGGGGACACAAAGCCAAAATATATTACTTGCTGTTCAATAAATAATGCTGAAAAGCTGAAATTCCTTGTATCTGTTATTCCAAAGAAATACTATACATCCGTATGTTCCATGATTTTACCAGTGTTAGTGACATACAAGAACTTTGGCAATAAGTTCAGAGTAAGTCCAGGACTGCTGGAATTAACCTTCACAGCACACTGGGGTGTGTGTGTGTGTGTGTGTGTGTGTGTGTGTGTTAGGAGGGGGGATAAGAAAAACATGCAAAAAAATTTTCAATCACATAAAGTCTGAAATCATCCTAAACAATGGAGATAAATGATTGCGTAGTGTATGTATACTGAACTTGTTTTAGCATATGTTGTTTAAATATAATATGTACAAGTTAACATTTTCTTAACATATCAAAACATAAATATTATAATCATCAAGAATATGATGGTGATAACCTTGCATAGAGGAAAGGGCATATGAGCAGGAGTTGTTTAAACTGTATTAATATTCTATTTTTATAATGTGTGAGAGCATATTCACTATCTTGTCCTCTGTAACTGTTATCTCAAATATTTCATAATTAAAAGACAACTACGATATAGAAAAGATATGGAATGAAAGAACTAGGGGTAAAAACGGAATCAGTTTAAATATAGAATAAAGCATAAACGAGTGTGGGACTTAATATACCTTAAAAAAAAACCCTGTGTATTTATGTGAGGGTATCATGATTGTCACAAATGTGAATGACAGAAAGATACATAAACAAAAGATACACAAGTAATCAATGTGAATTTAGGGTATAAGAAAATAAGTACATATATATGATTAGGCAAATTGGATTTACAGAACTACTGAACCAAGTGGATATGTGGCTACCACGGCATCATCAGGTTTTTATTCAAATATGCTCAAATGGTGGTGATGCCACAGACTGGGGTGAGAACTGAACCCTTCTTGAAGTTTCCCTATAAACTGACTGTTGTCTGATACGCTCTGCAGTTCAGACTCTTTTCTGCCCAGTTGGCTTGATGCAGTCCTCTGTAAACCAGACTGCATCTGTATCCCTGCGTAAGCATCTTACTCTGGATATTTACACATCAGTCCCTTTTATTAACCTGGTAGCTGTTATCAGTTATTCGCCGAGCTAACTGGTCTCACTTGAAATCCATGACACTACATAGAAAATGGACTCTAAAAGCTGCCTGGCAATGATTCTACATTTCCCTAATCCCTTCACTTTCCTACTCTCCCCTACTTTCTTAGAACGTTCAGTATCTCCTTATCTTTCTTCAATCTCCCTGAATATTCTCCCTGTTCCTCGCTTTCAGTTCATGAATTGGTGCCCCAATTTTTTTATGTTGTTTGATTTTTTTTTTTTGAGACAGAGTCTGGCTCTGTCACTGAGGCTGGAGTGCAGTGGTGCAATCATGGCTCACTGCAATATCTCTGCCTCCCAGGCTCAAGCGATCCTCCCACCTCAGCCTCCCCAGCATGTGCCCCTACAGGCATGTGCCCCTACACAGGTTAATTTTTGTATTGTTTATAAGAGACAGGGTTTTGCCATGTTGCACAGGCCAGTCTTGAACTCCTGGGCTCAAGTGACCCATCCACCTCAGCCTCCCAAAATGCTGAGATGACAGATATGAGCCACCATGCCCAGCCATTTGTGCCCTATTTAACTAATATTGAAGAAATCACAAAATACATCTTACACACACTCAACCCTGTCTCCCTGATGCATGGATATACTCATCTTTCTTCTGATACTATGATTTTTGCCTATACTCATTCTACCTGTGGTCTAATTTTCAAATTATGTGATTGATCTTATCCTTTCACATCTACCCAATGACAGAGCAGCATTAATTTTATTATCTTATGCATTATCAAGTTCTACTTTGTCATTCTCATCAGAAAAAGAGAAATTCTATCATTTCTTCCATTTTCATAAACTCCGTTGACCCCACGTCTCCCACCAGGTAAGCCCCTGTCTGTGTCACCCTTATGGTAAACATCTGGAAAGAACTGCTCATACTTGACATTCCCCATGATCTCCTCTTATCTCATAAACATGGCGGAATCAGTTATTTTTTCTCCTACAGCTTCTTGGGACACTTTACTCTCTTGAATTCCAGATACCATACTATCCTAATTTTTCTCCTATTTCTCAGGTAACGTCTCGTAATCATTTGATTGCTAGTTCTTGCCCTTCTCTCTAAACACACTGGAGTAACTCGGGGCTCCATCTTTAAATGTGCTTTTTATATTACAGGCCCCTCCAAGAAATATTCCTTATTTCAACTCCTTTATTTGTCTTTATAACGTGTTTTGCTGTCTGACAAAATGTATGTTATTTGCTTAAATTTTATTGCAAATTTTCCCTTACTGTATTATAAGTTTCGTAAGAACAGTATAGTATGTTTTCTCTTTTCTTTAGTGCTCTATTTCTATTACCTGTAAGCGTATCTGGAAAAGGGTAAGTGCTAACAAAAAATATATTAATTTAGTGAGTGCTGAAGGTGCCTCTCCAACTAAGCATACCGTTTCAAATTTTCTCAAGGCAGTGATCATTAAGTAGAGGTTAGGACAAGCAGAGGAACCTGTTGTTAAAACAAGAACCCTAAAGCTTAAAGGCTATGTATTGATAAAAATACTTGTCCACAGTTATGCTTACATAAATTAGCCTTACTCTCCATCTACCCACATACAAATAATTGAGGTGAAGTAGTGCCAAATACTCCTAAGGCCTGATGGTTAGTAAATTTTACTTTTTATATCATGATCTTATTCCTTGGCCCTCAAACTCGTACTAAAAAAGTGCGTTGCAGCCGGGCGTGGTGGCTCATACCTGTAATCCCAGCAGTTTGGGAGTCTGAGGCAGGTAGATCACAAGCTCAGGAGCTCGAGACCAGCCTGGCCAATATGGTGAAACCCCGTCTCAAGACCAGGAAGAATTAGGAACGTGGACACTAGAGGGCGAGTGGAATATAATTTATTAAGCAAAAGGAAAGTTCTCAGCAAAGATAGGGGTCCTGAAAGTAGGTTGCCAGTCGCCCCCTTCACAGTTGTATACCAGGATTTAAGGTGCAAATTCCTGGTGGCTCCACCCCGTCTTCCAGTGTGCATGCAGGCCCTTAGAGTGAGCCACTCCATATTGATTTATTTCCCTTACTGCACATGTGTTAAGGAACGGAATTTTCCACTGTGGTCATGTTGAGGCAAGACCCCTGTGCAAGTTCCCTTATCTGCACAAAATGTCTAGTGTAAGCACTTATGGGATGGGTTGCAGGTTTTCCAGGCACCCACGTCTTACTGTCTGCCTAAAGGAAGCTGGCTAACTCCTTTCAACAGAGTGAGACCATATCTCAAAAAACAAACAAACAAAACAACAAAAAAAACCAGCTGTGTGTCAGTCACAATAATAAGTGTAAATAACCACAGAATCATTTAAAACAATGTGTAATTAAATATATGATTCTCATATAAAAATATTTTTAAATAACTGACAAGAAAGGTAATGATTATAACTGGATAAACATAACCAGGCAAACATAAAAATAAATAAGATTGGTAAAATCAGAAACACACAAAAGCAGATTTGAAGTGAAGTTTCTTACAGATAATTTTATATCACAGTCAATAAACAATGAAGGCACTGAGATAATCAATCATAATGTGCCAAAAGAAATTCAGCAAATAATTATAAATAAAAAACCTTAAGGTAAAAATGTGAATAGTCCAGGCGTGGTGGCTCATGCCTGTAATCCCAGCACTTGGGGAGGCCGAGGTGAGTGAATAACATGATGTCAGGATTTTGAGACCAGCCTGACGAATATGGCAAAATCCCGTCTCTACTAAAGATACAAAAATTAGCTGGGCATGGTGGTGGGTGCCTGTAATCCTATCTACTTGGCAGGCTGAGGTAGCAGAATCATTTGAACTCAAGAGGCAGGGGTTGCAGTGAGCTGAGATCATGCCATTGCACTCCAGCCTGGGAGACAGAGTGAGACTCTGTCTCAAGAAAAAGAAAAAAAAATGAGAATTGACAGAATTAAAAATATATTTTCAATTTATAATTACTACCATTAGTATGTGTCCTATCTTATATCCAAAAATAAAATACATAGATAATCTGAGAAAAAAACACTATGTTTCAGAAATTTATGAATGTACAGCACAGTTTGTACCTTAAAAACAGCAAAAAGGCCATGTAATACAGGGAGAGTAAGCCTTAAATTTATATGAATAAAGTAATCAAAAATGGAAGTGAAGCCAAATGCTGACTCCCAACCTGGTATCTTGTTTATATGAAATCTACGTAATCAAGGACTTAACACTTTCCCCACTCACTGATGGAGGATGAAATGTAAGTTATGATACATGTCTTAAATACTAGGTGAAGGTATAATCGTTGAA
Source organism: Nomascus leucogenys (assembly GCF_006542625.1). Lineage (NCBI taxonomy): Eukaryota > Metazoa > Chordata > Mammalia > Primates > Hylobatidae > Nomascus > Nomascus leucogenys. Next base: position 81,043,249 of record NC_044387.1, read on the forward strand.
ATTTGTTTGCAAGAAAACACATTCATTCATTCATTGCAGAAATACTTACTGAACATCTAATATGTGTTAGACAATGTGGTAGCAGCTGGGAGCACAGTAAAGATGTTACTCTTAGAGGAACTTATGTTCTAGTTGGGGAAGATAAATGATAAATAAGACATGTACTCTGACATCTGGTAATACATTAAATGGAAAAGAGGAATGCTGAGAACAGAAACTAAGCAGAAAAAAGAACGGGCTTTTCCTTCTATTAGAATAGTAAAAGAAGGACTGAAAGCATAATGTCAGCATATAACTGAAGGAAAAATGTTACAAATTATGTAGTGGCCACAAACATTCATGAGAGAAAGGCAACTGCAAAGGCAAAAGTTAAACAGACTCAACTTGGTTGAAGAATAGCGAGGAGGCCTGCGTGACTGCAGCACAGAGAGCAGCTTTGAGGGAAGTCATGTCTAAGTCAGAGTGGAATCAGGGGCCAGACCTTGTAGGATGGTATAGGCAAAATCAAAGATTTTGCGTCTATTTGATTTTTCTCTCTTTTCTTCTTTATTAGTCTTGCTAGCAGTCTATCAATTTTGTTGATCTTTTCAAAAAACCAGCTCCTGGATTCATTAATTTTTGGAAGGGTTTTTTGTGTCTCTATTTCCTTCAGTTCTGCTCTGATTTTAGTTATTTCTTGCCTTCTGCTAGCTTTTGAATATGTTTGCTCTTGCTTTTCTAGTTCTTTTAATTGTGATGTTAGGGTGTCACTTTTGGATCTTTCCTGCTTTCTCTTGTGGGCATTTAGTGCTATAAATTTCCCTCTACACACTGCTTTGAATGTGTCCCAGAGATTCTGGTATGTTGTGTCTTTGTTCTCATTGGTTTCAAAGAACATCTTTATTTCTGCCTTCATTTCGTTATGTACCCAGTAGTCATTCAGGAGCAGGTTGTTCAGTTTCCATGTAGCTGAGCGGTTTTGAGTGAGTTTCTTAATCCCGAGTTCTCGTTTGATTGCACTGTGGTCTGAGAGACAGTTTGTTATAATTTCTGTTCTTTTACATTTGCTGAGGAGAGCTTTACTTCCAACTATGTGGTCAATTTTGGAATAGGTGTGGTGTGGTGCTGAAAAAACTGTATATTCTGTTGATTTGGGGTGGAGAGTTCTGTAGATGTCTATTAGGTCCACTTTATGTAGAGCTGAGTTCAATTCCTGGATATCCTTGTTAACTTTCTGTCTCGTTGATCTGTCTAATGTTGACAGTGGGGTGTTAAAATCTCCCATTATTATTGTGTGGGAGTCTAAGTCTCTTTGTAGGTCACTCAGGATTTGCTTTATGAATCTCGGTGCTCCTGTGTTGGGTGCATATATATTTAGGATAGTTAGCTCTTCTTGTTGAATTGATCCCTTTACCATATTTAATGGCCTTCTTTGTCTCTTTTGATCTTTGTTGGTTTAAAGTCTATTTTATCAGAGAATAGGATTGCAACCCCTGCCTTTTTTTGTTTTCCATTTGCTTGGTAGATCTTCCTCCATCCCTTTATTTTGAGTCTATGTGTGTCTCTGCATGTTAGATGGGTTTCCTGAATACAGCACACTGATGGGTCTTGACTTAAGGGGATATCACCACCGATCCCACAGAAATACAATCTACCATCAGAGAATACTACAAACACCTCTACACAAATAAACTAGAAAATCTAGAAGAAATAGATAAATTCGTCAATAAATACACCCTCCCAAGACTAAACCACGAAGAAGTTGAATCTCTGAATAGACCAATAACAGGCTCTGAAATTGTGGCAATAATCAATAGCTTACCAACCAAAAAGAGCCCAGGACCTGAGGGATTCACAGCCGAATTCTACCAGAGGTAAAAGGAGGAACTGGTACCATTCCTTCTGAAACTATTCCAATCAATAGAAAAAGAGGGAATCCTCCCTAACACATTTTATGAGGCAGCATCATCCTGATACCAAAGCCTGACAGAGACACAACCAAAAAAGAGAATTTCAGACCAATATCCTTGATGAACATTGATGCAAAAATCCTCAATAAAATACTGGCAAACCGAATCCAGCAGCACATCAAAAAGCTTATCCACCATAATCAAGTGGGCTTCATCCCTGGGATGCAAGGCTGGTTCAACATACCCAAATCAATAAATGTAATCCAGCATATAAACAGAACCAAAGACAAAAACCACATGATTATCTCAATAGATGCAGAAAAGGCCTTTGACAAAATTCAACAACTCTTCATGCTAAAAACTCTCAGTAAATTAGGAATTGATGGGACATATCTCAAAATAATAAGATGTATCTATGACAAACCCACAGCCAGTATTATACTGAATGGGCAAAAACTGGAAGCATTCCCTTTGAAAACTGGCACAAGACAGGGATGACCTCTCTCACCACTCCTATTCAACATAGTGCTGGAAGTTCTGGCCAGGGCAATCAGGCAGGAGAAGGAAATAAAGCATATTCAATTAGGAAAAGAGGAAGTCAAACTGTCCCTGTTTGTAGATGACGTGATTGTATATCTAGAAAACCCCATTGTCTCAGCCCAAAATCTCCTCAAGCTGATAAGCAACTTCAGCAAAGTCTCAGGATACAAAATCAATGTACAAAAATCACAAGCATTCTGGTACACCAGTAACAGACAAACAGAGAGCCAAAGCCTGAGTGAACTCCCATTCACAACTGCTTCAAAGAGAATAAAATACCTAGGAATCCAACTTACAAGGGATGTAAAGGACCTCTTCAAGGAGGTCAATGAAATAAAAGAGGATACAAACAAAGGAAAGAACATTCCATGCTCATGGGTTGGAAGAATCAATATTGTGAAAATGGCCATACTGCCCAAGGTAATTTGTAGATTCAATGCCATCCCCATCAAGCTACCAATGACTTTCTTCACAGAATCGGAAAAAACTACTTTAAAGTTCATATGGAACCAAAAAAGAGCCCACATCGCCAAGTCAATCCTGAGCCAAAAGAACAAAGCTGGAGGCATCACGCTACCTGACTTCAAACTATACTACAAGGCTACAGTAACCAAAACAGCATGGTACTGGTACCACAACAGAGACATAGATCAATGGAACAGAACAGAGCCCTCAGAAATGATGCCGCCTATCTACAACTATCTGATCTTTGACAAACCTCACAAAACAAGCAATGGGAAAAGGATTCCCTATTTAATAAATGGTGCTGGGAAAACTGGCTAGCTATATGTAGAAAGCTGAAACTGGATCCCTTCCTTACACCTTATACAAAAATTAATTCAAGATGGATTAAAAACTTACATGCTAGATCTAAAACCATAAAAACCCTAGAAGAAAACCTAGGCAATACCATTCAGGACATAGGCATGGGCAAGGACTTCATGTCTAAAACATCAAAAGCAATGGCAACAAAAGCCAAAATTGACAAATGGAATCTAACTAAACTAAAGAGCTTCTGCACAGCAAAAGAAACTACCATCAGAGTGAACAGGCAGCCTACAAAATGGGAGAAAATTTTCACAACCTACTCATCTGACAAAGGGCTAATATCCAGAATCTACAATGAACTCAAACAAATTTACAAGAAAAAAAAAACCCATCAAAAAGTGGGTGAAGGACATGAACAGACACTTCTCAAAAGAAGACATTTATGCAGCCAAAAAACACATGAAAAAATGCTCATCATCACTGGCCCTCAGAGAAATGCAAATCAAAACCACAATGAGATACCATCTCACAGCATTTAGAATGGCCATCATTAAAAAGTCAGGAAACAACAGGTGCTGGAGAGGATGTGGAGAAATAGGAACACTTTTACACTGTTGGTGGGACTGTAAACTAGTTCAACCATTGTGGAAGTCAGTGTGGCAATTCCTCAGGGATCTAGAACTAGAAATACCATTTGACCCAGCCATCCCATTACTGGGTATATACACAAAGGACTATAAATCATGCTGCTGTAAAGACACATGCACACGTATGTTTATTGTGGCACTACTCACAATAGCAAAGACTTTTAACCAACCCAAATGTCCATCAATGGATGGACTGGATTAAGAAAATGTGGCACATATACACCATGGAATACTATGCAGCCATAAAAATGATGAGTTCATGTCCTTTGTTGGGACATGGATGAAACTGGAAAACATCATTCTCAGCAAACTATCGCAAGGACAAAAAACCAAACACCGCATGTTCTCACTCATAGGTGGGAATTGAACAATGAGAACTCATGGACACAGGAAGGGGAACATCACACTCCGGGGACTGTTGTGGGGTGGGTGGAGGGGGCAGGGACATCATTAGGAGATATACCTAATGCTAAATGATGAGTTAATGGGTGCAGCACACCAATATGGCACATGGATACATATGTAACAAACCTGCACATTGTGCACATGTACCCAAAACTTAAAGTATAATAATAATAAAAAAAATCAAGATGGATCATGTTATACATATATACACACATATATGAGATATACATGTATATATACATGTATTTTATAATATATAAGATGTCATATATTATAAAAAAATCAAAGATTTTGGATTTCACTTTAAGCGACATAAAAATCTATTGGAATATTTTGTGCTACAGAGTGTAACAGTTTCGCTTACAATATTCTTTTTGACTTTTGTGTTGAAAAGGAATGTAGGAAGATGGGGGGTGAAAGTAGGGAGACCTCTTGGGAGGTTATAATGATAATGCAGGGAGAAAAAGAAAAAACATGCCGGCCTGAACCAGATTGTTATTGGTGAAGGCAGTGCCAAGAGGACATGTTTTGTATGTTTTTGAGTGTAGAGTAAATATTAGATGATGGTTTCAGCATAAAGCATACAAAGAAAATGTGGATACTAAAATAAATTTAAGATCTATTTTGCCTAAGTGGAAAGAGGAGCTTTCCATTTCCTCAGCTGGAGAAAACTGTGGGACAATTAAGTTTTAGGTGGAAATCAAGAGTAAACCTTTATACTTGTAATATTTAATGCATTCAAGTGAAGATGTCAAGTATAAACTTTAATATATGAATCCAGAACTATGGATGTATATTCCAACCAGAAGTATTTGTCAATCACCCACAAATAGATGGCATTTAAAGCCTGTCAAATTGCATACAGCGGACAGAGTAAGTAAAATATGAACAGAAGACCACCTATTGAATTTAGCAAAATGGATAAAAGTGAAGATTTTATTGTTGGGTAAGAAAAGTGAAAATTAATGGCTTCAAGAAAGACTAAAATAAGACAATAAGATTGTGAACAGTTTTACTGTTAAGTGGTAGAGCAGGTGGGACAGTTACATTGTAAACAAAAAAGAAATATTTGATGGGAAAAGAGAAAGGAATAAAACAATGAGAGAGGGAACGATTCCTGAAATTATGTCCCCAAATACAAAGAAGTGAATGATATCTAGTGTATAGGTGGAACAATCCACCTGTATTAGCAAACATAAGCACAGAACATACAAGAAGAGGGATGAGTGTGTGGGAAATGGGATACTGAGTATGTCTAAAATTTCTTTTATGTTACTGTTTCTATTTTCTCAGTGAAGTGGAAGAAAGCTAAGATTGGGATAGAAGCGGTGGTGGTGTCACATTCTAAGGAAAGAAAAAAAGTATAAAATACCTTCTTGAAGAGAGTGGGAGAGTTAATGGGCTGGGAAATTGTAAGAAGATTGCCAGGCCACGTTAAGGGCTCACCTGAGGTGAGGAATCATGATTTAAAATGAGTCCAGTCAAGCAGGTTGGGTATTTTACTTCAAGCACAGGGTGGATGGAGGATTCCCAGACTGGAAGTTCTCCAGGCAATTTTATGGGTAAAATAAATTATGTAGGCTAGTGATGATGTTTCAAGGGAGTGATAATAATGAAAAACCATGCATTCTAATCTGGATGTGGAGAAAACTGAGAACAGGATAGGTATGACGACTGGATAATAGGTGCAGGATCAATGTATTGTCAGTTCCTTTGGGGCCAAATAATAATAGAGTTAAGGTGCTGCAAGTGATGATTGAGCTCTGAAGGCATGTCACCAGTGTAAGCCCAGGAAAGGAAATCAGGCCCATTTTAAGAAGATGACCAAGAGGCAACTGAGGAAATAAAAAGAATATTTACAGAATAAAAGAATTCCTGCCTAAGAAAATAACTTATTAGCATTAAAAATCCACAATTTGGATTTTACAACAAAAACAGAATACATTTCTTGTTGAACTTCTCATACCTCAAGTAAGATACGTGTGTATCTTATCTATATTATAGGTATTATGTATATATATTATGTATATATATCTTATGTATATCATACCTCAAGATGTGTATCTTATGTATATTATATGATTTCTTATGTGTGTATGTGTGTGTATGTGTATATATATAGATAGATAGATAGATGTGTATATATATAGATATATGTATATATATATGTGTATATATAGATATATGTATATATGTGTATATATATAGATATATGTATATATGTGTATATATATAGATATATGTATATATATGTGTATATATATAGATATATGTATATATATGTGTATATGTGTATATATATAGATATATGTATATATATGTGTATATATATAGATATATGTATATATATGTGTATATGTATATATATATATAGATATATGTATATATATGTGTATATATATAGATATATGTATATATATGTGTATATAGATAGATAGATAGATAGATAGGACTCTGAGGATATAGAAATAGCTTCAAACTACTTATTCCATTTTAAGTATATATCAACTGCCATAGCCTAAGAATTAAAAGACAACATTTTTTATTCACATTTTAAAGGGAAAAACAAAAGTGGTTTCTGAAAGAATGGGGGAGTTAGTTTTGAATATATAAGAATAAGTACAATAAAAATATAAAGAACCTGGTAACTCCAAAGAAAAATGAAGTATTTAAACTCACACTGTATAGCAATAGGAATGAGGACATACGGAGCAAATCACTAGCTCAGATGAGAACCATACTGAAAGCTTAGTGTATTCTGGGAAGAGCATCACTGTTTTCTTTGTGCTGTCTGTTTCTTCTTACCAGGGGATGAGCCAAGGAAGAAAAAGCTTACAGAGCTTAGGTGAGAGATATTATAAACATCCAGGACCAAAATTCCAAGTTATATGTACATTTGACAAATGTAGGAGACCATTCCTAAAGAATCCTTTAAAACTGAGCTCTACTCAGGACAATACAATGGCAGTAGCTCATTATGCAACACAGAAGACCAGAATTTGACAGCTTTCAGCTACCTTTTCCAACAAAAGACTGTTATCAAGATTTTTCATGGTAAATGCTTTTAATGAAGCCCCTGTAGGCTAGTTGTCAAGGTTTACACGTGTCATTTTGCATGTTCCTCTTTAAAAAATACGATGAAAACTGCTAAGAACATCTTGGCTAGCACATTTCCACAGAACAGGAGTCTGCTGCTGACTTTAATGACCATATCCATAATACCTTTATAATGATACCATTTCCTGCTGAATGTCTTGTTGTTGCCCCACAGGGAACACACTTACACTGCTGTGTCAGAACTGTTTAGTGACAATGCCTATTGTTACAGTCTCCAGTTTCTACCTTCTGAGTTTTTGACACATTTTTATTATATAAGGATTTGTAAAATACTACAAAGAAACTGCTTTTTATTCCTCAGCTGGAGCAAAGTTGGTTGGCCTGAGAATTTAACCAAATAATCAATTCATTAAAACTCTGTGATAAGTTTTATTATTGAAAAAACATATTTAATCTAAAGAAAATGTTTTAAAAAACACAAGTGCTGTGTTTTTGCTTTAAAAAAATATACACAACATATTCTACCTGTGTAAGGAGTAATAACAGAGTTTTCTAGTTTATTCTAAGAATATAAAACAAAAGGATAGAAAAATTTTCTTCATTTCTGTTGTTCTTTCTCTGTAATATATGAAATATTATATTTAGCTGTATTGAAATAATGGCTGTATGCAACATATAAATATTAATATGTTGTTTATTGATAATATAGAAAAAGACACCAGAATCTTTTCTGTATGCAGGAAAGATTAATACACTTCAACAGAATTGGTATAATTCAGATTTTTTATAAGAAGATAGCACATCTGCAGTGTTGAGGAAAAATCTAGACCTTATCAAATATTTGAAGAGATTTATTCTGAGCTGAATATGAATGATCATGGCTCATGACACAGCCTCAAGAGGCCCATCGCCCATGTACCAAAGGTGGTTGGGTTACAACTTGGTTTCATACATTTTAGGGAGACAGAAGTTACAGGCAAAGGCATAAATCAATATAGGCATAGTATACAGTGGTTCAGCCCAGAATGGCAGAACATCTTGAACTGGGAGCCTTACAGGTGATAGGTGAATGCAAAGTATTTCTGATTGGCAATTGTTTGAAAACATTGAGCTTTGTCTGAAAGGTTGAAGTCAGTAGAAAGAAATGCCTGAATTAAGATGAGGGGTTACGGAAGCCAAGGTTCTTGTTAGGTAGATGAAGCCACTAGGTAGGAGGCTTCAGAGAGAATAGATGGTAAATGTCTTTTACTGGACTTTAAAAGATGTCAGTGTCATCGTTAAATCTCTTCTGGATCAAGAAAAAATCTGGAAAGGGCAGAGGACACTCCATAGAATGCATATTACCTGTCCAAGAGATAGATTTGCAGGCTCAATCCAAAATATGTCAAAGTAATATATTTCAGTGTAAAATACTTTGATTTCCTGTTGTAAAATACTTTGATAGGACCAACTGTCTGTTATGTGATGCCATAGTAAGATCAGGTCGGAGTTGGGTAACTTATTGCTGCAAAGAGGTGTGCCTCCCCATACAATGCCTGAGGTCAACCAGGTGTCTCTCCTGTTAGAATGCCTATTGTCAGCCAGGTGTCTCTCCCCATACAATTGCCTGAGGTTAACCAGGTGTCTCTCTCGTTTTATCAGTCTTAAGATTTCTATTTTAATGTTAATGTTGGTCAGTTGTGCCTAAACTCTGGAAGAGAGAAGATATAATGAATGAGACATGTCCTTCCACCCTTCTCACGGTCTGAACTAGTTTTTCAGGTTTTCACGGGGATCCCTTTGGTCAAGGTAGGGGGTCCATTCAGTTAGCTAAGGGGCTTAGAATTTAATTCTTGGTTTACAGCAGTTAGGTTGATACTACTAGAGTCAGAAGTAATAATGTCAGAGGCGTTTGAACCAAAGCAACTCTGTCTTAAATAGGGCCTGGGTAAAATGAGGCTACTACTTGGCTACATTCCCAGAAAGTTAAGCATTCTAAGTCACAGGATGAGACAGGAGGTTGGTGCAAAGCATAGGGGACAAAAACCTTGCTGATAAAACAATGCAGTAGAGAAGCCAGTGAAAACCACCAAAACCAAGATGGGGATGAAAGTAACCTCTAGTCATCTTTACTGCTCATTACACGCTAATTATAATCCATCAGCATGTTAAGAGACACTCTCAGCAGTGCCATGACAGTTTACAAATGCCACGGCAACATCAGGAAGTTACTCTATGTGGTCTAAAACAGGAAAGAACCTTCATTTCTGGAAATTGCTTACCTCTTTCCTGGAAAACTCATGAACAATCCACCCCTTGTTTAGCATATAATGGAGAAATACCCATAAAACTAGGCAACTGGCAGCCCTAGGGGCAGCTCTGCCTATGGAGTAGCCATTCTTTCTTTACTTTCTTAATAAACTTGCTTTCACTTTATAGACTCACCATGAATTCCTTCTTGCACGAGATCCAAGAACCCTCTCTTGGGGTCTGGACAGGGACCCTTTTCTTGTAACATCTTCCTGGGCAACTACAAAGGGATGATACTGAGGAGACCCCTGAACCAAAGGAAATAGACTGCAGCACCAATTGTCCCATGTCGGGTAACTTGTGGGGTACTGAGGTAAAGAATGGGATTGGGTTAAAGGCCCAACTTAGGGGAGTTAGAGTCTCTTCTAAGACAGAGAAGGTTAAAGGCCCCTCTCAATCAATGGCAAGGACACTTGACCAAACTTGTGTTCAAGTCCCAACTTAGGAGGCTTAGAGTTCTTTTTAAGATTTAGGAGGTTAGAGTCCCCTCTCAGTAAAGTCCCTCTTGACTAAGAACAGATTTGGAATTATGGGATGTTAACCACCTATTCTGTTTGGATTAATCTGCCTTACACTCCTTGCTGATGGCTATGGGTGATAGGATTAGGCATATACAGGACCATGGGAAATGAGGAGCTTTTTCTTTCCCAAATGGGGGAAACTTGAGAACTGACAGGACTGCTGGTAAAGATCTTTTCATGACTGACAAGCAGCCACCTGAACTTTTCAGTGTCACTGCAATGGGTGGGTCTTTCTGTGGCCTCTCTGAGCTCCTTGCCTTCCTCACCCAGCTGCATACAATGTTTTTTTCTCTTTCTCTCCTATCTCTTTTTTATCTTTTCTGTTACTTAGGGCAAAGATCTTGCCCAGAGACCACATGTTGAAGCTCCCGGTTGGAGGCTGAAATAAAGATGACAGGGCCAAATGAGGGGCACATTTGACCCTTGCCAGTTTGATATTGGGTGCTAAATGAAGTGGCTAATGTCTATGTTTTGTCATATGTATTTTGCTCTGGCCGGAATGAAAAATGTTTATTTGGTTACCACAGGCAACCCCTTGGGTGGCATCTTGGTGATGTGGCTTGGCCCCCAGGAATGTGGTGTGTTGCACAGGATCACTAAGGCTGCTTGGGGAAAAAGAACCCAGAAACCTGGTATGCCAGTAAAACTCTCTGTGCAAACTGGTTGAATGAATGGTAAAAATCACTGTTTATCTCCTCTGTGAAGTTTTGATTAATTAGCTGTAATATTAAAATATGTGAAATTTTAGAGGTATAACTCTTTTAAATTATAATATTCCATTAATTCAATAGTAAAGCCTTTATTAAACTTATACTATGTTTTATGCACATTGCAAGGCCCTGGGGTTGCAGTGGATAAATGTTTTAAGGAATTTACAGGATAATATTACGACAATATGGTAGACTGATTAGAGAATAATGTGAACACAAAATATTTAAAATATATCTGTATATCTTTTTATTTTGGGATACTGAGGTGGGAGTGTTTTAATTATACATTTTGACAAAATAAAATAACTAAGTAGCTTCTGCTCTAAGGATTATTTAAAAGAGTCTCCACTGCAATTACTTAAAAGTACATTATTTCCTGGAAATAACAATATTTCTTCTACTTCAGTAAGCGTGGTTTTAGAAGTACTGTATTAAAATCTGGGGGTAGTATACTGGAGTCAAGCTAGACTTCTAAATTTTCCTCTGAGATAAACATTTAGAAGAATGAAAAAGATAAACAAACAAATCAGCCTGGAAAACACAAGAGCAGTAAGATTAAAAAGTGTGAAGTCTTGTGTTCTTATCTTGGTGAAAGCAATATTTGGTGAAAGAGGAATTTTACGTTTTTAAAAATCTCGCACTTTGAATCCATGTAGATTCCAGATCTCATTTCCTGTAACCTATACTTAAAGAGTGTAAAAACTCTTACAGGTAGGTAAAGGAAATTCTGATAAAATATCTTACTACACACCCCCGCCAACACACACACATAGACACTTGCAGAGAGATCAAGAAAAGCAGAGAAGTAGAAAGAGCAGACATTCTCTCCTTATCACGTTTGCGTCCCATCTGGGACAGGAAATAAATTCTGGATCTCATCTATTTGGTGGCTCTTGGCTAAAATGAAGTTTAATGGATCATTTAGAGGTAATTGTCTTCAGCAGTACTTAAAAAAGAGAATGAAAATAATTCCTTTAGAAAGCAGGACAGGGTACAATCTCAGATAAAATTAGATCTTCCAAGTAAATGACATGCAGGTTCACAGAAGAGAGATATCCAAAATCTGTAGTAACAAGAAGCAGATCAGTTGCCATGAGCTAATGAGCTGGGGCACGGGGGAAGAGGTTTCTCCTTTAAAGAAGAACTAGAAAATATTTGATGTGGAGGAAGGGAATATTTTGAGTATTGTTTTGTTAACACAATTATCTATGTTTGTCCAAGTACATGGAACTGAACACTTAAAGTGGCTTAATATTATGGTGTGTACCTTATACCTCTCTAAATTTGTCTAAAAATACACTAACCAAAAAGAAGTATGGTAATCCACATATTCAGAAGGATCTCCTCCTGAAAACAAAGATGGGGAGGAGGAGATCTTGAGCTGAGAGTTGAACTGAAACTGAGAGAGAGAAGCTCCTGTAAAGTGGCAGGGCAGGGGAGTACCCTGAGGGCAATCCACAATATCTTTGCCACCATTAGAAAGCAGAGACCCCCAAATTGTAACAGAATCCTCTGAAGAGGAAAAAGTGACATCATACTATTGCTAGGTAGACAGAGATAAAACAAAATATGAGAGAATTTAGGAGAGAGGAAGAATAGAATGGGAAAGTCCATCATACATGGCTAATGAAATAGTCCAAAGTGAAAAGCGAAATGCATGGTGAGGACATGATACAAGTATTTTTTGAAGACATGATTGAAACATTTTCTGAAGATATTGAAGATATAAATCCGCAGGTACACAAAGCACAGTTTAAAATTATCGAGTAAACAAAAAGGTACACATCTAAAGGCATATAAGAATACTGAGAAACGCCAATCTCATGGAAGATATTTTAAAAGTAGCTAGAGAGGTACATGTAAAATCCCCTACCTAAGGGCAATTAGACCGATGAGAGATTTCTCAGCAATTAAAGCCTGAAGACAGGGTTCTATATTCTGGGGGTAGAATGCTGAGAGAACATTATTGTCCATCAAGATTTGTGTATCCAGCAAAAGTATCTCTTGAATGCAAAAGTAAAGAAAATTCTCAAATATTAAAAAATTGAGTTTCAATGATCAATTCTATACTACAGAACCTCTAAAGGAAGTTTAAACATTAGTAAAGGGGGAAAACTGAGTAAGAAAACAAAACAAGAACAATACAAAATCTAAATATTTTTCAGGGCAAGAGAAGAGAAAAATATGTAGAATACATAAATAAACATAAATACAGGATAAAGAAATTCATAACATAAGAAATTAAAACTATCAATGTATTTGCTTGTAATCATGGCAAATGTAAGTAGATTAAGCCATCATTTAAGAAGAGGTGGCATATTGGATTTCAAAAACGTAGCCATCTGCTTTGGAACAGAAGACAAAATAAAAGCAAAAATACTTTGAAATATGTAAGGGATGAAAAATAAATACTAGATAATTATGAATCAAAAAAAGTTTATATGGCTTTAATTATATCAGACAAAATAATACCTGAACACACACACACACACACACACACACACACATACACATATATTATTAGGGATAGAAGGTTATTTTATAAGGATAAAAGTTTTAATTCATCAGAGAGTTACAAAAATTCTGTATTTTATGTACCATATAAAATAACAGGGAGAAACTGAGAAATCTCCCCTAAAATGAGAAACTTAAAACACTTCTTGAAATTTTAGGAATCTTATATAGAAGAAGCATTTATAAATGTGTAGTTAGTTTGAAATATGCAATTAACAAACTTGATTTCCAGAGATGTATCTATAAATCAATCTTTCTATGTATAATTACAAATTAGATATTCTTCTCAAGCTCATGTGAAATGTTCAAACGTTGATATGTTAGGATATAACAGAACTTTTCAAAAATGGTGACATGTACATACTCTACTATGACCACAGTGAAATACATTTGAAGTCAAAGAGGTAGATTCTTAATAAGAGCACTCAAATATTTAGAATTCTAAAATCATACTTGTAAAACAAAGAAATTAATCAAAGGAGAAAACATAATGAATAACTTAAAATATTAGAAATGAATACTAAAGAAGTTACAAGTAAAATTATTATATTTAAATTTCTATTTTAGAAAAGACTAAAAGCAATAAGCATATTATAAATTTAAAATTTTCAAAAGAAATAAAAGAAAAATAAATCTAAAACAATTAGAAGCATGATAAACACAGAAGAAAAATTGATAAAATGGAACAAAAACACAATGAAGGGGATTTGCAAAGCTAAAAGTTGGCTCTTTGAAAAGGCTATTAATATAGAGAAATGTTTGTCAATATCGACCAAGAACAAAAGTTAGCAAACGAGAAGGATTCAGATACTATAAAAATCTACATGTCAAGAGTATTTACAGCGTAGTCGAAATGAACACAGTCGAAGATAAACTAACTTACCAAAACTGCATCTAAAAATTACTTTTAAAAATTTGAAAAGCCCTGTAATCATTAAGGAATTGAAATTACTAGTCTAAATTTTCCGACCAAAAAAATGCTGGGAGCAATTTAAATTATTCCTTGAAATTTCTGCAGATATAATCATCACAGATTATACCACTATTGTATAAATTCACTGAGAAAGAGGGAAAACAATAAAGAGGGAATGCTCTCTTAATTTGCTTTCCTCTGAAAGCAGATTTGGAGAGAAATACTTGAGCTCAAGTCGATTTGTTGGGAGGTCTGGCGGCCATCAACACGTGCCCTTCAGAAATCCTTCAAGAGAATCTTTGACAGGAAACAGAGGTAACTAACAGGCGTTTGGATCCACGATTTCATTGTGCTGAGACCATACTTTCTTTGCTCTGCTCCCAGCCAGCGACTGAATAGGATACTGCACTAGGGCTAGCGTATTCTTGACCAATCAGGAAATAATTCCAGTGGGCAGCGTGTGCTCAGGAATCCCCATTGGCCTAGCCTTTTCTTTTTCTTTTTTGTTTTTTCTTTCTTTCTTTTTTTTTCTTTCTTCTTTTTTTTATCTTTTCCAGAATTGCATTGTGTCCTGTGGCTCTTTTTATTCTGTTATCCTTCTCCTCTTTTCTGTGTGTCACACATGCACTGAGGTCTTAATGTTCTCCCTATCTTCCCTGTTTCTTCCTTTTATGCTTTACACACATCTCCTAATTAATTTTGTGCAGATCTAATCCAATCTTGGTGTCTGCTTCTCAGAGGAACTTAACATACATATCTGATACTCAGAGTGATTGAGCAATCAGTATTAAAATGGGGTTCGGTGACTGGCCACCAACCTACACTTGGCAAGTGGCATGTCATCTTGAACAGAATCGTGAAATGCACAATCTCTGACATAATTTGGTGGCTCAATTGCTGAAAACAAATGGCAGTGACCTGGGAAAATTCACAGTTGCAAATCTCCTTGCTGTTTTGGTGATCCAGGCATTTAAAATAGATGGATGCAAGCATTTAAAAGAAATGAGACTGGGCACCGTGGCTCACACCAGGAATCCCAGCACTTTGGGAGGCAGAGGTGGGCGGATCACCTGAGGTCGTGAATTTGAGACCAGCCTGACCAACATGGAGAAACCCCGACTCTATTAAAAATACAAAATTAGCCGGGCGTGGTGGCACATGCCTGTAATCCCAGCTACTCAGGAGGCTGAGGCAGGAGAATGGCTTGAACCCGGGAGGCGAAGGTTGCAGTGAGCCGAGATTGCACCATTGCACTCCAACCTGGGCAACAAGAGGGAAACTCCGTCTCAAAAAAAAAAGAAGAAACGAGGGGGAAATTCTTCGAAAGACAGGAGAATTACCTGGTTATTACTAAGTTGCACTGACAGTCTCCAAAGGAATAAGAAGAAACTGGGAAGGTTAACTCCAATTAAAGGGAAATATGAAAGCCAGAAGACCTCTTTGGTATCTTACTAAAGACCCACATCTCCTTGCAGCAAAAACACTCAACTGAAGAACAGCTGTAGGATTTGGTAGTTTGAGTCAGAGAGCTTCAGTGATGTTGAAACACCCACGATAGGCTAAGGTTGAGATTCTAGTTGAGGAAAATCACAGATCCTGAAATGTGGTATTGAAAAATCTGGTTGAATGTCTCCAAGGATTTGGGCCCTTCAAATCCTCCTGAATCCTCCAAACTTGCAAGAGGGGCTTATCCATTCCTGAGTAATATCTAGGCTTTCCTTGTGCAGGAAGAATCTACAGGAACCTGTCTACAAAAGGAAACAAGTATTATCCTCATGAGCTTCCTGCACCTACTCTTTTGCCTGACAGGCTGAAAACAAGAGATAAATCCCAAAATAACCTAGCTGTAAATATGACAAAGCAGCTCTAGGAAGTAACTAGATGCATTACTGGGAACCAGGAGAAAACTCCTGGGAATGGATTTTGTGAGTGGTTGATTGAGTCAAGAATTCATTGACTTTGGGTCACTTTTCTGGAACATGGGATTTAACCCCCTTTATGGACTCCAGACAACTGGGCAAACTTGCAGCTAGAGTGGCCCAAAAAGCCTAGAAAAAGATATGGCTTGTGCTAAGCAAAGTAGAAAATATGTGAGTTCCTCTAATGGATGGTAGAAGTAGGAGTAAGAAGGCTCAAGGAGGTGGGCGTGCTGAGATGTGTATATGACGTAAGACTAGAATACTGACAGATTGTATTTTGTAGGAGATCCAGAGGACATGCCATTACTAAAAACTATCTGAAAAGTTCTGATGAGAAGAAAAACAGCATCACTAGGATATTCAGGGATGGATCTCCTCTGATGATAGCAGAGATGTCAGCCTTTTTAATAGAAATAGGTCTGGCATCTTTATTAGAAATAGGGCTAATGGGACTTAAGTAGTAGAAGCCAGGGAGTAACAGGTCCAAAGGTCCACGATTGCAATCTACGGTGATTGCCACTCTCCCTGAGTATATAATTGGGAATGATGTATTTGAGAATTGAAATAATTCTCCATAGGATCCTTAGCCTATGAGGTAAAAGCTATTGTAATGGGGAAGGCTGAATGAGAGCCTCTGAGGCTGCCCTTTTCTTGCCTCCTTCCCTTATAGCCAAAGGAGTAAATGAAAAATCATATAACATCCATAGAAATATGATAGAGATTAGTGACACCATTAAAGTTGTAAAGTATGTAGGAGAAGTAGTTTCTATTATATTTCAGCTTGGCCCTAGTAGAAACTAAATGAATCCCTGAGAATGACTGTAGATTCAGCCAAATAAATACCCATACAGTAGCTATGTTTAAGTGTTTTCATTGCCAGAAAGCATGGCCGGAACAGATTAGTAAAGCCTTAGGTGTATGGTATGTTAGCCACTAATTGGTGAATGTGTATTTTTTTTCTATTCCAATCAACGTTGAGGATCAGCAAGAGTTCAAATTCATGTGAAATGGGCAATAATATTAATTTGTAGATGTTCTGCAAGGCTCTGTTAACTGTCTTCCCCTTGGTAATATGGTTCATAAAGATCTAGATCATTTAGGTGCCCCTCAGAACATTACACGTATGTATTTTATCAATGGCATCATGGTGTCTGGACAGAAGCTAAAAGTGGCTAGTTTGCCAAAGGTCTTGGTACCACATATGTTTCAGAGATTGGAAGACAAACTCTACGAAGTTTCAGGGACATGCCACTCAGCAAAGAGTTTAGAGCCTGACGGCCAGAGGTGTGTGATAATATTCTCTCCATATACAAGAAAAAAACTGTTTCACACTGCATCTCTATACCTCAGAAGAGAAAGCGCCTGGTAGTTTTATTTTGCTTCTGAGAACAGCACATTTTACCCATAGGTATACTCTTCAGATTCCTGCATTGGGAGACATGGAGGCTGAGAAATTTGAGTAAAGCTCAGGGAAGTAAAGTACTCTGCGGCAGGTCCAGGCTGCCATGCCAGCAGCCTTGTAGCTTGAGCCATATGATCTGAGTGATTCTATTATTTTAGCTAGTAGTGATGAGAAAAGATGTGCTTCAGAGTTAATTGCAAATTCCAGTGGAAGAATCACAAAGCAGGTCCCTAGGGTACTTAAAAGTGTCATGTCATTGACCCTGAGGAATTATATGTCTTTTGAGAAACACTTCTGGCGTGTTATTGGGCCCCAATAGAGATAGAGTATTTGACCATGGGATACCACATAGCCGTATCTACAGAACAGGCTACGGTAGCCGAGGAAGAGTAAGTAAGATTGGAGTGGTAGATAACAAAGGCAGAAAGGCAAATAAGAATGGATCATATGGAACATTATAGAACAGGTTAAAGAACTTCAAATGCAATGATAAGACTGGGAACCAACAGGGTCTGATATATAATTCTTAAAGAACACTCTGGCTGCTGTGGGAAGAAGGACCAAAATGGACCATGCAGAAACAAGATGGAAGTGGGAAGCAGGTAAATTGACAGGTGATGAAGAATGAGACTGGTAACAAAGGGGACAATAAAAAGGATTCTCTTTTGCATTTGATTTAGATATAAAAGTAATAATAATGGCTGACAGATTTCAATGTAGCATTCAATATGAGGCAGTATTTATCAAAATGTAATATTTATATGAATCATCCAGGGATCCTGTTAAAGTGCAGATTCTGAATCTGTATGTTTGAAGTGGAAAATGTGATTTTTGCATTTCTAAAAATGTCCCAGGTGATGGTAGTCCTGGATCATACTTTGAGTAGCAACTACTCAAGGATTGGAATTGAGAATGACTATAGAGATTTTCAGCTGAGCAACTAGCTGGATGATGAAGGAAGGCAGGTAAAAGAACATTACACTGTTGCTGGTTGGAGCAACAGCGGATTAAACATTTTGCTTTGTTCAAAATAAATATAAGATTGTCATTAAAAATCCATATTGAGATAGCAAATAAGAAATTGAATCTGTAAGTCTGGAATGCAGAAAAGCAGTGCAGATTCTCTATTTTAGGATCATCAGTTGATAAATGGTATTCCAAGCCGTGGCATTGTAAGAGCTAATTTAGAGAGAATAGGTGCATAGAAACTCTAACTGGGCCAAGTCCTGAGCTCTGAGTCATTCTTAAATTTACAGTGTAAAATATAAACTAAGCCCTCATATTTTTAGGTTCAGAAGCTGTCAAAAGTATTTTTATTGCTGTGTTTTTCAGCTTTTGATGAAGGAAGAAAGCAAAATATTGCAACCGTCTCAAAACACACACGCGCACACACACACACACACACACACACACACAATGTTGGAGGGTTACTTTAGCTTTTGTTTAGGACAAAGAAAAGAAAGGAAAAAATAGACAACTCATTTCATTTACACGTGAGTGAATAGCAGGTACGCATTTTATTAAATAATGTTTTTCCTACTACCCCACCCCCTAAAATATATGACCCTTGAAAACTTTCTAAGATAAAACAATAAAAACTTTCAAAGTTAGTATAAACCTCAGTGGTAAAGTTTATATTTCACATGACTGAAGGGAGGTACAGTAATTTCATTTGGAAGAAATATTATTCTGAACTTTTACACTGAAAGAGAGAAAGATATAAAACAAGCACTCTGCCACTTACACCTGATCACAGAAAATGTTACAGTTAATTGTCTAGTGAAGCTCAATCTCATTAGACAGCAGGCAGGCTTTAATTTTTTCCTTTGTGGTTTGTAAGTACTCTGACCCTTAGTTTTTCTGAAAAGCTAAAAAAAATGATTTATATAGCAGACTGTGAGAAATGTATATTTATATCTAATTGAAATAGAGCACCATTGTAAAATTGATGCTGACTTTATGTCATGAAATGGATACTTATATTTCTGACTTCATATTTTTCTTGATTAAAGAAAAGGATAATTTTTTTATGTCTATAAAATCTGAAAAAAAATGACAAATTATTTGAATTCCATTCTACTAAAAATAAATGGATCTTTTCTTTAAATGAAAGCCAGCTCATATAGACAGTAGAAAAGAGGAAGAGAAGAAGGGGGGAAGAAAGAGGGAAATGTAAGGCAAAAGCAAAGGATCTTTAATAGTGAAACACTGGAAACCCTCTCATTAAAGGTCAAACAAGGCAAGGATGGCCACTGTCAGTGTGTTCCTGTAACATTATTCTGGACACACTAGCAAATGCATTTAATCAAAATTAATGTATGTGTGTGTGTGCTTTGTATAAGTATGTAGTCTAAATGGATATAGTATTTTATATTTCTAAATGAAGCAAAATATGTTTTTTTTAGATTATATCATTAGATCAAATGATATATAGCTGAAACGCTGAAGAAAATCAGCTGAAAATTCATTAGAAGCAATGTGAGAATTCAGCACTGTGAGTTCTTTATATATAGAAATAGTATTTAGAAAAAACTGAAAAAAAAATCCTACACAAAATAAAAAATAAAACCCTGAAATTTTGGATGTTGAATTAAATAAATGTATAGAACATTTAAGAAAATTTTAAAAGTGTACTAAATGCCATAGAAAAATTTTACCAACTATCCATAGAAAAAAATATTATCTTTGGCAACTATTCAGCTATTTTATTTATATTTTTTATAATTTTTATATTGGGGGGTTTCCATGATTTATTTAATAGTAGTCAATAAAATTGTATTCAATTAAACTTTGCCTAGTGGCTTTTTGTAGGGTAAACAGGATTTTAACTGAAAATCTAAATAGCCCTTTTTTTTTTTTTTTTTTAAAATTTTGCCCGAAGTAAATAAGTAATATATCAGAATGTGTTTAAATAAAGATGACCCAGTTCGGCCAAGGTGGCTCATACCTGTAATCCCAACTCTTTGGGAGGCCAAGGCAGTCGGATCTCTTGCCAGAATATCCCACCCTGGGCAAAACTTCGTCTCCACAAAAAGTTAAAAAAAAAAAAATATATATATATATATAATTAAATACATATATTAGCCGCGGCATGGTAGCTTCCCCCAGCTACTTGGGAAGCTGAGGTGGGAAGATCATGCGAGCCCCAGAGGTAGAGCCAGGATCTTGCTACTGTATCACTGTATTCCAGGCTGGGTGACAGTGCAAGACACTGTCGAAAAAAAAGATGAACCAGAAAGTGAGCCCTCACCAGACATTGAATTTGCTGGTGCCTTGATCTGCAACTTACCAGACACCAGAACATAATAAATCAATTTCTGTTCTTTCATGCTATCCAATGTATGGTATTTTGTCATGGCGGCCCAAACTGACTAAGACAAAAAAATTGTTCCACTATTCAAAAATTAGTTACTGCAATCCATCATCTCAAGAGTCTAAACAAGTAAAACCATATAATCATGTGTGATATTATGCTATATATATCATATATATGTATATATATATATATATATATACTTTTGTCCACTGTTTCTGGCTCATAACTCTCATAGCACTTGTTTATTTTTTTCCTAAGTTACTAAAACAATAAGCATATCTTTTGTTAAAGTATTTGGCTTTTTGTCCTTGGCTCCTGAAAAAGCTTTGAAACAGCTTTAGAGCCATAAAGGTGAGAGACAGTCTTTTGTTAAAATGTTGCAGTACTTTAGGCCTCAGAAAACAGAATCTCTTCTCTCTGACCTTCTTCTGCCCTCCTTTCAACTGCTCTTTTTTCTCCCCAATTGAGACATGCAGTAGACACTAAAAATGCACTGTAATCATTCCCCGCCTTTCCGTTTTGGAGCTGGCAATAAAGGCATTTTCTGGCTTACCTTGGTCTGACTGTAGGTCATAAGACCCCCATTTCAGGAGGGGTCCTGCCCCATACTCTGGAGGAAGAAACGCTGCACAGAGAGGCCAAGAAAAATCTGAACACACAGTTCTTGCTGGGTTTCCCCTACTCAGACTGTTAGTATTAGATCATACCCTTTTTATCCATTCACATTTCTACAAAGTTATCCATACTTCAATCACATCTATCCAATGAAGTCTCCATAAAAAGCCCAAAGGGATGGAGGACAGAGAACTTTCAGGTAGCTGAGTACACGGAAGTTCCTGGAGGCTGGCGTGCCTAGGAAGGGCATAGAAGCTCCATGCCCCTTCCCATACCTTGCGCTATGCGTCTCTTCATCTGTAGCTTGTGTAATATTCTTTATAATAAACCAGTAAACATAAGTCAGTGTTTCCCTGAGTTCTGGGAGCTGCTCTAGCAAATCAATCAAACCCAGAGAGGGAGTCATGAGATTTCCAATTTATAGCCAGTCAGGAGCACAGGTGAAACAACATGGGGCTTGCAATTGTCATCAGAAGTGGGAGACGGCCTTGTGGGACTGAGCCCTCAACCTGTGAGATCTGATGCTAACTCCAGGTAGATAGTGTCAGAATTAAATCAGAGGGCACCCAGCAGGTGTCCACTGCAGAACTGATAACTTGCCGGATGGTGGGGAAAAATCCCCACACATTTGGTGACAGACGTCTTCTGCATTGATTGTTGTGGTGTGAGAACAAAGAAAAAACAGTTTAAGATTGAGAATAAGGCAATGTTTTTCCCTCACCACTCCTATTCAACATCATACAGGAAGTCTTAGCTAGTGCAGTGTAAAAAGAAAAAGGAAGAAAATGTTCAATTGATTAGAAGAAAGAAATAAAGCTCTTTGTAGATGATGCAATTACCTATAAGAATATCCCAAGGAATCATCATCAACAACAGAACCATTAAGCAATTATAGCAAGGTTGCAGAATACAAGGTTAACATATGAAAGTCAACTGATTTCCTACATGCCAGCAATGAACAATTTGAATTTAAAATGCAAAGAATAATAACACTATCATTTGCACCAAAAAAGATATACTTAGCTGCAAATCTAACAAAATATGTACAAGATCTACATAAGGAAAAAAACAAAACCTCTGAAGAAAGAAATTTTAAAAATCTAAATAAATGGAGGGATATTTATGTTCATATATAAGAAGATTTAATACCATTAACTTGTCAGCACTTCCCAAATTAATTTATAAATTCAATTGTAATTAATGTCTTGACAAATTATTTTGTGTCTATCCACAAAAATAATTCTAAATTTTATACAGAAAGGCAAAAGCCCAAGAATAGCTAACGAAAAGACTGAAAAAGAAAGATACAGTTTGAGGACTGACACTACTCTTCTTTATAAATTATTATAAAGCTACAGTAATTAAGAGAATGTGGTATTGGTGAAGGAATAGAAATAGATACATAGATCAAAGGAACGCAATAGAGACTGAAGAAATGGACCCACATGAATATATTCAATTGATCTTTGATAAAACAGCAAAGACAATTTAACAGAGAAAGGATAATCTTTTGAACAAATGATTCTGGAAAAACTGACTATCCATATGAAAAAAAATTAACCTACACACCAATATTGCACCTTTCACAAAAATTAAAGCAACACAAAACATAGGCCAAAAGTAAAATGGAAAACTATAAAAACTCTAGAAGATATCATAGGAAAAAATCTAGATGATCTTAGGTTTGGCAATAAATTTTAAAATTCCCCACCAAAAGCTTAATCAATGGAAGAAAAAATAGAAAGTTTGGACTTCTGTACTGCACATTATATTTTTAAATTGATACATTATATTTGCACCTATTTATGGGATACATGTGATATTTTGTTACATGCATATAATGTGTAATGGTCAAGTAATTATATTTAGGGTATCCTTCAAGCACTTATTATTTCTATATATTAGGAACATTTCATGTCCTCTCCTCTAGCTATTTTGAAATATAAAATATGTTGTTATTAACTATTGTTACTCTGCTATCTAACATTAGAATTTATTCCTTCTACCTAATTGTATGTTTGTACTACAGTCCCAAAGAAAATATTTGCAAAACATATATCCGATAAAGGACTTGTGTTTAAAATACAACACAAAAACAAAAGGCCTCTTACAACACAACAACAAAAAAGTTAATAAAATAGACGAAAAATCTGAACAGTCACCTCACTAAAAATATATAGAAATGTCAAATAAGCATATGAACAGTTGCTCAACAGGATACATTATTAGGGAAATGCAAATTAAAACAACATTGAAATACCACTACACATGCATTAGAAGGGCTTAAGTCCAAAACACTGTGCGTACTAATTGTGGACGAGGATATGGAACAACAGGAACTCTAATTGATTCCTAATGGAAATACAAAAAGATACAGCTACTTTGAAAAACAGGTAGTTTATGACCAAGCTAAACATAGTCAGCATATGATCCAACAATTTCACTCCTAGGTATTTACCCAAATGAATTGAAGACTTATTTCAAAAAAAAAAAAAAAAGTTTACGTGAATGTAGCAGCTTTGTAAGATCCCCTTCAATACGTGAATATATACATTATTTTACATATATTCATAAAATGTAATACTATTTAGCAATAAATAGAAATGAGCTATCACCAAAAGATGTGGGGGAACCTCAAATGCATATTGCTAAATGAAAGTAGGCAGACTTTTGAAAAGCTACAAACTGGATGATTCTAGTTCCGTGACATTCTCAAAAAGGCAAAACTACAGAGATAGTAAAAAGGTCAGTGGTTTCTAAAAGGTTTGGCAATAGGTGGTTAATAGCTGAAGTATGGGAGATTTTTAGGACTATGATGCTACATTGTAAGATACTGTGATGGTGGGTACCTGACACCGTACATTTGTCAAAACCCTTAGAACCCTATGTCACCAAGAGTGAACCCAATGTAATCAACAGACTTTCATAATAGTGGGTCAATTTTGGTTAATCAACTGAAACAAATGCATCACACTAATATAAGATATTAACAATAGGGAAAACTGTAGGAAAGGGTTTATATCAGAACTGTGTGCTCTCTGCTCAATTTTTCTGTAAACCTAAAATTGCCATGAAATGAGATGTCTGGATCATCACTTCCTTGGAGATGCACTGAGAACCCCCAAAATAAATACTTAATATTCCTTGTAGTAAAAGTTTTAGGTCATTTCAAAAACAGCCTCCAATATATGTTACAAAATTTTCAGCCTTATGCATGTGTTATGTAATAGGAAAATACAGATCAATAGATAGAAACTCGATCGTATTAAAATAGTTCTAAGCTTTGAATTTACACAATAGTCTCAGCATCATTCTAATTATATTTATGTAAGAAATCCACACTCAATCAAGGGCTCTGCATCTTCTACGAGAAAGAAAGATGAGGTCTTTCTAACAATACCTGGATGAGCCCTTTTTTGCCAGTTCATGTCATATTATTCCTATATGATACATGTGCACGATTTCTGGTGGATTAAGAAGAAGCGCAGCTGGTAGCAACCATCAAAACTCAAATCCACATCTGTTGTGATATTGCCCAAAAGAACTCTTCACTAATTTATTTGACAAAACATCTTTTACCCACCACCCCTTCTCACAGAAGCACAAGACATTTTCAAAAAACATCTGGATGCTCTCCTAAAAGGAGGCATTTCTTATCTTGTAAGACATTATTTTCATTAGATTTCACTATAATTGGCTATTATTATGCAATGAAACACTGAGAATAATATATTAGTGACAGAGATATGTTAATTCAAATTTGATTTTTTGGATTCTTTTGAAAATCTTTCTTAACTATTCCAACTGTCTCAAGCTTTCCAAGATAACAAAAAAAGAGCAAATTACTTTCTTTTTCTAGTTCAGCAAATTTTTTAAAGTCTCTTATTTATTTTTCTCAAGAATTGCCATTCTTAAATCTGTAAGTCTCCAAATGTTGCTTTAAAATAATTTTAGTACTAAAGTATAAAAGCCACAGTTTTTATGTTAAGGTTCTAAAAATCTTTTGTATTTGCTATATTGCACTGTAATCATAGTGTTTATTCATTCTTTAAATATATGAGACTGACCACATAGTGGATGATTGAGTTAACCTTGATCTAAGAGTTTTAACTTAAGCATTTTCTAAGTACTTAGAGTTTACTACTCAATATTTATCGGTTCTATATGACACAGTATCTGTTTTAATTATGATGTAAGACATTAGGTGATATAAAATCATGAGACACTATGCTGAGATATGAAAAGTATTCCACGTATAAAAATAATTTCTTAATTAGAGATATGTGTTAAAGCTCTGAGGTTTTCAAGCACGAAAAAAGTATTTATGCCCAGAAATGTTAAAATGATCACATGAGTAAATTTATGTAACATTATGCTTGTGCGCAAATCATAAATTATCATTTCCAGCTGTGTTTTTAAAAAAGTCTTACACTGTACTTTCAAAACTGTTTTTGTGTAATTAGTTATAAAATAGCTTATAAAATTTACAAGGCTGGTCTAGTCAAGTTGGCGTTGAACTTTAATGCAAACTGTTAATCTGATAAGCAAATAAATACCCATTTTCTCTCCCAAATATCACATGAACTATGTAGAAAAGCAAATAAACCAATAGGTTTGGACAGCAGTTTTTGAGAGGACGAGAGGTAGGAAATGAGTCAGAGAGCCATGAGCCAAATGAGGTAACATAGGTCCTTTTAAGGAGTTTAAACTTAATTATTTCAGTTAGGGAAGTAATTTGGAGAGATTTAGGCATACAGTTTCTTCTCTCTCTCTCGCTCTGTCTCTCGCTCTCTCTCTCTATATATATATGTATATATGTATTTTTTTAAGTACTCTAATATTTTCCAAAAAAAGTTATAGGTAGAAAAGGGCAGAATCTTGGAAGCCAGAAAGCAGGTGATGTTCATGTCAGTGACATGTTTAGTCAAAATATATATTTTTGAGAGCTGGCCCCTCAGTATGTTTAGATAGCACAAATAAATTACACAACCATGTGTCCCAAATTACCATGTCAACTACCTCTCTTGCATAAATATCTCTCCCGCAGCTCACATCTATGGCCTCATTAAGGTTTCTTTATGATAAGGAAAAGATTTAGGCCAGGTTTAAGGTTTGGTCACATCCATAAGTTAGAAGAAGCCAAATTTGGGCTGCTCCTAATGGCAGTCCCACACTGAAAGACAATTGTTAGAAGAAACAATATACAGATTTTCAAGCACTCCACCTGGTCCTCAAGTTTGTGTGGAGGAAGAGGTAGTTATTGGTAAGGTTGTACATAGACTCATGGGCAGATGTGGGTGCATTGACTGCTTGGTCTGGCCCTTGAAGGAGCAAACTTGGAATTCCACTGACAGAGAAAAACTTGGGGAAAGGCCTGTGGACCTATGGGAAGCAAAAGTGTATGAATTCTTATAACTCATATCCTGAAATCATTTAAGCATCTTCTACAGAAGAGATATATAACCATTTATTGTATATTTATATAGATATATATAATCATAGTGTTTATTCATTCTTAAATATATGAGACTGACCACATAGTGGATGATTGAGTTAACCTTGACCTAAGAGTTATATATATATATATATATATATATATATATATATATATATATATGCATATATATATATATACACATTATATATATGCATATATATACACATTATAAATATATGCATATATATACACATTATATACATACATATATACACATATATGTATAGGTATAGATATATACACATATAGGTATATATATGTTTGTCTGCACACACACACACAGAGGGAGAGAGAGAAAGAGAATGACTCATTCATGATGATGTTAACCAACCTCCATCCTTAGTCACCACTGTACTTGCATAACAGTCCGATAAACAAAGCTGTCATGATGCATGACATCAGGTACACAGAGTGTGGATGAGCCCCATAGTATAAGCTCCATTTTACCAAGGTCAGCCTAGCTGCTGCCAATCCTAAAGTAACCAGCAGAGAACAATGAGGCCATGGATGTGGGCTGAGGGAGAGATGTTGATGCAAGAGAGGTAGTTGACACAGGGATTTGGGACATATGGTTGTGTAGCTACGTTGTCTTTCTAGCAGATCAATCATCTATTTGATGGCAAGTAAATTCATCAGATTGGTCTCTTTCCCCATGGACAGAACAAAGATTTATCTTTAGTGGAATTATATCTATTTTATGTATAAAGAAGGGATGAAGACATCAATTATGGCCTTGTAGCCTTTAATTTTTAACATTACTATTGTAATTATCATTCCAAAAGTTGTGATAATCTATCACTGAGGAGAATTAGTAACTTAACATAATGAATAAATCCAACTGGTAGAAGGAGCAGACCAGAGCACAGAAGATCCTGTTGGTGCTTCCATCTGGATTGTCCTGCCACATATTCCTTGTTTAGGGTCACCCAATTGTTTCTTATTGCAAGCGAGTGCTCATCATTTTTGCAAAGATTCCTGTGGATGTCAGAGCAGACTCAGCCTGTACATTTGGCAAGCTAGAAGAGCCAAGGAGTTGATGACCCCAGAATTTCATTTCAACCAACAACTGATAGAAACTAATGGATCAATATCCAGAGTTGAAAACTACTTATAAAACACATGCTTCATTAACTATCCTTTTTTTTTTTTTTTTTTTTGAGACAGAGTCTCACTCTGTCGCCCAGGCTGGAGTGCAGTGGCATGATTTTGGCTCGCTGCAACCTCCGCCTCCTGGGTTCAAGGGATTCTTCTGCCTCAGCCTTCTGAGTAGCTGGGGCTACAGGCATGTGCCACCATGTCCGGCTAATGTTTTGTATTTTAGTAGAGATGGGATTTCAGCGTGTTAGTCAGGATGGTCTCCATCTCATGACCTCGTGACTGGCCCACCTCAGCCTCCCAAAGTTCTGGGATTACAGGTGTGAGCCACCGCGCCCTACCTAACTATCTTCCCTGTATCTGCTTTCTGCTATTACTTTCAAACTACAATATTTTCACTCAAATCCTTGGTTCTGGTTGGCTTATTGAAGCCAGTGAAATGCGTATTTCCTGCTTCATGTTCCCGTAAATACGTAGAGCAATGCAAGTGAGAGGTCCCTTTCACTGTGATCCTGGTTATGTCTAACATAGCACACCCCTCTAAAGAATCATGAAAGTTCAGGGGATTGAGTGCATTTTGATACTTGTTTTCCTGTAAGTATTCCCTTAATTAAATTTATTTTCTATTATGACTCTAAGGTGCAAGTTGTATGTGTCTATGTGCCCTTTTCCACAATAGTCACTATATCCAACTTGTGGTGACAATATTCATTCCTTTTCTAACTCAATACTACACTGGTGTCCTAAGCTAAAGGTTGAACTTTAAGGGTTGTATAAATATACATGTTATTTGTTACTCATGGACATAAAGCTGGCAGCAATAGAAACTGGAGACTACTTGAAGGGGGAGGGAGGGGGGAAGGCAAAGATTGAGAAACTAACTGTTGGATACTATGCTCAGTACCTGGGTGATGGGATCCTTTATAACCAAACCTCAGCATCACACAATATACCCAGATAACAAACCGGCACATGTGCTCCTTAGATCTAAAATAAAAATTGGAAAAAATGCATACGTATTATATAAAACAACAGTAAAATAGAGGAGAATCTGGATCTTCTGGATCATATGGCTCAAGGGGCAGGGCTTGCCAACCACTTGATACATTTGCAACATATGATGTCTATTACCTCTAAAATCCAAAAAGATTGGCTCTTTTTTTAGGGTTAGAGAGAGTGCAACAGTGCAGCAACTGAAATTTTAGTTTAAAGGCAGTGTTTTTGTATGTCTAGACCACTGCATTCCAGAAGCTACACTGTACCCCAAATTTTGTGTTGTATTTCTCCTATCACTTGGTGCATATCTGTAGGTCCAGGTTATCTACAGTACCAGCTCTGGTTTTCCAGGGTAATTAGTGGGATATACAATGAATATGATGAATCTGGATGATAGTTCCAAGGTGGGAGGTGCTCAATGATCCTGTAGACTAGGTTATGACAGATAACAAAGCAAAATAGCAAGAACCATTCCTGCTATCACTGGATGAAAACAAATTGTTTGTAGTATTGTGGGTTCCTGGAATAGTAAATATATAATCAGCTTGAAAGCTTTGTAAAAGATGACAGGAACTATAATGATATGGGCAAGTAAAGAGACTGTATCAGGAAACTATCTTCAATTACAGTTAATATCAGTTATGTTTATGATAATCCACTTACATCCTTCAAGATTCATTTGCTTTTTACATACAATAAGTCAACTAAACATCAGGGAAGAGACAGGAACCACCAGTCCTCAATATTTTAAGTTCTTGATACAAATCGAGTACCTCTAATCTGAAAATCTGAAATCCAAAATGCTCCAAAATCCAAAGCTTTTTGAACACCAACATGACATGATACCACAAGTGGGAAATTTTACACCTGACCTCATGTGCCACATCACAGTCAGCATGCAGTCAAAACTTTATTTAATGCACAAAATTATTAAAATATTATATAAAATTACCTTCAGGTTATGCATATAAGGTGTATGTGAAACTTGAATTTTGGGTTTAGACTTAGGTCCTATCTCCAAGATATCTCATTATATACAAGCAATATACAAGGAAATATTCCCAAATACATACAAAATTCTGAAATCCAAAACACTTCTATTTTTGGATAAAGGACACTCAACCCATATTGGTATAAATGTCTGAAATCCAGAAGAGATGTGGTGTTGCATGTTTCTTATATTATTTCAGTAAAGAATTAAAGGGATTGCACTGTGGCTCTCTTATTACAAGGAGCCAGTGTAGATATTCTGCAAGGTTCTAACTATGGTTAATTCACATTTGTGTGTGAGAAGTGAAGGAAATGAACACAGAGTAGAATCAGAAATGTACGCTTAATATCATGTTATGAGACATACTTGAACCAAAGTTTCATTCTCTTCTGCCAAACCACGGTGACTTTCCACGACCCAAGAGATTCCTAGCAGCTCCAAGTCCGTGAATCACATTCTCTGCAGACTGCTTCCTCTTCTCTGCATGTTTACATGTGTAGGTGGCCACAAGCCACACAAGCACACCTGTGGCAATGTCAGAATGTTCTTCCTCATAGGAATGCTGTTTTTCCTTTAAGGAGCTTTGTGTCTATAAACTGACTCAGGTTTAGAAATTCGGTGAAGAATCCTGATTCCTCATTTTAGTGACTTCAGTCAGGTCACTTTTCTCTAGACCTAGAGGTTTTTGTTTTGTTTTGAAATTTATTTTCTTTAAACTTTTTATGTCCAGTCTAACAGGACTTTATTAGATTGTTCATCTATTTTAGTCCTAGGGGTGTCATGATCAATTGGCCCCCCCCAAAGACCCTGCAGTTCAAATCATTTTGATTACAGTGCTGACTGTGCTATTCACACCTGTAGCCATGCTGGTTCTGCCTGTAGCAGTTACTTGCTATGGTGAATGATGGTTGCAAGTACAGAATCATTGAAGATGAATACAGAAAATACAAAACGGATCTAGTTATACAGAATATAATTTAATACAAGCAATTAGGAATAGGCCTTAATTTCACACCCATGATCCTATAACAGAAAAGTCATTAAGTACTGCAGCCACAACTGCTGTTTCTGAGGCTCTCACTTTTAATATTGCCTCTGACAACCATAAAGCTAAGTCACTAGAAAACAGAATCTAGATACATCTGTTTCACATTTTTACATGCAATGATCTCTGCCTCCATTCTGCTTCACCCCCGCCTCCAACTTTATTGATGTATAATTGACAAATAAGAATTGTATATATTTACGGTTTACTCTCAGTAAATTTCAAGTAGACAGTACAGTATTTACCATGCTGTACATTATATCCTTTCAAGCCTTATTCTGTTGCATCTAATTGAGGCAATCTATTTTTTATCTGGAAGTTTAGCTGCAAAAGTTGTGAAAATGTACTTTTTGTTTAGAATCCTTTCAATATAGCAAGGTAGAGTACTTTCTCTAAGAGTTACTTCGCCTCTAAATACTTTTTTTTTTTGAGACGGAATCTCGCTATTTCGCCAGGCGGGAGTGCAGCGGTGAGATATTGGCTCATTGCAACCTCCGCCTCCAGGGTTCAAGCTATTCTCCTGCCTCAGCCTCCTGAGTAGCTGGGACTACAGGCATGTGCTACCATGTCCAGCTAATTTTTGTATTTTTAGTAGTGACAGATTTTCATCATGTTGGCCAGAATGGTCTTGATCTCTTGACCTCATGATCCACCCACCGTGGCCTCCCAAAATGCTGGGATTATAGGCATGAGCCACTGCGCCTGGCCTCTAATTACTATTTATTTGCTCGTACTTTCATTACAATACCAGTAGCATAAAAAGTTGTCAGCAAGATAATTGGCAAAAAGTGATGAAAAATTATAATAACTAACTCTTTTGAAGATTTGTGATGTGCTAAGCACTGTTTTTAGTATATTGCATGTATTAATTCTTATGTTTTACAACTTTACTGAGAACTCTACCTCATTTTATAGGAAAGTAAACTGAAACGTGAAATATTAAAGAAAACTTCAAATATGATAGCAGTAAGTGGCACAACTGGGTGTTTAATATAACCAGTGTGTATTTCCAGAACACATGTCCTGAACCACTGTGATATACCATCTCCAGTTTAATATTTTCTAAGAATGAGGCTCCACCTTGCTGGTCACTGATCATTCTCTTGGGAATCTCTCCACAGCTGTAGCAAGAATTCTACATTCTAAAACAGTCTAAAAGTGTGGAGTCTCTTAACCAGTTTTTTTCGTTTTTTTTTAAGACTTCCTAGGCACTCTTCCCTATAATCACTAAATTAACTAATTTCATATATTCTAAATAAACCTGATACCTCACTTTTCTTAATGGAAAACAAATTATTAAAAATAAGGATGTCCAACATATACTCAAATATATCAAGTATTTATTTATTTATTGACCTATGTATTGTGAGTTCTGGTGACAGAGACAGTCATGTTAAGTTTTTGCAGGAAGAAGAAGTATAGAACTTTTGCATTTGAAATAACTTTAGCGTTTATTAAAATTAATTTTGGACATCAAAATATATTTCCTAATACATTGTTTTTCTTTCCATTATAAAAACTTTTATTTCACTATCAGAGTTTTTTTGGGATAATATGTACATTGAATTAAAGGCTGAAACAAAAGAGAAAGAAAGGTAAACTAAGGTAATTAAAAGAGGGCAGATGTTAGATAATCTGATGTAAGAAAGATACTTTCCAAGTTAGAAATTAATTAATTCACTTTCCTGTAAATATATGTAATAGAAGCATTAGGGTCATGGCATATGTGTGATTCTCTCAATAGGGAGAATGTGGTCAATCAGTTGATGCTCTAATGGGGACAATGTAGGTAATCCTTGCTTGCACATCTGGGTTGCCCAAGTAACTGGTAGTAAATGGAGTTAGAAAGACAATATATATAGCATCGTATATAAGCACAAATTTGCAAGCACTTACTTTATGCCCTGTGGAGATAACCATGACACAAGTCTGACTTCTGTAAGCCCCAAATGTTTCACTTGTGAAATTAGACCACTGGTTGCTAGGACTTCTTAAAAATGCTCTGAAATTCTACTAGTTGACAATATTATTCTATGTAGTTAAAAGGATGGATGGTTCAATCCACATATTTTGGTATTTATGTTTCTTAAAAATAACAGAATCAAAGAATAATTTAATTTAATTCATATAGGTGACATCTACCACTGAAATATTTCTGATATCATACACTTCCAATCTGAGGGGCTTCGAACACAGTAGATCTTGTATAAAATGCAGCATTCAGCACTTCACTATCTCAAAAGTGGACCCTTACTAATTCTACTAATTGTTTTAAACTTTAGCTTCAATATTATCAACTCAGATTGGAACTGTCTGGGAAACTTAATGAACAGAGATTTTTATATTTTATTTCTATTTTATATTTTATTTGATATTTCTTCCAAAGAAAGAGGACTATATTAATGTTTGATACTTTTCTATTTAGATGCAACTGTGAAACCTGGACCCTTTTTTTAGGTTTAACATCAAATGTAGAAAATAAATTTATTTTGTGAGACTATCCTATGGTATTCTTTCACTAACCAGATAGTTCTCAATTTTATTAATAGAAATGAATGAATTTGGCCAGGTGCGGTGGCTCACGCCTGTAATCCCAGCACTTTGGGAGGCCGAGGTGGGCGGATCATGAGGTCAGAAGATCAAGACCATCCTGGCTAACACAATGAAACCCCAGCTCTACTAAAAATACAAAAAATTAGCCGGGTGTGGTGTTGGGCACCTGTAGTCCCAGCTACTCGGGAGGCTGAGAGAAGAGAATGGTGTGAACCTGGGAGGCGGAGCTTGCAGTGAGCTGAGATTGCGCCACTGCACTCCAGCCTGGGTGACCGAGCGAGACTCTACCTCAAAAAAAGAGAAATGAGTGAATTTAAGGCCAAACACTATGGGTCACATCTGTGATCTCAGCACTTTAGGAGGCTGAGCCTAAGAACTGGAGACCAGCCTGGGCAACATATTGAGACCTTGTCTCTACAAAAAAATAAAATAGAAATGAATCAGTTTATTGCCATTGCTTTTAAAGAGGCTATTAAACCAAACAAACATTTAGTAATCACTGTAATAAGAAATAGTTATGAGTAATTAAACTGTCTAGATATGATTGAATATATAATATAACCAAAACATTTTATGCATACTCTAGAACATATAATATTGAATAAAAATTTTTGAATCATGAGCCATTGTGTCAATATTCTAACTGGTATACTTGTTTGCAAAAAGTAAAAAGCAAGGTCTAACCATCCTGGCATATTGCACTAACGTATAATAAAAATTCCCTTCCTAAACTCTTTTCAGCTATTATGGGATATCTTTCTGTGTCACAAAAATGCCCTTTTCCTATCTTGTGACATATGACTCAACTCTAAAAATTAAACTCCTTTAAGATGCCAACCTTTTTGAACTCCATTTTCACTGAACACTATTAATTCAATTAATCATATCCTATTTCTATTGACTGATTGCAGCTTGTCGTTCCTGGAGAAGTAATGGAACTGAAACTGACATTCTTTTATTTCCTTTTATATTTTAAAACTGCAATAATTATGGCATAGTTATGTCCCATTTCCTACTTCACGCATTTAAGGGAACATTTAAAAACAGAGATAACTAGATTCATTCTGAGCAATGCCTATCACAGTATAAATGAATCTCTTTTGAATTGTTAGGTTAAGGAAGATTTGTAATTATCAGCTCATTAAGTATAATTTGAAAATTTTATTGGATAAATATGCTATTTTATCTGGTATATATTTTTAACTTGGTTACAGAGTATTCTGGATACCTTTTACTGTCATTTGTTGAATTAAAATTCTTAACTAAATCTCCTGCTTCAGAAAAATTAACTTTGGCTTTTCTCCTCTTTTTGAATTGCAGAGAATCCAATTGAATGCTATTATAGTTTGGAAATTTGACCCTCCAACCAGCATGTTGAAATTTGATCCACAATGTTGGAGGTGGGGCCTAATTGGAGGTGTTTGGATCATGGTGGTAGACACTTCATGAATAGCTTGCTACTGTCCTCCTGGAAATTAGTAAGTTCTTACCTATTTTATCAACAATAGCTAGCTGCTAGCCCCTCACCTTTCCTTCTCTCTTGCTTTCTGTCTCTCTTGCATGTGATCTGTGACCATTTGCTCCCTTTGCCTTCCACCATGAGTGGAAGCAGCCTGAGTCCCTCACTAGAAGCAGATCCTGGTTCCATGCTTCTTGTGAAGCCTGCAGAACTGTGAGTGAAATAAACCTCTTTTCCTTATAAATTACCCAGCCTCAGGTATTCCTTGATAGCAATACAAATGGACTAAGATAATTACCTATTTCAAAACATGCTTAGCTATGCATATATTTAGCAAAACTTCCAATTAATTGTCGATACTCGTTTGCATGATTTATTTTTAGTGTTTTCCTTCTTATTTTATAAATAAGATTACAAAGATGAGACTCTAGCTTTCAAATGTGATATTAATGAAAACGTATTTAAAAATTGTGGCATCTCACGAATATTAGAAAAATTTTTTAAGGAATCTACTTTCAAATTTTTTATTCTAATGTGATCAAACAATTTTAAATACACGAAATTGAATAATGGTGATTCGCTAGGGTTTTGTTTTTTTTTTTTTTTCACTAAAAGCGTCAACATATTTTTGCCACTAACTTTTTATGGAGAGGTGCTTTGAGCCAGTCAGTATAATTGACTTGGTTTCCTTCGTCTCTTTTTTACATACTGGTCTTTAAATGTCTTTATTAATAAGCAACTATCTAGCCAAATATGAATAAGATAAAGGATGTAAGTATTGGTAAATAATTTTTTAAAAATGGCTTGTCAACTTGAAAAAAACCAAGTGTTGCAGATTAAAGTAGATCAAAACAAAATAAAATATTTTAAACAAGTAATTGTGACTTACAAGCAAAAACTCAAACAAAGTGCTATTACAATTGTGGACTGAACTTTGTTTTCATATATTCAGTTAGGTGGATACATTACATTCTTAGTTACTTGGGTAGATTTTAAATCCCTTAACCAGAATCTTAAAAATTCTTACTCTACTTTTTATTTGTTGCTCTGCCATAACTCAGTTCTATAGAAGATGATGAAAAGCAGTTTTTTTTTTTTAATAAAGAATAAAGTGACTCCGTTTACAGGCAAAACCTACAAGTAGTCATCAAAGCAAGAGCTTTTAATATGATGGTAAACCATGAACAGTTTTTTTTAAATGAACTTGTTTTGCAATAATTTAGTTTCACATAAATGTTACAAAATTAGTACAGAAGTTTCCTGTATACCACTCACCCATTTTCTCTTATTATAAACATCTTGCAACAATGTTATATTTATTCCAACCAGTAATATAACATTGATACATTGTTATTAACTAAAGCTTTTACCTATTTCGATTATCTTAGTTTTTACTTAATGTTCTTTCTCTGTTTCAGAGTTCCATGCAGGATATATGACATTTAGTTCTCATGACTCGTTAGGCTTCTGTAGCCTGTGACAGTTTCTCAAACTTGTCTTGTTTCTGATAACCTTGACCGTTGGAGGAGCACTGACCAGCTGTTTTGTAGAATGCTTCTCAATGTGGGTTTATCTGATCTTTTTTAACGGTTAGACTCTGGTGACATTTTTAGGGGGAAGGAGGAAGATTACAGAGGCAAAGTGCTATTCTCATCACATCATATTAAGAATATATGGTATGAACATGTCATTAATACTAACTATGATCACATGGCCGAGGTAATAGTTCTCATTTTTCTTCACTGTAACACTACTTTTTTCCTATTTTCATACTATAATCTTTGAAAATAAGTCATTGAGCAGCCCACACTTAAGCATCACTTCTTGAGAAGGTATTATCTACATAAATTATTTGGCTTATTTTGATGTTATATTTATCTATTCTGTTCTATTCATGTATTAAATCAGTTGCTTATATAAAGACGAATATTTATTTTAAACTTTTGGTTTTAATTCAGTTCTCTTTTTTGTTTCTGAAACTCTTCTAGCTTTGGCCACTGGAAGCTCTTCCAGTTGGCCCCTGTATCCCTTGACACACCCTTTTCTGTCTTTTTTTTTTTTTTTTTTTTTTTTTGTCTTTTTGTTTTGTTAGTCCTTATTTTCTGGCACTACTTCAGGCCCAATTTCTACATTACTTGTCTCAGTTGTAGAATTAACCATGGCCTCAAGGAGCCCTGGGTCCTTTTACTGCAACATGTTATCAGAAGGGCTCATTGTTACTGGTATGAACTGACATTGAGGGAACCAAAGAGTCAATGACTTAGAATTTCATAGATAATCTAACTCAATTGTCCCCGTTGAAACCTCTGACCCATGTTTAGGGATAGTATTAAATGGTTAGCTTCTGTGCCCCTATCTATGTATGTGACCGTAAGGATGTCAATATAACTTTTAGAACCCAATTTCTTCGTCTATAAAATAATGAGCAAAATTAATAAACGGGGACTCTCCAAGAAGACAAAACAACCTTATCTTCAGTGTTTGGTGATTTATAGTATTTGGTCTTTTCCATCATGTAAATGTCCCTAAGGTGGCTGATTCTCAACTACTGATCAAAAAGCTTGTAAAAATTCCTTAAAATTGAATTATTAGTTCTCTTGAGCTGATAGTGAGTCTTGCAATACAAGACCCAGCCAACAATACAAGCAAGTGATAGACATGCAAATACTCAAAAATACATAGATGCAATTCACATAAAAACAAACCACATATGCACATGCATCTTTTTTTAACAATGAGAAAGGTAATTTTAGTCTTTAACAACAAATTAAGTGTGCCACCATGGGCTCAGGGAAGGGGCACCTTTGCCAATGCCTCTCTGTTCCCTTGCAGGCATTTTCCCACCCTTCTACATCATGGTATTTAAACCCCAGAGGGGATATATAAATGTCCACATTCCTCAGAACAACATTAGTGCTCCCCAAGTGTGGCTAGGCTTCCAGTGGCCCAGGAGTTGCAGAGTTTTCTCCTGGATGAAAATTTGGATCCTAGTTCCCACCTCAGGCTTTTGTTTTTCAGGCACTCTTCATGAGGTAGATATTGGGAAGTGGCTTCAAAGCATCAGGGCCACCAGTGTTGCCTGCAAAAAATCCTGATTGAGCACACTGCTGTCCTCTTTGATATCTGAAATGGAGAGGCTGGTGGAGGTCCATGGGGCATTTGTTGACTAGCTCCTTTTGAAAAACAAAATTTTGAGTAATGCAAACACTACTGGCTTTATGTGCTCTTTCACCAGGTCAAAGGCCATTGACTGCCAGACTTTCTTGATGGAGTTCCACTGCAGCCCTGGCTTAATTTTCTTCTTCTGTGGCCAAGAATCCTCCTAGATGATGAGACAGATGCCATTTGCTGTGCTCAGCAGCTCTTACCTGGACTTCTCTTCCAGATGCAGTAGGTATACAGACTTGTGTAATTTTATCTTTATCTATTCAGATAGATAATTATCTAGATACAGATTTATCTAGATATAATAGAGATTATATACATGGAAAATGACTAACCGAGTTAATAATCAGACAAATGAAAGCATACCTGATAATAGGCCATTTCATGACAATTCTGGCAAAATTAATTTTTTTCTTAATTTTAATTTCCACTATTATTAGAAACAAGCCCTCATATGCTGTCATAAACTTAGTGAGAGAATAAATTGGTATGGCATTTTTAATGAAATATGAGGCAAAATCAGTCACGAGTCTTGCAATTCTTCATATACTTAAATCAGTAATATCATGCATTGACGTTATCCTAAATTAAATATCAATAAGATACTATTAATATGAAGAGTGCAGGCATAGAAATCAGTATCTTAGATTTGAATCTCAACTCCTGAACCTCAGTTTTTTCTTCTGTAAAACAGTTATTGATAATAGTACTGACTCATAGGATTATTGTTAGTATCACATAGTAAACTATCGAAAATATTTGTTTAATTAAAGTACAATTACTATAGTATAATTTATAATAAAATTTCTAAATATAAAGGAAGAAATTTATATGATAAAATATTATGCAGACAATGAAAGCTGTTTTGAACATGACATTTATTTCTTTCCTTATACATCTTTCTATTTTCAAACTTTTCTACTGGGATCATGTATTATTTTAGAAGCATGTATTTACAGATAATTGTGCCATTCATTGTAAATACAATGAAATGATAGAATTAGTCCACATAATGTGCCTTCCACCTCTTAACACAATATTTCAACTCCATTTACTTAAAAATGTGATTAGCATATAAAATGAATGCACACTTCCTAATGTTATTATACCTGTCTTGTATGATCTTTTTTTTTTTCTCCCAAGCACCATTTAACTTTGTATAATTTTTCGGTTTCAATGTTTCCCTTTCCCTAATGACAAACGTTTTTTTCTGTGTTCCTCCCACCTCCAGCATTGTTGGTTTCTTAACCTTTATGACCAATGTTAGCTTGACCTTTAAGACACCTGGTAACACCCAGATGTGTTGAGAAATTATAAAAGAGACTCCCTCATTGGGAGGGGTCTTATATCATCTCACATATAAAGTACTTTCAGCCTTATTTCCCGAGTGTGGAAATAAAGGGTAGATGGAATGTCTGCTTTTCACTTATTCTCCATGCTAAAGGCACACTTTATTTTCTTCTGTGGTCCCAAGTCCACTTCAGCTTTTATGCTTTTGCCACAGGAATTCTGACATGCACGATGGCTTAGAAAACAAATAATGTCAGATCTATTTGTCATGTTGCCTCACTCTCCTAGAGCCAAGATTTAAACCAAGTATATTTTTGGTTTTATAATTCATATAATCAGAATGGCTTGGAGTAAGTCAATCCTCCTTGTGCCTCCCCTCCAACCTTTCTATTTTGCCCACATTCCTTCAATTTATCCTACTCAAAATCTAAAAGACAATAAAAATACTTTTATGTAATTGATGACAAGACTACCTTCTGACTCCCTCGGGATTAGCAAGTTTTTCAAAGTGCTTTATTTCTGTTTACTACAGCTTCACATTTATACAGGTATTGTGTAAACAATAAAAATGTTTTAAAAACAGATTCTTAGCCAGTTGGAGGATACAATGCCTCTGAATTTTGTTTTCTATTTTTAAAATTAACGATAATCATTCACTTTGGGTTTGGAAGGTTTTAGAGAGCACAATTAAAGAACAGGATATAAGTAGGCTTGCCAGGTATCCTCTATACACAGAACATGGCCTGTATTTAATGCCTTTATCTTATGTTTTGTAATGACTCTGTCATGACTCCATAAGTGTCTCATATTCACATTTTCAAGCTACTATCAAAGATAACTGAGCATTCTGTGTTTTATTTACTAAATCTGGCAACCCCAAACACGGTATTTATTTTACTATAAATACTGATTAAACAGGTTTTAAAATATAATTTATCTCTTTTGTAATTTCAAATTCTTGTAGTGAGAGATAAAAGCATACATATTAAATATTTATCTTAAAAACATAATAGAAACAAATCAGCAAGGAAAGGTCATTTCTACTTTTACATTTATTTGATTGGGTCATTAATCGACCAATCACCCTTCCACCTGGCATTGCTATACCCTTACTATTGAAGGCTGTGATATTGTCTAGTCTCTAAAATGTAAATGACATTGCTTCTCTCATTGGGCCACCACACGGCAAGCACTGAAATGTGGCTACTCTCTGGACAGCTCTCCTTTGTTAAATTCTATGTCTCCTACATCTAGTAGTAGTCATATGCAAGTCTAACCAAGATTTGCAGATGCTTGTTTTAAATCTTTGTGACAGTAATGAAATTATCAAGACAGAGTGACAGACAACCTAGGAAAGGAGACCTCAAGGCCTGAAAAAAAGACAGACAAGGAAAGGGTGCTTGGGTGGTTAATGTTGACAAGGGTTTAAGTTACAGGGTCTGGTCTGCCTTCCTTTATATTCCAGAGAATAATTATCATCCAGACTCCTTTCTTTCTGCCACAGCCCTTTCCAATAGGATACTTACCTCTCGGTCACTATTTTCTCACACTTTCTGCTCTCATTCTCTCTTACTGGCTGTAGGATTTTAGGAAGTGCTATGGACTGAATTATGTACCCCGCTTTCCCCCAAACACAGGTGAAAGCCCCAAATCCTAATATGATGCTATTTGGGATTTGGAGATGAAACCTTTTGAAGG
The DNA here is from genome assembly GCF_006542625.1 of Nomascus leucogenys. Taxonomy (NCBI): domain Eukaryota; kingdom Metazoa; phylum Chordata; class Mammalia; order Primates; family Hylobatidae; genus Nomascus; species Nomascus leucogenys. The sequence continues at coordinate 81,084,543 of NC_044387.1, forward strand.
TAATTAGGTTCAGATGAGGTCATGAGGGTAGGGCCTCACGAGGAGATTAGTTGCCTTACAATGAGAGACACCTAAGAGCTCTCTATTTTTCCCTCTCTCTTTCCTTTTCTCCCTCTTCAAGGGGAGGAACCTGGTGGGAGGTGATTGGATCATGGGGCTGGTTTCCCCCATGCTATTCTTGTGATAGTGATGGAGTTCTCGCAAGATCTGATGGTTTAAAGAGTGACACTTCCTCACTCTTTCTCTCTCTGTTGCAGCCATGAAAAGACGTGCCTTGCTCCGCCTTCACCTTCTACCATAATTGTAAGTTTCCTGAGGTCTCCTCAGCCATGTGGAACTGTGAACCAAACCTCTTTCTTTTATAAATTACTTAGTCTCAGGAAGTATAGTGGTGTGAGAACAGGCTAATATAGCAGCCCAAACGGAGCATCCTGAACTAGACACCAACCCTGCTGGCACCTTGACCTTGGACTTCCAGTCTCTACAATTCTGATAAATATATTCTGTTGTTTAAGCTACTCAGTCTTTTGGTATTTTGTCAAAATACCAGCTCTAATTACTGCAGCTCTAATAAACTATTAGGGGTGGTAGCTCTGTTAAAATTCCTTTATCTAATCACTGTCAATAGTACAGTCAGGCTTCATACTGCTGAGAGTATCCAAACTACCATCACAAGGGACACAGCTTTGGCCTTCTCACCTTGTTTTCAAAACTTGTGAGACTCCACTTGGGCCAGTTTTCATCTTTCAAGGAATTTGTGCATTTCATGTAAGTTATTAAATTTATGTTTTTTAAATAGTTTGTAATATTTCCTTATTATTGTCTAATGGTTGTAGAACATTGCTGTATCTGTGTTGTCTCACCGTTTTGGTCATTCTTGCTAGAGATTTATTTGTATTGATCTTTTTTAAAGAATAGCCTTGGTATTCACTGATCTTTTCTTTCTTTCTGTCTTTCTTTCTTTCCTTCCTTCCTTCCGTCCTTCCTTCCTTCCTTCCTTCCTTTTTTTTTTTTTTTTTTTTTGATGGTGTCTCTCTGACACTCAGGCTGAAGTGTGGTGGCACTATTGTGGCTAGCTGCAGCCTCGACCTCTCAGGCTCAATCCTCCCGCCTCAGTCTCCTGAATAACTGGGACTGCAGGTGCACACCACAAGCCTAGCTAATTTATTTTATTTTTTGTAGAGACAGTCTTGATATGTTGCCCAGGCCCTTGATCTGCTGGATTCAAGCAATCTTCCCTCCTCGGCAGCCTAAAGTGCTGGGATTACAGGTGTGAGCCATAGCACCCAGCCTGATTTGTCTTTATTGTTTTAAATGTGTTGTCAATTTCTTTCACTTTTGCTCTTCCCTTAACTACTTTATTTCTCCTTCTTGTTTTGGATTTACTTGATATTCACCTTCTGCAGTTTAAGGTATAAGCTTAGCTCATTGATTTCAAATTTCTGTCTTTCTAATACAAATATTTAGCTGGGGCCTACAAATATAGATATGTTGTATTTTTATTTTCATTCAGTTAAAAATGTTTTCTAATTTCATTTTTGTTTTTCTCTTTAGTCTGTGGATTATTTACAAATGTACTAAATGTTTTACAAGCTATATTTCTGTTATTGCTTTATAGTTTGTTTATATCAAAATTTGTGTGATTTCAATCTGTTTAAATTTATTTAGATTATGGTATGGTCTAGAATATCAGCTATATTGGTAAATATATAACATGTACTTGAAAAAATGTATATTATAATTTTGTTTGGTGCAGTGATCTATAAATATCCATTAGTTCAATTTGATTAATAGTGTTGTTCAAGCCTTTTACATCTTTATTACATTTTAATGTGCTTGCTACATTTTATACACAAAGAAAAATGTCAAAATATCTTAATCTATTGATTTTTAAATTTCTCTTTTCTGTTTTATCAGGTTTTTTCTTCATGTATTTTGAAGTTTTTTAATTGTTATGTCTTTTTGATAAATTGCTCTTTGTATTATAGAATGACCCTCCATTTTTATTCCTGGCATTATTCCTGTCTCTAAAACCTACTTTGTCTCTTATTCATACACTCATTTTATTTTTCTTTTGTTTAGTGTTTGCAGGCTAAAATTTTTCCCATCAGTTTTATTTTTAAACTTCCTTTAATTTGCATAAAAATTTTTTTTGTAGATTATTTGAAGATTTTTCATAGGATTTTATGTGCTTGGTTCTTGGCTTTTGAATCTAACAGTCTCTCCCTTTTAATTGCAGTGTTTGTAACATTTATATTTAATTATCAGATTTAAATTAATCATCTTTTATATTTCTATTTATCTTATAAGTCTTTTACTTTCCTCTCTCTCCTTTTGCGTTATTTTGGCTTATTATTTTTACTGCATTAAATCTTTAGTGGTGGCCTCTTAGATATACTTTTTTTAGTGTCTGTGCTATATTTTACCATATACAATTATAACTTATAGTCTACCTTAAAAATTATAAAATTTTACTTTTAGTTTATAAATGTAGTACTAAGTGTTTTACAAGATACATTTCTGTTATTGCTTTACGGTTTATTTCTTTGTATCAAAATTTGTATGATTTCAATCTGTTTAAATTTATTGAGATTATTTAAATAGTTTTCTTACTTTTTTTGTTTTAAAACCTATTATGTATGTAATGAATACTCTTGTTTCCTGTTATTTTAAAAATCACATTTTCTCTTTCCCCAAAATCTTAATCAGTATAGTTATGGGTTTATTAATTAAATTAAGCTTTTTGAAAAGACACTTTTTGACATTGTTACATTTCTCTATTGTCTTATTTTCATTTCATTGTTTTATTTTGTGTTTACTTTGTTCTTCTTTATTTAGCTTTTTAGGCTGGAAATGTGTTTGTTGATTTAGACATTTTCAAAAGTTTTACTTAAAGCATTTAAGGCTTGGAATTTATTGTTAAACATCACCTTCATAGCATTCCTACACATGTTGATATGTTGTTGATATGTTTATTTATTTATTTATTTATTTATTTATTTATTTGAGATGGAGTCTCACTCTGTTGCCCAGGCTGGAGTGTAGTGGCATGATCTCAGCTCACTGCAACCTTCTCCTCTGGGGTTTGAGTGATTCTCCTGCCTCAGCCTCCCAAATAGCTGGGTTTACAGGAACCCACCACCACACCCAGATAATTTTTGTATTTTTTAGTAGAGATGGGATTTCACCAGGTTGTACAGGCTGGTCTCAAACTCCTGACCTCAGGTGATCCACCTGCCTTGGCCTCCCAAATTGCTGAGATTGCAGGTGTGAGCCACTGTGTCCAGCCTGTTGTTATGTTACCCTACGATGTAAACTCTGTGACCATTCAAGAACATTATGACTTGTAGTATATGTGACTTTCTACCTCATATGGTTGGAAAGGATACTCTTTCAAGTTTTCTACATTTTAGATGGAGGTGGAACATTATATAATTTTTATCTTTTTAAGTTACCTGAGCACTGCATTAAAACTGCATATAGACCGGGTGTGGTGGCTCATGCCTGTAATCCCAGCACTCTGGGAGGCTGAGGAGTGTGGATCACGAGGTCAGGAGATCAAGACCATCCTGGCTAACACAGTGAAACCCCATCTCTACTAAAAAATACAAAAAATTAGCCCGGCGTGGTGGCGGGTGCCTGTAGTCCCAGCTACTCGGGAGGCTGAGGCAGGAGAATGGCATGAACCCGGGAGGCAGAGCTTGCAGTGAGCAGAGATCGCGCCATTGCACTCCAGCCTGGGTGACAGAGCAAGACTCTGTCTCAAAAAAAAAAAAAAAAAAAAAAAAAAAAAAAAAAAAACCTGCATATATTTTTTCCTGCTGTAAACATACCATTTACCCTAGAAAGAATAGTCCTCCTGTGATTGTGTAGTATTTCTTAAATCTCAGTTTGGTCATAGTATTTGGTAATGTTTGTCCATATATATTTTTATTTGTTTTTCCAGTTCCATTTATTGCCCAGAAAAGGTATATGTAAAATGTCTAAACATATTTATGGACATGTCTCCTTCTTCCTTTAATTCTGTCCATTTTATATTTTTTCTTGTAGTTTCAAGCTCTGTTAGGCACATATACAATCATGTTTGTTAAGTCCTCACGATGAACTGAACTTTAATTTTTATGAAGTGCTTCTCTTAGGTAGTATTTTAACATAATTTTTCTGTGATTAATGTGGTCACTGCAGCTATCATGTGTCTACTATTTGCATGGTATAACAACTCAGAATGTGTATGTTTGTCCTATGTGTATTTTTATTATTATAATGCATTTTTAGGTGACCATTACTTGGGTCTTGCTTTTTATTCTGATATCATCTGCATTTTAGTTGGTATACTCTGTCCAATAATATTTAATGTAATTTTCAAGCTTTTGGATTGAAGTCTCCAAGTTTTCTATGTATTTTTCTGTTAGCCTTTTCTGGTTTCAGTTCCATTGTTCTCCCCTTCTGTCTTAAGTTAGGTTATTTTAAAAATTGCTTTTAATTTATCTGTTGGATATTTAGATATACTTTTATACCATGTAATCAAAAATATTTGTTCTAGTGATTTCTGTATACATGCTTTTCAGTCTAACTAGAGTTGACTTTATACTACATTATGCAAAAATAATAAATGTTGAACAATAGAAGTAAGTTTATACTCATCCTTTATGAAATGCTGCATTTACTATAGTTATATTCTTAGAGTACAAATCTGCTGAAAATTAATTATTTCAATTTTACTGTATCAGTAAATCTCTTTAATTTCCTTCTATTCTGGAAGGATATTTCATTGGATGTAGAATATTGGATTAACAGAGTTTTCTTCTTGCTGCTTTCACTCAGCACTTTAAAGTAATTGTTGCAAGTCTCTGTCCTCTATTATTTGTGATGAGAAGTCAGTTGTTATTGAAATTATTTATCTATTGAATATTTGACACCCTTATAAAAATTATCTGAATAGCTCTGTCTCCAACATTCTTAGATATATTGCATATATATTTGTGTTATTCTTATAGTTGTTATATCAGTCAGGCTTCTGTCAGGGAAAGTCAGTGGGAGCTATTCAGAGATTTGGTACAATATCGTAGGTATGTTATCTTTATGTTCTGGCTGCTTTCACAGTTTTCTCATCATCTTTGGTTTGTGGCAGTCTGATTATTGTGTGCTTAACTGAGTTTTGGGGATTTTTTTCTTGTTTTGCTTGTTTTTTTTCATATTTTCTGTATAATGATAGTGTAATTTCTTGGATTTTTGAATTTATACCTTTCACTAAATTTCAGAAATTTTTTATTGCTTTCTCAAATAATGCCCTTTAATATATCTCTTGTGTTCTGAGAACTCAACTACCCATATGTAAAACATTCTGATATTGTTCTAGATGCTTTGAGAATTTTTTCATTTATTTTTGTTTTGTTTTTATTTCTGCATATTAGTTTGGGTAATGTCTCTAATCCTATCTTCAAGCTCACTAAATTATTCTTTCTCCAATAGGCTATAAAGCCTGTAATCTGTGGTTTTAAAATTGTTAAATATTACACTTTTAACTCAATTTTCAACTGTAATTTCCATTTCATTCTAGGGGTTTTGTCTTTTCATTTCTTATCATAGTTTCCTTAGTGAGTTTCAGCATAATTTTAATAGCTGACTTAAAGTTATTATTTGCTAATTCCAAAATCTTGGTCATCGTGAGGATGTTTATCATATTTTGGTTCAAGTTTTGAGACCCTTACAACAGTCGTCTGCATTGTTCAGTCTGCAGTATTTTTAGATATATTGTATATAATTTGTTATCATTGTGGTGATATCAGGCTTCTATTAGAGAGCAGAGTTGTAGCAGATATTCTGAGATTTAGTACAAGAAATTGGTTTATGTGATTGTGAGAATTGACTAAGCAAGTTGGATAGTCTGAGAGTATGAGCAAGATGAAAGTCTAGGGAAATAGGACAAAGCTGCTGTTCACAGGCATAATTTCTCTTCTTTTTTAAGGAAGCCTCATCCTGCTTTAAATCCTTTTAACTGATTGAATCAGGCCCACCTAGATTACATAGTGTAATCCTCCTTACTTAAAATTGCCTAATTTGAGGCTTGAATTACATCTGTAGAATACATTCAATCAACACCTCAGTTAGAGTTTGAGTTTTGATTGACTATCTAGGGACTTTAGGGAATTTAATTACTTTTTAAATTCACCTTTCTTTCTCATATTTTAGCTTTCTTGGCTTTACTTAGTTTTCCGTAGAATCTTATCCTGATTTTGCTCTTTCCAAATGCATCTACATTTTGTGATTATTTTACGTTTTGTTTCTTATTTGGACTAAGCTCTTTTAGCTTTGTTTTTATCTCACTCTCTTTTTTTAAATTTCCCTATTTGCTCTCTTTGTTTTATGTCTCTGAATTTTTATTTCTGTTTTGTGATGTTGATTTATAAGTCAATTTAATTCATTTAGTTCTTTTAATTTATTAGAAAATAGATACACAAAATATATCTACCACATTTGGCAGCATATTCTTTTTTTTTCCTAGATTTTATTTTTATTTTTATTTTATTTTTTTATTTTGTTTTTTCGTTTTTTTATTATTATATTTCATTTCATTATTATACTTTAGGTTTTAGGGTACATGTGCACAATGTGCAGGTTTGTTACATATGGATCCATGTGCCATGTTGGTTTGCTGCACTCATTAACTCGTCATTTAGCATTAGGTATATCTCCTAATGCTGTCCCTCCCCCTTCCCCTACCCCACAACAGTCCCCAGAGTGTGATGTTCCCCTTCCTGTGTCCATAAGTTCTCATTGTTCAATTCCCACCAATGAGTGAGAACAGGCGGTGTTTCGTTTTTTGTCCTTGTGACAGTTTACTGAGAATGATGTTTTCCAATTTCATCCATGTCCCTACAAAGGACATGAACTCATCATTTTTTATGGCTGCATAGTATTCCGTGGTGTATATGTGCCACATTTTCTTAATCCAGTCTATCGTTGTTGGACATTTGGGTTGGTTCCAACTCTTTGCTATTGTGAATAGTGCTGCAATAAACATACATGTGCATGTGTCTTTATAGCAGCATGATTTATAGTCCTTTGGGTATATACCCAGTAATGGGATGGCTGGGTCAAATGGTATTTCTAGTTCTAGATCCCTGAGGAATCGCCACACTGACTTCCACAATGGTTGAACTAGTTTACAGTCCCACCAACAGTGTAAAAGTGTTCCTGTTTCTCCACATCCTCTCCAGCACCTGTTGTTTCCTGACTTTTTAATGATGGCCATTCTAACTGGTGTGAGGTGGTATCTCATTGTGGTTTTGATTTGCATTTCTCTGATGGCCAGTGATGATGAGCATTTTTTCATGTGTTTTTTGGCTGCATAACTGTCTTCTTTTGAGAAGTGTCTGTTCATGTCCTTCGCCCACTTTTTGATGGGGTTGTTTGTGTTTTCATGTAAATTTGTTTGAGTTCATTGTAGATTCTGGATATTAGCCCTTTGTCAGATGAGTAGGTTGCAAAAATGTTCTCCCATTTTGTAGGTTGCCTGTTCACTCTGATGGTAGTTTCTTTTGCTGTGCAGAAGCTGTTTAGTTTAATTAGATCCCATTTGTCAATTTTGGCTTTTGTTGCCATTGCTTTTGGTGTTTTAGACATGAAGTCCTTGCCCATGCCTATGTCCTGAATGGTATTGCCTAGGGTTTCTTCTAGGGTTTTTATGGTTTTAGGTCTAACATGTAGGTCTTTAATCCATCTTGAATTAGTTTTTGTATAAGGTATAAGGAAGGGATCCAGTTTCAGCTTTCTACATATGGCTAGCCAGTTTCACAGCACCATTTATTAAATAGGGAATCCTTTCCCCATTGCTTGTTTTTGTCAGGTTTGTCAAAGATCAGATAGTTGTAGGTATGCAGCATTATTTCTGAGGGCTCTGTTCTGTTCCATTGATCTATGTCTCTGTTTTGGTACCAGTACCATGCTGTTTTGGTTACTGTAGCCTTGTAGTATAGTTTGCAGTCAGGTAGCATGATGCCTCCAGCTTTGTTCTTTTGGCTTAGGATTGACTTGGTGATATGGGCTCTTTTTTGGTTCCATATGAACTTTAAAGTGGTTTTTTCCAATTCTGTGAAGAAAGTCATTGGTAGCTTGATGGGGATGGCATTGAATCTATAAATTACCTTGGGCAGTATGGCCATTTTCACCATATTGATTCTTCCAACCCATGAGCATGGAATGTTCTTCCATTTGTTTGTATCCTCTTTTATTTCATTGAGCAGTGGTTTGTAGTTCTCCTTGAAGAGGTCTTTCACGTCCCTTGTAAGTTGGATTCCTAGGTATTTGATTCTCTTTGAAGCAATTGTGAATGGGAGTTCACTCATGATTTGGCTCTCCGTTTGTCTCTTATTGGTGTACAAGAATACTCGTGATTTTTGTACATTGATTTTGTATCCTGAGACTTTGCTGAAGTTGCTAATCAGCTTAAGGAGATTTTGGGCTGAGACAATGGGGTTTTCTAGATATACAATCATGTCATCTGCAAACAGGGACAATTTGACTTCCTCTTTTCCTAATTGAATACCCTTTATTTCCTTCTCCTGCCTCATTGCCCTGGCCAGAACTTCCAGCACTATGTTGAATAGGAGTGGTGAGAGAGGGATCCCTGTCTTGTGCCAGTTTTCAAAGGGAATGCTTCCAGTTTTTGCCCATTCAGTATGATAGTGGCTGTGGATTTGTCATAGATAGCTCTTATTATTTTGAGATACATCCCATCAATACCTAATTTATTGAGAGTTTTTAGCATGAAGGTTGTTGAATTTTGTCAAAGGCCTTTTCTGCATCTATTGAGATAATCATGTCGTTTTTGTCTTTGGTTCTGTTTATATGCTGGATTACATTTATTGATTTGTGTATGTTGAACCAGCCTTGCATCCCAGGGATGAAGCCCACTTGATCATGGTGTATAACCTTTTTGATGTGCTGCTGGATTCGGTTTGCCAGTATTTTATTGAGGATTTTTACATCAATGTTCATCAAGGATATTGGTCTGAAATTCTCTTTTTTGGTTATGTCTCTGCCAGGCTTTGGTATCAGGACGATGCTGGCCTCATAAAATGTGTTAGGGAGGATTCCCTCTTTTTCTATTGATTTGGAATAGTTTCAGAAGGAATGGTACCAGTTCCTCCTTGTACCTCGGGTAGAATTTGGCTGTGAGTCCATCAGGTCCTGGACTCTTTTTGGTTGGTAAGCTATTAATTATTGCCACGATTTCAGAGCCTGTTATTGGTCTATTCAGAGATTCAACTTCTTCCTGGTTTAGTCTTGGGAGGTTGTATTTGTGGAGGAATTTATCCATTTCTTCTAGATTTTCTAGTTTATTTGCATAGAGGTGTTTGTAGTATTCTCTGATGGTAGATTGTATTCTGTGGGATCGGTGGTGATATCCCCTTTTTCATTTTTTATTGCATCTATTTGATTCTTCTCTCTTTTCTTTATTAATCTTGCTAGTGGTCTATCAATTTTGTTGATCTTTTCAAAAAACCAGCTCCTGGATTCATTAATTTTTTGAAGGGTTTTTTGTGTCTCTATTTCCTTCAGTTCTGCTCTGATTTTAGTTATTTCTAGCCTTCTGCTAGCTTTTGAATGTGTTTGCTCTTGCTTTTCTAGTTCTTTTAATTGTGATGTTAGGGTGTCAATTTTGGATCTTTCCTACTTTCTCTTGTGGGCATTTAGTGCTATAAATTTCCCTCTACACACTGCTTTGAATGTGTCCCAGAGATTCTGGTATGTTGTGTCTTTGTTCTCATTGGTTTCAAAGAACATCTTTATTTCTGCCTTCATCTCATTATGTACCCAGTAGTCATTCAGGAGCAGGTTGTTCAGTTTCCATGTATTTGAGCGGTTTTGAGTGAGTTTCTTAATCCCGAGTTCTAGTTTGATTGCACTGTGGTCTGAGAGACAGTTTGTTATAATTTCTATTCTTTTACATTTGCTGAGGAGAGCTTTACTTCCAACTATGTGGTCAATTTTGGAATAGGTGTGGTGTGGTGCTGAAAACAATGTATATTCTGTTGATTTGGGGTGGAGAGTTCTGTAGATGTCTATTAGGTTCACTTTGTGCAGAGCTGAGTTTAATTCCTGGATATCCTTGTTAACTTTCTGTCTCGTTGATCTGTCTAATTTTGACAGTGGGGTGTTAAAATCTCCCCTTATTATTGTGTGGGAGTTTAAGTCCCTTTGTAGGTCACTCAGGACTTGCTTTATGAATCTGGGTGCTCCTGTGTTGGGTGCATATATATTTAGGATAGTTAGCTCTTCTTGTTGAATTGATCCCTTTACCATTATGTAATGGCCTTCTTTGTCTCTTTTGATCTTTGTTGGTTTAAAGTCTATTTTATCAGAGACTAGGATTGCAACCCCTGTCTTTTTTTGTTTTCCATTTGCTTGATAGATCTTCCTCCATCCCTTTATTTTGAGTCTGTGTGTGTCTCTGCACGTGAGATGGGTTTCCTGAATATAGCACACTGATGGGTCTTGACTCCTTATCTAATTTGCCAGTCTGTGTCTTTTAATTGGAGCATTTAGCCCATTTACATTTAAAGTTAATATTGTTATGTGCGAATCTGATCCTGTCATTATGATGTTAGTTGGTTATTTTGCTCATTACTTGATGCAGTTTCTTCCTAGCCTCGATGGTCTTTACAATTTGGCATGTTTTTGCAGGGGCTGGTACCAGTTGTTCCTTTCCATGTTTAATGCTTCCTTCAGGAGCTCTTTTAGGGCAGGCCTGGTGGTGACAAAATCACTCAGCATTTGCTTGTCTGTAAAGTATTTTATTTCTTCTTCACTTATGAAGCTTAGTTTGTCTGGATATGAAATTCCGGGTTAAAAATTCTTTTCTTTAAGAATGTTGAATATTGGCCCGCACTCTCTTCTTGCTTGTGGATTTTCTGCAGAGAGATCAGATGTTAGTCTGATGGGCTTCCCTTTGTGGGTAACCTGATCTTTCTCTCTGGCTGCCCTTAACATTTTTTCCTTCATTTCAACTTTGGTGAATCTGACAATTATGTGTCTTGGAGTTGCTCTTATCGAGGAGTATCTTTGTGGCGTTCTCTGTATTTCCTGAATCTGAATGTTGGCCTGCCTTGCTAGATTGGGGAAGTTCTCCTGGATAATATCTTGCAGAGTGTTTTCCAACTTGGTTCCATTCTCCCTGTCATTTTCAGGTACACCAATCAGACGTAGGTTTGGTCTTTTCACATAGTCCCAAATTTCTTGGAGACTTTGTTCGTTTCTTTTTATTTTTTTCTCTAAACTTCCCTTCTCGCTTCATTTCATTCATTTCATCCATTTCATCTTCCGTCACTGATACCCATTCTTCCAGTTGATTGCATCTGCTACTGAGGCTTCTGCAATCTTCGCGTAGTTCTCGAAACTTGGCTTTCAGCTCCATCAGCTCCTTTAAGCCCTTCTCTTCATTGGTTATTCTAGTTATCCATTCGTCTAATTTTTTTTCAAAGTTTTTAACTTCTTTGCTGTTGTTTTGAATTTCCTCCCATAGCTCAGAGTAGTTTGATCGTCTGAAGACTTCTTCTCTCAACTCGTCAAAGTCATTGTCTGTCCAGCTTTGTTCCTTTGCTGGTGAGGAACTGCGTTCCTTTGGAGGAGGAGAGGTGCTCTGCTTTTTAGAGTTTCCAGTTTTTCTGCTCTGTTTTTTCCCCATCTTTGTGGTTTTATCTACTTTTGGCGATTGATGATGGTGATGTACAGATGGGTTTTTGGTGTGGATGTCCTTTCTGTTTGTTAGTTTTCCTTCTACCAGACAGGACCCTCAGCTGCAGGTCTGTTGGAGTTTGCTAGAGGTCCACTCCAGACCGTTTGGCTGGGTGTCAGCAGTAGTGGCTGCAGAACAGTGGATTTTTTGAGACCACAAATTCAGCTGTCTGATAGTTCCTCTGGACATTTTGTCTCAGAGGAGTACCTGGCCGAGTGAGGTGTCAGTCTGTCCCTACTGGGGGTGCCTCCCAGTTAGGCTGCTCAGGGTTCAGGGACCCACTTTAGGAGGCAGTCTGCCCATTCTGAGGTCTCCAGCTGCGTGCTGGGAGAACCACTACTTTCTTCAAAGCTGTCAGTCAGACAGGGACGTTTAAGTCTGCAGAGGTTCCTGCTGACTTTTTGTTTGTCTGTGCCCTGCCCCCAGAGGTAGAGCCTACAGAGGCAGGCAGGCCTCCTTGAGCTGTGGTGGGCTCCAGCCAGTTCGAGCTTCCTGGCTGCTTTGTTTACCTAAGCAAGCCTGGGCAATGGCGGGCGCCCCTCCTCCAGCCTCGCTGCCGCCTTGCTGTTTGATCTCAGACTGCTGTGCTAGCAATCAGCCAGACTCCATGGGCATAGGACCCTCTGAGCCAGGTGCGGGACACAATCTCCTGGTGTGCCGTTTTCCAAGCCCGCTGGAAAAGTGCAGTATTAGGGTGGGACTGACCCGATATTCCAGGTGCTGTCTGTTACCCCTTTCTTTCATTAGGAAAGGGAACTCCATGTCCACTTGCGCTTCCTGAGTGAGGCAATGCCTTGCCCTGCTTTGGCTCACGCACAGTGCGCTGCACCGCCTGTCCTGCACCCACTGTTTGGTACTCCCTAGTGAGATGAACCCGGTAGGGTACCTCAAACGGAAATGCAGAAATCACCCGTCTTCTGTGTCGCTCACGCTGGGAGCTGTAGACTGGAGCTGTTCCTATTCGGCCATCTTGGATCCACCCCCCCAGCATTTTCATATGAGATAGCTTGTCTGCTTTTTGCTTCTTTTCATATTTTCCTTTTTTACGTGATGGCTTTTAAAAAACGGAACCTCAAAAGCACAAAATTGGATTATTTATAATACTGTGTTTATAACCCATTTTTAAAATTAGTTTTTGCATGGGTCATTTTTGTCTAGTTAGTTAAGAATTTAAGTTTAATAATATAAAATAGGCACCCAAAGACCACATCCAAAATGCGAGCTAGGATATTGAAAGTAAGACATATCCTACTACTGCCAACCCATCTCCTGCTTCCTCTCAGCTTTAGACCAGGAGTGAACAAACCACAACCTATAGGGTGGACATCTGCTTTATAAATGAAGTTTATGTATGTATTTTTCGTGCCTGCATTCAGAGTTGCATAATTGCAATGGAGACCATTTAGTCCACAAGCTAAATTAGCTACAATCAAGCTCTTTAAGGAAGTTGGGTGACCATGCATTAAAAAGCTTTATAGTTTATGTGGTTTTAATGAATTTTTAACTCATTCCTAAGTTGCGCATGTATACTTTGTTTTTAACTTTATAAAATGAATGGCATTATATAAGTATTCTTTTGTGTAATACTTTCCCCTATAATTATATTATAAAAATCCATCTATATTAATGTGAATTATTTAAATTCACTCATTATTACTGGTGTATATTCTGTTGCGTGAATATTTCACAATTTATTAATTTACTCTCCTTTTGAATCAGACGTTTTCTGGATTTTGGTGTTATGAAAATTTCTACACTTTCAGCTGTGACATGGCTATTAAATAATTCAACTGAAACTAGAATATATATTGAGATTTTTTCTTCTTATCTTTTAGTAAATATATTATTTTCAGTATTACCAAGAAATGTAACTTCAGGGAAATGTTTTTACATTTAATATTCAAGTGACTAGTTTTAATGTTAATCTATAATGATCTGTACACACAAAAATATTTAAACAATTGATTTCTATTAAGGCCTTTATAAACATATTCATTTTTTGAAAAGAATTTATGAAAATTTCTCTTTATTTTCTAAACTGAATCATATTAACTTAAATTGTTTATATATTTCCCCCCAAAAAACTCCAGCTTGTGATTATAACTCTAAAAAATTCCTGAAGTTCTTATGAAGAATTTGCATCTCAATAGTTGGGTTCACTATAGTCACATCTTCCTTTGTGTTTACTTTGTAAAATGTAGAAAACTTTGATTTAGATTTAAATATTTATTGGAAAAGTTAATGGTTCATGATTGTTATGAGCACTGTAGAAATCAAAATATGGCAATTATTTGAGAAATAAAATATACGTTTTTAGAACTCAAGTGAAGTTGATATCCAATATAGATTAAGAAGTTTCTCTTATTCAGTTGAAAACACTCCATTATTGGGAGTGGTAAAACACAATTTTGAAATCTGTTTTGTACTGTACACAAGCATTTTCTCCTGATTAGTAATTTACACAAAGTATTATAAAACATACAAATTTTGTTGCTGTGCAAACAGGGTATCTTGTTATAATATATTTGAACAAATTATATCTACATGCAATTTCCATTGTATATTTTATATTTAAATAAAAATTAGTCATAAAATGTAATAAAACATCATATTTTATTACTGAACTTTAATTATTATGATTTTTGTGTATTAACTTAATTACCGGAAATAATTAAGTAAAGCTAGTTAAATACTACATGTTAAGGATTATGCTATTTGGTTGGATATCCAAGATAAAAATCCCAACATTCATAAGAGCTATTTTCAGTTTTGTAAAACACTAATATTTTGAAGCAATAGATTTGCGTTTTATCATATATGATGAAACTTCTAAAGTATTTACTCTCACATTTTAATAGCTGTGCTTTGATATGCGTCTGCTCATGAATGGCTGTAACAAATTATTTCTTATTATGATTTGAATATATGATTGAATCTGCTGAACTAGACAATTCAGATCTTAAGTTCATTCATTGCATGGGCATGTGTTCAGGGAGGATACAAGTTATCTATATTATACCTACAGCACTGTACATTATACTTAAAATAATGCAAGTATAATTTAATCAATAGTGGTCCAGTATTTTCTGCTGATGGATCTCTTTTTCTCAAGCAAATCTAAATTTTTGAAACTTTAAATAACTATTTTCTATTAGCTCTTATTATGAGCTCTTCATCTGTTGCTTTATGAGATTCTCTCCCACTGGGTATGGTCACAGCATGCCTGTAATCCCAGCTACTCAGGAGGCCGAGGCAGGAGAATGGCTTGAGTGCAGGAGTTGGAAACCAGTCTGGACAACATAGCAAGACCCCATATGAAAAAGAAATTTTTTTAAAAAGATGCTCTCAATAAAATTTGGAATCTTTCTGGAAATCACTCTAGGGGACTTTCAGGTATTTTTCATTCTCTCTGTTAGATATTTTTGAATCACAGTCATTTTGTCTGTTTTATTTACTCTGAAACATTTTCACACTTAACACTTGTATCTTTCATTTAGGTCCTTAGAATGACTGTCAATACCTAGATTTATGTTTCATAATTGTTCAGCACTTCACCAAGGATTGCTACATCTCTTTCAGCAGCCTAACCAGAATATGTTATACTAATTATTACATATAATAATCACATACAATTAAAGACATAATTTTAGTTTTCTTTTGCTTTCGTTTACTTTTCTACCAATCCAATTTGAATCTTGTCTTTTTCCTGATTTTCTAAACAAACCTCATTGTTAGATAAATATTATTTTGGGAACGAGTCCTTTAAATATATTTCTTAGACTTTGAATTCAAAATACTTTACTAATTTTTTAATTTCAACCTCCAAAATGGAATAGTACCTATTTCATAAAAAAGAAACATTAATACATACATTCAGTGCTTTAAATCATCCCCTCAACACTGCTTCCAATGTATCGCGCAACATTTGATAAGTTGTACCTTTATTTTCATTTAGTTTTGAGTATTTTAAAAATTTCTTTGGAGACTTCTTATAATCTGTGTTTTCTTTAGTAGTATGTGGTTTAATCTCCAAATACTTGGGGATTTTCTACCTATTATTCTGTTATTGATTTCTAATTTAATTCCATTGTGGTCTGAGGACATACTTTGTATGATTTCTATTCTTTCACTTCTTTTACAGTGTGTTTTATGGCCCAGAACGTGGTCATTCTTGGTAAATGTTACATGTAATCATTAGAAACATGTGCATTCTACTGCTGTTATTTGTGAAGTTGTTTATAAATATCAAGTAAATCAAGTTGATTAAAGGGGCAATTCAGGTCAACTGTATTTTACTAACTTTCTGCCTGCTTGATGTATCAATTTCTGAAAGGGGGTTGTTGCATCCTCAAGTATAATCATGGATTTGTCTATTTCTCCTTGCTGTTTCATCAGTTTTTGCCTCAGATATTTTCACCTCCGTTGGTAGGTGCATACATGTTAAGAACGATGATGTCTCTTTGAAGAACTAACCCCATTTTGATTATATAACATCCTTATGATAATTTTCTGTTTTCTAAAGTCTGCTCTGCTTTGTCTAATATTAATATAGCTACTGTAGCTTTTTGTTTTATTAATATTAGCATGGAATATCTTCTTTTATTCCTTTACTTTTAACCGATTTGTAATTTGTCTATTTAAGGGTTTTTTTTTTTTTAGACAACATAGAGTTGGATAATTTTTTAAAATCTAGTCTTCTATTCTCTATTTTTTAATTAATACAGTTAGACCATTGATATTTAAATTGATTATTGCTATTGTTACTTTAATATTTACCATCTTTGAAATTTTTTTAATTCATTACACTTGCTCTTCTCTCTCTTTCTGGTTTTAGTTGTGCATTATTATATGATTGCATTTTATCTTCTCTTTTAGTATGTCAACTTCTATATAACATTTTTTAGTGCTTACCCTAGAATTAGCAGTATACATGTCCAATCAAAGCCCACTCACAAATAATATATTAAGCTTCACATGTAATTAAGGTATATTATCAGGGAGTAATCCCAATTCCTCTCTCCCATTCCTTATAATATTGTTGTCATTCACTTTATTTGTTTATTTATTATTTATTTATATGACATAATTATGTAATATATTACTGATATTAATATTTCAACAGTTACTTAGATCAGCAAAATATTAGAAAAATAAAATATTCTGTTGTATCTTTCTTTATTCCTTCTCTGATGCTCTTTCTTTAATCAGTCTGAGTTTATGATCTATATCATTTTGTTTCCTCTGAAGATTTTCCAACCATATTTTGCACAGCAAGAAATTTGAGAAATTAAACTGGCAGTTAATTATCTGTTTTTTAAAGTTTGTGTGACAAGGTCCATTTCTTGTTCACATTGAAAAATAATATTGCTGTATGTAGAATTCTAAGTTGGTAGAGTTGTGCTCAATTCTCTTATTTGCAATGCTTGTAAAGAAAAGTGTAACATAATTCTTTCCCTTGTTTTTCTATATCTAAAGTTTTTTCCCTCTATTTAACATTTTTTATTTTCTCTATTTATTTATTTATTTTGTAATTTAAGCCTGATATACTATACACAGGTGTAGATTTTTTAGTAATTGCCCTGTTTGGTTGTACCATGAGTTCCAGCCATGGTTTGGTTTGGCATTAATTTTGCAAAAATCCCACCCATTATTACTTAAAATATTTCCTCTGCTTATTTTTATTTTCCTTTTTTTTTTAGCTTTTATTTTTGGTATTTCCATTATGAAGATGATACCTTTTGCAATTGTTCTACTGTCTTTGAATATTCTGTTCTATATTTTAAAATTTGTTTTTATTTTTGTGTTTCAACTTTAGTCATGTCTACTAATATTTCAAGGACACCAATTCAGTGGTGGTCAGTCTACAATGAGTATATCAAACACATTCTTCATCTTGGTTACAGGTTATTTTTGTTTGTTTTTGTAGCATCTCCTTGAGACTCTTTTGTGGAATTCCTACCTCTCTCGTTCTTGTAGGCTGTCTACATTTTCCATAGAGCATTAAATATTAAAATTAGTCCATTTATATCCCCAATCTGATGACTTCAAAATCCCTGTTGTACCTGAACCTGGTTCTGTTGCTTTATTTTTCTCTTCAGGCTATGAATTTTCTTGTGTTTTAGCATGTTTTTTAATTTTTTGTTGAACGCTGAGCATGATGTATCTGGTAATGAGAACTAAGTTAAATAGCCCTCTGGTGTGGGTTTTGTGTTACTCTGGCTGGGAGTTAGGCTGTGTTTTATTTCTGCTGTGGCAGTAGGTGTCAGAGGCCTTAATATCTTCTTACATACTTTTTTTCTTCTTTATTGTCCTTGGGTTTCCCTAAAAACTTATTTTTTATAAATAAATTTTGCTTTTTGCAGCTCTTTCAGCTGTATCAGCAGCAGAAATGCTGCTATGATACTGGAGTTCTGTTCATGTGGTGATATGGTGGGATGGGAGAGAAGCATTGTGTAATACTATGATAAATCTTAGTCTTTAGTAGCCCTGTGTTACTGGTCCTAATCTTCACAAATATTTTTCAGTTATTTTTCCCCACCTTAGTTGAGAAAGTAAGGCCCAAGGGGTTAGAATTGGGTAAGGCTTCTCCAGTATCTTTGACCTTGTTGAGTGGGCATTTGCCACAAAGACTGCTCGGGGTTTATTCAAAATGAGTACTTTTCCCAAGAGTATTCTTGGCCCTTTTCATTGTGAAAACAGGTGGGGTTACTGTAGGAAAAGCCCATGAAAGATTGGAGGGAAAACCTAAGACAGAGTTCCAGAAAATTCTCACTTTCACACTAGTCCATACTCTGCCTCCAGCACTGAGTCTCAGTTACCATTTAAGTGTTCCTACCAGTTTATAGCTCTAAAGGATTTTAATCCAGATAAGCTGATCTCAGAGGTGGGTCTCTGTATCCTCTGGGATCTCCATCTTGGTGGTGTTAGTTTGCCCTATGACTTAAATTTTCTGATAGCCCTCAGAAGAGTTACTGAGTTTCAGTTTGTTCAGTTTTTTCTTGGTTTAAGAACAAATGTGACAACTTCAAAGTTCCTTAGATGTCTGATTAAAATTGGAAGTCATAACATCCATTATTTTTTTTCTCCCCCTCCCTTTGATCAATTCGTGACTCAGCTGTGGTTGAAATTCTACTCTTGGTCTTTGAATTTCAAAATTACTGTCAAACATAATATCATTAAAAGAACAGATACAATTTAAGAGATTATGCCTATGACTGACTAAATACTCATAGGCAGCCACAGAAATGCACGTACTGCTAATCCAAGCTCTTTCTTACCATAAAATCAGCAGCTCAAAACAGGAAGAAAAAAATGAATTTTGAAATTGCTAGACAGCTAATCTAAAGCCTAGACCTCTATTTTTCAATTTATACTCTTATAAGCCATTCAGGGCTTATAATGAAAAAAATCTTGAGAAATTTTAATGTGAATCCCTCTACCTTTTTTACCTTGACCAAGGATAAATTTCCATAATTATCTCTTGGATCCTCAGGCTTTTCATTTACTCTTTGTTGACTACATCACCATCTTTTGTAATTGCAGTTTGATTTGCATCTATTTGCAATGTTTATGCTATCTGTGGACCATTTATGAGCAGAAGCTGAATAATTTTTTATTGTTCCTATTCTAATGCATCTCATATATCAGAAACATAAGTATGCCTTATTAATGTCTGTAAACGTAATGCATTTCTAGAGAGCACTGCTTTTATGGCTTTGAGTTACTTTGATTTAGAGGGTTTAAAGTGAATTGCATATGATGTAACCTATTTGAAAGTGTCTATATAGGTAGAGAAGTTTCTGAATTAATTCACCTTAAATGTTAAAAATATTCTAGCTAAAGAGAACAAACGTTTTGCCAAATAAACAGAAAAAAATATGGATTTATCTTTTGCCAAAGAGTTAGAAAAATTAGAATTATTTAATTACAAGTCCATGCATGTATAGCACATGACATATAATTTCTTAAGTATAGATAAATGCTGTAAATAAACTTCCATTCTATAAATAAATAAATTTCTTTAACACCCCGTTATTGTACAATTCATTTTGGCATAAGATGATACTAGAGAGTATTTTCAAATGAAGCTCCATATTTCTAAAATATTAATAAAAATAAAATCTGAAAATGTTGCTTGTGATGAAATTTCAAATATTTGGAAAGTTTGTTAAGTTACCTTGTTCTACCTAGTTGTTAAGCTATGTTCTTTGATTATGGATGTATAAAATTCTTTAACATGATTTTTAAAAATTCATTTCAATTTACTCATATATAGTAAATTCGTATGTAGAAGAAATACATCAAACAATTTTTCCATTAATTTTATCTTATTCAGGTTGAACCAATTGTATTTTTGCATATTAATTGACTGAATATATTTGTAACTTATAGCTCTTTTATTTTTATTGCTAATAATAAAAATAATATGTTAGAGGCTTTGTATGTATTAAATCACTGACTCTGCAACTTTAGGAAATAGTTTATATTAAACCCATTTTATACATGATAAAATTGAGTTAGACAAGTTAAGTAACTGCTCAAAGCTTTATATACACTAAATATCAGAATTAGGCTTTATCTCAGAACTCTTTGACTCCAAG
This sequence comes from Nomascus leucogenys, assembly GCF_006542625.1. Taxonomy (NCBI): domain Eukaryota; kingdom Metazoa; phylum Chordata; class Mammalia; order Primates; family Hylobatidae; genus Nomascus; species Nomascus leucogenys. The sequence continues at coordinate 81,104,883 of NC_044387.1, forward strand.
ATACAGGAAATTAAGAACTATTATACTTTCTCTATTTCTAAATGTAATACAATTCACACATTTTAAATATCTTAAGTGTCAATATCTGCCTTACATTAAAACAAACTACATCAGAGAAGGTTTATTGTCTTTTTAAGTATTATTTGGAAAAAAATCTTAACTATGTACATATGTATTTAAAACCACCTAGAATATATTTTCAACAATAGAAAATCAAATGAAGTAATCAATGCTGTGGTCCGAATATCTGTGTCCTCTTCAGATTTTTATGTTGCAATCTTAACCTTAAGTTAATGGCATTAAGAGGTAAGTCCTGTGGGAGGTGATACACTGATGGGGACATCCCATTAAGTAACCAGTGGATTAATGCATTATTAAAGAGGCTAAGGGAGTTCATTTGCCATTTCTACAGTGTAAAAATGCAGCAACAAGGTGCCAACTATGAAGCAAAGAGCCCTTACCAGACAATGAATCTACTGACACCTTGATCTTGGACTCTTCAGCTTCCCAAACTGTGAGTGATAAATTTCTGTTATTTATAAATTACTCAGTCTATAGCATTTGTTATAGCAACACAAATGGACTTGAAATATTAGATTACAACAATTCTCACATTACAGTTGTTTTTCTTTTCTTTGTCTTTTTTTTGAGGGTATACTCATAACAACGTTTATATAGTGTAAACCAAAAATAAAATTCTAAGCCCCTCAACCAACTGATGGACCCTCCTCTTGGCCAAGGGCATTCCAAAGTTAACCTGAAAAACTAGTTCAGGCCATGATGGGTATACCCTAGTCCCTTTGGAATTCAGGCACAACTGACCAGCATTAACATTAAAACAGAGACCTTAAGACTGATAGAATAGACTCTTTAAGTCTGATGGGGAAAATTTATAATCTATTCTCTCTAAAGCCTGCTACATAGAGGCTTCATTTGCATTACAAGAACCTTGGTCTCCATAACCCCTTATCTTAACCTGGACTCTCCCTTCTATTGATTCCAGTTATTTAGATAAAAACTCTTTCAACCAATTGCCAATTAGAAAATATTTGTATCAACATATAGCCTGGAAGTCCCCACTTCTAGTTGTCCTGCCTTTCTGGACCAGACTGATGTACATCTTACATGTATTGATTGATGTCTTCTGTCTCCCTAAAATGTGTAAAACCAAGCTGTAGCCTGATCATCTTGGGCATCTATTCTCAGGATCTCCTAGGGCTGTGTCATGGGCCAGCAGCTCCAAACCTTTTGGAATGAGGGACTGGTTTCCTGTAAGACAATTTTCCACAGACTGTGGGGGTGAGAATGGTTTTGGGATTATTCAGTCACACTACATTTATTGTATGCTTTATTTCTATTATTACTACATTGTAAGATATAATGAAATAATTATACAACTCACCATAATGTAAATTCAGAGGGACTCTTGAACTTGTTTTCCTGCAACTCCTATAACTGCCCACTGGGTTCACCTTGCCTGCTGCTTAGACAGAGTCAATTTCTCAAGACAGAAGAATTGCAATAGACAAAGAGTAATTCACGCAGAGCGGCCGTATGGGAAACTGGAGTTTTATTATTACTGAAATCAGTCTATCCAAGCATTCGGGGAGCAGAGTTTTTAAGGACAACTTCATGGCCAAGGGAAGCCAATGAGACAGGAGTGCTGACTGGTTAGGGATGAAATCCTAAGGAGTGGAAGCTGTCTTCTTGCTCTGACTCGTTCCTGGGTGGAGGCCTCAAGATCAGATAAGCCAGTTCATCAATCTGGGTGGTGCCAGCTGATCCATCAAATGCAGAGTCTGCAAAATGTCTCAAGTACTGATCTTAGGAGCAGTTTAGGGAGGGTCAGAATCTTGTAGCCTCCAGCTGCATGACTGCAAAACCATAATTTCTAATCTTGTTGCTAATGTTAGTCTGGCAAAGACAATCTAGTCCCCAGCCAAGATTTGGGAAAGGGCTGTTATCTTCTTTGTTTTAAACTATAAACTAGGTTTCTCCCGAGGTTGGTTCAGCCTATGCCCAGGAATAAACAAGGACAGCTTAGAGGTTAGAAGCAAGATGCAGTGAATTGAGTTAGATCTCTTTCACTGTCTCAGTCATAATTTTGTAAAGGCCATTTCAATCCCATCTGGGGGTGATGGAAGACAGTGACAGATCATCAGGCATTAGAGTCTCATAAGGAGCATGCAGCCTAGATCCTTTACATGTGCAGTTCACAATGGGACTTGGGCTCCTGTGAGAATCTAATACTGCCACTGATCTGACAGGAGGCAGCGCTCAGGCAGTAATGTGAGTGAGGTGGACATGACGAAGCTTCCTTTGCTTGCCTGCCCCTCACCTCCTGCTGTGTGGCTCAGTTCCTAATAGGCCATGGACTAATACTGGCTCATGGACCAAGGGTTGGGGATCCCTGTCATAGGTCATGGGTCACTCATATTTGACTCAGAATAAATATCTTCAAATATTTTACAGAGCTTGACTATTTTTGTCATCAATAGTAAAAAACATGGGAATTTCGAGTTAGGTAATATTATAATTTTATATTCAATGTCTGTTAATCCATAGCTAGATAAGTTAGATATGTTTCTTATTTCCTTTGTGGCCCCATGTTTTTAGTTTTTAAGGAGTTTTAGATTTTATTTCTCATCTTTCTTTGTTCTAGGGTTACCAACTATATCACTATATAATGGTCCTAAGGATTAAATGAAGAGAAAATGCAGTAAGGTAAGCTTTCAGTGAATGCTTCTTTTCCTTTTTTTTTTCATAAGGCAGGAAAATTCAAAGCACTGAGAGTATGTATATATTTTTTTCTTCCTACCTTTACTTCTGCTTTGGTGAAAATAATTATATATGAGGCACAAAGTACAATGTATTTTATCTTGTCATTGTTTTCTATTTGAAAGAAAAATTATAGTACAACTAGGTAACAAATTAATTTTACTAAAATAATTTAACTATTTTATGTGAGAAAAGTTCTCATCATGGTTAGGTTTAATATGTTGTATGATACATACAGTAAATAAGGTCATTCTATAGATATGGATAATATTTCAATTTGTTTTCATGTAAATAATACATGCATTCATACATATTTAGTGTTTGTGTGTGTGTAAACTTCATGTTTGAAGTGACATGTTAATAACTGAAATTTTGAAGCATCTTGTGCTACATGTGGAATAATAAGGTATATAAGGGCAATAATGGTTCAAATAGCACAGCATAATTGCATATGATTGAGCTCCATAGACATGACCCAAGAGATAGGTACTCTTGTAACAACCATGCAATAGGCTAAGTGACTTTGAGAACACACAAAAAGTGAAATGACCATGAATTATATCACCAGAAATGTTTTATTATCCTTATAATGAAAGAGAATGGAATGTAATTTATAATGAATGCAAAAACCAAAGTTCTTCATGTTCTTCTTTGTCATTAATATGAATGAGACATAATGAACAGCAAATTTATCTTAGAAATACCAAGGTCACTAAAATAATTTCTGAAACATCATGCAGGTAGATGTTTGGTAGTTTCAACAAGTGGTGAAAGTTGCTAGTTATGAACTGACTATTATGATTTATTTTCCACTGAAATTTTCTTCATGATTATTCAATGTATCATGTATCATTTTAGAAACCTGATTGAAAACTCCAACTACCTTTATTAGTCCATTTTCACACTCCTGATTGACATACCTGAGACTGGGTAATTTATAAAAGAAAGAGATTTAATTGGACTTACAGTTCCATGTGGCTGGGGAAGCCTCACAAACATGGCAGAAGGCAAGGAGGAGCAAGTCACATTGTATGTGGATCGCAGCAGGCAGAGAGAGAATGATAGCCAGGCAAACCAGTTTTCCCATATCAAACCATCAGATCTTGTAGAGACTTATTAACTACCATGAAAACACTATGGGAGAAACCCACCCCTGTGATTCTGTCACCTCTCACTGGCTCCCTCCCATAACATATGGGAATTATAGGAGCTACAAGATGAGATTTGGGTGGGGAGACAGAGCCAAACCATATCATTCTGCCCCGGCCCCTCCCAAATCTCATATCTTCACATTTCAAAACCAATCATGCCTTCCCAAAAGTCCCCCAAAGTCTCAACTCATTTCAGCATTAACTCAAAAGTCCACAGTCCAAAGTCTCATCCTAGACAAGGCAAGTCCCTTCTGCGTATAAGACTGTAAAATCAAAAGCAAATTAGTTATTTCCTAGATACATTGGGGGATACAGACATTGGGTAAATACAGCCATTCCAAATGGGAAAAATGTGCCAAAACAAAGGGGCTACAGGCCCCATGCAAAATCCAGCAGGGCAGTCAAATCTTAAAGCTCCAAAATGATCTTTGACTCCATTTCTCACGTCCAGGTCATGCTGATGCAAGAGGTGGGTTCCCATGGTCTTGGGCGGCTCCACCCCTGTGGCTTCAAAGGGTAGAGCCTTCCTCCTGCCTGCTTTCACAGGCTGGCGTTGAGCATCTGTGGCTTTTCCAGGCAAAAAGTGCAAACTGTCAGTGGATAAGCCCATTCTGGGGTCGGGAGAATGGTGGCCCTCTTCTCACAGAACCACCGGGCAGTGCCCCAGTGGGGCCTGTGTTTGGGGCTCCAACCCCACATTTCCCTTCCACACTGCCCTAGCCAAAGTTCTCCATGAGCGTCTTGCCCCATGCAGCAAACTTCTGATTGGGCATCCAGGCATTTCCATACATCCTCTGAAATCTAGGCAGAGGTTCCCAAACCCCAGTTTTTGACTTCTGTGTACTCACAGGCTGAACACCACAAAGAAGCTGCCATGGCTTGGGGCTTGCACCCTCTGAAGCCACAGCCTGAGCTCTACGTTGGCCCCTTTTGGCCATGGCTGGAGCAGCTGAGTCGCAGGGCACCATGTCTCTAGGCTGCACACAGCACTGGGACTCTTGGTCTGGCCCATGAAACCATTCTCTCCTCGGCCTCTGGAGATGGGATTTGGGTGGGGACACAAAGCCTAACCATATCATTACCCATTAAAATACATAAGTGTTTTTGAGCTATTATTTATTCCTTCCTTGTATTTTTCTTCTTATCAAAAATAAGTTACCTTATTTTGGAAGAAATATACTTTTTAATCTAGCAAATGCTATTGGAGAACCTGTTCTATTGAATTCCCATGACATCGTGTCTCTAACTGTCTCTCTCTCTCTCTGTTAGGCTCTACTTCTATTACTTTCTCTTTCTTTCTCTAATCTTGTTCTTCTTTTGTCAGGATGTGTATTTATTTATACAACAATTTTTCTTAAATATTAATATGTAAAATCAACTTTAATAATCTTCACATGCTCCTAATGGAAACTTCAAAGCAGTAATCAACACGGCTTTATATTTTTATTCAAGATACTTATGTAAGGTTAGATTAAGTTGTTTGAACTTCAGCCTAAATAAATCACAGATATTGTGCTTTATTTTTCATATTTTTAATTTAATGTTTATTATTTCTCTTAAATCTTAAACCTGCTACAGTGTTCGGATAGAAATTGAGGTTTATGGTAGAATAATTCTCTAGTCTACATAGTAATAACGTAACATATTACTTTATCAGTCATTTTCGTGAGTAGCTATTTCATCAACTTTTCAGACATTATCCTTGAGATGCTTACTTAATGTCTACTTTGCTGCCACCTCCCTTCATATACCAGTGCAATGTCTATAAACGAACGTGTGAGTGCAGATGTTTTGATATTGCAGAAACTGAGTATTTCAGCACACTATCATATAAGTGCATCTGAAGTTGTATTTATATATCCTATCCAGGCTTCCAAAAGAATAAACAAAAAAGCTGTCAAATATCATGGACACATTCAATAAATAATTATTTCACATCAGTGATAGGACCCTTTAAGGCAGCTGCCAACATGGTCATGGATGGTTTCATAGAACTCCTGCAATGCTAAAGAATCCTTAGCTCTTGCATTAGTGTCCATCATGGTATAACTGCCCAGTGGTTTTTTTCTTGCCCCCTGTCCAGATAAAGCTGATTTATCAAGGTAGGGGAAATGCAATAAAGAAGTTAATTCACAGAGCCAGCTGAATACAATACCAGAGTTTTATTTCTACACAAATCAGTCTCCCAGGTAATTTTGAGGCTAATATTTTTTAATGGTAATTTGGGGGAAGGGGTGGGAGTGTCTAGACACTGGCTGCTTGCTACTGATTGGCTGGGGGCGCAATCGTAGGAATGTGGGAAATGGTCCTCCTGTGCACTGAATCTCTTCTGGGTGGAGCCACAGGAGCAGTTGGCAGGTCCAAGTGGAGCCATCACTCATCAGATGTAAAAACTGAAAAGATATCTCAAAGGGCCAGTCTTAGGTTCTACATTAGAGATGTCATGTACAGGAGTAATTGGGGAATTTGCATATCTTGTGACCTCTGCAATAATGGCTGGAAGTTGTTTATTTATACAGATTAGCAGAATTCAGGCTTCTCTATCCTTGTAGCCTGGTGAAGTCTCATTAGCTTTACAAAGGTGATAGAGCTTGTGGGAAGGGCTTTATCATTTAAGCTATAAACTAAATGTCTCCCGAAGTCAGCTTGCCCAACCCCAGGAATAATTAAGGACAGCTTGAAGGCCAAAGGGAAGATGGGGGTTGGTGAGATCAGATCTTCACTGCCATAATTTTTGGTTATAATTTTTGCAAAGGTGGTTTCAATGATAACCCATAAAAAAGACACAGATTTTAGATAGTAGCATATGCTTAACTTTATTACTGATTCTTCTCTAGTTGTTCAGTAAATATCTTGTGGGACACTAATCAACCAATTTAAAAAGACAAATCAACATTCTCAAATTGTCCTTGGATATTGGGAAGCAGAGTATAACCTTGAAAAGGAAAATCACAAATAATGTCAGGACCCCCCAACCCCACCCGCAAACTTCTTATGTGAAAGAGAAGGTCTTGCAACACTCTCTTCCAAATGAGTAGTTGTTACTAGATTATGCATCAGCCACATCTTCCAGGAGAGATAAAAGGCCTCAGGCATCAGGAAAAGATAGGCTCTTGAGAATTCATGAGTAAATTCTTTGCTGGCCTCTCATAAACAAGGACATGCCACTTATAACTGTATGTCTACAATCTAAGTCTAGCTCCTAATGGACACTGAAAATGTCCATTAGAAGTTTATCTTCCCAGAGGTAGAACAGAGTCTCCTTCACCTACCTGGAGACATGTGCATAATTGACTCTTCTGTTACTCCATTTCTCTCTTCAGTAATTCACCTTATCTTAAGAGATATTAACCTAAGCACCTACCTGCCCCCCATCTGCCTTCCTCTTCCTCTCATTTAAAGAAATGTATGAACACTAAGCCTTTTGAAAATCTCTTCAGAAAAATAGCCACAGATTTGTCTGTGGCTTGTGTTTTACCTGGGATGTGTCCAAAAGTGGCTTAAGAAACCTCCATGATCAAGATTTATGCCTCAGTCACTCATTTCCGTTGTCAATCTTACTCTAAAGAGAAATTTGAAAGGCCAGTTAAATAAGAGGTATACATGCTTTTTCTTTTTTGCTAGTTTTGTTAAATTTTTCTTTTCTTCCTTCCTGAGGCAAACTAACTTTGATACAAAGGATGTAAGCAACATTCTATAATAGCTACAGAGCTAGTTTAGGGCAAATCAGCTTTAAAACCCTTTCCTAAACTCTCAGAAGAGAGACCTCTCAATAGTTCACATTTGGTGGAAGAAAATATAACCAGCAAGGAGTTCAACATCATTAGAGTAATGATAATTATAAAACAATCATGCTGAACCAGATAATTTTTACACACAGATGACAATAGATAGTCAAATGTTCTGTTAGAAGACAGAAACAACCTTAGAGGGTCAAGCGAATGCATTCCACTCATTTGCAAGCAGTGGGGATCAGTGAGACTAAAAAAAAAAATGAAAACAAAACAGAGCATTAGGAGCACTGTCATTGGAAATAAGATGATGCCTTCTAAATATACACTTGCCTGAAATTTAGCCTAAAATTCAGAGCTTCTAACAGTGTCAGTCCTTGAAAATATAGTTTAGAAAAAGAATCCTGTCTTTCATGCCCACCTGACAGGATAATTATGAATGACTTGAGAAAATATTAAATGATGAACATGATTATGTGCTAAATAAACACTTCACCAATTGAATAGGAGGTTTGCTAAAATCTCTAGTTGGACTCATTGCAAAAGATGCTGATACCTTACTGAAATGCTACCTTTACTGTAAGCACATATACCTATATGATGGCTGTTCTGGAATAAGGAGATGCCAAAAAGCTAAGCTTAAAATAACACTATATACTGGAAAATGTATTTGGCAAATTATCAGGAAACTAAGTTTTGCTATTGATTAACTTGCTTCTTATTTCGTTTTAATTTCCTTAACTGCAAAGTGATTTTTACTATGATCTCTCAGTGTTCTTCCAGCATTCATTTATGATTCCTGAGATGTTTCAATCACATCATAACAAATTTCACAAGTGTAGGATAAGTTGATCTGAATAAACGTAAGAATAGCATTAATTATTTGTGTTGATATCTAATAGTAAATATCAAAAAGATCCTTGGGGATTCTTTTGGTGGCTTTTCTTTAACCAAACAGTTCATTAACAAAATCGAGTCAATGCAGTGAGTATTGATGAAAGTCAAGATATTTTTAAGACATAGATAGGACTAATTTTGAACATTCACTGAGTGATTGAAAGCTATACAACACATATATCAATTATAAAAGGAGTCACTTAAATAAGTATAATCATTTTATACCTTATATCTTACTGCATTCAGGTAATCCCCTTTGATAATTTCCTGAGAAATATAGATGCTAAAGAGCTACAATAGAAACATATCTGGTCTATAATTTTGAAATAATTAGAACAATAAAATTTAGGAAAATATTTGGAGAAGGTAAACTACTCTATTAAGAGAGCAACAGACTTTTCCTCAGCTCCTTCCTCTCTCCCTTAGGTACAGAAATGTGTCTTGGGGATGAAGTATTGTCTTTAGGTAGAAAGACCATGGAAAAATACCAAGAATTTTCATGGGGTTCTGGACAAGAAAAAAATAATAGCAAGAGATAGGCTTCGGGTAATTTACAACTTTTACCTCTGTAGCTGGCAACAGAGACAAATTCACTCAACATACATTCCAATCCCCTTATAGCTGCTTCCTTTTACTATAAAGACCAGGGCAATTACAGGCAGAATAATAGAAGTTCCTGGTTTTGCTTCCCTGAGGCAGTTGTTGGGTGGATAGTTTTATTATCTGGAAGTTGTTGCTGGTCCTTTACAAGCTTGCTTTACAGATGGATACACTTGATACTATAGGGATGTTATGGGTATTGATCCTGGTAGTTTCACACTCTAAGGTTTGGCACAGATTCATGATGTCTGAACCAACTGGTAACTGCAGACTTTCAGTACATTCATTTATTGTAGTCTTATAGTAGGGCCAACTTTCTTATTACTTCTCTGTTTCTTAGTGAATAGACATCATAAAGCAGAAAAGAAATGTATGTGTATGTGTATGTATGTGTGTGTATGTGTGTGTATGTGTGGTCTGGGGCAAGGATGCAGAGTAAAGGAGTCCTATAAAGGAGACAGAGAAAAATAATACAGAAATAAACTAAGGGCATTTATATTAAAACTAGCTAAAACAGTGTTGTCTATTGAAGTATAATTTCTAAGATTGTGAAATAGGATTAAAGTAGAAGATTTGTGGAAGTGAAACATTATATCTGCCCAATTCGACCAATTAAAATGGTTTTGAATGATTACAGTTCTAATTTTTAATATTTAAGCCATGATGAATTATTATTTGTCCTTAAATTTTCACCAGTTTTTGTGGCACTTAAAAAAAATGGCCCTAGAAAAAGTTCATGCTATTATAACAACACTTTTCCTCAAAAACAAACAAATATGTGCATTAATTTCTAGATGTTTTATTTTTTGCTATGTTTTGCTGGTATGATTTCTTATAAAATATCAAGACAATGTACAAAATGTGAGGGTGTAAGATTTTAAGCCTGGCTATAGAGAAACATATGGATTAATGTTGTGAGGGGCATGCAAAAAGAGTATAAAAAGGTGAAGAAAAGTTTGGCAGATGGAGCTGTAGTGAGTCACTAGAGGTCAGAAACCATGAAAATGTAGCAGAAGCTATTGGTACAGTTCCGTTAATTTCTCCAGAAGCCCTTACCAGTTCAAAAGTTAAAGGAGAAAGCAGATGGTGAAGTTTTGCTTGGTTCAGAAAAAAAGGGCAGGAAAGATAACAAGAAAAAGGAATAAAAAAGATGGATACTCTTATCCCTACAAAGCTGAAACCAAGATTTTCTCTAACTATGCTCCTTCTGGGAAGAAGCATTTACTCCATAAAACTACTCCTGCCTTGATATCTGAATAAAGGTGTATATGATACCAATTTGGGTGAACAAAATTTGGCCTGAGATGACATCTCTAAAAGCTGAGGATTTGCTTTTGTTTTTAAATATTGTAGGCATGGGGCCAGTTTTGTGACAATCTTTCAGTTTTTGTTAAATTTTTGAATTATTTTTTAAAAAAACAAAACAGAGAAGACTTACTGTTGAACTAATTGAACTTTTTCTTAAAGAATCCATTTCCATTTCAGAAGACAGCCCAGACTGTAGGTGTTAAGACAATTTTATTTCTCTCGGGGAATCTGTGAAAAGCCTGGGGCTTAGATCAAGCCGAATTAGAACGGCAGAGAATGAGAATTGATGTTAGGCTTCAATTTTCTTTTGGGCTTTAGTTCAGAAAGGACATATTTTGATTTTGGTTTTAATTCCTTTGGGTTCCAAATGAAACATTAAAAATTCCTTCAAGTTAAAACAAAAAGAAATTTTATTGTATTGAATTCTAAGTTATAAAATTTTGTCTCTGGGAAATTCAGAAAGTTAAAGCCATGTTCAGATAATTCAATCCTATGTGTGTAGGGGAGTGTATTTGAAACACATGTGAATCTAAATTTATTCTGTTTGTTGGGAATGCTGATTTTTGCTTAATTGCTTTTCAGCTTTACAACATGTGTAATTTTAACCGAAGAGTTAGTTAGCGTGTGGATCCTGTGTAGCCCTGGTAGAGGACTTGTTTCTGATGAGTGGTTTTACATTTGTTTTGCTGGGAGCTTATAAAATGTCAATATTCAGGACCTGGTATTTAAGATAATTTTTCAGGTTAGGCATTCTGAGTTAGCAATAAGCAGGGCATACATTTCAACTTCAAAGCCATGCATAGTATAGCTCATGGTTACAAATTATCTAGACAGATTTTTTTTAACCTAAAAACCAGGTAGTGATTGATAGAAAGGCTTCTTTGCCTTCTTCTTCTGCTTGTTGGTGGGTTATTATTTTTTTGGTAGTTCACTTTTTTACTAATTAGCCCTTTGAGGATTCCTTCATCACATGAGGCTCTAAGATCAACTTTCAGCTCCCATGGGCTCAAATCTCATATCCTTCCTCCACTACGTGTTAAAACTCAGACCCTTTGGTGACTAGAATGGTATTCTTTATATCATTCTAGATTAGCCAGTGCATCCTCCTATCTGCTAACTGAACTGCTTTATGTTTTTCTATACTCCTGACACCAAAGGTTTTAATCTACTCTAACTTGATTTGAAGCTATGCATTTAAAAATATGAAAATTGTATGTAATATTTCTATGTATTTGCCATGGGAAGTGTTTCTGGCTGTCGAGTTAACAGGCTGCTGGAATCAGAAGTTTTTATTTGTGTATTAGGAAATATTTAAACTCTTAAAATTGTTTCTTCTATACTAATTCATCATCTATTTAAGTTCATTACTTCCTGGGAAAATGTTGTTAATTGATGCTTTACATGAAATATTCTAATTATTTTATATTTTCAAATTTCTTATTATAGAGTTACAGTATATTATTAACTAATGAACAATATTAAGGTTTATTGAGTGCCTCACACATTCTAGGCACTATTGTATGCACCAGGGATATAGCGATAAAACAAATAGTGCTTTTCTCTGCCCTTCTTCAGTCTCCATTCTAGTGGGGAATTTATAATACAAACAAATAAAAAATAAAAATGTAAAGGACTTAAAAAATCCTTAGGCTACATTTTGTATTACAAATCAAAATAATTAATAGTGGATTAATAAGACAGAAAATTATTATTTCACAAAAAATATACAGAAGTAGGCAGGCAAATGTGAGGGCAGGAGTTCAACTGTAAATCAAGGACCAGACACTATTTCATCATCTGCCATCTTCAATATGCTGCTGGTGGTGCTTATAATAATGTTAATGTTGATGATATGGTTTAGCATGCTTATTGCCTTATGCTGTCACAGTTTGAAGAAATTCAAGATAGTGAAGTATTTTAGCTCATAATCAGTGTTTAGAGCATGTATTATGTATTCCTAGAGAGTCTATCACCAATCAATCATTTAGAAAAAAATAAACATATTTGACTTTAAAAATCCTATTTGACATTTTTGTAGCCTATTCTTAGGGAGTATATTGTTGTCCATGTGGATTTCATAATTGTTGGGTAGATTGGTAGCAGGATTCATTGCTATCACTGTTTCCTCTCTTCTATATTTAATTTTAAGACAAATTATTAAAATACCTGACTTGAGTACAGATGCAAGTGAGATGAGATAGTTCCCTGGACCCCTTCACAGAACTTGTAAAGGGGTGGCTTGCTTACTCAGTCCACAGTGCTCAAACCCCTTGAGAGAGGAGGATCACACAGGTGAGTGGGTGCAGGAGCCAGGGCAAGGGCCTTTGGGCGCTGGCAGAAACAAACTCCATACTTGCCCACGATAGCGTCTAGGGGCTGCCTGTGACCTCTGGAGCCCCAGAGGGCATGTGTTACAGTGTGCTCCTTTAGCTTTGTCATCTATGGATGGCTTAAGTGTTAAACAGCTCAGTGCCGTCAGTGTGACAGCCTCTTGCACCCACACCCGGCTCTTTGTCCGGTGTCCAGGAGGAATGAAGTCTGCAAATCAACTGGAGGGTGGTAAATGCAGAGGATTTTACTGAGCAGTGGAAGTGGCTCTCAGTAGGAAGGGGAGTTAGAAGGCAGATGGAGTGGGAAGATCATCTTCCCCTGGAGTTCAGCTGTCCCTGGCCGAACTCTTCTCAGAAGTCCCGCTGTCAAACCATCCCTCTGAAGTCAGGCTGCTCTTCTCTAACATCCGGCTGCTTCTCTTCTCTCCTTCTCTGCCTCTTGCTCTGCACTTCTGCCAGTGGAGCTTGGGCTTTTCATGGGTACAGAGTAGGGGGCAGGCAGGCCAGGGTAGTTTTGGAAAAGGTAACATTCAGGTGGGAAAACAGAAATGCATGTTCTTATTTACAGCCATGGTCCAGGCTTGAGGGTGGAGCCCTCACCAGAGACCTCACCATTTTCTACCTAGTATTTCCCTATCTCCTGTCTATATCACAAGTAAGTGAAGTATTGTTTGTATATTGACTCTAGACACATATCTAGAACAAGAAATAAGAACATTTTAAATAAACGTATGCATTGGGAATAAAACAATGAGAGGGTTTGAAGAAAAATAATTGTCCATCTGACAGAAATTCAGGTCTTGAGGTCTTTTAATACATATATTTCCAGTAATATGGAGGTTTAATGCATGACCCTGCCAGAAGGTTGCTGATGTGTATTGGATATTGAATAATTTGGTTTTAAGGGTATTATCAATAAAATTATTTTTAAGTGTTTTTCACATTTTAAAATAATACAAAAATATAGAATAGTGTATAAATCCATCTTTCCCTTTCTTGTTTTTTTAATCTTTTCTGTTTTCCAATTCAGTAATCATTATATTATTTAACTATTACATTGTCAGAGCAAAGTAGCAATATCAATATTTAATTATAAGTATTAATGACCATGTGTAATTTGAAAGTTTAACATTTACTAAATATTGAGTGTGTTTTGAAAATAACTTCTAAATAACTTATAGAAAGTTAAATAGAAGTGTAACTATAAAATATAAACTTCAACGTGATTATCATTGTCATATAAATTATTATCAGCAAAGTAGACAAAACATAAATTTCATGTAAGTGAAAAATATTTATTCAGCCATACTATTTAAAGTAAAATGGTATGTAATTTTATTGTTATCCTTGGATATAAATTTGTCATTTGTATCACAATCCAATCTGGATAATATTTTTTACTTCCAGTTGCTAAAAGTGTTCTTTTAACTCTACTCCATGAGTAATGATGAATTACTTATAATCTAATTCCAAATATTATTTTTTTGATTCCTTCATCTTCAAACAATACTATATTTGCTTGATACTTCTGAGATCTCCAGAGTCATTATACAGAGATAAATATTTCAAAATAGAATTCATTATGTTACTTTTGATACCATCATGTTAATTTTTCACATAAGGAAGTCTTTACCCTAGAAAAAAAGATATCCTTGTAATACACAATTTATTATCTTTTTCCCTTTGAAAATTCTGAAATTATAAGATAATGCACATTTTCTTGATACACAATTTTAATGTGTACTTCTGAAATGATACATTTTATATATTTGTTAATATATAGAAATAATGGAATCTTATACTGAAAACTATGGATGCTGTATAACCTGCAATGTATACTGGAACACAGGAATTTAACAACTCTGATACTATAGTCATTATAATCAGTATTCTGATCATCATTTTTTTTTTTTATATTTTGAAAAATGTTGCCAAAGAACAGGGTGTAGTAGATCATGTGTAAGCTCTGGAGCCTATATCATAGTCAAAAAATCAATTAGAAAGAGGATGGTAAAAGTAGACAGAAGTAGTCCTTACAAACAGACATGGACAGTCTGACTCTATCTATATATAACTAACTGCCTATCTACTTATCTATCTATATATAACTACCTATCTACTTATCTATTTATCTATAACTACCTATCTACTTATCTATCTATATATAACTACCTATCTACTTATCTATTTATCTATAACTAATCTATTTATCTATAACTAACTGCCTATCTACTTATCTATCTATATATAACTACCTGTCTACTTATCTATCTATATATAACTGCCTATCTACTTATCTATCTATAACTACCTATCTACTTATCTATCTATCTATAACTACCTATCTACTTATCTATCTATCTATAACTACCTATCTACTTATCTATCTATCTATAACTACCTATCTACTTATCTATCTATAACTACCTATCTACTTATCTATTTATATAACTACCTATCTACTTATCTATCTATATATAACTACCTATCTACTTATCTATCTATATATAACTACCTATCTACTTATCTGTCTATATATAACTACCTATCTACTTATCTATCTATATATAACTACCTATCTACTTATCTATCTATAACTACCTATCTACTTATCTATCTATCTATAACTACCTATCTACTTATCTATCTATCTATAACTACCTATCTACTTATCTATTTATATAACTACCTATCTACTTATCTATCTATATATAACTACCTATCTACTTATCTATCTATATATAACTACCTATCTACTTATCTTCTATATATAATACTATTACTTATCTATCTATATATACTACCTATCTACTTATCTATCTATCTATAACTACCTATCTACTTATCTATCTATCTATAACTACCTATCTACTTATCTATTTATATATAACTACCTATCTACTTATCTATCTATATATAACTACCTATCTACTTATCTAATCTATAACTAACTGCCTATCTACTTATCTATTTATCTATAACTACCTATCTACTTATCTGTCTATATATAACTACCTATCTACTTATCTATTTATCTATAACTATCTACTTATCTATCTATTATAACTACCTATCTACTTATCTATTTATCTATAACTACCTATCTACTTATCTGTCTATATATAACTACCTATCTACTTATCTATTTATCTATAACTACCTATCTACTTATCTGTCTATATATAACTACCTATCTACTTATCTATTTATCTATCTACTACTTATCTAATTATCTAGCTACTTATTAATCTATAACTAACTCTATCTACTTATCTATTTATCTATAACTACCTATCTACTTATCTTCTATATATAACTACCTATCTACTTATCTATTTATCTATAACTACCTATCTACTTATCTATCTATATATAACTACCTATCTATAACTACCTATCTACTTATCTATCTATCTACTTATCTATCTATATATAACTACCTATCTACTTATCTATTTATATATAACTACCTATCTATTATCTATCTACTATTACTATCTATCTACTTATCTATCTATATATAACTACCTATCTACTTATCTATCTATATATAACTACCTATCTACTTATCTATTTATATATAACTACCTATCTACTTATCTATCTATATATAACTACCTATCTACTTATCTATCTATCTATAACTACCTATCTACTTATCTATCTATCTATAACTACCTATCTACTTATCTATCTATCTATAACTACCTATCTACTTATCTATCTATCTATAACTACCTATCTACTTATCTATCTATCTATAACTACCTATCTACTTATCTATATATAACTACCTATCTACTTATCTATCTATATATAACTACCTATCTACTTATCTATCTATAACTAACTGCCTATCTACTTATCTATTTATCTATAACTACCTATCTACTTATCTATCTATATATAACTACCTATCTACTTATCTATTTATATATAACTACCTATCTACTTATCTATCTATATATAACTACCTATCTACTTATCTATTCATCTATCATTTTGGCACCAGATTTTTTTCAGTCTTGTCTTTGAGGATGAAACATAGAAAGACTAGATTTTTTTAATGTCTATAAGTTGGTATTGTAGTTAGAGATATAAAAGATATAACAATAAGATTACCATTTAATTGTGTGAGGTAGACCTCCAGACCTCTGCTCATTTATTCCTCATGTCTTCATGCTGCCCCTACTCTTTTACATACAACTATACACAATCACAAACACACAGCCACACACACACAGACTGTTGGAGACACTTTTTATGGGATGATTTACCCATTTTTACTGCCTCCTTGTCCTCAGTCACTTTCCAGCTAAGAATAACCATCTAACACATTTCTGGGAAGTTTCCGTTTCCCAGGTGGAAATTACATTGTCATCTCTCACTTGGATTGTTTAATAGAAACTGAACTTACCTGTAATGCTGGGTGCCTCCAGTGCATATTCCACATTACAGCTATTTTTAAGTTCCTAATCTGATTCTGTCGGCCTAAATCAGAAAAGTGGCATTGTAAATAAATGAGCTGAATAACAATGGTAGATATATCAGAGGCAGAAAGAAAAACATGCAGTTAACAATGAGAAATGAAGGGTAATGAATGTGGATCAAAAAGGAGAGCAAAAAGTCAAGGGTACAAAAGGTTTTCCGATTTCGAACAACTGGCTAAATTGTGATTCTATCAAGTTTGTGATTCTATCAAGTAAATTTGAGAATATAGGAGAATGAGCAATTTGGGGAAAAGATAACAAATTACATAAATGGCTTCCAGAAAGAAGGATGATGAAGATAGTGAATGGTCTCCACTGAGTATAGAAAAACAGAAGTAATTTGTGACATTAACAAGAACATCATATAACGAGTAACAAGGCAGAAGAGACTGTGGCGAACATTGCAGGGTAACAGGAGAGTGAAAATTGAAAATTATGAAGATTAAAATAGTTTTAAAATTATTAGTTGTTAAAAATTTTGGATGCAGAAAGAGTGTGGAACCAAGGCAATGTTTTTTTTGTTTGTGTTTATTCGTTTGTTTTTAAGAGGTGACAAATATGAATATTTTTAAATGTAGATGAGGACAAGATAGAAAAGGGGATAAGATATTGACAGAACAAAGAGACTGAGTAAAAAATGTACAATTGTTAGAACATGATCCTAGAATAGGTGAGAAGCTAAAATTTCCAGAACAGCAAAATTGGGGAACTGAGATTTGAACAGGAAAAGGCACAGATTTTCAACAGTAAAAGGGGAAAAAATAGATAAGTTTATGTTACAAAAATACTGTAGATTTGTGTGAAGTAGCTCCTGGCCATAGCTCTATTTTCTCACTGAAGAAGAAAGAACTGTTGTTCTTAGTGAAAAATGGATAAACTGGATGTTCAGGAACTTGAAGATTTGAAAGACAGTGTGGACGATAGGGTGCTGGTTGTAGAAACATGAATGGATTTCCTGTATCATTGAGAATCTTCTTGAGATTGCAAACTGCATTTTAAATAAACTGATACCATATTTAATGGCATATTACTTTTTCTATGTATGCTTAGTAGCCCAAGACTGGATGAAAATGACTTAGATCAAGGCTACTAAACGATTTAATTTTGGAGAACCATTTCAAATACGGGGTTCTTTATAAAGAATTATCTGATCCAAGTCTTCATTCTTTTTTTGTGTTTAATTCACATTCTATATTTAACACTGCAGCACTTTTCAGTGTATTAGACATATTTATTTATGTCCTATCTGAGCTAATAATAAGGCCCTTTTACTCCTAGTGTCCAACACGGTGCTTTGCGTTATCTACTTACTACTGGTTAACAATCGACGAGCTGAAAGAAAGTTGTTCCTGAGATTTTTATCATGATTGCTTCTGTCGAGGATTAATCTCTCAGGCCTCCGCTGGGTTACAAAGGCAAAATCTGGAGAGAATTTGTAGGGTAGATTAAAATGAAAGCATTTATATGCTGAACATTAGATACTGTATTCATTGAGATATCTAAAGTATAAAGCTCTGCTGTTCAATATATTAGTCACTGGCAAGAAGATGCTTCTGAACACTTGAAATACAGCAAGTTCCAATTGAGATGTGCTTTAAAAGTAAACTAAACTATAGCCCAGCATTTAAAGAATCAGTATGCAGGAAAATCCCAAGTATGTATTTAATATATCGATTGCCTGTTAAAATGAAAATATGTAGATATATGGAACTAAATAAAAAAGTCATCAAAAGTAATTCATTTTAATGACTTTCTTTTAACTTTCTTTTTAATGTAGCTGCCAGAAAATTTACTACTATATATATAGTTCTCATTTATGGCTCACATTATATTCTTATTTGATAGTGTTGATATAGAAAATAATACTGAACTAAAATTTATAGCTGTCTCTTTTATTAATACTCTTATTTTAAATAATAGTGTTAATTTTCTTTCTAATATCTTAGATAATCCAATTCCCAAGCGTGACTGAAGAGTTTTCAGAGTTTTCATATTCCTCACATGACATCCCACAAAACACATTCATTTTTTACACTAAATTCATTAAAATAATTGCTAGAATTATAATGAGTATCAGAGTCCAATTATTTAATTATATGCTGAATTAATACTATTTTCAAATTAATTTCCTATGTGCTTGATATAATTCAGTTTCAGCATTTGGTTCCTCTAAGTCATTGAATTTCTAATTACAATCTATAGGCAGGTTGAGATCACTTAGTAAAACATTTATTCCTGCCCAGAATGGTAAATATGATATCTTTTTAACATAACAATTTTTAAATGTATTAAAGATAAATTTAAATAACTTAATATCATTTCATGATCATTTCTATGATAAAATACACATTTATAAATTTTATTTATGAGAAGTAACAAGGGCAACATATATAAAAAGAAAAGAAATATTTATAAAACTAAACACCACCAGCCAGGCACGGTGGCTCACACTTGTAATCCCAGCACTTTGGGAGGCCGAGGCGGGCGGATCACGAGGTCAGGATATCGAGACCACGGTGAAACCCTGTCTCTACTAAAAAAATACAAAAAATTAACCAGGTGTGGTGGTGGGCGCCTGTAGTCCCAGCTACTCAGAGAGGCTGAGGCAGGAGAATGGCGTGAACCCGGGAGGCGGAGCTTGCAGTGAGCCGAGATCGCACCCATTGCACTCCAGCCTGGGCGACAGAGCAAGACTCTGTCTGTCTCAAAAAACAAAACAAAACAAAAAAAAAAAAACACAACTAAACACCACCATAAATTACAGAAGACACGGCTTTCAGTAAGTAGTTTGTAATACTTTTCACAGATACAATGTTAAAAAAAAGTTCTATAAATTAATGTCATATAGATGAAAAATGTTAGCTGTTTTATGAAAGAATGTATCATATTTGTTCCTATATATGTGTAAAAAATAGGAATTATGTTTACCGTTGCTACCACTGCTATGAAAACTTAATTTATATATTGGAAGCAATAATCTGAAACTTACTGCTAGAGTTTCATAATATATCTTAGACCCAACTTCCATTTCCCTTACACTTGCCATCTGTCTATAATGCTGTTAAAGCTTTCAAAATGCTTTGGCACCATGAAAAAAACCATAAACAGGCAACAGAAACAATTCATGAAGACACTTTTGAATAAATAATTCAGACACATTCAAAGGAATACTCATTTTCTTATATTTTTATGCTTCTCATAATTTTTATAAGAAAGTGTGTATACCACTGAAGATATTACTCAGTTTATGTATCCTAAAAAGTATTCCAAGTTAAACAAATGACATGCACAATGAATTTCAATTTTACATATATTTTTACCATAAGGAGTAGAGTTTTGTATAGAAATGCCCTCAACTTCAGTTAATAATGAGTTATTTAACAGCATCAACACTGTTTACTGTTATTGAATATCAAGACTGTCATATGGATAATGGTTTAGGTTTTCTCTTATATACCAGTGGAACCAGAGTGAAAGAATCCATTGCAACCAGAAATGTAAAGTTACTAATGAGAAGCTATGGTCATAGAGAAAGGAATTCTGGAAAAAATATAAATTTTCAAATACCTATCATAGTGACAATTTGTCTTATTTGTAGCCATACAACATTTTTGACTACTTACCTTTATGTTTTGTATTTTTCACATTATGTATCTCATCTTCTCAAAGGTAAAGTCAGAAAACCATATTATCAATCATGACCTCCTTGCAGGAAAGGTAGGTTTCACCAATCACAAGCATTTCTGCAAGATGTAGCAGCTAATGCTCTGTAAAAGATATTTGAGTTATATAGAGCCTCAGCCATTGGCCACTTCACTTCCAAGTAGATTTAACTAAACCTTAGCAGTTATACTCAATCCACCTATTTATGTCTTATAAAAATGTTTTACCATTTTTTTTCTTTTAGACGGAGTCTCACTCTGTTGCCCAGGCTAGAGTGCAGTGGTGCGATCTCCACTCACTGCAAGCTCCACCTCCCGGGTTCGCACCATTCTCCTGCCTCAGCCTCCTAGGTAGCTGGGACTACAGGCACCCGCCACCACGCCTGGCTAATTTTTTTTTGTATTTTTAGTAGAGATGGGGTTTCACCTTGTTAGCCAGGATGGTCTCGATTTCCTGACCTCGTGATCCACCCGCCTCGGCCTCCCAAAGTGCTGGGATTACAGGCGTGAGCCACTGGGCCAGGCCTACAATTTTTAACATATAAAGATTTATCGTCTTTGTACTTTGCCATATAAATTTTGTCAAATGTGGTGCCTCTTTTGCTTCTTGTAGACTAAAATTTAGAAATGTATATTTTATGGTAGAACTTGAAGAGCACTACAGACATTTACCATAAGTGATCAGGAAAGCCAAGGTGCATGTCAGAGGAAAGAATATCACACATAGTTTTATCTGGAAAATTCTTACTTAGTAGATTTAATTTAATATTTGTACAGAACAATTCAATTTAAAATAGAATAAAAAGTCCTGCCGAAAAATATATTTTATTTTATATCCCGAATGAGACTAAACATTTTGCTAGTTGATTGTATTACCAACAGATTGCAATAGGAATTCAGTAACTTGGAAGAACAAGACACTAATATTTGACTATATCAAATATGAGGGGAGCCATTTTGAGAATAATTTTATTCTAAAAAATATTAAATAATTGGGTTATGACATTCTTATAACAAATTTTAAATGAATAACATGTAGGAATTAAGTGCTATTATGTGATATATCATATGGAGAATTAATTAGGATATTTCCAGTCACTCTTTTACATTGAATTATTAGAAAATTAACACTATTGTTGAAAAATTTTACTATTACCAAAAAATAGCGTAACCATAAATTTTACTTTGGTATTATTCCCCATATCAGCATAGTCCTACAGAAAAAAATAATGTGAGCCACATACGTGAGCTCAACATGCAGTTTTAAGCTTTCTAATATCCATATGAAAAAAACGTAAAATAAAGCAGATGATACTAACATTAATAATTAATACATTTTCTTTAACCCAATATATCTAACATATATGCCTTTAAAATGTAATCAATATAAAATGTTTTATAAATTTTATGATTTTTTTTGTAAAAGGACGTCTAATTCCACGATTTAATTCACGCAGCACACCTCTATCTGAACAAGGCATATTTCAAGTTCAATAACATTACGCAGCTAGTGTCCACTGTTTTAGATGGTGTAGCATTTGCCAAAGTAGGCACATCCTCATAATCACAATCATATGTCCTTATTTTTATGTATGGATTATTTAATTATGAAATTCCTGTAGCAAAAATAATTTCTGGGGGAAAAAAACATGAAAGGGTTTAAGAAGGCTGGAGAGCTGGAGAGTAAGGGATGGCCTTTGTTCCCCACAGAATCACTTGATTTTGATCTGAGGCCATGCTAATAAAGAATTAGCAGGCAGTTACCTTTTTGCAACAATCTGGGCTAAATAACGAGGCCTTCACGGAATTACGAAGAATCCTTTTCTCTCCAGTTGTGCATGGAACTCACTACTCTCTAGGACCCCACAGAAGTGAAGCTATAGCAGTATCAAGGAATTACTGTATTATTTAAAACCATGGAAAAAGTATTCCCTTCACAAGGGCCAGAGAAACATCTTCATGATATAACAAAACAAAAACAGGAGCTGGAACAGAAAAGGAAGAGCAGGGCAGATCTATAGTCAAGACCATAACTGACAGATTGGTTGAGGAGATATTGGTCAGGAATTCAGCGTGACTTCAGATGAGGGGAGGGATGAAGCATTTTGATGTGACAGTCTGACAGGTAGAAATCCCAAGAAGAATGTGAGGAATATTAAGTACGTATATACTTATGCTGTATGTATTTGACAATAATTAGCAACTTTTTATATTACTCATATAATAACAGTAAGTTGAGCATTGGGGAATGGCTTTATTTCAAGTACCAAAATTCATGTATCTCCATTTCTGTCATTGATCTTATTTAAATACAGTAACAGTGTATCCTGGAAGATAGTTTGATGTTGCTGAAGCAATACTCATTTATAAAAGTATATGTAAACAAGTAACACCAAACTAAAGAACACATTGACAGCAAAGGTAGAGAAGTGATAACGGTGGCACATTCAAGAGTTGTCTGTGTGAAAAGATGAGGCAGTGTGATCACAAGTATGAGATATTAAAACAAATGAAACCCTTATGTCAACAAGACAGCCAAGCTCTGGCTTGTTTACAAAAATTGATGGTGAAAGTCACAACCTGGCAGTATTTTTAATAATGAGGATTTGTATTTTAAGTGAGCTTTTGAGAAAATATGAGTCAAAGAAAACCATGAGAGACAGCATTACTTAATAGAAAAATAAGGTCCAAGTAAGGTTCTGAATTGATTATTAATCAATGGGCAACATTCTATGAAATAGCCACTACAAATTCTATAGACAGACGATTCCGTGCAAGAATATGCAAAACATGACTTATAATACTAATATCTTAAAGTGCTGGAGAACTGTTAATGGAAACAAATATAGACACTCCTTGAATACAATGTGTTGTCTTCTGGGTAATTAGTTCCACATTAAAATGATAGGGTTTGAATATTATTTTTCTATGGAAAGCATACCAAAATGCTATTCCTGTCTTGATCCCAAGACATTCATAAATGTCAAACCCCATAAAATTTAATAGAGAAAAGTATGTGCAATGTGAAACATAAATATTTCTAGTCATAGTAAGTAGTAACTTCAAGTAACTTATGTTTTCTTTAACTTGGTGAAAATTCAGTGAGCATTTCCTGCCTATATAGGCTATGAGTTAAGTTTTGTAAGGTAAACAACAATGAATAAATGTATGGTTCTAGCTTCAAGGGCTTTATTTCATATAGCATAGAAATAAATATATCTCATCAGTTGATTTATAAAAGCATACAAGAAATTAAAGTGCAGAAAATGGAGCATTTATATAAATCATAACAGGGCAAATCATTAGCCTTTGCTTCCTTTTTACCAGCCTGACTAGGTACTATCAAGCAAGCAGTATGAAGTGAGGCTCCCTGGGATGACATAAGGGTGTTGCCTTCCGTCAATGGTTTGGAGCTGCAAGGTGGGGAAATGCAGCCAAAGCCAGAATGGCAAACACTCATCTTGTTTTGCTTTCCAACTAACACAAGTACTAACTTTATGGATAACTATTATGGAGATAATTATAGGCATAGCCAAAAATATTAATAACCAGTTACCCCTGTACTATCTTCAGGTTTGGGCTCTGAAATACTGATATTCCTTCTCTGCTACAGTCTAGGGATATAAGCATGTACTATCACAGAATGAGAGGAGGGAAAGTCAGAAATAGATGAAGAATTTCAGAACTGCAGAAAAAGAAACAAAAAGGCCTGTGATAAGAGAACTAATGGGATCATATTTTATTCATATAATACTACACTGCACTGTAAGTTTCAAGTTTTGCACACATTTTGTGCAATTCATCCTTATTTTTTTCTGTATTAAAAAGTAAAATGATACCTTCAACAAATGTTAAAAAGTTTTAGGATTTAGAAGAGTTTCCTTGGGGATGTTTTGCCAAGTATCTTTGGGAATACTGTTGGGAAAGCATTCATTAACTGGCTTGAGAAAGTAAAGAAGAGAACCTAATTTGTTCTTCTTTTTATCTCTTTTAAAAATAGGCCTCTAGAAACTGAAAGTATTAGTGATTTAATAGCTGGTCTTTCTTCTAAATTTAACCCTGTGATATATTTTTGTATATATTTTTGGGCAACCTGTGTTAATTTATATTCCTGCTTATATAAGTGGTTTCAGCCAGTCTGTAAGTATAATTGGATGAGCACGGTATGGATCTCTCTAATTAGAATTCTCAGTAAGTTGAACAGGAACTGCTTCTACTCTGATATGCATGTGTAATTTCCACTAAAGTGAGCAAGCATAACTAAGGGCAATGTTTTCCCCTTTGAGCACTTTGAATTCTATGCCCTCCAGATGCTACAGAAACTCCTATGACTATTCCCTTATTCAAACTGTTGATTTGTCATGGCAATATAATTCCTTGTGAAATCACTGTTGTTTGTTTAAATGAAGTTTTAGACCCCTCCAAAGGAATATAAGTTCTGCTTATGGAGGCGTTAACTTTTTGGTGATGGAAGAAATATTTGTTAAGTGAAATGAAAATATCTGTCAAGGCCATCATGCTTCTAGTGTGATGATTCTGGACAGGATGTTGATACTAGCTGGCGGAAAGATATGAACATCCCTGCAGATTAAACTGCAAATTTTATTGCTGAAAACAGCAATACACAGAAAGGCCATAGAGCCTTTTAGCTTTTCTGACAGCAGCTTGCAGAACCAGTACACTGAATCACTCAATATCTTTAAGTGTCTATTCCATTCTGGAACTTTAATAAACATCTGCTCATACTGTACCCATGCCAAGTTCCAGTTTTAAGAATATACAAGCTTCAACATTAAATAACTGTTAGGCGAGCACTTTCTGTGAGTAGATTGTGATTAAATACACTCTTAATTAAAAAAAGAAGGTGAGGTAAAGTAAAAGGTGACATATTATAGAAAATCATATGGAGATCTTAAGCCTTGGATATATAATTCTGATGATGTAAAAAATTACACTTGGGACTTGATTGATTTATACTGAATAAGAATGTTGTTGTGCATGCAACAAATGAAATATTTTAATTCTGAAAAGGAAACAAGAAATTAAGGGATTAATTCAACAAGCACGTATGAAGGGATCCTTGTTACCATGGCCCCTACTAGTTTGAGAGGATACAGAGAGAACAATGAAATAGTCTGCACTTCAAACACTTAAGAGTTTAGCAGGGAGATACCCTCATAAACAAACAATTCCAGTAAAATATGACAATACCTTGTTTTAAGGGTGCATTCTATGCCCAAGATTGATGATTGTTTTTGCAATCTCTCAATATAGAGAAGCCAAATTTTATTCTAACTTGGTCTTCAGTGATGTGCATTCAGAGAAAGTGAAGTTTAGTAGATGATCACAAAATCTAATGCTGTAATCTTTTAATGACCATTGTGGTTTAGAATACAGCAATTAAGAATACCAAATTTGCTCTTGGACAACGTTGGAAACTTAGTGATGAATTTAGGTCTCCTTTTTTCAGGCTTCATGCTGACTTACACTTACTAAGGGGTAAACCCTGGTCACTTAAAGGAATAGTAGGTTCACTCAGATATCCATTAATATATAATTTTTTGTTGAGATGGAGTCTCTCTATGTTGCCCAGGCTGGAGTGCATTGGCTATTCAACACAGGAATGATCTCACTACTGATCAGCATGGGAGTTTTGACCTGCTCCGTTTCCGACATTAATATATAATTTAATGGAAAATATTACTTCTGGAGATTACTATTATTTTTGAGATGGAGTCTCACTCTGTTGCCCAGGCTGGAGTGCAGTGGTGCTATCTTGGCTCACTGCAACCTCCACCTCCACCAAGCAATTCTCCCACCTCAGCCTCCCAAGTAGCTGGGATTATAGGTGCAGGCCACCACATCCGGCTAATTTTTTGTATTTTTAGCAGAGACGGGGTCTCACCATGTTGGCCAGGGTGGTCTTGAACTCCTGACCTCAAGTGATCGCCTGCCTTGGCCTCCCAAAGTGCTGGGATTACAGGCATGAGCTACCACACTGAGCCACTTCTAGAGATACTAAACTCATTCTTTTCATTTCCTCAAATTAAATACTTAGATGACTTTAACTTCAAATATATAGAATGCCTTATTGTTGCCCTATGTACTTCATAAAATATTGTATTCTCCCATGTACTTCAAAACTGTTACTTTCTTCTGAACTTTGAACAGTGCAGTCAAAGCTGAGTTGGCTATAGATAAATATGTACCATATTTTATGTTAAATTTCTTATTAACCAAAATAATTATAGGTTACTATAAGCAATTCTTATATCAATTTAATATGGCTGGGCAAAATATAATTGTAAATGTATGTATGTAAAAACAACCTTGTATGCATTTTGAATACAAATAAAAATGATTAGAAAAGCTTTTTTATTATTTACTCTTATAATGTATTTATGCCTCCACTTTTCTTTATCACTTCAAATAACCTAGAGGTAATTGTATTTGCCTTATCTTTAATTTCATTCATGAGGGCTTTCTTCCTGCCTCTTTCTCTTCTTTTATCTCTAACTTTGATAGAGGATTTAAGCTATATTTTACACAGCATAAGTAAGTGTTCTTAATACATACCTGACATTTCTTTACAGCATTCTTTGTTGCTAATATTTTTATTATATCACCACTGATTCTGAAAAACATAAAAAAATTAAATTTTACAGACCCATTTATAGTTTACATGCAACATAACCAGACAGAGTGGCTAGAAAACAAATGCATATTAAGCCTATTATTGTTTAATAGCTAAGAATATGTATCTTCCCTTTACATGTGGAAAGAGGTACTATGAAAGATAAAATTACTGGATATTTACCAGTAATCTGAAGAAAGAAAATGACACAAACGAATCATAACAAACTAATGCTGACTTAGTATTTTTACTCTGAGAGGGAGTTCAAATATTAAAACTTAACAAATGTCATCCTTACGCATTAAAGACAATAGTAAAAAAAAAATGCATGGATGTATTTGTTGGTTGCAGTATAACCCAGCTCTCTCTTAATGGTTTTTGTAATTAAAACTGTTGAATAAAGGGAGGTACGTGGCCAACGAGTGGTCATGCATGTCAATGAGAGCTGGGCCCAGGGCCATCGGACAGTATTTATGGGAGTGAAAAGACTTCAAAAATACAGTCTTTCATCTAAAGATCCTTCTATGAAACTTTTTAAAATCAAGGATAAAAAAAGTTAGAGAGATTTTACCAATTTTGGGATTCCCATATGTTTGATATTTAAAAAAGGTTATGTGAGGATCTTGTATATGTCTCTTCAAATCTATGAGTTGGAGAAGAGGCATACACAGGCATGCTTCTCACATCCCACACACACTTAAATTCAGGTAGTCATGTCCTCCTTTAATACTTTTCCCTCTGAATCTTTTATTGATCATTTAAAACTCAGCCTCGATATTCTGTTTCATCCAACTGATCTGATTGCAAAGAGGACCGAGGCCAAGCATACCATTACCCAAGAATTCATGGTTCCAATGCCACCCGAATAAGCCTGGTCACATTCCAGCCACTGCCACTCTAATCACATCGTTGTTGCAAGT
Organism: Nomascus leucogenys; assembly: GCF_006542625.1. Classification (NCBI taxonomy): domain Eukaryota; kingdom Metazoa; phylum Chordata; class Mammalia; order Primates; family Hylobatidae; genus Nomascus; species Nomascus leucogenys. Next base: position 81,133,384 of record NC_044387.1, read on the forward strand.
CATTGACAGGGTATAATGAACACATGGCTGATATGCTTTGAATGATAATTCTTTCGTTTTTGTCTTAGGGATCCAAAGGCTGTTCATTTTCTCTGAAAAAGCATCTCTTACAAAATTCTGTGGCTTTAATATTCATTTTGAAACTACATGTTATTATATTTAGGACATAAAATACATGATATTTTAAAGTGAATTCTGAGGGGAGAGGTGCCATTATGGCATTTTATCATAATTTGGCATCTATTTGCTGAATTATGAAGATTCAATAATATTTATCTACTAAAATAATATACAGTTGAATTGGGAAAACAACATAAACATGGGTATAAAAGATATGTATTCATATATTTTTAAAAGGCAATGCAGAAAAAGAGACTTTGTCAAAAAACAATACATTGTAGCCGAGGGGGTGACGTAAATAATTTAAAAATAATAATACTATACATTATATTTATATATTATTTATATATGATATTTGACATTTATTGAATTCTTACTGTTTACCAGTCACTGGACCAAGCTCTTCATATCATTTTACACTGATGTATTTATACAATATTTATAAAAACTGTATAAGTTACATGATGAGTCCTATAAATTCATATCTGGAGTGATTATCCTGTAACCCTGTAATAAAAGGTCAAAAAATACTTTTGAAAAGGTAAAAAATGTGAACTGTGTTGTAAGTGTCTGATGACAAGGACCTAAAATTTCCATCATTCCAAAGTATAGAAAAGCACATCATAAATAGAGGACATAGTTTTAGGGAAAAATGTGGCAACAAATTTGTGATGACATCATTTAGAAAACATTGACAACATCAGTTTGGCAACTGGGAAACAGTGAATGCAGTGTCTGGAAATGGGTAGAATTTAGAAATACAGTTTGCAGAGGGTTTTATGCTCTTAGCTAAGATTGCTAAACCTTATGTGCTGCTTAATATATACCAGACAGACAGTCTTTGAAAGGCTGTATATATGAAAAATAATAATGAATTTTATACTTAAAAGAGCCATATGAGATGGGCACTTTTATTATCCCCAACTTATAATGGATGATATTGAATCCCAGAGTTTGACTTGTCCAGGATCACAAAAGTAGTAATAGACTAAGTATTTGGATTTTTTCAGGTAGATGATGGAGAGTCATGGTCTCTTACCATGTTGTGTAGGAGAATGAGATACTAAAGGTTGAAGATTATTAAGTTTTTGAGACAGCAAAATGGGAGAATAATGTTTCCATTGATAAAATAGGAAGTAAAAATGGGAATCCAATGGGGAGAACTTAACTGAAATAGTATGATTTCTTCTGCATTTTTAGAAAGTGAAAGAAGCAGGAAAACTTTCTCAAGGGCACTATTATGAAAATTGAATCAAGACTTGCTCTTTTGTAATTTTTAATTTTTAATTTTACTTGACTTTCTACAAAGACAGGGTCACCATACGAATATTAAAAGGTTCTTCACAGAGGTGGTTCTGGATGATACATTATTAGAAAATCATCTATAGTTTACCTGTGTCAAACTTTGAAACCTAGCCAATTTATTTACACAGTCTCCAGTTACAGAGTGAGAGCATAGCTCTGGGAGGGGTAGAAAAGGAAGAAGATCCTGGTACCATATTTACACTAAGAACAATAGTACCAGCTCCGCACCAAGCGGACCTAATAGACATCTACAGAACTCTCCACCCCAAAGCAACAGAATATACATTTTTTTCAGCACCACACCACACCTATTCCAAAATAGACCACATTGTTGGAAGTAAAGCTCTCCTCAGCAAATGTAAAAGAACAGAAATTATAACAAACTGTCTCTCAGACCACAGTGCAATCAAACTAGAACTCAGGATTAAGAAACTCACTCAAAACCACTCAACTACATGGAAACTGAACAACCTGCTCCTGAATGACTACTGGGTATATAACGAAATGAAGGCAAAAATAAAGATGTTCTTTGAAACCAATGAGAACAAAGACACAACATACCAGAATCTCTGGGACACATTCAAAGCAGAGTGTAGAGGGAAATTTATAGCACTAAATGCCCACAAGAGAAAGCAGGAAAGATCCAAAATTGACACCCTAATATCACAATTAAAAGAACTAGAAAAGCAAGAGCAAACACATTCAAAAGCTAGCGGAAGGCAAGAAATAACTGAAATCAGAGCAGAACTGAAGGATAAATAGAGACATAAAAAAACCCTTCCAAAAATTAATGAATCCAGGAGCTGGTTTTTTAAAAAGATCAACAAAATTGATAGACTGCTAGCAAGACTAATTAATAAAGAAGGAAAGAGAGAAGAATCAAATAGACGCAATAAAAAATGATAAAGGGGATATCACCACCGATCCCACAGAAATACAATCTACCATCAGAGAATACTACAAACACCTCTACACAAATAAACTAGAAAATCTAGAAGAAATGGATGAATTCCTCGACAAATACACCCTCCCAAGACTAAAGCAGGAAGAAGTTGAATCTCTGAATAGACCAAAAACAGGCTCTGAAATTGTGGCAATAATCAATAGCTTACCAACCAAAAAGAGTCCAGGACCAGATGGATTCACAGCCAAATTCTACCAGAGGTACAAGGAGGAACTGGTACCATTCCTTCTGAAACTATTCCAGTTGATAGAAAAAGAAAGAATCCTCCCTAACACATTTTATGAGGCCAGCATCATCCTGATACCAAAGCTTGGCAGAGACACAACCAAAAAAGAGAATTTCAGACCAATATCCTCAATGAACATTGATGCAAAAATCCTCAATAAAATACTGGCAAACCGAATCCAGCAGCACATCAAAAAGGTTATACACCATGATCAAGTGGGCTTCATCCCTGGGATGCAAGGCTGGTTCAACATACACAAATCAATAAATGTAATCCAGCATATAAACAGAACCAAAGACAAAAACCACATGATTATCTCAATAGATGCAGAAAAGGCTTTTGACAAAATTCAACAACCTTCATGCTAAAAACTCTCAATAAATTAAATATTGATGGGATGTATCCCAAAATAATAAGAGCTATCTATGACAAATCCACAGCCAATATCATACTGAATGGGCAAAAGCTGGAAGCATTCCCTTTGAAAACTGGCACAAGACAGGGATGCCCTCTCTCACCACTCCTATTCAACATAGTGCTTGAAGTTCTGGCCAGGGCAATCAGGCAGGAGAAGGAAATAAAGGGTATTCAATTAGGAAAAGAGGAAGTCAAATTGTCCCTGTTTGCAGATGACATGATTGTATATCTAGAAAACTCCATTGTCTCAGCTCAAAATCTCCTTAAGCTGATAAGCAATTTCAACAAAGTCTCAGGATACAAAATCAATGTACAAAAATCACAAGCATTCTTGTACACCAATCACAGACAGAGAGCCAAATCATGAGTGAACTCCCGTTCACAATTGCTTCAAAGAGAATAAAATACCTAGGAATCCAACTTACAAGGGATGTGAAGGACCTCTTCAAGGAGAACTACACACCACTGCTCAATGAAATAAAAGAGGATACAAACAAATGGAAGAACATTCCATGCTCATGGGTTGGAAGAATCAATATGGTGAAAATGGCCATACTGCTCAAGGTAATTTATAGATTCAATGCCACCCCCATCAAGCTACCAATGACTTTCTTCACAGAATTGGAAAAAACAACTTTAAAGTTCATATGGAACCACAAAAGAGCCCGCATCGCCAAGTCAATCCTAAGCCAAAAGAACAAAGCTGGAGGCATCACGCTACCTGACTTCAAACTATACTACAAGGCTACAGTAACCAAAACAGCATGGTACTGGTACCACAACAGAGACATAGATCAATGGATCAGAACAGAGCCCTCAGAAATAATGCTGCATATCTACAACTATCTGATCTTTGACAAACCTGACAAAAACAAGCAATGGGAAAAGGATTCCCTATTTAATAAATGGTGCTGGGAAAACTGGCTAGCCATATGTAGAAAGCTGAAACTGGATCCCTTCCTTACACCTTATAAAAAAATTAATTCAAGATGGATTAAAGACTTAAATGTTAGACCTAAAACCATAAAAACCCTAGAAGAAAACCTAGGCAATACCATTCAGGACATAGGCATGGGCAAGGACTTCATGTCTAAAACACCAAAAGCAATGGCAACAAAAGCAAAAATTGACAAGTGGGACCTAATTAAACTACAGAGCTTCTGCACAGCAAAAGAAACTACCATCAGAGTGAACAGGCAACCTACAAAATGGGAGAACATTTTCGCAACCTTCTCATCTGACAGAGGGCTAATATCCAGAATCTACAATGAACTCAAACAAATTTACAAGAAAAAAACAAACAACCCCATCAAAAAGCAGGCAAAGGATATGAAGAGACACTTCTCAAAAGAAGACATTTATGCAGCCAAAAAACACATGAAAAAATGCTCATCACTGGCCATCAGAGACATGCAAATCAAAACCACAATGAGATACCATCTCACACCAGTTAGAATGGCCATCATTCAAAAGTCAGGAAACAAGAGCTGCTGGAGAGGATGTGGAGAAATAGGAACACTTTTACACTGTTGGTGGGACTGTAAACTAGTTCAACCATTGTGGAAGTCAGTGTGGTGATTCCTCAGGGATCTAGAACTAGAAATACCATTTGACCCAGCCATGCCATTACTGGGTATATAACCAAAGGACTATAAATCATGCTGCTGTAAAGACACATGCACACATATGTTTATTGCGGCACTATTCACAATAGCAAAGACTTGGAACCAACCCAAATGTCCAACAATGGTAGACTGGATTAAGAAAATGTGGCACATACACACCATGGAATACTATGCAGCCATAAAAAATGATGAGTTCATGTCCTTTGTAGGGGCATGGATGAAACTGGAAACCATCATTCTCAGTAAACTATCGCAAGGACAGAAAACCAAACACTGCATGTTCTCACTCGTAGGTGGGAATTGAACAATGAGAACACATGGACACAGGAAGGGGAACATCACACTCTGGGGACTGTTGTGGGGTGGGGGGAGTGGGGAGGGACAGCATTAGGAGATATACCTAATGCTAAATGACGAGTTAATGGGTGCTGCACACCAACATGGCAGATGGATCCATAAGTAACAAACCTGCACATTGTGCACATGTACCCTAAAACTTAAAGTATAATAATAATAATAAAAGAACAATAGTACCAACATCCGATCATTTATGTATTATTTTTCAATTGTTGAAAAGATTACACACTAGAGTGTTGGCTACACATGTGTGAGGGTCCTGTGGCAGGGGCAAAGTTATCATCTGTGAAGAGAGAATCCCTAGTTTATGTCTGGTGCTGAGACTTACAAATATAATCCAGGGAACATCTGACTTATACACTTAATATCTTCATTTTTAACATAAATTATTTTAGAGATTGCCAGATTATCCATTAAATGAGATATACATGTCAGTATACTTGTACATTACTTTATAAATACAGTGGGTTTTATTGTAAGCCCAATTTCAGTGGGTGACCAGTGTAATCAGCAGACAGACACATTAAACAGCATGGGAGTGTGCAGTATTGATGTTCTCTTTGCAAGATGAAGGAAACTGATCTCATTTTGGCACAAGATTGATTAATTGCCTGGGCTTTGAATTACACAATATAGAAGGAAGGCAGCATTAGGTGAATCCACAGTCGCATTTAATTTTTGTTTTTAGAAAGTTGTCTAGATCATTTCCACATTTTATTTTACAGAAAAGCTGTTGAAAACAACTTATTTTCTGCATTGCCTTACTAGCAGAGGAAAACAAATAAAAAAAACCATGTGTACAGGTGAAGTTCTGTGTGTGTGCCTACCAAGCTTGTCGGTTAATCAAAATAAGTAATTAATTCTTTCCGTAATCTCATTCTTTCAACTTGGCCACCTATTTTCTTAATGTTTAATTTACAGCTACTTTTAATTATTTTCTTACAGCACACTTACATTAAATTGCTCTTTAATATCACTACTACTTTAGTAATTTCTATCTGATCTAAAATGTTTATTATCGTATCTTATTTGCTATTCAGAACTCTCCAACTGGGAATCTGTATAATTCAGAATTAATTATAAAAAAGGTATTGTAATGTCAGACGTACATCCTTAAAAACACAATGCCTATCCCGGCCAGAATGCCACTGGAGAAATGTCCTTGACAACTACATTATCAAACAACATCAGTTGGGTTGGCAAAGGTTAAGACTGACAATTACCTCTGGTTGCTGCTCAAATGGCCACTGTACATCCTGGCATTTTATTTATCTTATTTCAACAGAATGAGAGTTTAAGTACACAGAGTAATTACCTGAAGGCTGAACAGACTGGAGTGGACATTGCCTCCTCATCAGAATTCAGTAGCCGTGTAAAAGAATGCGGATAAGCACAGAATGGACAGGGATAAATGATTGGCACAGAAAAAGAAAACTCCATGTTGTTCCTTAATTGATATGAAAAAGAAGGGATGAGAAGGGATGGTGTCACCTTAGCTTTGCTTTTCCACCACTTTTTAGGTTGGCATATGAATATAAACTTAATTCATTTGAGGATTTCTAACTGTCATTCATGTAGTCTTAAAGAACCAGGTCCGGTCAGAAAGGAAAAAAACTGGAAAAGGCACTTCCATATACCCTTCTATAAACTTTGTCACTACATTGTTTTTCAACAACATAAACTCCAGCATTAAAACAACATCACAAAAGGGGTGCACCATCCATCACACTTGAACTATACACAGTTGTGCCGGAAAATATAGCTGTATTTTCAATAAAGATCCTTAACACATTCTCTCAGGTGATTAAATGAGAAAGATTTCTGGAATAAATTCAGCTTATATTAAAAGAAAACAGATGTCTTGTTTTATATTAATTCAGACTTGGATTAACACCAAATTATTTGCATGTGAGCCCGAGAATAATATGTACTGCACTTTATTTCCCAGAATAATAAAAAATGTTGACAAGTAGAACAAGTATTAAATACAACTATTTCTTATAGGAAATTCTTTGTATTTGTCATAAATTAACTTATGAGGAACTCTCACTAATTTAGGAGCCTAGAAATAATTTGAATAGATAAATATAGGGTCCAGGCCTGGTGGCTCACGCCTGTAATCCCAGCACGTTAGGAGGCCGTGGCAGGTGGATCACAAGGTCAAGAGTTGGAGACCATCCTGGCCAACACAGTGAAACCTCGTCTCTACTAAAAATACAAAAATTAGCTGGGCGTGGTGGCGCACGCCTGTAGTCCCAGCTACTTGGGAGGGGAGAATGGTTTGAAACTGGGAGGTGGAGGTTGCAGTGGCCTGAGATCGTGCCACTGCACTCCAGCCTGATGACAGAGCGAGACTCCATCTTAAAAAAAAGAAAAAATTAAGTGTAGAAAATTAACTGGAAAAGAACTATTTGAGTGGGTTAATTTATACTTCCTCAGAATGCAAGTTATAGGTTTATAACAAATGATGGAAAGTATACATATGTAAATTCTTTGCAGGATTCATGGCAATAGAATGAAAATATAACTGAAATGGAATAAATATCTATTAATACAAGATTGCCAAATAAAATATGGGATAACCATAAGATGAAATAACATATAACCCTAAAAATATGAAGGGCAATTTATATGCAGTTAGTGAGAGAAGACTTTTATCATTCATACTTATTGTAGAACAGAGTGTTTAGTATAATCCTAAATGTGTTCAAATAATAAGTTAATCAAGTTAATGATTACAAATTTAAACATAAATATTAAATCCAGAAACTGATTTCCTCTATGAATTAATAATGACAATAGATGTAGGGGGAAACCTTTTAATATTTTCCTTATCCTGTTTTATAAAATTAAAAATTTAAGTACGATGAAGTACTATGTTTATAATAATAAAATAAAATGTTTGTTTTTTAAAGAAACCTACTCCATTTCACTTCACCCCTAGTTGTGTCCACGTTTTATAAAATCTGGCTTTTTGTTTTTAGTCATTAAAAAAAATCCATAATGTTCTTTGAGGAGATATTACAAAGACTTCCTGTATGGTTCTTTACATTATGTAGACAACAAACACATTTTTTGTAAGAACATTTCTGTATCTCATTTACCTGATCAAGAAACTGATTTCTGGTAAAAAAAAAAAAAAAAAAAAAAAAAAAAAAAACAAACAGTGTTTCTGTTTTAAGTCAATCAGAACATGGTCATGATACACATTCTACTTATATCTCTCTTGGAGAATGTGTTTAATGATTTTTGTGATGATTACCCTAAAAGCATTTTCAACTTTCTAAATTATTTAGCTTAATATTGTTTTAAATTTAATAGCTGTTTTTATTATCTACATTGTAAAATGCTGCATAATGATATAAAAATCATTTATATTTTAGATTAAATATTTAATTAAATGGAGATATAATTAAAATGACCATTGTACAATATGAATAGATTCTCATTTTAGCTTGAGCTTTAGTCTTCCTATTTGTTCCTGTGGTTATAAGCCTTCAACTATTTAATACAAAAACAATATTATTTATTGATAAAACACTGTTATTTATTGAATAGGCTCTAAATCTAAATCTATATGGAATAGAGTAATGTACAGTTTTCAAACATTAAAAATAGCTTTGGAAAAACATTCAATTTCTATAAATTACACCAAGTAAATATTTATCTTTTATTAATTTTTTTCTCAAAATGACTGGGGCAAATGTACAAACAGCTATATGGTATACACTGTTGAAAAGTTTGGTCCAAGTTTTAAAGATATTAAAGATACAGAATCAAAATATCCATGGGCTAATTCGGGAGATGCCTATTCTGTCTTTTGCAATGAGATTAGTGGTGACACATTTACTGCAAATGGGGAAGTTTGAGGGAGATCTGTTTTGTTGTACTCTTTCATTTTAAAAGTCTTAGCTTTGGGGAACAGTGAACTAATGGAGATTTTCAATAAGCAAAGATAAATGTGAAATTGAACGCATGAAAAGAAAATGAGAGTTGAGATGCATTGCAACCTTCGCTGTGTTTGGATCACCTAATGTAAAGCTTGTAAAGAAAAAAAGAGTAGAAAAATAAGTTATCAAGGTTTGAAAAGAAGCCCAAGAAAGAGGAGGAAGGCTGAGTAGACAAAATCCTAGAGAGAATTTCATCATGGCAATCAAGAGAGGAGAAATTTTACAAAGGTGTAGTATACAACGATGCCAAATGCAGCAGTGGATTTTAGACATAACCTAAAAATGTTTGCGAATGATACACAAACCTCATTTTCTTTCTACATATTTATTACTAAGTATATTTATAAAGCTCTTGGAACAGTAGCCTGTACTTTTAATAAAACCATGGAAGTGTTTGATAAGTAAAAGTACAATGATTTAGAATTAGAGAGGTCACAGGTGACTTCCTGATAAGCAGATCCAGTAGAAGTTAGATTGGATTGAGGACTAAAAGCAGAGACAGCAAATACATGCCTCACTTTTGAAAACATTTTGTATACAACAAAAAGAGAAAGAGGTCCAAGATTTCTGTCACAGAAAGGAGAATTAATGGTTTACTAAGGTTTGGTGACAAAAGGTTGACTGTTCATACATGATAACCCCAATTTTATCAGTTAAATTGATTTTTTTTAAAAAAGGGTCATCTATGCTGGAGACCTAAGGCTTAAATTCAGTGGTAAAGGCATGGAAACATGATTGGATGCAATTAGGTTTCTACAAATGAGACTCAAAAAAGAAAGAAAAGAAAGTCTTATTGTCAATAAGGGGCTTTTTTTGTTGTTGTTGTTTGTTTGTTTGGCAGAGTTTTCCACTGTCGCCTAGGCTGGAGTGCAATGGCATGATATCGGCTCACTGTAATCTCCACCCACCAGGTTTGAGTGATTCTCCTGCCTCAGGCTCCCAAGTAGCTGGGATTACAGGGATGCGCCATCACAGCTGGCTAATTTTTGTATTTTTAATAGGGACAAGGTTTCACCATGTTGGTCAGGTTGGTCTCTAACTCCTGACCTCAGGTGGTCCACCCGCCTTGGCCTCCTAAAGTGCTGGGATTACAGGCGTGAGCCATCGTGCCCAGCCAAGAGTATTGCTCTTATCATCTGAATTTGTCTTGAAACTTCTGCTTGTCCCTTGTGAAGTGAGTGAAGGAGAAAATTTTCCAGTCTCAGTTGTGGGTATGTACAGTCATGTTACTCTATCTTCTGTTGCAAGGGTAGTACTCGTGTCCTCAGTTAACACTGAGGAAGTCAAAGGAGACACAACTGTTTTAAATCTTTTTGTTGCCTCAAACAATTGCAACTAGTAGTCTTATTTTTATGGTGGTAAAGTAGGTAAAAGAGATTTAGTGTCCAACCAAAGATCAATGTTACTGCCCCAATTTAGGCAGGGGCAGAAGCCTCCAGGGTTTCCTAATAGAATTTGTCAATGAATATTCTTTCATGGATAAGCCATTTGATATGAAAATGCATCGCCTATGCTTGCGTAAGATTTGTTGTTATTGTTGTTTTTATTCAATTGTTCTATCGAAAAGACAATACAAAGGAAAGTATTTTATACATATATAAAGTGACTAAGGTGATTTTGCTGGTAACAAATTTTCCTTCACAAAGTCTGTTTATTTATTTAGAGAATCAGAATTCATTATCTAAGCCTGCACCTTTTTATGATGAACAATTATATATATAGAAAATAGGACAACCTCTTCTAGCTCATGACTTACTGGAGAGAGGAAATAGAATATCACAATTGAGATGAAGTGCTAGAATAGAATGTCTTTTATATATGTGTTGGTAGTTTGGGCTAAAAATGACACAGTCTATCATAGACAGTACAATTCATTGAGAAATAGCCAATAAAAGTTGCATATCACTTCATGGAAGGCTAGAATGAAATCTTGGGTGATTCCATAACAGAGAACACAGTGCAAAACATGGTTTGAATATTGGGAAAGCTTCTTAAAAACCCGGCCTTCCTACAGTAGATTATCTCATAGAAATAAAAAGACGTCAACCTCTCCATAACCCTGAACATGAAATGAGAAATCTTACTAAAAACAGCTGCAGCTGCTTTTTCAAGAGAAGAAGAGGTGATGATGTGGTAACAGATGCTCTGCTTCTCCCTCAGTGACAAACCATATTGGTGATTTCAAGTAGGGCTGGCATCTCAAAGAAAGCAATTAAGTTCTTTCTGAGTGATGGTGGTAAAGAAACCAAAGTAATTAGGACAGATTAAAGCACAGAAAGATAAACATCTTCCCCAAACAGAGGCTGAAGTTACATGACCACAATTAGTTTGGCAGGAAAAAAAAAAAAAGTCATGCATATGGTCATGGGCAGCAAATATATGTTTATTTCATATAAAATGGTTATTAAAAGTATTTAAGATTGCATATGCAGTCACATCAAGAAAATATTTTTGGTTAGAGTATTTGCTGATGTTCTTTTATAATAGTTAAACAGTATATGGGCATGTTTTAAAGCTACTGTTTTAGAGAGAATTTTATTTTATTTTATTTTATTATTTTTTTTGGCTTCAACAACATTTATTTCTCGCAGTTCTGGAGGCTAAGAAGTTCAAGGGCAAAGTGCAGGCAGATCCAGTATCTTGTTAACCAGGGCCCACTTCCTGGTTTACAGGTGGCCATCTTCTGGTTGCATGCTCCCATGGCAAAGCAGAGAGATAAAGCAAGCTCTCATGTGTCTCGTTATAAGGGCACTAATTCCATTCTTTCTTTTTTAAATTTTATTATTATTATACTTTAAGTTTTAGGGTACATGTGCACAATGTGCAGGTTTGTTACATATGGATCCATGTGCCATGTTGGTGTGCTGCACCCATTAACTCATCATTTAGCATTAGGTATATCTCCTAATGGTATCCCTCCCCCTTCCCCTCACCCCACAACAGTTCCTGGAGTGTGATGTTCCCCTTCCTGTGTCCATGTGTTCTCATTGTTCAATTCCCACCTATGAGTGAGAACATGCGGTGTTTGGTTTTTTGTCCTTGCGATAGTTTGCTGAGAATGATGGTTTCCAGTTTCATCCATGTCCCTACAAAGGACATGAACTCATCATTTTTTATGGCTGCATAGTATTCCATGGTGTATATGTGCCACGTTTTCTTAATCCAGTCTATCGTTGTTGGACATTTAGGTTGGTTCCAAGTCTTTGCTATTGTGAGTAGTGCCACAATAAACATACGTGTGCATGTGTCTTTATAGCAGCATGATTTATAGTCCTTTGGGTATATACCCAGTAATGGGATGGCTGGGTCAAATGGTATTTCTAGTTCTAGATCCCTGAGGAATTGCCACACTGTCTTCCACAATGGTTGAACTAGTTTACAGTCCCACCAACAGTGTAAAAGTGTTCCTGTTTCTCCACATCCTCTCCAGCACCTGTTGTTTCCTGACTTTTTAATGATGGCCATTCTAGTTGGTGTGAGATGGTATCTCATTGTGGTTTTGATTTGCATTTCTCTGATGGCCAGTGATGATGAGCATTTTTGCATGTGTCTTTTGGCTGCATAAATGTCTTCTTTTGAGAAGCGTCTGTTCATATCCTTGGCCCACTTTTTGATGGGGTTGTTTGTTTTTTTCTTGTAAATTTGTTTCAGTTCATTGTAGATTCTGGATATTAGCCCTTTGTCAGATGAGTAGGTTGGGAAAATTTTCTCCCATTTTATAGGTTGCCTGTTCATTCTGATGGTAGTTTCTTTTGCTGTGCAGAAGCTCTTTAGTTTAATTAGATCCCATTTGTCAATTTTGGCTTTTGTTGCCATTGCTTTTGGTGTTTTAGACATGAAGTCCTTGCCCATGCCTATGTCCTGAACGGTATTGCCTAGGTTTTCTTCTAGGGTATTTATGGTTTTAGGTCTAACAAGTAAGTCTTTAATCCATCTTGAATTAATTTTTGTATAAGGTGTAAGGAAGGGATCCAGTTTCAGCTTTCTACATATGGCTAGCCAGTTTTCCCAGCACCATTTATTAAATAGGGAATCCTTTCCCCATTGCTTGTTTTTGTCAGGTTTGTCAAAGATCAGATGGTTGTAGATATGCGGCATTATTTCTGAGGGCTCTGTTCTGATCCATTGATCTATATCTCTTGTGGTACCAGTACCATGCTGTTTTGGTTACTGTAGCCTTGTAGTATAGTTTGAAGTCAGGTAGCGTGATGCCTCTGGCTTTGTTCTTTTGGCTTAGGATTGACTTGGCGATGTGGGTTCTTTTTTGGTTCCATATGAACTTTAAAGTAGTTTTTTCCAATTCTGTGAAGAAAGTCATTGGTAGCTTGATGGGGATGGCATTGAATCTATAAATTACCTTAAGCAGTATGGCCATTTTCACAATATTGATTCTTCCTACCCCTGAGCATGGAATGTTCTTCCATTTGTTTGTATCCTCTTTTATTTCATTGAGCAGTGGTTTGTAGTTCTCCTTGAGGAGGTCCTTCACATCTCTTGTAAGTTGGATTACCACCAATCCCACAGAAATACAAACTACCATCAGAGAATACTACAAACACCTCTATGCAAATAAACTAGAAAATCTAGAAGAAATGGATAAATTCCTTGACACATACACCCTCCCAAGACTAAACCAAGAAGAAATTGAATCTCTGAATAGACCAATAACAGGCTCTGAAATTGTGGCAATAATCAGTAGCTTACCAACCACAAAAAAGTCCAGGACCAGATGGATTCACAGCCGAATTCTACCAGAGGTACAAGGAGGAGCTGGTACCATTCCTTCTGAAACTATTCCAATCAATAGAAAAAGAGAGAATCCTCCCTAACACATTTTATGAGGCCAGCATCATCCTGATACCAAAGCCTGACAGAGACACAACCAAAAAAGATAATTTTAGACCAATATCCCTGATGAACATTGATGCAAAAATCCTCAGTAAAATCCTGGCAAACGGAATCCAGCAGCACATCAAAAAGCTTATCCACCATGATCAAGTGGGCTTCATCCCTGGGATGCAAGGCTGGTTCAACATACTCAAATCAATAAATGTAATACAGCATATAAACAGAACTAATGACAAAAACCACATGATTATCTCAATAGATGCAGAAAAGGCCTTTGACAAAATTCAACAACCCTTCATGCTAAAAACTCTCAATAAATTAGATATTGATGGGATATATCTCAAAATAATAAGAACTATCTATGACAAACTCACAGCCAATATCATACTGAATGAGCAAAAACTGGAAGCATTCCCTTTGGAAACTGGCACAAGACAAGGATGCCCTCTCTCACCACTCCTATTCAACATAGTGTTGGAAGTTCTGGCCAGGGCAATCAGGCAGGAGAAGGAAATAAAGGGTATTCAATTAGGAAAAGAGGAAGTCAAATTGTCCCTGTTTCCAGATGACATGATTGTATATCTAGAAAACCCCATTGTCTCAGCCCCAAATCTCCTTAAGCTGATAAGCAACTTCAGCAAAGTCTCAGGATACAAAATCAATGTACAAAAATCACACGCATTCTTATACACCAATAACAGACAGAGAGCCAATTCATGAGTGAACTACCATTCACAATTGCTTCAAAGAGAATAGAGAGAATTTTAAAAATTTATACTATGTGTATATACTTACAAAAGACTCAGAGATATTTTCTTAGTTTGAAATCTATTCTCTGATATTGCAGACATATTATGTAGTTGAACTGTAGAAAGCCACTTTTTTCAGACACATTTGCCTGTTTCTGCATTCCTGCTGGTCTGCTATTGTGACTTGGACAAACGACATCCAGAATGTTATTTGCTGGTGACATCTGCATCCAGAGACAATAATGCGTGTGTGCACATATTAAATGTCTTAAAATCATTAAAATTACTTAGTTCAGGCAGTACAACTAATTATTATACCTAAAAAAGTCACTCAGTCATAGAATTTTTTCACTCTTCTTAAAAAACAAAATTAAAGGTGCAAATGATTCTATAGGTCTTAAACTAGAATACTGAGGAGTTAAATAAAAAAATATATGAGCTACTGTCAAATGTGCAGATTGAGAGACTGGCCTTCTTACTTCAACAGAGACAAAATTGTGATCAGTTACACTTTATCATGGCCAGCTTCAGATTGATATGAATAATTTGTACCTATCAGAGAAGAGCAGACCCTTCTCTGACAGATTGCCCCTCCTCCACTACCATTTACATGGGCCATTTTTTTCCTGATGGGACTGAAGATGCTAGACAATATGGATGTAATCCAAAAATGTAAGAGTTAATCTTGAAACAATTTAGAAAAACTAAACTAATAATCAAGTGACATAAACAATTATCACCGCTACTATCTCTTCCCACACCCCTCTGTCACACACATTGTAGATGCTTGGGCCCCTTTTGAATCCTAATGAAATAGAAAAAGATTGAGACACATCTACCTTGCTGTGTGATACAGATAATGCCCGTATCCAACGCTGATTCTCTGAAACTGCATGTGAATTCATATACATTCTAATGCTTCACTATGTCCTCCAGTTCTGTCCTGTTTCGTCTCATGCCAACCTCATTGCAACCCACAAAACTGTAGATGCTAAAGATTTCAAATGCTATCTTTTAGAGACCACTTAATTTTTCTTTTCATGACTCACTATTTATAGCACATAACAATATTGACACTAAATATTCCAAATGCATCTTTCTTTCTTTTTTCTCTTTCAGAGCATTAAATTGAAGCCAAGGGACTGAAATAAGAAACACCAGAGAACAACAAGAGGAATTGAAATTGCATGGTCATTAGAAGGCATCTTAAGAATAACCGTGTAGCAGAGAATGAGGACTCATATCAAAGTTTGATTCTTTCAGTATTGGATTTTATGTAGCTAAAATATTTAGTATACTCAAACAAATATTATCATCAATATATTACTGTTCATATTTACATTTTCATCATGATGCAGAAGATGAAAACACTAAACAGACTATTTGCTAACGCTGAAAATCTTTAGTATTTAGAGGAGAGTTATATTATACTTAAAAAAATATATAAACTAAGTATAAGTGAAGTGTGCTTTTAAGACCTTGGTTTTGTTTAAATCTAAAAATCAAATATAAATGTAATACAAAGTTCAGTGTGTAACTATGACAAAAAATATTTTGAGTTTAGGAAATAAGCTGTAGTATCTGAAATTTCAAGAGGTATATATAATACTTTATGAGAGAGTACTTTAAAGGTCAAAAGAAGGGAAAATAATAATAATTTGAAGCTCAATAAATGAATTCAAATCCATCTGACACCTTCAAGGTTTTTAACATCAGCGATTTCACTGATAATTCTTTTACTATGACTAATGTAAATATATATATGTAAATATATACATATATATGTAAATATATACATATATTTTTGGGGGGACAGAGTCTTGCTTTGTCACCCAGTCTAGAGTGCAGTGGCACTATCTGGGGTCACCACAACCTCCACATCCTGGGTTCAAGCAATTCTTGTGCCTCAGCCTACCGAAAGGCTGGGACTACATGCGCGCACCACTACAGCTGGCTAATTTTTGTATTTTTAGTAGATACAGGGTTTCACCATGTTGCTCAGGCTGGTCTCGAACTCCAGTCCTCAAGTGATCCACCCGCCCTGGCCTCTCAAAGTGCTGGGATTACAGGCGTGAGCTACTGTGCCCAGCCCATAAAATATGTCTTCTATCCTTATAACTTTGGATTCCAGATGTGATGGCATAAGAATATGGCAGCAGTTCTATGTGAGACTGATGAAGTAACATATTATGAAAATACACTGAGAAATATCAAATGCTGATTTTAACATAAAGACATGATTGTTTTATAACTTAACTGACACCAAATATAGCTAAGTAAAATGATATTAAATTTACATGCTAAGCAAGGGTATAGGCAGAATTTACTGCATCAAAGTTTGCATCAGCTATTTTAAGATATTTGAACATTGATTAAAAATGTAAAACACAAAAATCCAAATGAACACTTGGTATTCAATGTAGACAGGAAGCTAATCAAGCTGGTTTATTTTTTCAACATTTGGAATGACTGGAAGACACGTGATGTGGGTAGTGGATAATTTGGAAGATATTAAGAGGATGAAAGTATTAGTTTTGATACACAGTTTACTTCATATTTATTAGAGTGGTGTGAAAAGAAATTAGTATATAGAAATATGTTTCTGCCCCTTTATATATCTGTCCTCAGCATATTAAAGCTGGACGAGAGTGGGTTGAAGTTACAATGAAGATAATTTTAAAAAGATGAAAGCTTCACTAAAAGAGGAAAATTTATAAATGATCAAGCACATTCACAAATTTACAGAGTTTGGAAAACAAAAATGATTTTGGTCCTCTTAATAGCAGAAGTGATTTTTAATTCACATCAAGTACCAACACATAATATCTCATATGGTTTATCACAACCCTGTATAAAAATGCTTCTGTAGATAAACACAGATACATCAAATTTGACATCAGCCCTCTAAACTTAATTAATAGAACACCATGAACCAAATTCTAGAGGGATTTTCCACCAATTGTCCATCCATGTAAGTGGATTCCAAACCATAATTTTGACTAACCATATTCTTTTTCCTGAATTTGAAGTGAATTGATATCCCCTGAAAAGGTAGGAACTTTGTCAGACTAACCTCATCATATTCCTTTCACTCAAGGACACAGTGACTGCAATGAGCAGAAAATAATTTAAACAAACTGGACACCACTGCCCAGTTCTAATTTTCTGAGCCCGCCTGACCCAAAATCATACTTTATCCTCCTTTCACTGCCATCATTTTTCTTATTTTTTAATGTATGAGGGTACCATAACAAACAATGCATACAATTCAGTAGGAAGTAGAAGAACAAGAGGAAATGTGAAAAGCATCCTAAGTTGATTTGCCACCAAGAGGACAATATTGACACCCTGGGCAAAGTCAGGAATAACTAACAATAGCAATACATGACAAGGGATGTAACCTTTCACACAATACAGATTCCAAAGCACTGTGGCTGCATTTAAAGCATATCTGATGATCAGAAGAATGAGAACTCTGATCTCAGTTCCTAAGGTCAGCTGAGAAATCAGTACATGCTAAGCATTACAAATTAAGCCAGATTGGTCCACATCAACTTAAGCTAGAGGTTTTCAACCCTACCAGACATAAAGCAAATATATTATTATCCTGAAATAGTTTCCATAGAAAATATAACCTAACTATGCACATTAAAAATATCCTAACTACAGTATAGAGAATGAATAAATGTAATTATGAAAAATAAACATACTTAATATGCAATCTTTGACAAATTTTACCAGAGCAGTAATCTCTAAACTGGGGTAGAGATACACCTGAAAATCAACAAAGACTTTCTATATATCGCAATGTTTATTGTAGAAAAAGTTAATCTTGGCATCAAATAAAATTAATAAAATGACATCAAAGTGTTTAATAATGATCTATAAAAGATGGTCTCAAAAGCTAGGTACCTGGACAATGAGTGCACTCACAATTATTAAACAATAATATGTATTTGATCATAATTCTTATAAAAATCTATTTAACTGTGCTTCATTATTATAAATTAATTATTTAAAAAGAATATGGTAATTTGTTTTATAACATGTAACAAAAAACATGCTGTATCTGTATCATTTTAGTCTGAATTTAAATGTCTTTGTTAATCCATTTCACATAATGCATTCAATAAAGATTTTTTCCCATTTTTCTTAGTAACTTTCATTATATGTTTAAAAATACATCAGTATGTTCATTTCTACAGACTGAAATATGGGGATTTGACCTGGTTTAGCGAAGGTTTCTCTGGAGTGATGATGGAGCTGAGAGGTGAAAGCTTAATGAAGCAAAGAGGGAAAGGAAAAGGGCATAAAGCTAGCAGTGATAACATTTGCAAAAGCCCTGTGGTGGTACCTAAATGGGATGTACACAGGAATAGAATGCAAAAGCAAAAGCATGATACAAATTTATTAAAAAGAAAATAATTGAAAAACAGAATTTTTAAATGCATACACACACAGACACACACACACATTATTTTTTTTCCTGGATATTACATGTCAAGAAACCTTGCCTAAATTTGAATCTTTGAATCTTTGTATTTTATGGCCATGCCACGTATCTGTTTGTGTTGCTGTAAAGGAATTCCTGAGGCTGGTAATTATAAAGAAAAGGGTTAATTTGGTTCATGGTTCTGCAGGCTGTACAAGAAGCATGACACTGGCATCTGCTTCTGGTGAGGAGCTCTGGCTGCTTCTACTCACAGTGGAAGGTGAAGGGGAGCCATCATGTGAAGATTACAAGGCAAGAGTGAGAAAGAGAGGAGGAGGTGCCAGGTTCTATTCAACAATCTGTTCTTGTTGAAACTAAGAGTAATTACTAAGAGTGAGAATTCACTTAATCCCAGGAGAATGGCACCAAGCTATTCATGAGGAATCCACCCCCATGATTCAAACACCTTCCACCATGTCCTACCTCCAAGAGTGGAGATCGAATTTTGACATGTGACTTGGCAGGACCTAACAAACAATATCTAAACCATAGCACCACATATTACATTGTCAATTCACATTTAGCCTGGAGCGTATAATTGCTTCCCTTTATTCAAGGCAATCTGTAGTGATCATAATCTTTGAAACATTCAGGTCTGGCTATATCTCCTGGTCCTGAAATTTGCAATTATTTTAACTTATTTTCAGAATTTTACTTTTCTTCTTATTGCATTTATTTGTGTTGTTTTTGAATAGGCAATCTTTTTGCCTATTCACAGTTTGATAATCTCAAGTCTGTATTATTCACAAATGCAATTACTGTTTTTTTTGTGTTTTGCCATTCTACTTTTTGGTATTAAAAATATTGACTAGCATATTAATAGATCTGACAGTTTTCAAATGTCTTGGTAGAGTTCAATTTATAGACCCAAACGTCGGTGCTGTATAATATGTATTTTAAAAGGTAGTACTGAATACTAAGTAGTAATAAAAGATGGGATAATCAAATAAATTTTATAAAGAAAGTGAAATTTGAGTGTTTCCCCATCTTGCAAAAAAGGAAATAAATTTTTATATTTTTGCAAGTTATATTTAACACTATGCTGTTAACAAAAATTATCTTCAAAATATTTAGAAAAAATATTTAGAAAAAAATATTTTTTTCCTCAGTCACAGAAAATTAAACTTGCAAACAAATACTGCAACTGAGAACAACTAAATTGAAAAATAGACAGGGTTTCTCTGTACATCTGATATTAGAGAAGAAATTTAAGTTACTTATTACATGAAAAAGTCTAATATAGAAAGATATACTATAACTTGGTTAAATTACATTTACTTTATTTTTTTCCTCATCTAGGATGCAACAGAAAAGATACATAGGGGATCAAATATATATGATGGTGGAAGTGAAAACCGTTCCTTTGTGCTTCCTTGTTTCCTGAAGGGGTGCTTCTGAAATTCAGTGATCTCAACAGGCCACTTGGAGAGAGAGGTCTGCTTGGACACATGAGCCCAGACATGCATGCCACTTGCTCTATTTTTTCCCATTTATTTCCAGCTTGGGGTGGCAGATATGTCCTCCCCATAACTCAGGCTTACCATCGAGGCTTATAACTTCGTGCCTTTCCAGTCCCATAAGCCAGTTTGATAATGCTTACAGAGTATCATATGTAGCCCAGCCATTTCTGGATATGTATTTTATTTCTTGCTGCATCACACACCTATTTTCTGATTCGGTGTAGCAGGACTTGCTACCATTTATCACAGACTAGCACTGGAATCTCTCTTCTGGAAGTGAGAAAACTGAAGTGAAGAGAGGCTACAGAATTGATCTAAGGCTAGCAGGACTTGCTGTTGAAGTCCATCATGGACCAAAGGTCTCAAACCAGTAATCTTTTTTATAATTCCTGTTGTAGCTCATGCAATTCTAATACTTTCTGTAATGCTAATTATGTCATTTGAATTAAATGTAAAGGTTCTTTAGAAACCTTTGTAAGACAGGTGAATCCTGTTTTAATAGGGTAATAATTACTTTGTAACCTTATAGCTATTATGGGATGTTTCCAATGCTTGTGTCTGATAAAACAAGAATCAAGAACTACTTATAAAATCTCAAAAAAATTTTCACAATTTTAAAAATGTAGGCTACTATTATTATTAACTAATGAAGTTCAAGTATAAAATCCTTTACTAACATAAATGGGAAAAAGTTAAGCTAAAACACTTTGATTTTATTTGAAACAATCTAGCTTTACACTGCTTATTGATACGATTTGGACTTAGTCTGTCATGTCTTATAAAACATAGAAAATGAGAAGAAATTAATAGTTTTTTTATTTCAAATCAGTTATTAAATTATTCCATAAAAAAGTCACATCTAGGTTTATATTAAGAAAATGATCTTTCTCAGTCTTTTTTAGTCTAGATCTTCAGGCGGTATACTGACAATTTTTGTGATAGTATTGGTTTACAGAACTGCTTTACCAATTTCCAAAGATCTCTATTGCTGGAATCAGCATGCAGAAAATGAAACATATTTGACAAAAAGAATAGCAAATCCAAAGCATACATTACATACTCTGAAAAAAACAGTATGTGGAAGACTCATGGCAAGGGAGATAGAAATGAATATCTGTGTGGAGTGCCCCGTGCTGCATAATGGATTCTTACAAGCTGTTGCTGAGTGTGTTAAAGGTATCACACATTTGAAACTTGCATAAGAAAGAAAATTACAGCGCAGTCTTCCAGGAAGGAGAAGAATAGCCTTAACCTCCCACGGTTTTCTTTAGACCCTGTTGAAGAGAATTTTTCATCACTTCCATCCTCTAATATTTTTTCAGGGATACTTTTTTTTAAAAGATGTTGAAACACTTCTAACAAAAGGATGCCACAGAGCTGATACTGATAGACTAGTTGAAAAGTCCTGCCTTTTCTTAGTCATTGACTGCAAAGTCAATTTAAATAATTTAAATAGTTCTTGCTTCCTGCCACCTCCAGACTCGTGGAGTAGACCTTCAACATTATGTTTGCCTCAATACACCAAAAGAAAACTTACAGAAAATCTGAAATTTTTTAGCTCTAAATCTTTTATCTCTTTAAATTATGTGACTTTAAGATAATAATTTTGTATTAATCCATACAGAGAGAGTCTTTTAGAAACCAAGAGGAATGCTATGACTGGACCATAGCATCAAGGGAAAGAAAGGTGAGGGTAAGGTCATCCTACAGGCCTGTGAACAAGGCAGACGATGCAGAGCTATTTTAGCATGAAGAGAGTTAAGCATTTATGTCAAGTGCAAAGGGAATTCATTTTGAAGAGTTTTATGCAACTGTGTGGAATGTAGGGGTAAAATGTGGGAGAAAAGAGAACACGTAGAGGGTATTTAAATAATCTTAGAAGAAATGGTGGTTATCATGGTGATAGTAGAGCTAGTAAAAATGGAAAACATTAGATGTTAGAATGTATTTTTAAGAAAAAAACAACCAAGAGTTACTGATATATTGAATATGGGGAGTTTAAGGGAAGGTAAGACTCAGAGTTAACTCCTCAATTTGACAAGCAACCAATTGAAAGTGGCATTTTTTACTTAGCTGGGAGAGATTAAAGGGGAACGAGATGGGAGTGTCAGGAATGGGAATTGATTTTTTGAACATGTTGAACTTGAGATCACTATAAGAAATCTGCATGAGCATGCTGAGTAAGAAGTCTGAGGTTTGAGAAGTCAGATATAAACTTAAGGGGTCACCAACCTATAGCATTTAGTGTGGTCTATATTCATGAGTCAGTTGAAATGAAGAAATATACTGTAGAAGAAAGCAGAAATAGCTTTTTGAGAGAAGGAGAGGGGAGACGGTCCAGGGTGCAAGCAGAAGGGCTGCCTCTCGGTTGGTAAATGCAAGTTCATTCATCCATAGTAGGAAGATGATGGGAGGCATACAAGACAGGTGCATATGCAGGTGTATTTAATCCTAAAATGAAATTACTACTCTCAGATTACTTCTATTTTCTCAGGAAAGCATGAGCCAAAGCTATTAGCTGAAACAGAAAGAAGAGGGAAAAAGAAAATTGAGAGGAATAGAGAAAATGAATAATAGAGGTTTGGGGTCTTAGGAAGTTAAAGAATACGTAAATATATACACAATCAGATTTCTGGGTAGAATGAATTGACCATTTGAAACTTTTAGTCTTAAATTTAGGGTGTGACAAGTCAGTTCTGATGGGTGCAGTCATGAAGAAGGCAGAAATTTGAGTTTAATTAGGTATCACACTTTGTGAGTTAAGTAAAACGGATGGAGAAGGAGAGAGTTAAAAGTACTTGCAAGGGTTCTGGTATAATTACAGAACAGTAAATCTAAGTTGAATAAGAAGTAAAATGAATACAGGTTTTGGAAAAATAGTAATTCATAGAAAAAATAAATTGTGGTCATCAATAAAGTTAAATATTGGTGGGAAAAATAACTGAAGTGAAGAAAAACCATCTGCAGAGTAGAGTGAAGAAAAACCATATTTTTTCATCTGTCTGAATCCCAATAATTGGTGATTAAACGAAAACAAAACATCTTCCTTTAAGAGAGCTGCAGAGGTGGTAGCGTGGTAGTGTGGTCGGCATACAACCAATTTGCTGTTATAAAGAGGTGGAGTGGACATGCAGAAATAGTTTTAAAATTAAGGGGAAATTTGTCAATTAGCGATCTTGTCAGTCAAAATACATTGTAGGATGTTTTTGAAGGTTGTGTAAGTTCAATTGTATCAGATTAATAGATATGTAGAATAATAAGTGGACCTGGAAGCTTGGATTTCTATTGGTGTGGGAAGTATATGGGTTTCTATAGTGTCTGGGTCTCTAAGGGTGGGAAGAACTGTATGAAGCTTACAAATTTCATCATAGTAAGTATCTTGAGGGAAGACAGAAAACCACCTCAACTTGGACGGCGTGGAGCCTCTGAGCAATTTTCATTTTAGTGCTGGGTAGGCAGTAGCCAAGATAGTGACTGTAACTCATGGCTTACTTAAGAAATGGCTTCTTTAGACACCGGGTCATCTGAGGGCCTTTTTATCCAGTGACATTGTTCTGTCACACAAAGCTGCTGCTTCACGAGGAGCTAGAGAACCTCCTCTTTTCTAAAGTAGCAGGTTATTGTTGCAATTGGATTGTAACAGGCTTGAATGCTGTTTCTCCTCTGTACAACAATATTCTGAAGAGAAATGTGTGTGTGTGTGTGTGTGTGTATATGATTTAACATAATTTAATATATTTCTACAGGTATCTTAAGGCTTGGTTACTTCATCACTTATTAAAAGCGAATTCCAAATCTTTTTGATTGTGTCAAAGAATTAAGATGTAATATGCATATGTAATCATGCATTCCTGCATATAAATAAATATATGTTATACATATACAAATACAAATATATGCATATGTAATCATGCATATCTGCATATAAATATATAAGTTATACATATACAAATACAAATATATGCATTAAGTATTAAATACATGTATCCTACATTGATATATTTATAAATCATACATATGCATATAAGCCCTTTATGTATTTTACACATATATAAAAATAGAAGTTAAAAATGAAAATTTAATACATACAAGTAGAATTTTTAAGTTTCCTTTTCATAAAGGCAATGCTTGTGTGAGAGAAAAACATATAAGCTTTGTGGAATATCACCATCCAGTTTTGGAGACCATTCAGAATAGTTTATGAAATTCACTATCAAAGCTATGCTAAATTAATGCAGAATTACAGTTTGATGTTCTAGTATGCACAAAATATATAAACTAAACATATATATATAATTTTTGTGAAAAATCATAGGAAAATTACCTAATTCACAAAATGAGCAAGTAACAGCCTATACAATAAAATATGTATTTTTTCAAGAGATGAAGCTAATTTTCAGCCTCGTAAAACCTCATTTCTGGGCTTACTGTTTAGTATAAGATGTTTTTGTTTGTTTGTACCTGTTTTTAGAGTTAACATGCATGCAGTTAAAATATATGACCTCATGCTCTAAATTTTATATATAAACATAAATTAAATATGTCTTAGTATGGCATGCAATTTGATTTATCTGCATCTTTCAGATTCAGTCTTTCTCTTTATTTTTATTGTCTTTACTTGATTCGAAATCCAATTATTCCACATTTGGTTTGTTTCAGTAATCTGCTGTTCTCTCTACCTACTCACATTCTTTTTCACCCCAGACTCAATCTGTCATCAATCACCACATTATTTCTCTAAATATAGAATGTTGCCGATGCTGGATTGGATTTCCTTGGCAAAACATTTATGGTATGCAACAATTTTTAAAAATCACCCTGTTTTCTATTATCAACTTAAATTTATCTGCCTCTATATACAGACTTAATACCTTTATTTTGAAACTTTTATCTTCCCATTTTACCCCACAAACTCATTTTTTTTTGTTTCTTATCCTGTTTTCTTTGATTTTGTTCATTTAGACTTCTGTTTTATGATTCATTCAGCATATTATGGTAAAATATATCTCTGCCCAAATTCCTCTTTAAGAGAGCCATATAACTGTTTATAAGAAATTAGCTTGAGTGAGAGTAGAACTATGAATATGTTAAAAAACACACAGATGGACTCTAAAACTGCAGTGAGTGGAGGATGGATCTTATAAAATGGAAGCACTTTTATTTGAATTGGGATTTGCAAACTTAAAAATACAATACATGCTCAGACTGAGATGTTCTGCACAGAGGGATTTGAATGTCTCCAGCAAATCCTGGAGGGGGAAAAAGAAGTAGCTAGTAAAGTTGCCACTATACAGGGAATACATGAGAAGAAATCTGAGTAGGGACATCGGATATCAGAAAATAGATATGTCCAAAGAAATTTTGTATAAATTTATTTCTTAGAAAAGTGTGATGTAAAAATCTCTCCTCTATACACACAATGTTGTAAAATCTACATTATCAAACTAATTTTTATTTATTGTTTTAAGGAGAATCAAATAAATATTTATATTTATTCTTGGAGTCAGAATAATAAAAACAGGCTGGATGGCTTCAGAAAATAGAAGAGAGCTTAGCTGGATTCTCAGTTAGACATAAATATTCTGCAAAGCAAATTAGCTACCATCTCTTTAATATATCCTTTCTTCATGTTTCTACCCTAAAATGCTTCCATCATAATCTAACTTTTCTATATAAATTATTGTTTTGCAAATATTATAGCACTTGTTTACGTACTGCTGTCTCTAATAATCTAATTGTTCTACTTCATATATCTTGTTTTCTTCATTCTGGTATAAGAATATAGCATATAAAATTAATTCAATATGGATTGAAGACTTACATGTTAGACCTAAAACCATAAATCTCTAGAGGAAAACCTAGGCAATACCATTCAGGACACAGGCATGGGCAAGGACTTCATGTCTAAAACACCAAAAGCAATGGCAACAAAAGCCAAAATTGACAAATGGAATCTAATTAAACTAAAGAGCTTCTGCACAGCAAAAGAAACTACCATCAGAGTGAACAGGCAACCTACAAATTGGGAGAAAATTTTCGCAACCTACTCATCTGACAAAGGGCTAATATCCAGAATCTACAATGAACTCAAACAAATTTACAAGAAAAAAACAACCCCATCAAAAAGTGGGTGAAGGACATGAACAGACACTTCTCAAAAGAAGACATTTATGCAGCCAAAAAACACGTGCAAAAATGCTCATCATCACTGGCCATCAGAGAAATGCAAATCTAAACCACAATGACATACCATCTCACACCAGTTAGAATGGCCATCATTAAAAAATCAGGAAACAACAGGTGCTGGAGAGGATGTGGAGAAATAGGAACACTTTTACACTGTTGGTGGGACTGTAAACTAGTTCAACCATTGTGGAAGTCCGTGTGGCGATTCCTCAGGGATCTAGAACTAGAAATACCATTTGACCCAGCCAACCCATTACTGGGTATATACCCAAAGGATTATAAATCATGCTGCTATAAAGACACATGCACACGTATGTTTATTGCGGCACTATTCACAATAGCAAAGACTTGGAACCAACCCAAATGTCCAACAACGATAGATTGGATTAAGAAAATATGGTACATATACACCATGGAATACTATGCAGCCATAAAAATGATGAGTTCATGTCCTTTGTAGGTACATGGATGAAACTGGAAACCATCATTCTCAGTAAACTATTGCAAGGACAAAAAACCAAACACCGCATGTTCTCACTCATAGGTGGGAACTGAACAGTGAGAACACATGGACACAGGAAGGGGAACATCATACTCCAGGGACTGTTGTGGGGTGGGTGGAGCGGGGAGGGACAGCATTAGGAGATATACCTAATGCTAAATGACGAGTTAATTGGTGCAGCACACCAACATGGCACATGGATACATATGTAACAAACCTGCACATTGTGCACATGTACCCTAAAACCTAAAGTATAATAATAATAATAAAAGAATATAGCATATAAATTTGAAGGCAAGAATAAGGTACTCCAAATTTTCTTTATTCCTTTAGAGGCTGCATTTGACACAATTGTCTTTTTATAATGTCAGCATTTTAGAGTTTAATAACTGAATATATATATATATGATGTTTTACCATTAATATTGGATCATTCACAATGTATAGCTTCTTTAAATGTTAAATGGTAGAAATACTTAAACATTAAGTTTTGACATTGGCCCTTTTTTATACTTCATGCTGTCTAAGTGGTAAAAGTGTTTACTGCATATGAAAGAAATATCATCAGAAAACTGAAATCTTACATTATTTGTTTTCATTTTGTATTTTAAGCTTGTAATTTGTAAGCTATCAGTAGCATTTACAATTACTAAATATGAGTCTTGAGGATAATTTGGTGTGGACATATGGATACATGCAAATGTAACTGTTTAAGACACCCAAAGAGACTCATAGTTGTTTTCCTACCCAGAAAATCTCCTGTATTGAAAATGTCATTGCAGTTAAACAAAGACAATTGTCCAAATCCTGGCAACCAATGGCAATGTTGCCAGTAAAACATCCTAATTAACTTTGGAGGCATTATTTGAATTACTAACCTTCATTTACTGTTTCTATTCCTTCTTCTAAAAGTGAAGGTGAACATAAATCACATTATTAACAAGTTTACTTCTAAAAATAGAAAACCAAATGTTATAAGTATAAATGACTAACTCATATTTGATTAAGCAAAAAATCAAAATTCCTTCTTTAATACATAATAGGTTTGTGAATATATACAAACTAATCAAATTACCAAATTCATGTAACAGACATTAGAGTTGTGAGGAGAATCTAGCTTCCAAGAATGAAATATTTTATGAAATCATTCATGATATTTCAACTTTTTGGCAACTTTTAACAATATAGTCTAGCATTGTTATGTATTTTTAATTTTACATTTTTATTTCATAATGGGTCATACAAGGACTATGCTTAAAAGTCAGTGACTATTTTATTGAGGTTAAAATTCCGCTGCATTGGGAAAATCTACTTATTTCTAGATTATTTTAATGGCTTTAAGAACAGAAACACTAGACCTCTCATTATTAATGTTAGGGATTTTTTTTTCTAGTTCCTCATTTGCATGAAAGAAAAAAGTAAAATTAAATAGTACATTGAATAACTGATCAAGTATTATATAACATAAATTGTCATAGCACCACAAATGAACCATTGGCTAGAATGTATGTTACAATGTGATAGCTTACTATTTGTTAGCTGATACATGAAAATCTGCACTCAACCTAAGCAATTCTCTTAAAGGCATAATACATTAAAGTGAAATCCTCAAAAGTAGAATTTAAAATGCCAATCAAATATTTACTAATATTAATGGGCCAAATTAATTCTACTCACCTTATCCCAAACTTTGAACTCTTTCAAGCAATTAAGTTGTTCTCATAGTTGGTAGATAACTTCCAAACTCAATTGCTACCCAGTTTAACTAAATGTTGGTTTTGTTTAACACTTGCTTCATATTTGTTGTCCAAATGTATGGCTTTGATAACCATCATCTTGCAGATGCATGTTGATACAGTATCCAATGACTGTTTCAAACAGGCCTTTCCTCGAATTATATATATATTAAAAAAAAGTAAAAGCAAGGTATTAATAAAAATGTAGCCACTATCATGTGCTTCTTGATTTTGAATTCTCAGATTTTGAATTGTTTTTGAATTCTCTTTTTTGAATTCATTAAACAGAGAATTATAGTGGTAGCCTCCAGGTTCTACATAAGCCAGAACGAACCTAAATATTTACTGGTGAATCTGTATCTGCTGAATGGATTGCTACATTTTATCATTTGAATTTACTTTCTTCCTTTTTCCCATGTTACTATATAATTATATTTCCCTGGTATGAGTTTAGGATGAATTAACACTCAAATACATTGGCAATATCAATTGCTATTCTTTCTCTTTCACATTAGATAACTTCTTTTAAAAGGATGCATTAATAATTTTATATTTAAACTAAATCATAAAATAGTTATTTGAAAGTCACAACTAGGTTTAGAAAATAAATTGATCACTTTCTAGAGATCTGTGACATATTATGCATGTAATAATTGTTCTATGAATGATAAATATCCAAACACAGTCATCTGTGAACACATTCACCAGGATATATTTATTAACTAACTATAAAAATACCTATATTATTTTTAAGTCTTCTTCCATATTTAAGGAGAGGACATGGTCAACATAAAGCTCCTGAATTACTGACCAATAACTTTCTAATGGCATTTTTATGATTTTGATTTAAAAAGTTATTTACCTCTTTTGATAAATTTCTGCTATGAATTGTACACATATATGTAAAACATACAATGTGTGTGTGTACATATCTGTACACATATGACTTTTACTAGGTATATAATCAGCAATGATTGTTTTAAAAAGTGCAAATGAGTTGAATAGGGCAATTGCATCACTAGCAAAATTTTCCCACTATTATAGAAAACAATTAGAATTTTGTAAGTTTTTTAGGGGGATAAAACAAATATTTAGAAATCCTTATTATTTACTGATAGAGCAATAAAATTAAAATATGAAATTGCTGTAAATAGCAATATAAAATAAATATTCTCAATGTGACTGATATGAAACACTGTTGATTTTGGTTGTACTATTTTTGTAACTAGACTGGAAACAATTACTGTATGCCCAAGATTGATCTGGATGAATTAACCTTGACAGTAGATAGTAGCAGTGCCACAGGTCGTACACTGCATACATTTTGCAATGGAAAGGCTGCCTGAGGCATTGTATTAAAAACACTACAGTGCTACTTAGTACTTTGAAATGTTAACGGTTCCATAGATTTTCCACAATTGCTTACTTCCTCCTAATCAATGCTTTTAATATTACATGATTAGATGGTTTTCAACAGTGCATACTTCATGGCTACAGACTGCTATATTATGCACTAGAAGCATTAACATTTGAAAAATTCCCGTTGGCTGTATTTTAAATTTATTGTGAGATATTACCTCAAATCAGTTTTATTCTCATTGTTTTGTGACCTAGATAAAAATATTGCATCTTACCTTTTCCTCAGTAAACAACCAGTTTGCTATGTCTTCATTAGTGCAAGTTCACATGTTCAAACTCCTTAACAAAAGCTTCTTCCTATTAACCTTTAACTGGTATATTTTTGATAATATACAAAGTATCTTCTGTAAAATTCTATCCTACAACCACACTTACCGCACATCCTCATCTCCGATTTTTAGTTTATGGCTTTGTTCATCTTAGTAAATGCTGTAAGTCTTTCCAAATATCTAAGGATTCCCCTCTTCTATCACTCACCATGCAAAATATTGTAGCTGTTCTCCAAATCTTATACGTAAATCATATTAATCAATAGATGAAATGAAAACTTTTCCTGGAAATTTACTAAGTACCTAGTACAGTTTTAGCCATTAGGGGAGAAAATGAAGATCTTTAAAATAATTCCCAAATCTAAATTTATAATACTGACCTCACAAGGTTTAACCAAGAAATATACCGTATTTTCTTGATATTTCTAATCTCTTGTCCCATTATTGCTTTGAATTAGTCTTTCTCTGATGTTTCAAAATGTCAAATGTAATATGAATTCTTCTCTCCCCTTATTTCATCAGTGGTTAAAATTCTAGTCTACCTTAATAAAACTTTTTAAATCCGCCTTCCAATAGTAGATGTCCCCTAACAAGTTTCCTTGCCCTCATCCTTTTTCTGGAATAAGGCATTCTAAAAATCCACCTAGAACATACTTCTAACAGTTGAGGATAGTCAGTACTGAACACCTAGATCAGCTTTTGATCAAAAAGAATTTAATAACAGCTTCTGCAGAGCAAAAGAAACTACCATCAGAGTCAACAGGCAACCTACAGAATGGGAGAACATTTTCCCAACCTACTCATCTGACAAAGGGCTAATATCCAGAATCCACAATGAACTCAAACAAATTTACAAGAAAAAAACAAATAACCCCATCAAAAAGTGGGCGAAGGACATGAACAGACACTTCTCAAAAGAAGACATTTATGCAGCCAAAAAACACATGAAAAAATGCTCATCATCACTGGCCATCAGAGAAATGCAAATCAAAACCACAATGAGACACCATCTCACACCAGTTAGAATGGCCATCATTCAAAAGTCAGGAAACAACAGGTGCTGGAGAGGATGTGGAGAAATAGGAACACTTTTACACCTGTTGGTGCGACTGTAAACTAGTTCAACCACTGTGGAAGTCAGTGTGGCGATTCCTCAGGGATCTAGAACTAGAAATACCATTTGACCCAGCCATCCCATTACTGAGTATATACCCAAAGGACTATAAATCATGCTGCTATAAAGACACATGCACACGTATGTTTATTGTGGCACTATTCACAATGGCAAAGACTTGGAACCAACCCAAATGTCCAACAACGATAGACTGGATTAAGAAAATGTGGCACATATACACCATGGAATACTATGCAGCCATAAAAAATGATGAGTTCATGTCCTTTGTAGGGACATGGATGAAACTGGAAACCATCATTCTCAGTAAACTATCGCAAGGACAAAAAACCAAACACTGCATGTTCTCACTCATAGGTGGGAACTGAACAATGAGAACACATGGACACAGGAAGGGGAACATCACACTCCAGGGACTGTTGTGGGGTGAGGGAAGGGGGGGAGGGACAGCATTAGGAGATATACCTAATGCTAAATGACAAGTTAATGGGTGCAGCACACCAACACGGCACATGGATACATATGTAACTAACCTGCACATTGTGCACATGTACCCTAAAACTTAAAGTATAATAATAATAATAATAACAATAATAATAAAACAGCTTCTGTGTGAAAAATTAGACTGTAATTTCTATTGCTGCCATAGTATCAATTTGCCCCACTTCATCAATGGCATCAATGGCATTACTGTATGGGTTAACCTAAGAACTGCCTGCCTATACACTTTTCCACTTGGCCCTAACTAGACGCTGCATTGACTTTTATGAGGTATTGCATATTGTTCTGCCTTTTTTTCTCTCTTCTCCATCTAGGACTCTAGTATGTATATGCTAGATTATTTTATATTATTGTGCATGTTAATGAGGCTTAGTTAATTGTTTTCACTCTCTTTTATCTCCACTTTAGTTTTGTTATATTCTCAAGTTTACTAATACTTTCTTCTGCAATCTTTGTTTAGGTTTATCTCGTGATGTTTTGTATTTTTATGTACTATATTTTAATTCTAAAAGTTCCATTTATTTCCTTTTAAATGATAGTAGCCATGCCAATCTTCATCATCTTTATGTTTTGCTTTAAATCCTTGTATTAATACATATTATAACACATATTTTCAAGTCCTTATATACTATTTCCAGTATTTCTGCCATTTCTTGATATAATGCTATTGAATATATTTTTTCTGCTTATGTCTCACATTTGGCAGCTTCTTTCCATATCTAAATTTTTATCATTTGTTAGATATTATGAATGTTCAGTGAGTTTTTACAATTCTCCCTTGGGTTCTTTTCAAGAATGTGGAAGTATGTTTTATCCAAAAGATAAGATCTTTCCCCTGAGCATAATTATCTTGAGATTTGTTTATGAAGTTTGTTGGAGTGAGTCTAGTTTATTCAAGGAATAGTTGAATAGTGCTAAGAAATGACACTTCTGGTGTCTCTTCTAAATGTTATGTGTACAGAATGAAGTTTCTCCACTCTAGCTCATTATAACTCAACATTTCCTAGAGATACGTGAGTCTATGGAAGTGTTCAGTAGTAGCATTACTTTCCCTGGAAGTTGTTTTACGCAGGGCCTTTTGGAATTTTATCTGACATATGCATAGATTAGTATTCAGCCAAAAGACAATTCCCTCCTCTTTATTTTGCCTGATTTTCCTTAGTACAAGTAAATTTAATAACTCAAATGAAACTTTTTTGTCTGTTTTGTTGGTTATGTTATATTATTAACTTACAGGCTAAGTGATTTTCTTCTCATTCATTCATCTTTTCAATAATTACCTATTGAATACCTAGAATGTCAAAGATTGTTGGAGGTTATTTGAAATATTCATTATGTATACCCTGATCCTCATCCACTAGGAGAATGATACTACACAGAATGATACGAAAAACATAGCTATAGAAAATGAATAGGCAATGAAATCATCGTACATATATTCTAGGCATTTTAAAACTACCAATTAGATTTTAAGCATTGGTAAATAATTTGGTCCTTCTGGCTCACTGCTTCCTCACCTAATTTATAAAAGTAAATTAATTTCAGTTTTCAGCAATCGTGCAGGCACAACTACAAGCCCTGGCCTTAGTTGGGTTCATAAATTACACTTCTATGTATAGATTACCTGGATCACAATTTTCTCATCCATAAAATGAGAAGACTAGGTATCTCATTCTTACCCTACATGGCCACAATCTTAAGGCATGCTGAGATCGCAGTAGTGTAATTTGTTGTGAAACAGAAGACATAGTATAAACTTTACTTCACGAACTGCATTTAAGACATCTCGACATGCTCAGCTTCTAAGCATACACAGATGAAATAAAGAGATAGGCCCTACATTTTATTCTGTAGCCATCACATAAAACCTTAGTTGAAAAGGTTGCAAATCCTGTAAATTGATTTTTTTTTCTGAATAATCTTGCCGGTTCTATTCATGAATAAAGAAGACAAAAGATAGCTAAATGAGAATTACCAGTATATGGGGCCTTTTATGATAATTTAAAAATCATTTTTATATGCTGCT
Source organism: Nomascus leucogenys (assembly GCF_006542625.1). Lineage (NCBI taxonomy): Eukaryota > Metazoa > Chordata > Mammalia > Primates > Hylobatidae > Nomascus > Nomascus leucogenys. The sequence goes on from NC_044387.1 coordinate 81,167,668, forward strand.
TAATATCACATTTGGCTATCAACCGTCATTTATAACATTGTATATTCAAGAATTTCTCAACCTTTAATTTACATTTAGGTCAATATTGAGTCCCAATGTTTCCAACTTAAATATTTTTCACTAGATACCTTCTTGAAAGTTTTCAACCCAAATAATTACAAGAACCTTAGAGTGGTCACATGTATTCAGAAATTATCACTGGTTCGTACTTGCTACAGGCTTATGGAGTGAAAAATAAAACACCACGCTCGACGGTGGCCTCTGCAATCACTGGCAGAAGGTTTGGTCCTCTGGAGACACCAAAGCCATTTGTCTCAATGTAAAGTACCTTATCTTGTTAAAAACAATAGTTCTGTTAAGTGAGAAAAATAGAAGTTGATTCTTACATCTGAAAGTAATTCAGGAATGATTAAACAAAGGGGCCTGGTTCCCCAAATTGTAAAAATGCCTAAAGAAATTGATATTTCAAACTATACATATATGCAACTTCAGTACTAATATGATATGTTCACACACACACACACACACACACACAGACACACAGAGACACACATATCTATTGCCCCAAGTTGATTGTGGTGTTCGGAGCTTCTCCATCTGGATTCAGTCTGATATAACTCATCGGTCTTAGAAATATCCTAGAAATATCAGTCTACTTCTCCCCAGTTTCACACTCCCATCTTTTTTTAGGAAATGTCTGTATCTGTGAAAAATACAGTGGACACAGCCTAAACTGTTCTCCAAAGAATTGGACTTTTGTATATTCCCTTTTAAGTGTGGATGGAATCTGGTTTGATTATAGTCTGTAGAATACGAAAAGGGTAAAGGCATATAAAAACATAACTAAAACACAATGTCAGTTGATTTCAAGTTATCAAAAGGGAGAATATTCTGTGTGGCCTTCACTTCATCAGGTTTAAGCTCTTAAAAAGAGGGACTGGGTTAGCAGCAATCCCATTACTGGGTATATACCCAAAGGATTATAAATCATTCTTCTATAAAGACACATGCACACTATATAAATCATTCTATAAAGACACATGCACATATTGCAGCATTATTTACAATAGCAAAGACTTGGAAGCAACCCAAATGCCCATCAGTGACAGACTGGATAAAGAAAAGGTGGCACATATACACCATGGAATACTGTGCAGCCATAAAAAAGAATGAGTTCATGTCTTTTGCAGGGACATGGATGAAGCTGGGAACCATCATTGTCAGCAAACTAACACAGGAACAGAAAACCAAACACTGCATGTTCTCACTCATAAGTGGGAGCTGAGCAATGAGAACACATGAACTCAAGGAGGGGAACATCACACACCAGTCCCTGTAGCGGGGTGGGGGGGCAAGGGGAGGGAAAGCACTAGGACAAATACCTAGTGCATGTGGAGCTTAAAACCGACGTGACGGGTTGATGGGTGCAGCAAACCACCATGGGACATGTATGCCTGTGTAACAAACCTGCACGTTCACCACATGTATCCCAGAACTTAAAATAAAATAAAAATAAAAAAAGAGGGACTGGGTTAGATAGATTCTCCTTCTGGACTTGAAGAAGCAAACAGCCATAGCCATAGCTATGTATGGGACACATGGTAGGACACTGGACGCAGATTAGGGCCTAAGGACACCTTCTGGCTGACAGCCAGAACAAAAACGGAAATCTCAATGAATTCCATCAACAGCTTGCAGGAGTTTGGAAATGGATCTTTAACAGTCTAGACTCTCATGAGAGCACAGTATCAACTGGCACCTGATTTGCAGCCTGGGGAGACCCTGAAACAGAAAATTCAGCCAGACCATGCCCAACTCCCGATTCATAGAAACTGCGAGACTATAGAGGTATGCTACTTAAGGCGCTTTGTTTGTGGTAATTTGTTGCATGGAAGTAGGAAGTGAATAAAGGTAATATTTTACATATAGGCAGGAGCAGCCTTGTTCATATTACTGTATGGGCACCGAAGGGCAGTACCAGTAGACCACTTAGGGGAAGTCCCTTCCTACAGCATGGACATGGAGGCCCATATAACAAAGCTCCTCTGTAGGGTCCTGTGGTCGTTCTTCTTGTCTGGATATAGAAGTCTTTGCTTGTGAACTTCCTGAGGATATCTGTTTGTTTCTACTTGAAGGTCTGTGTGATAGTTGACCCTCTTTCCCAATCATATTTGTATTTTATCAGTGGCACTACTTTTTTTTCAGTCTCACACTCAACATGCCTCCTTTAGCCTGTTTTTTGTCCTTTCTCCGTGAAGACTAAAATCCAGACTCTCAGATGGGGTTGGAGACAGATGAGCTCTGCTTCCTTAACATTCCCTTAGTGTTTTGCAAGTTTATTTAGTGTTTCCTCAAACAGAAAAAAAATAACAAACATAACAAAAATGAAATCTTGCCTTCAGTCAGATGTAAGTGCCATACCTATGAAAAGAGAAAAAATGAAGGGGATGATAATGTCTTACTTCTCTCTTCAGAAGCATCAGAATCAAGACACCTGCCCACCTGTGAGGATCTGTTTTCTCTAGAAGATTTATTATAAGATGAATCATTATCAAAATAGGAAAGCTTAATTTTCTACTCTCATTTTCAATGAAAAAATTAATATTTTTACCTTAATAATTATTATGGGTATATGAAAAGAAATTATGTCATCGTTAGGATCTATTAAATTTGCATTATAAGATTGATTCCAAGAAGTGACATTTGACATTTTAGATGAATCGTTCTTGGAAAGGCCTGAAAATGGTCTATGCTTGAATTAAAAATTCAATACAAAAATATGATAGGCTGACTAATTCATTAATTTGATGTTTCAGTTGTGCTACCTTTGAATTAAATATAGACCTGTGCATATTTTACACATATGTAATGCTGATAACCTTGTTATATTTATGCAGTTAGAATTTGAGAAATCAAGAAATTACTCAAATTTGCTCTCATTATTTTCCCATGATGTCTATACTTGGATCAATGCAATATTGTTTAAATATTAATAGATTCATTCAATTTTACCCCTGGGTGGTGAACTAATATAATTATAGCTTTCCACAGGGAAGAAAACAAAGGCTTTTGGAAGTTCAATGATGTTAGTATATTTACACAGCTAGCAAGTAATGAAGCCATGGCCTGTTTCCCTCACTGCACCTGAACTTCGGGGGTTTATCACTATTTTTCATATGTCTTATAACCTGCACAACAATTTTATTCAAATTCGTAATATATTTTCTGACTTTTTTGTAACTGCCAGTCATCTATCTGTTTACGTGACTCTTACACAAGACTATTAATCATCTATTAGTAATCTATTTCCTATCTATATTAATACTGCTTAACATGTTGGTCTACTTTCATGTAGCTGTGAATTTTAAATGACTTTTTTTTCATTTGTCAGGCTAAAATGTAGAAAAATCAAGTTCTCCTAATTATCTAGTCAATTTTGTTTTGGTTTTATTTTATGGGCAAAAACATATTTGACAACTGGTGATGCATCTCATTATTATTCCAATTTTACATGTAATAGCTTTTCTGTCACTGTCTTAAGCAATGAAGAAAATAATGATATATCCTGAATGTGTTTATATCTTAAACATTTCTGATTAGTTTCATTTTGGTCCTTAAGGATTGACACTGTGTGTAGTATATATTTAAGTGACAGATTTGACAGGTTAGGAGAGAAACTGTAGAGTAAAAACACATTTCATTGTGGTCAATATAAACTAAAAAAAAATGAGTGCTTATTCTTTTAAAATTTCTAAAGAATTTACAATACCAGTGGATTATAATATCTTAAATAAGATTAAATTTTAGGTTGTTTAAAATAAATAAATTATATTCTCTAGGAAAGGTATAAACAATATAATTTGACAGTATATTAAAAAGGGGAAAAGAAGATAATTATAGTAAAATGATTCCTTCTTATAAATCTGTTATTAATGTTTATTTTAATTTTAATTTTTTTATTTTTCATTGAGTTCTGATTTTAAATTCTGTGGTATCTCTGTCACCAGTTGATTCATTATAATAAGTATAGCAGAGGAAGCTATTTAGATTGACAATTTTATCAGATAATTCTTTTCAGAATATAAGACATTTACTGTAAATAAAATATTTGGGAGTTTTATGTAATATTTTGCAAGACAATTTAATCAGTGCCTCTGTGATATTTTTAAAAATCAGCAAAATTAGTAGAAAAACAAGTATAATTTAATTTACAACTCAATGCAGTTGAAATGTAATTTAATTTACAGTTGAATAAATAAGCTCTTTGTGTCATGTTTTCTCATTTTTTACATAGGTATATTTTTAGGTTGAATATCTTGTTAATATTCAGGACCTTTTGACTTCTTCAACTTTATGCACTTCATGGACTCATTTTCCTTCTACTATGGTCATTTTCTCCACCACTATAAAATAAAGAGAATGAATTAATACTTTATGATTCTTCCAAACCCAGTGTTATTGTCAATTACTCCCAGAAGTGAGGAACTGAAATTGCTGATCTGCTAGGAAGATGACACATGTGATACTCACATAAAGAACAGCCTGTATGACACACCCACCCTCTCCCTGCCCCACGCCCCTGCACTCAGCACTAAAGCGGTGATCACAATTAAAGGGAAAATGTTCAGTCAAAACTAGTAATTGGTGGTAGTAGTTATTAGTCTATAGAAAAGAAAAAAAAACTAGCAGAAAGATCTCAAAGTGTGAGATTCAAATTCTTGTCCTAATGCTGGTTTTTATTTTATTGGAAAGCTCTTATTCACAAAACAAAATTTGATTGGATGAAAGAAACCAGTGTTTTTCAAATTTTATTGTGCACACAAATTACCTGGGATGTTATTAAAACGTAAATTCTTATTCCACAGGGTTGGAATAGAGTAAGCGTCTGTATTTCCAATAAGTGCCCAGGTGCTGTTGATGTTGCTGATCCATGAATCATCATTTAGGTAGTAAGCATCTGAAATATTTCTCTGAGTTGTAAAATATTGCTTTATATTGCTATTTATTGACTTAAATTTAATCTATTGTGAGGCAGCATTAATGCACCCCATTTATAGGATTATTGGTTTTACAAAAGATAAATAAAGAATCGTGGATAAAGAGGGAAATTGTGTTTCTAATAAAGCTAAGGGACAAAATCATTTCTGGCTTTTGAAATATCAGTTCACATACATATACACTGGAATTAAGTAATAGTAGTTTTATTTTATTCTATGAATTAGTATCATGTAGAAAAACAATATAAAATACATATATATATACGTGGGTATATAATCAGTTATATATTACAATATAGTAACTTTACTATAAATATAATGTGGCAAAACAAATTTACCATCCAAGGATTCCCTCCTAAAGTTCAATAAATCCATGCAATCAAACTTTCTACCTTGCCCCTCACCCACTGCGTCTGTTTCCTATCGCTGCTATAACAAATTATAACAAACTGAGTGGTTTAAAATACACACACACTGATTCTCTCATAAGTACTGGGGATCAGGAATTTAAAATGGGTACACAGCACAGCATTCCTTCTGGATATATCAGGGGAGATTTTAGAGGAGAATGTTTCTAAAGGAGAATTTATTTCCCTGCTGTTTACAACCTCTATAGCCCTTCTACATTCCTTGGCTTGGGGACTCTTCCTCCATCTTCAAAGCCACCAGCATGTTATAGGTACATTTCTCTCTGACTTGCTTCCTTCTGCCTCAGTCATCACTTAACCTTCTGTCTAACTCTAATCCTCCTGCCTCCCTTTTATAAAAACCCTGGTGATTACATTGGGCTCATCAGATAACCCAGGAAAATTTCCCCATCTAAAGATGCTTAACTTAATTACATTTGCTAAATACATTTTACGATGCAGGGTTACCTGTTCCCAGGTTCTGAAGATTAGGACTGAACATCTCCTGGAGCCATTATTCAGCCTACCACACTTGCTATATCTTCCAGAATTTTGGAGGAAGTAATTCATTCTGTCAGCTTCCGGCTGGAAAATGTTATCATGTGTCACCTCAGTATGTGTCATCTCTGGTAATTATTGAAAAGGCTATTACATTTGGTCATTTATCTATTTATTTATTAATGCATTCACAATTATTTATTGAGCACCTCTGATATGGCATGGTCTGTGCTACATGCTGAGAGCATGAGGATGAACCAACAGACATCACGTTTCACTCAATAAATATTTCTTAAGTCCTTCCCTGTGCCAGTCACTGCTCTAGTTGCTGGGAACACAGAAATAATCAAGAGTTAAAGTTCCTATTCATTGCAAGCTTACATTATTATGTGGTAAAACATACACAATATAAACAAGTTAGAAATTTGTCAGAGAGTGATGCCTTCCATGCACATAGTTAAAGTAAGGTGTGATGTGATAGATATTGACCAGGTAGTCATTTTGTATTGCTTTGCCAGGGAGACTTCTCTAAGCTGGTGACATTTAAGCTGAGAGATGGATGACATTAATGCCCCAGTCATGCAAATATCATGTTTTAAACAAAGAAAGCAGCTACTGCAAAGCCCTTCGGGGAAAAGAGTTTGGCCTTTCCCTCCTAAGCATCAAAAGACATAAAGTGTAATGTCATTTTAAGTAAATAAGGTGAAGGCAATGAGTGAGGAATTGTCCAGTTCACAGGCAACACTTAAGCCTTCCTGCATTAACAGGCTGGCTGGCTCACTTGCACTCACATTGAGATCCTCCTCTGTATGATCCCTCTTGTTCCACTTAGCCTATCCACTGGGCCACCTTTCACCACAACCCAATTCTGCATTCTCTGTCTGCACATAAGTCCGATTTGGCTTCCCTCAAAAATCATTGCTCTTTCTCGCACACCTCCTCTCCTCAGTGGCAACTGATTTTGTTTCCCATGCCACATCTAGATCCTTGCTCCTTTAGCCTTGTCCTCTGACTCATGTCGTATTATGTTATTTTTCTCCCTCATCATTCTCAGTATCCATCACTTCTTCTAACTTCCCAATTCCTTTAATAACCTGGTTCCTGTAGCCATGTGCTGTATGTTGAATTCTATCCTCCCTAAGTTCATAAGTTGAAGTCCTAAACTCAGTACCTAAGAATGTAGGTTTATTTGGCAATAGGGTCATAGCAGGATGTAATGAGTTAAGATGAGGTCATTTGTGTGGCTCCCAATACAATATGACTGTGTATTTATAAAAATAGAAAATTTAAAGACAGACACATGCACACGGAAAGAATGGCATGCGAAGGGAAAGTGCCATCCACAGAGGGAAGATCATGTGAAGACACCGGGAAATACCATCTACACATCAAGGGGTGTCTGACGCTCCTGGAATCTAGGAAAGGGGCCAGAGACAGATCCTTCTCTGGCACCTACAGAGGGAGGAAGGCTCAGCTAACACATTAATTTTGGGCTTGTAACTGCCAACACCATGAGAAACAATTTTTGCTCTTCCAAGTCATCCAGTTTAGGATACTTGGTGATAGCAGCCTTGGGAAACTCATATGCCATTGTGGGTTAGTTTATCACTCACATCCTCAAACCCCGGGGCCTGTCAAACCTCAAATGGTTGAATTATTTGAACTCTCTGACTACAATTTCCTATGAATCTAGCATGTTTCCTTGTCTATTCTCTCCAAACCTTTTCTTTGACCACACTTGACCTCTCTACATCTACCCACTGATTTCCTTCCAGTGTTCAGTCTTTGCCCCTTTACTGTCAACCCCCACATTGGCCTTTCATTTTAACTCTGCTCTTTCTAATAATTTTAACATCTTTCTTTTGTTCCCTCTGACAAACCCTAGTTCAGAATAACTCCACTTTTTGCTTTTGGCACTCTTTAACTGTTGAATAGAGTGAAGGGAAAAAACAGTTTAAGCCTGGATAATTTTTATGTACAGTTGTTCATTTTAGGCAAAATGTACGTAGAGTGAGAATCACAAATCTGTGCGTACAGCTTGGTAAGTTTTGACAAGTACATGAACCCACATAGCCCACACCCCTATGAAAACATCATATATTCAAACACTCAAAAATGTTTCCTTATAAAACTTCTCATTCAACGACCTACCCATACTCTGAAGGAGCCAGCGTATTGCTTTGTGTGTGGCTTTTTCTTCCACTGAGAAAGAAAAATGAAAGTCATCCAAGCTATGTAGATCAGTGGCTCAATCCTTTTAATGGTGAGTATAATTACTTTGTATAAATCTAACACAGTTTTATTCACAATTGTGTCCTGTCCAGGTTTTGGCTATAATGAACCAAATTTCCATAAACATTCTTGTGTGTACAAGCCCTGTGTGGATAGGTGTTTTCCTTAATGTTGGATAAATAACTAGTTGCAGAATTCTTAGGTAGCAGGATACATGTATTTTTAACTTTATAAGAAATTTTCATATCTTTACAAAAAAGGTTGAGGCATTTTACATCACTACTAGCAATAGATAAGAATTATAGTTGCTCTGCATTCTTACAAATACTTGGTGCTTTTCACATGTATAGTTTTGGGTATTTTTGTGGGTATATGGTGATACATAAATGTGAGTCTAATACATAAATCTTAATATTAGTTGTCTTCAGTAACAACTAGCACCCCAATTCTGCTGGGAAAACACTGTGTCTCCTAAAAGAAAGATAAAAGTGGCTCTTGTCACTGGCCACCTCCCACAAATTCCATTCTACAGAAACTGAGTATGAAGAATTGAAATGAATGAGGCAGCAAGAATCTAATAAATTGATGTTAAAAATAAAATTGAGAAACTCTCTCTATGATGTCCTGTCACTCCAACTGAAAACTTAATTCATTTGCCTGGAATTTTTGTCCACAGATACTTCTACAATTGAAGAGATATGCTTCCTAAGGCAACTCTTGGACCACATGACACGTCTTGGTTGGCTCCTCCAGAGATGTACTCTATTATACTATGTGCATAATGTATATACAGTAAAATATCTATGTTTATATGTATATATTTTTAAGCAGAAATATTTTCTTTTATTAGAAACACATATGTGTGACTAGTATTTAAAAAATGGCAAATAGAGATGGCTTAAATAAATTTAGTCATTTAAGCAAAGAGTGTGTGTGTGTTTAAGCAATTAAGCAGTGAGCCCATCCTTGACCAGGTACCTGGAGAAAAATATTTTATACTATTTATATAAAATAGAAAGATGTGCTGCTTGTTACACAATTGGGGTATACATCCACCAATTTTGCTCTGCTGCAGTTTTAGGGTATGCCCAGCAGGTAGGGTCACTGATGGCTAAAATTCTGTTTTTAAGATCTTTAAATAGAGGCATTACTTTGATTTTTTTTTACAGATATTTATCATTTGACTGTAAGGGAATTTAAGGTTAAAATATATATTCTCATATATTTAAGACTTTATTTGCTTTAGGTTTTTTTTATCTGGCAGTAATAGAAAACAATTTTTGGCTGTGATAAAAATGGCCTTGTTTCTCCAATTTCTATGCATCTCAAGGCCACTGCTGACTCTTCAGCTCATATGACAGTTTCAGCTCATATGACAGACAGATGTTACTCCTCTTCTTTCCTGTCCTGATATAGTATTTAAATGAGTGGTTTTAAGATTCATGCTAACTGCCTGTATATGTCATGACTGTTTTATTATTGCATGCTTGCTTATTTGTGTATTATCTATCTATCTATCTATCTATCTATCTTTCTATCTATCATCTGTCTATCATCTATCTATCATGTCTATCTATCTATCATCTATCTATCTATCATCTATCTATCTATCTATCTATCTATCTATCATCTATCTATCTATCTATCTATCTATCTATCTATCTATCTATCTATCTACATTACTTCTCAGCTGATTTAATTTTCTCAACACCAACATTAATAGTGAATCCTCTGAAAGCCTACCAGAAGAAATTGAGTCATAGGAATACAGATGATCCTTGACTTACAATGATTTAACATGATTTCTCAACACTATGATAGATTTATTGGGGTATTAAATGCATTTCAACTTACAATATTTTTAACTTGGGGTGGGCTTATCAGATCCTAACCCCACTGTAAGTCAAGGAGCATCTGTACAACTTTCCTTGTAGCAGTTTAATTATGAATAGTTGAAGGCATATAAACTATTATGACATGTTTATACCATTGGATCCACTTGGGGAAACTTCTATTGGGATTCAATTCCACTGAAATTTTATTCCATTGGCTAAATTGGGGGAGATATTTGTTAATTTTTTATATATTTAGGGGCTTTTGTTTGGCAAAAACTTATCTCTAAGAGAAGTTCACATTCCATCTGCTCTGCCTTTTTTTTTTTTTTCTTTTGAGACAGAGTCTCGCTCTGTTGCCCAGGCTGGAGTGCAGTGAACTCTGCCTTCAGGAATAAAAAAAGTGTATCAATTTGGACAGTTAATTCGAGAACATTGAGTTAACCTTCCTAGATGGTGGATTTATTAAAGAATTTAAAAACGCGTTTGCATTAAGGCAAACACACTTATTTAACTTTTCTCTGGAACTGGCTGAGATGTAAACTTTGTTGTGTTTTTATCTCTGTAATAGGTAATAACTGCAACACAGATGCCAAGAAAGGGTCTTGAGTATAAAGAAATTGCTTTACTGACATGCAGATTGATGATCAAATACTATTTTTGTTCCATTTCCTCATTATTCTTTCATTTTATCTCAGCAAATAGTTATAGCTAGATTAATTCAATAATTCAGTAATTGCCAGACTGAAAATAACATCAGAAATACATTCTCTTGCTGTCAACTTCAAAGAAATTCTATTCCTGTAATAATTAGAAAAAAAGTGTAATTCAAAGATGCTCTGTTTTTCGAGAAATACTTTAGTTCATTAAATTGGAAGTAAGTAGGACAGAAAAAAACAGTTGATGTCATTCTCTCAACAGGGTGCATAACAAAATATAAAAATTAGTTATTAAGTCCAGTCAAATCAAATATCAGGCTGACAGAATTAGATTTTCCATTTGGGGTACAAGCTAAATGCAGGTAATTACTAATAAAGGACTAATTCCAAGTTCTTTAAACCCTACATGAAATATGAAGCATATTTCAAAAATAAGATTTCTCTGTGAAAGATACAAACTGTCTATAAAGCACTACCAGGAATATTATCTAAATTCAAATATTTTTTGAATAATATCCATTGTAACTTTGTAGATATTTTTATCATTTCATGAAGAATGTTATAACATAGGCTTTGAGAAATTAAACATTTCTCTAAAATGCTGCATATATATTTTCTCATATTATCATTTGATATTATATTAAACAGGATAAAATGATAACACAAGTATTACTTTTAGTGCTTATGTTTTTTACCTTTGAACATCTGCAAAACTAAGGCGCTTTTATAATTTGGTAATACGCCACAATTTCATTGGGTGCTTTGTAAATATTTGGTCTACAGGCTGCGAAAAAGTGTAATGAATAAATGGCATTTTGAGGTTCATTAAAAGTGGTATGGATGATGAAAAGTAATTGTAAGAGTAAGAAAATTATTTTTCTTAGATCATTAAAAACTCCATATTTTAAAGCTTAATTCTTATATATTAAAACATTTAAAAAATATAATTGAAATATAACCAATATTATGAAATTCTGTTTCATGTTCTGTAGAGCAGTTATTTATTATAATGTAGACACAAATCAGTCATAATATATTTGTAAGCAGAAAAGTAGTTAATTGGATTATGTAAATTGGTATATTTTGAACCTTGCTGTATAGTACTTGGCCAAAAGCTTCATAAAAAACTACTGTGCCTGAAAATAGCATCAGATTTATTAATATAAAATATGATTTAAGTGATTTTCTAACAACATTTTAAGGTAGCCTCTATGATTCTCAAAATAGTTGACATAATAATACTATTCCTTTATAATTCATGATATTTATTTAAATAAATATATGAATTTGTAAGTGGCATGTTATAAACATATATGAAATGAAAATAAGGTAATGTTCTTATCAATTACTTTTGATAGCATCCTTAATAGACACATATTTCTATCTCCTTAGTGTATAAATACAAATACTTTATATATGTCTTGAGGGAAGCTTTAGAGAAACAGATGTGTAGGACATTTTGTTACTGAAAGTGAATTATCATTTTGAAAAAGCTATCTGGAATGAATTCATTCATAAAGCACATACAAATGTCATATAAAAATTTTAATGGTGCTGGGCATGGTAGCTCATGCACCAATTTGGAAGGCCAAGGCAAGAGGATTGCTTGCTTGAGCCTAGGAGTTCAAGACCAGCCTGGGCAACAGAGTGAGAGACCTCATCTCTACAAAACATTAAAAAAATTAGCCAGTGTGGTGTCATCCATGTGTAGTCCCCACTACTCAGGAGGTTAAGGTGGTATAATTTCTTGAGCTTGGGAGATCAAGGCTGCAGTGAGCCATGATGGTGCCACTGCACTCCAGTCTGGGCAACAGGGCAAGACACCATCTCAAAAAAAAAAAGGTTTCGATGGGAATTTATCTATAAAAACCAAAATTCTAAAAAATTCTATTTACATTATATTTAATACACTTTAGGTTATAATAAATTTTTTAAAGTGTCAAATGAACAAAATGATGAATCAGGTGCTAAAATTTTTTTGCCATAGGTTTCTGACAATACTAGTAAGATAAATCTTCCTTCACTTCAGATCGAACTTTCATAGTTTGATTACAAAATGTTTATTTTTGGCCATACTGCCCAAGGTAATTTATAGATTCAATGCCATCCCCATCAAGCTACCAATGACTTTCTTCACAGAATTGGAAAAACCTACTTTAAAGTTCATATGGAACCAAAAAAGAGCTCGCATTGCCAAATCAATCCTAAGCCAAAAGAACAAAGCTGGAGGCATCACACTACCTGACTTCAAACTATATTACAAGGCTACAGTAACCAAAACAGCATGGTACTGGCACCACAACAGAGACATAGATTAATGGAACAGAACAGAGCCCTCAGAAATAATGCCACATATCTACAACTATCTGATCTTGGACAAACCTGACAAAAACAAGAAATGGGGAACGGATTCCTTATTTAATAAATGGTGCTGGGAAAACTGGCTAGCCATATGTAGAAAGCTGAAACTGGATCCCTTCCTTACACCTTATACAAAAATTAATTCAAGATGGATCAAAGACTTACATGTTAGACCTAAAACCATTAAAATCCTACAAGAAAACCTGGGCAATACCATTCAGGACATAGGCGTGGGCAAGGCCTTCATGTCTAAAACACCAAAAGCAATGGCAACAAAAGCCAAAATTGACAAATGGGATCTAATTAAACTAAAGAGCTTCTGCACAGCAAAAGAAACTACCATCAGAGTGAACAGGCAACCTACAAAATGGGAGAAAATTTTTGCAACCTACTCATCTAACAAAGGGCTAATATCCAGAATCTACAATGAACTCAAACAAATTTACAAGAAAAAAAACAAACAACCCCATCAAAAAGTGGGCGAAGGACGTGAACAGACACTTCTCAAAAGAAGACATTTATGCAGCCAAAAAACACATGCAAAAATGCTCATCATCACTGGCCATCAGAGAAATGCAAATCAAAACCACAATGAGATACCATCTCACACCAGTTAGAATGGCCATCACTCAAAACTCAGGAAACAACAGGTGCTGGAGAGGATGTGGAGAAATAGGAACACTTTTACACTGTTGGTGGGACTGTAAACTAGTTCAACCATTGTGGAAGTCAGTGTGGCAATTCCTCAGGGATCTAGAACTAGAAATACCATTTGACCCAGCCATCCCATTACTGGGTATATACCCAAAGGACTATAAATCATGCTGCTATAAAGACACATGCACACGTATGTTTATTGCGGCACTATTCACAATAGCAAAGACTTGGAACCAACCCAAATGTCCAACAACGATAGACTGGGTTAAGAAAATGTGGCACATATACATAATGGAATACTATGCAGCCATAAAAAATGATGAGTTCATGTCCTTTGTAGGGACATGGATGAAACTGGAAACCATCATTCTCGGTAAACTATCGCAAGGACAAAAAACCAAACACCGCATGTTCTCACTCATAGGTGGGAATTGAACAATGAGAACACTTGGACACAGGAAGGGGAACATCATACTCCGGGGACTGTTGTGGGGTGGGGGGAGGGGGGAGGGACAGCATTAGGAGATATACCTAATGCTAAATGACGAGTTAATGGGTGCAGCACACCAAGATGGCACATAGATACATATGTAACAAACCTGCACATTGTGCACATGTACCCTAAAACTTAAAGTATAAAAAAAAAAAAGTTTATTTTGCCAAAATATCTGAAGGCCTGATGCCTCTATTATTCATTCTAATGCTAACTGACTTTCTTTTAAAGGATTTAGCATACTATTATTTTTACTGATTTTTATCTTTTTCACCACTTTAATGACCAGATGTCCAATGGTCAATGACTTTGTACATTTTGGTGTTTATCTAATATTGTCAAATGTTTGATTTGATTTGCTTCATCTGATTTCTCTTAAATGCAATTACTTAACTTTGTGGATCTCTGTATCTTCTAACACATTCATTATTATGTGTCCCAAATAAGTTATTCAACTGATTTAATTTGTCACAGCTTCTTAGATGTAGAAATAATACAATCTTGCAATTATTATATATAAATAAGAGATATTTACATTGACATTGATACATATATGCATATTAGTTTTCTAGCCATAATCAATTAGCACAGATTTGCTAGCTTAAATAACAGAAATTCATTTTCTCACAATTCTGGGGGCCATAAGTGAAAGGTGTCAGGAGGTTTGGTTTCTTCAGACTTCCCACCGTGGTTTGCAGATGCCACCCTCTTTCTGCATCTGCACATGGCCATCCCTCTGTGCATGGGCACCCCTGACGTCTCCTCCTCTTCTTACAAGGCCATCGTCATACTAGATTGGGGCCTCACCTTAAAGACTTCATTTTAACTTCACAATTTCTTTAAATAGTTTATGTTCAAATAAGTCTGCCTTCTGAGATACTGAACGTTAGAGTTTCAACATATGAATTTTAGGGAGATACAATTAATCTTAGAATATAGAGAAAAATTCAAACCTGATAAACCAAAACCCAGTGTATGAAACTCAAAGTTTCAACAGCATTTCAAATAAATAATTAAACTCACCTTCTTGAAGCATTTTTAATTTTCCTTATGACTTCTCTAAAATTATTTTTTTCTGGTTTCTATTCTGCTACACTAGTCATTCCTTCCAATTGCCTGTTCTTGCTCTTACACTTTTAGTCACTCTCTAAATATTGTGAGACCCAGGAGTCAGTGATGAGTGCTATAGCCCCTTTCCCTGCACTTGCTACATGAGTATTTTATGGCTGTGAAGGCCACCTTTGAGACATATGCCCTAAATAGGCCTATTAATTACATTATTTTCTCCCAAACAATCCTTTGTAAAATTTTCTCTATCTTACATAATGACATCAGTTGTTCAAAGAAGGATATAAAGTCTTTTTTATTCCCTCTTTACCTTAACTTTCACATCTAATTCATTAGCAAGTCCAGCCAGCAATAATTCCAAAATCCACCCAAATATAGTCCACATCACTCTCTATAATTTTCACCATAGATGAAAATATAATTTTCTCCAAATAAGATCAAATTTCCTAAGATTCTTAATTTCACATTATTCATTATTTCATCAAATCTGCAAAAAGAAGTCAGAATAATCTTTTATACTATTATATACTACATAATTTTATATTAGCCGATTATAGCAGAAGAAATAAACACCTATCTATTAGTAATTAACAGACCTTGCTAGTAAAAAAAATCAGTAAGGACATGGTTGAACTAAATAGCACTAGCAATTAACTAAATCTAATTGACCTTTATGTAATACTTAATTTAATGGCAGTGGTATATGCATTCTTCTCTAGCTCACATGAAATACTCACCAAGGTAGACCATATCTCGGGCCATAAAATGTACTTTAACAAATTTAAAATAATGATCAAAGTATGATGTCATAGCATAATATAATTAAATCAGAAATTCAAAACAGAAAGACACCTGAAAAATTCCAGAATACTTGGTGATCAAATGACACACTTTTAAATAATACATAATTTAAGGACAAGGCCACAAAACAAATTTAAATCTAGTTTAAATTAAAGAAATTGAAAATGAAACTTAATTTGTAGGATGCAGCAGTGCTTTGAGGGAAATTTATACTATCAAATGCATATATTAGAAAAGAAGAAAGATCTGCAATCTACAACCTAATCTTCTACTTTATGATACTAGTGAAAGAGTAGCAAATTAAATGAAAGTAAGCAAAGCAAAATTAAAGTTACAGTAGGAGTCAATAAAACTGAAAACAGAAAATCAATAGAGAAATTTTAAAACATAAAAATAAATTCCATTAAAAGATTAATCAAGTTGATAAAACCATATCTAGGAAAACAAAGAAAAGAAAGAAAACACAAATTTCAAATATCAGAAATGAAAGGGGGGCCATCCCTACAGATCTCAGACATTAACAAGATAATAAAGAAATACTATGAACAACTGTAAGGCCACTTGTTTAATATCCTAGGAAAATTCGACAAATTCTTTGAAAAACATAATGTATCAAAATTCACATAAGAACAAATAGATAATATGAATAAAGCCTATATATATTAAAGAAATTGAATTGATAATTAATAACCCTCCAAAACAGAAAGAACTAGGCCCAAATGGGTTCAATGGTGAATTCTCATAAACTTTTAAGAAAAAGGCCAACTTTCTTCAATCTCTTCCAGAAGAGAGAAGCATAGGGAATACTTTCTAAATCATTCATTAAGGTTAACGTTATTCTAACACCCAAACCAAGCAAAGATATTTAACAAAAGGAAAACTATAAACCAATGTCTATCATGAATATTGCTAAAAGTTTGATAAAATATTAACAAATCACATTAAAATGTATAAAATAATTATATGCTACTTCTAGTTTGAGAGTTTTTATTACAAATAGGTGTCTAGTTTATCAAAGGCTTTGATTAAATATATTGACATGATTTTCCTTCTTTACACTGTTGATGTAACTTTGATTTTTGAATGTTGAATCAGTCTTGTATAATACACTGGTGCCTATCAGAGGGTGGAGGGCAAGAGAAAGGAGAGGATCAGGAAAACATAACTAATTGATAGTAGGTTTAATACCTGGATGATGAAATAATCAGTACAACAAACCCCATGACACATGCTTACCTATGTAACAAACCTGCACGTGTACCCCTGAACTTAAAAGTTAAATAAAATGAACCTCTCAACTGTTTTCCAAACTTCTTGTACCATTTTATATTTACACCAGCAATGCGTGAGAGTATTAATTGCTTCACATCCTTGCCAACACCTGGTATTATTAATCCTTTAAATTTTAGTCATCCTACTAGATGTGTAGTGGCACATAATTGCCATTTTAATTTGTAGTTCTCTGATATCTAATGAGGATAAGCATCTCTGTGTGTATCTATTGGCTATTTTTAGATCATTTGTGTGACATTTATTTTTAAATCTTTTGCCTAGTCATTTAATTTAGCTTCTTGTCTTATTAATAAATTATGAGTTCATTAAAAATACTTTAATTATAATCTTCTCAAGCCATAGAAAAATATACAGATGGCAAATAAGCATATGAAAAGATGTTCCACATCATATGGCAATAGCCAATTGCAAATTAAAATGATAATGAAATACCACTAGATGCCTTTAGAATAGTGAAATTTCAAAACACAGACAACATCAAATGCTGGTGAGAAAGTAGAGCAACAGGGACTCTCATTTATTGCTGGTGGGAGTACAAAACGGTAGAATGATTTGGAATAGAGTTTGGCAGGTTTTTTCAAAGCCGCCATATGATACAGCAATAATAGTCAATTGATATTTACTCAAATGAATTAAAAATTTATGTCTACTCAAAAACCTAGAAACAAATGTTTATAGTAGCTTTATTCGTAACTGCTAAAATTTAGTAACAACCAAGATGTTCTTCAATAGATTAATAGAAAAACTGTGGTGCTTTCATATAATAGCATATTATTCAGTGATAAAAACAATATGAGCTATTGACATGAAAAAACACAGAAAAAGCTTAAATGCATCTTACTAAGTGCAACAAGCTAAACTGAAAAGATGAGTGATTGGCCAGGAGTTCCCTCTCAGAAAGGAGTGAAGTAAGAATGAATAGGAGAAGCACAAGGAAATTCTAGGGCAGTGATGCTATTTTGTAAGATATTGTAATGACAGATGTGTGCCATACATTTTGCAAAAAAATATGAAATGTACAACACAAAGAGTAATTCCTAATGTAAACCATGGACTACAGTTAAGAAATGTATCAATACTGATGTGCCAATTGTCATAATTGTGCCACACTAATACAATACATTAATAATAGGAGAAACTGAAGAACAAGAAGTTCTAATTATTTTTTTATAAACCTAAAACTGATCTGAAATATAAAATTTGTTAATTTAGATTAAAAACAAAATAAATCCAAAAGAAGTCTACATAATTAGAAATTAAAAAATCAATTCCATCACACAATTGCCAATAGTTAAATAAAGCTGGTTGATTATTACATTTTATCTAATGGGGAAAAAAAGGAAGAAAGGAGACCACTTGAATAAGCAGGGCGTTGCTCAAGACTAAGTTCCAGCACATATAAAAGGTTGAATAAAGTTATGTTTATATTTTCTCAGTTTGACTTCTCACCACTAATGACTAAGGTAATC
The DNA here is from genome assembly GCF_006542625.1 of Nomascus leucogenys. Classification (NCBI taxonomy): domain Eukaryota; kingdom Metazoa; phylum Chordata; class Mammalia; order Primates; family Hylobatidae; genus Nomascus; species Nomascus leucogenys. The sequence goes on from NC_044387.1 coordinate 81,186,435, forward strand.
TTGAAAATCATATTTCAATGTTTAATTTTCATTCAAGATTACCTTAGATTTATATTTGATTTGCAATTTTTTGAATAGTTATCTCCTAGTCTTCCCACTAGCACCTGACTTTTTCTGTTTCTAATCAGTTTTTTTCACTGCTTCAACCTTGTATCAAAAAAACACTTTACTTGTTTTGATTTTGGAACTCTTCAAAAATTACTGAACTTGTATTTATTATTTTTTTGAGAATGTATCCAACATGCCTGCGTATTCATCCCCTTCCTAAATCTAAGTCCCTTTGCAATAGGTCCAGCCATAAAGAAGTGGTGCTTCTTTCCTTCCTACTGAATTTGGTCTGAGTTTTTTTGAGAAATAAAATACAATGGAAGTGGTGGTATGCTATTTATGAGCCTTGGCTTTTAAAGGCTTTGAATCCTTCTACTCCCTCTTTTAAAATGCTGACAACAAAATTGATAGACCGCTAGCTAGACTAATAAAGAAGAAAATGGAGAAGAATCAAATAGATGCAACAAAAAATTATAAAGGGGATATCACCACCGATCCCACAGAAATACAAACTACCATCACAGAATACTATAAACATCTCTACTCAAATAAACTAGAAAATCTAGAAGAAATTGATAAATTCCTGGACACATACACCCTCCCAAGACTAAACCAGGAAGAAGCCGAATATCTGAATAGACCAATAACAGGCTCTGCAACTGAGACAATAATTAATAGCCTATCAACCAAAAAAAGCTCAGGACCAGATAGATTAACAGTCGACTTCTACCAGAGGTACAGAGAAGAGCTGGTACCATTCCTTCTGAAACTATTCCAATCAATAGAAAAACAGGGAATCCTCCCTAACTCGTTTTATGAGGCCAGCATTATCCTGATAGCAAAGCCTGGCAGAGACACAACAAAAAAAGAGAATTTTAGACCAATATACCTAATGAACATCCATGTGAAAATCCTCAATAAAATACTGGCAAACCGAATCCAGGAGCACATCAAAAAGCTTATCCACCACGATCAAGGCGGCTTTATCCCTGGGATGCAAAGCTGGTTCAACATATGCAAATCAATAAATGTAGACCATCACATAAACAGAACCAACGACAAAAACCACATGATTATCTCAATAGATGCAGAAAAGTCCTTTGACAAAAATTCAACAGCCCTTCACGCTAAAAACTCTCTATAAACTGGGTAGTGATGGAACATATCTCAAAATAATAGGAGCTATTTATGACAAACCCACAGCCAATATCATACTGCATGGGCAAAAACTGGAAGCACTCCCTTTGAAAATCGGCACAAGAGAAGGATGCCCTTTCTCAGCACTCCTATTCAACATATTGTTAGAAGTTCTGGCCAGGGCAATTAGGCAGGAGAAAGAAATAAAGGGTGTTCAATTAGGAAAAGAGGAAGTCAAATTGTCCCTGATGACATGATTGTACATTTAGAAAACCCCATCGTCTCAGTCCAAAATCTCCTTAAGCTGATAAGCAACTTCAGCAAAGTCTCAGGATACAAAATCAATGTGCAAAAATCACAAGAATTCCTATACACCAATAATAGACAGAGAGCCAAATCATGAGTGAACTCTCCACAATAGCTACAAAGAGACTACAATGCCTAAGAATCCAACTTAGAAGGGATGGGAAGGACCTCTTCAAGGAGAACTACAAACCACTGCTCAACAAAATAAAAGGGGACCCAAATAAATGGAAGGACATTCCATGCTCATGGATAGGAAGAATCAATATCATGAAAATGGCCATACTGCCCAAGGTAATTTATAGACTCAATGCCATCCCTATCAAGCTACCAGTGACTTGCTTCACAGAATTGGAAAAAAGCTACTTTAAAGTTCATATGGAATCAAAAAAGAGCATGCATTGCAAAGACAATCCTAAGCAAAAAGAACAAAGCTGGAGGCATCATGATACCTGACTTCAAACTAAACTACAAGGCTACAGTAACAAAAACAGCATGGTACTGGTACCAAAACAGATATATAGACCAATGGAACAGAACAGAGGCCTCAGAAATAATAGCACACATCTACAACCATCTGATCTTTGACAAATCTGACAAAAACAAGAAATGGGGAAAGGATTCCCTATTTAACAAATGGTGCTGGCAAAACTGGCTAGCCATATGTAGAAAGCTGAAACTGGATCACTTTCTTACACCTTATACAAAAATTAATTCGAGATGGATTAAAGACTTAAATGTTAGACCTAAAACCATAAATACCCTAGAAGAAAACCTAGGCATTACAATTCAGGACATAGGCATGGGCAAGGACTTCATGACTAAAACACTAAAAGCATGGCCATAAAAGCCAAAATAGACAAATGGGATCTAATTAAACTAAAGAGTTTCTGCACAGTAAAAGAAACTACCATCAGTGGGAACAAGCAACCTACAGAATGGGAGAAAATTTTTGCAATCTACCCATCTGACAAAGGACTAATATCCAGAATCTACAAATAACTTAAACAAATTTACAAGAAGAAAACAGCCCCATCAAAAAGTGGGCAAAGGATATGAACAGATATTTCTTAAAAGAAGACATTTATGCAGCCAACAGACACATGCAAAAATGCTCATCATCACTGGTCATCAGAGAAATGCAAATCAAAACCACAATGAGATACCATCTCACACCAGTAAAAATGGTGATCCTTAAAAAGGTGGGAAACAATGGATGCTGGAGAGGACGTGGAGAAACAAGAACGCTTTTACACTGTTGGTGGGAGTGTAAACTACTTCAACCATTGTAGAAGACAGTGTGGCAATTCCTCAAGGATCTAGAACTAGAAATACCATTTGACCCAGTGATCCCATTACTGGGTATATACTCAAAGGATTATAAATCATGCTACTATAAAGGCACATGCACACATTTGTTTATTGTGGCACTATTCACAATAGCAAAAACTTGGAACCAATCCAAATGCCCATCAATGATAGACTGGATTAAGAAAATATGGCACATATATACCATGGAATACTATGCAATCATAAAAAAGGATGAATTCATGTCCTTTGCAGGGACATGGATGAAGCTGGAAACCATCATTCTGAGCAAACTATCACAAGGACAGAAAACCAAACACCACATGTTCTCACTCATAAGTGGGAATTGAACAATGAAAACACTTGGACACAGGGCAGGGAACATCACACATGGGGGCCTGGTGGGGGTCAGCGGGAGGGATAGCATTAGGAGAAATACCTAATGTAAATGACGAGTTGATGGGTGCAGCAAACCAACATAGCACATCTATACCTATGTAGCAAACCTGCACATTGTGCACATGTACCCTATAACTTAAAGTATAATTTAAAAAAATGCTGACACCGTGTATACAAACCCAGGCTAGCATGCCAAATGATCAGCCACTTGAACAGTAGCCCAAGTTTTCCAAGCTGCCCCATCTGAAGCTTAGTAAATGGGCCAGATACCACCTACCCACTAAGTTGATGGAAAGTACATGAATAGATCCAGCTGAAACTTGTTGATAAGAACTCCTTACAGAAGAACCAGTCAGATGTTTCCCAAACTAGCAAGAGCATGAAATGAATATCTCAATTCCTTCAATCTGCTCAGTTCTAAAATGGTTTGTTACGCAGCAAAAGCTAACTGATAGAAGAAGCTTCAAAAAACACAAATTTGAAGGTAATAATGACTGTCAAAACTTGTTTTTTCTCTTACAAGTTCACACAAAAATTCCTATTATTTACTTAATAACTCCAAGTGGATACCCCACTGGTAACTTACATCTTCTCAATACTGAAATCATTGTTTCTTTTGTAACTGTTTTTCTTATATTTATTTTATTCTATCATATTACTGCAAAATTATATAAATTTTTTAAATTATGGTAATTGTGACACTTTCACCTTAATACATGAATTCAATAATTAAGCATCCCAAATGTCTCATAAATGCATTCTTTTTTCTTTTTTAAAAATTAATGTCATTATGTATGTTTGAGGTTTACAATACGATGTTATGGGACACATATACATAGTAAAATGGTTACTACAGTGAAGTAGATTAACATATCTATCATATCATATAATTCATTTCTTGTGACAACAGTAGCTAAAATATGCTTATTTAACAAAAGTCCTTAATACAATACAATTATATCAGTTTCAGTCCCCACAATACATTATACTAATTTCAGGTTGTACATTAGGTCTCTATACTTGTTTATCCTACATATCTACTATTTTGTATACTTCAACTGATGTCTCTCCATTTTCTTTCCCCCCACTCCACCTATGTTATATACTATTTCATTCTCTATTTTTTTGCATTTGAGCTCTTTTTTTTAAATACTCCACATATAAGTGAGATCATGTATTATTTTTATTTTTGTGTCTGGCTTATTTCATTTAGCATAATGTCCTCCAGGTCCACCCATATTGTGCAAATAGAAGGATCTCCTTATTTTTAAAGGCTAAATAATATTCCATTGCATGTGTATATATATATATATATATATATATATATACACACACACATATATATGTACACACACACACGCACAATTTTATCTTTCTATTGCCTCTCTTGAAATGCTGACATTGCGTAAACATATACGCACCACATTTTTATATCTATTCATCTCTATATAGAAACTTAGATTATTTTCGTATCTTTACTGTTAGGGATAAAGCTGCATTGCTCTATTTTTCTATTTTTATGTCAGAATGATACTGTTTTGTTTACTATAACTTTGTAATATAATTTTTAATCCAGAAGTGTGATGCCTGTTACTTTGTTTTTTCTTTCTCAGTGTTACTTTGGCTAGAGTTTTATTTATTTATGTATTTACTTATTTATTTATGTGTGTGCGTGGTTGCATACTTATTTTAGGATTTTTTTTCCTATTTCTGTGAATAATGCCATGGGAATTTTGATAGTGATAGCATTAAATCTCTACATTGGGTAGTCAGGACATTTTAAAAATACTAATTCTTCCCATGTGAATGTGTGATATATTTCCATTTATTTGTGTTTTCTATTTCTTTCATCAATGTATAGCAGTTTTCAGTGTACAAATTTGTATCTCATAGCCCAGAAGAGAATGGGATAATACATTCAAAGGGCTTAAGAAAGAAAAATTTCAACCAAGAATACTATACCCAGCTATTTCATCTTTCAGAAATAAAGAGAAATGAATTTTCCTAGGCAAGCAAAAGCCTGTAATCCCAGCTACTTGGGAGGCTGAGGCAGAAGAATTGCTTGAACCTGGGAGACAGAGGTTGCAGTGAGCCAACATCATGCCACTGCACTCTAGCCTGGACAACAGAGCAAGACTCCATCTCAAAATAAATAGATAAAATAAAAAATAACCGTAGCTACAATAAGTTGTTAAGAAATACACAAACTAAAAAGATGTAAATTATGGCCATCAAGATATAAATTGTGATGAGGGGAGGGTAAAATTCTAGGATATTTTTATCAGATCAAAGTTAAGTTGTCATCAGCTTACAATTGCCTGTTGTAACTATAAGATGTTTTGTGTAGGTCCTATGGTAACCACAAAGCAAAAAACTTCAGCAGATACACGAAAGATAAAGAGAAAGGAATCAAACCTTAACACTATAGAAAATCACCAAACTATGGTGGTGAACAGCAAGAAGGGAAGAAAAGAACAAAGGATTTACAAAACAACAACAGAAAAATTAACAAAATGGTAGAAATATGTCTATACTTATCAAAAATAACCTTACTTGTAAATGGATAAAATTCTTCAAAGGACAGAGTGGTTGAATGCGTTTACAAAATCAGGATCCAGATACATCTTTCCCACAAGAGACCTGTTTTCACTTTAAGGACATACTTAGGCATCTTTTTTAAAAAAGAGGTTATGATGGCCGGATGCAGTGGTTCAGGCCTGTAACCCCAGCACTTTGGGAAGCCGAGGCAGGCGGATCACGAGGTCAGGAGTTCGAGACCAGCCTGGCCAATATGGTAAAACCCTGTCTCTACTAAAAATACAAAAAATAGCCGCGCGTGGTGGCGCGTGACTGTAGTCCCCGCTACTCAGAAGGCTAAGGCAGGAGAATCGCTTGAACCTGGGAGGTGGAGGTTGCAGTGAGCCAAGATTGTGCCAGTGCACTCCACCTGGGCAACTGAACAAGACTCTGTCTCAGGAAAAAAAGAAAAAGGTTGTGGTATTACAGTCTTCACCTGGCACACTTTCAACTATAATCTAAATAATTTAATCACTGTTTAACAGTACTGTTGAATCTGCAGGGTTTCCTAAGTCAGTCCAAATCTTATAGAAATATATTTTTATATTGCAAACCAACATTATGTAAAATATCTCATAAAATTAATTATATGTTGATACATTTTGAGGAAAATCATACTGTATCTTGTTGCATAAAACAAAATTTATGGATTCTTGACTATGTAGCTTATGCTTCTACCATTAGTTGATTCCATATTTTCTTACTCTCCATTCCAACTATGTCAAAATATGCCAGTTTAATAAATATCTCCTTGTCTTTGTAAATGCTGTTTCCTCTGTCTTGAATTTCTTAAATTGAACACAACTGTATATTTGGGGTTGTCTCACCTTTTCCTCAAGTGCCAGGTCATATATTATCAACTGTCATTAGAGATGAATCTTATTAGACAGGAATAAATAAGATGCTACCTTAACACATAAACATATATGATTTTTGAGACAATGATATCTTCCACAATTTTTTAAAAACCCTTAGAGTCACTCATCTAATAATATCAGACTATTTTTGTCTTCTATGATATTATAGTAAAAAATATTACCAGCACATTTTCTTTCCAAAGCATCTACTGCCTTCAAGTTAATTTAGCAATATTTATTCTTTTTTGATAGATCACTATATGTAGCTCAATTGTAAGTTTTTATAATGCTTTAATAAAAACAAAATTATGGATAAAATTTGCTTTGTGAAAATGTCTGATAACATTGGAAGTAGTGATTTTTTTTCTTTGCTCCCCAATCATGGAATTAATATTAGTTCTACAGAGCTCTATATTTTGAAGAATTCCCATTGTCTTTTCTTTTGACTATATTGATAAAAATAGAAGACTAAACTGAAAGTTCTTTTCAATGTAGCCTCCCTTGAAAAAAAAAACGCCTTCTTTGATACTTCCTTACCAGTTGTCATTCCATCACATTTTGATGTAAACCATTTATTCTGCATTAGTGTTAAGCTCCCATATAATTGGCAGATGTATCATATCATGGTGTCCTTGAGCTTGTAATTGACTGTCAGTTTTTCCGTTCCATCACCCTGAATGCCACATTTGGTGACAGTGATCAGAGAATACTCAATTTTATTGATGTTGTTTAGAGACCATGTGAGGTGTTGGAAATCATTTTATGTCTTTTTTATTCTCAGTTTGTCATCCCTATGCAGGATAGAGTCATCACTGTACCTTATCGAAAAATAAAACAAAATATGGTGCTAAATGCCATGCCAAGGGCTTTAGGGATTATAATTTATTTCCATAGTTGATTATAGTTAATTAAAAAACATAAATAATTGGAAGCACTTCTGAAATTATAGATGGCAGTAGCTACTCTGATAAAATCAGTAAATCTAATTGTAAATTTGTCATTAAATATTGAATAAAAACCTTTGTGGAAAGATTTTTCTCATTTCTAACTTTCATTTTGAAGCATCTATTTTTACAAGAAAATTGAAAGAATTCTTAATTGGAATTGACAAAATTGTATCTCTAATGTATATTTACAATTCTACGTGTCTTAAATATCTATTTCTAATTTTTAAACTTTGTATAAAAACAGTTGTTGATTTAGTAAACACCTCAATGCTTTTCATGCTATTGTTTTTATAGTTTCAGCATTAAATTTATTCATTAAATATTTATTGTATAAATATCCTTGTATCGAAACCACAATCAATAATTTTCTTGTTTGATGTATTCCTTTATTACCCATCATGTGATTTAAATTATTTTCTTTCCTTAACATTATAAAATAGTATTTCCTTAGGAATCTCTTAGGTTAGGAAGCTCTTTCATATACATTCTTATTTATTCCTCCAACAGTGATGTTTGCTTCCTATTTGTTATATAAACTCAGTATTTTATTTCTTCCATTATTTGTTTTTCATTGTATACAAATGCATAAACACGTTTAACTTAAAAGCTTAAAACAGTTGTGCAGCATTAAGTGGTTTATAGCTAAAATGACTTCCCTATCTACAACATTTTCATTGAAAGCTATTTCTATAATATTCCCTAATGGTATTGATTTGATAGCCAATTTTTGTGTGTGCATGTGTGTGTGTGTGTGTGTGTTTGTGTATGCATATGTGTATATATATATTTCCTTAGGCTGAATTCAGGAGGGGAGTTTTGTCTTCTCAATAAGTATAGCACAATGCTTTGCATAGAATAAACATATTAAAGATTTTGGAATGCAAAATGAAAGCATATCTTGTTGTAATTTGCATATATACAATGGAGATGTCATTATTGTATAATTTTTATTACAACAAAATTTCAATGATATAAATGTGACTATATATTTTATATAATTTAATATTTGTTATTTTTATAAAATAGTAAAAGAAACATTTTTAAAGCTCTATGTTTCAAAACAGTAGAAATTGTGAAAGATTAAAAATAGATAAATATGCTGTTTAAACATATGTATAATTGCAGATTCTGCAATTTCCTTGAGAGAGAAATGCTCTAGCTTTTACACAGGTGTATTAGTCAAGGTTCTCTAGAGAGAAAGAGAAAAAAAACATTATGAGGCATTGGTCCATGTGATTATGGTGGCTGAGTTGTCCCAGTATCTGCCATTTGCAAGGCAGCAATGCAGAAAAACCTGTAATGTAATTCAGTCTGGGTTCAAAGGCCTGAAAACAAGGGGAGCCAATAATTGTAAATCCCAGTTCAAGAAAAGGGGAAGAAATAAGATGTCCCAACTCAAGCAGTGAAGCAGGATAAAAGAAGAAAATTCTTCCATCCTCCAGTTTTTGCTCTATTCAAGCCTTCAACAGGTTGAAATATGACCGACCACAATGGCATGGGCAATATAGTGTACTGAGTCCACTGATTCAAATGATTATCTCTTCTGGAAACACCTTCATAGACACATTCAGAAACAACGATTAATCTGGGCACCTGTGGCTTACTCAAATTGACACATAAAAGTAACCATAGGTGACTGTGCAACTTTAGGAGATTTTGAATATTACCCTGCAAACTTATAGAAAGGCAGATTTCTGTGCCAACATCTCAACTATTCAAGATAAATATGTCTGGGATAAGGCCCAAGGACCTACGTTTTAAGTCTTACAGGATTCTTATAATCTATAGACTCACTCGTAGACGAAGAAATTTAGATCAACACTGCTAATGGCCTTTATTTGCCTGTTTGTCTTTATTCATTTTTATTAGGCATTAAAGTACACTAAAATTATAGGAGGAAAGCAATCTAGGAGTTAGGTAATTTTATATAATACAGTCAAAAATATTAAAAATGGTTTCTGAAAACTCCAGAGAAACAAACCTCTTGGGAATTCGGAAATGGCCCAGAAAATGGCAGAAGGCTTGGGTTTGGGGATAATTATGAAGGATGAGAAATACAAACCAGCAAATTTGAAGGATATAAAAGGAACTTGGAAGAATACTGATCATAGTATAGTTGATCCTTGAAAATCATAGGCTTGAATTATATGAATCCACTTCCATAATTTTTTAAAAATAAATACACTGGAAAAGTTTTTGGAGATTTGCAAATATTTGAAAAAAAACTTGCAAATAAACTATGTAGCCTAGAAATAGCCAAAAAATAGAAAACAGATCTGTCATGAATGGATAAAGTATGTGCAGATACTAGTATATTTTATCATTTATTATCATAAAATATAGATTATTATTAAAAAGTTAAAATTTATCAAAACTTACAAATACAAATACAGACTACATGGTGCCACTCACAGCTGAGAGAAATATAGACAAATGTAAAGATGCAGTATTAAATTATAACTGCATACAATTACCTGTAGTGCATATTGTACTACTGTAATAGTGTGGTGGCCACCTCCTATTGCTATTGTGGTGAGCTCTAGCGTTGCAAGCATCCCCTTAGAACACCATGTAATGCTAATTATCTCCGCATGAGCAATTTGTCTCTAGTAAATTGTGTACGGCAGTAAAATGTGACCCCTTGCAATGCTAGTTTATTTTATCTTGTGTTTAGTGTAATATCATAAACCTTGAATAACGCCATGGAACCCATGCAAAGTGCCACTAGTGATACTGAAAGTACCCTCAAGAAGCAAAGAAAAGTCGTGACATTACAATATAAAATTTGAATTGTTTGATATGCACCACAGATTTAGGTCTGCAGCTGCAATTGCCCAACATTTCAGACAAAGGACTTTTTTTTTAAACATGATGTAAACTCATAGTATTGTTAAATATAGAATAGTACTGAAATGTATTTGCTCTTCCTTTGATTTTATTAATAGCATTTCTTTTCTCTAGCTCATTTATTGTAAGAATGCAATATATAATTCATATGTTATCTGTAAGGCTTTCAGTCAACAAGAGGCTATTAGAAGCTAAGTGTTGGGGAAATCAAAAGTTTTATCTGAATTCTCAACTGCAGAAGGAGGTGGGTGTCTGTATCCTAACCCTCATGTTTTTCAAGCGTCAGTTGTATCTAATTTGTTCTTTGTTTTGATTTGGGTTATAATCAAATACAAATACAGACTGTACATGGTGCCGCTCAAGCTGAGAGAAATATAGGTAAGTGTAAAGATGCAGTATTAAATTATAACTGCATACAATTACCTGTAGTGCATATTGTACTACTGTAATAGTGTGGTGGCCACCTCCTATTGCTATTGTGGTGAGTTCTAGCGTTGCAAGCATCCCCTTAGAACACCATGTAATGCTAATTATCTCCACATGAGCAATTTGTCTCTAGTAAGTTGTGTACGGCAGTAAAATGTGATCCTACTTCTCTATCACACCCCTACTATCTCAAACCTTTGGTGAAAGTGCCGCCACTACAGACTTGCATTGGCTTTTCTCTGAGGAATTAAAGTTGAAAAACACACACGTGGACAGAGCTGAAGGAGAAGAAGTCAACTTTGACAGGTGATAATTGAGACGAGCTCTGGGAGCAGATATCAGGAGTAAGAAATTATAGATTAATGTAAGCAACTGTTTAGGAACCCTCAGAAGTATGATGATATGATAGTGGGAGATTTTCAACAGGATCTGGGATGGAAGCTGGGGCCATTTTTCCATTTGGATTATGGAAACGAAGTAACTGTAAAATACTAGAGGACCAGGAGCCCAAAGGGTTATATATTTTTAAATATTGAAAAACCTTTAAGTGTTTTTAAGCATATGTGGAATGCTAACAATTTGAACAGGTGTGTATCTTTCTTAATTATTTTAATTAAAACATTCTTAGAATAGTGATTCTGATTAAAGCTAGCAGATAAAACTGAAAGGGAAAGAGACATAAAGAATGACAATTTGCTAATCCAGAATAGAGCAGCTGCTGCAAATGAAAATTTTACAACAAAATTCAGAAATATGGGGGCGGTAATCAGATGAGGTAAAAATACCAAGTAGAAATTCATGAATAAATTACATAAAATAACAAAAATCCAGCCCACTTCCCTCCTACCCCCACCCCTATTTTTCTTGTACAACCTACCTGTATTGAAATGAAAGTTGTTTAAGTAACTTCAAGAATTACAAGAGGGTTTACTTAGTTATTAAATATGACACTGAAATTGGAAAAATGATTTGTTCAGTAACTGTGTAAGACATCATTTTGGAGACATGCATGTGAGATATGTAGTTCTGATAAAACCTCTGCATCACAAACTCAAAAAGCTGCAGCATGGTTTATGCCCAACAGATTTATCCATAGTCTAAGTACTTTAAAAAAGAAAGAAGATAATA